>NC_071657.1:129058493-129680134 GCF_014839835.1 Dryobates pubescens | reverse complement strand
ACATCCCTCAAACGGTCAGTGCCATCCTGCTTAAGAGCTTTCTGGTTGAGCTGTACCCTGTTCCAAGGGTCTAAATCCATTGCTTCAGTTGTTCATGTAATAAAACTGCATCATGGTGGAACTTGGAGTGAGAGGTCCTCTTTTTTACCACTTAGATACTGTCTTTTTATAGCTTTGAAAATAGTATCTCAAATCCATTATTTCTTTCTACTGCCCTCATTTACTGAACTTTTGCTACCCAACCTCTAGCTGTGATGTAACTTTCAATGAGCTTGAATTAGTGCTCATTCTAGATGATGATGAAGTTGATTATAGGTATTTTGAGCAGAATGCAGCTGACAAAATTTTCATAAAACAAAGGGTGACTTTGTCAACATCTTTTCTTGATGGCAGGAAATGCACCTTTACTTTGTGTTGGGTAATGGTACATTGTTCTGTTTGAATTACTCTGTTAATAAGACCTGTATTGCTATTTCTGGGCTCAGGAGCTGTTGATTAGTATGCAGTAACTGAAAGACCTTTTCGAGGGTTTGGGGGAGAACTTTAACTGAGAATTATTGTAAGGCTGTATGCTTGTACAACATTTTCTTGCCAGGTTAGAAGTGTGCAAGGGAGATTATAGGAAGATGAGATTTGTATTGTTTACAGAGGGATGAAAACTAGTTTAAAACAAATATCACTCCAGCCTCTGTGCTCTATTGCCTATTCAGACATATTAGGTGTATGGGGCAAGAATTTCATTTCAACACATCAGAAGCAATGAATCCCTACCTTGCTATTACAATCTTTCATGCATTTTCAAATTTCTGTGTTTTCAGTGTTGAATAAACTCATCTCTTGAACCTACTGCCACAGGCTGCAAAAGACAGCAAGAAACCTCAGCTGAGATTCACACCTAATGAAAACATAAAAGGCAAAATAAATAATCACAGAGTTACTGTGAATCATAGCCACAGCCATTCAAGTGGGTCCTTTACCCATGGGCTTTGAATAGTTTGGAACAAAATGAGGCAATGACATGATATTGCTTTTACCTTCTTTGTGGTCTATCTTGTTTGTAGTTGCTGGGGAATTTTCCATCAAAAATATTCTGGAGGAAAGTACAAATTCAGCAGCATTTTTGAACACCTTCAGTATCTACTAGGCTTTTCCTAGTTCATGATCTGTTAAAAAAAATCCTACATTTTCTCATCAGGTTTTAGACAGCAGGCTAAACAACTCATTGTAGCAGTGTACACAGAATACTCAAGTACCAATGTATTTGGTATGATTAGAAGTGTGAAAATGAGTGTACTTGTCTATAAGCACATGTGAAACATTTAAACAAATTGATTAAGTTTATGCTTGTGTCTATTGTGTATTTTGGTTTCTGCAGCACCTCCCAAAAGAGCCACCCCGGAGTTGTATGAAATAAATGTTAAGGCTTCCTATAGATAGATATTCAAATGGGCCTTCTTAAAGCTACTTTTTCTCAGTAACTCTATGCTTACATGACTGCACATAGTGTTGCTTTTAATTAGTTAATTAGTTGATTTGCTTGCCACAGGACCCCAAAGCTGTTCCAAGGATAGGCTAGCTGCATACTAGCAAACAGCCTGCGTTGTGTGACTAGCTACTCTGTTCCTCATAGCAGAGGATGAGCAGGCCTATATTAGAGTAGTAACTTCATGCCCTTAGAAATATGGAGTTATGTTTAACCAGGCAGGCAAGCAAGAGAGAGGGTATCATGTCACACAGACAACTGTTAAATCATGTTCTGACATCAAGCACAGCTTGGACCAAAAACTACAGAGCAGGGGAAATGCTTCCTAAGCAGCTCCCTGCCCCAGGATGAGGTAACATAAAGGTGACAAGGACACGTTTGCTTGGATATGGTAAGATACTGGGATGCATTTGCTGACATAATTAGGTTGTCCTATGAATAAACTGCTTGTCTAGCAGGAGAACAGTGCAACCATGTTTTCATCCTTGAACTGAGAGGACAGGGATTTCTAAAACATATGCCAGTGGGCCTGGTAAATCTTTTCCCCAGAAATATTTTTTTAGCATTACAGGACAGAACACACAGAGAAATCCTGCAAAGAATAGTTACAGTTAGGGAAAATTAGTACTGCATTAGTAGAGCTCTAAATTAAAAAAAAAAACAAAAAAACAACTAAAAAATACATTAAAAATGATGGTCCATCTGCAAGAATAAGGCACAGCTAGTTTTAGTCAGGAGGGTTAGGCTGATGCCAAGAACTTTTCTGAAAATGTTATCTGGAAGCTCTGTTCCATCTTCTATAGGCAAATACTTAGCAGACCATCAACCCACTGCTAGCATGAACATCTGGTAACTACCACAAAAACATAGTTGTTCACAATGCACTTTGCCTTCTATTTACAGTGTTTTATGAGGGGAAACTACCCTCCAAGACAAAAAAGCCACAGAACCAACTAAATAATTCTTCAACATTTTTGCTGATATCATAAACTAAGAAAAGAACAACCACTAACAATTACTAATACAATTATAGCAGTGATTAAATGTAATGCCATGCTCAGGGGACTTGGGTATATGGGTGTTAGCAGAGAGAAAGTGGTTACCCTTTTACCCTTATGCTGTTCAACTCAATAAAATGAAATTGGAGTTGCAGGAGGATAACAGGATTATTGTAGAGTCATCATTTCCTGCAGAGTTTATCCTTTAACTTTGACCTTTGCAGGAGTTCATTATGCCAAATTTGATAGATCATGTTCATAGGAAAAAGTCATCTGGAATACCTGAGAGCAATGGAGTTAACTGAAAAACCAACTAAATAGAAAACTTCTTGTATATATTTAAAGTAGGTCTGAGTATGTCTGCACAAATTTGTAGGTATATATATGCAAGCATATAAATGCTACAAGACCTGCCACAGTAACTCCTTTTTAATTGCAACTGCAAAGAATTGAGAGCTGGCTGAACACGAGCCAGCAGTGTGCCCAGGTGGCCAAGAAGACCAATGGCATCCTGGCATGCATCAAGAATAGTGTGGCCAGCAGGAGCAGGGAAGTCATTCTGCCCCTGTACTCAGCACTTAGGTTAGGCCACACCTTAAGTACTGTGTCCAGTTCTGTGCCCCTCAATTTAAGAAGGACATCGAGACTTGAATGTGTCCAGAGAAGGGCAACAAGGCTGGGGAGAGGCCTTGAGCACAAGTCCCATGAGGAGCAGCTGAGGGAGCTGGGGTTGTTTAGCCTGGAG
Source organism: Dryobates pubescens (assembly GCF_014839835.1). Taxonomy (NCBI): domain Eukaryota; kingdom Metazoa; phylum Chordata; class Aves; order Piciformes; family Picidae; genus Dryobates; species Dryobates pubescens. The sequence continues at coordinate 129,676,908 of NC_071657.1, read as the reverse complement.
AAGAGGAGGCTCGGGGGAGACCTTCTTGCTGTCTACAACTACCTGAAGGGAGGTTGTACCCAGGAGGGGGTTGGTCTCTTCTCCCAGGAAAGCAGCACCAGAACAAGTGGACACAGTCTCAAGCTGCACCAGGGGAAGTTTAGGCTTCAGGTGAGGAGAGGAGGAGTTGTTAGCCATTGGAATGGGCTGCCCAGGGTGGTGGTGGAGATAACATCCCTGGAGGTGTTCAAGAGGGGATTGGACATGGCACTTGGTGCCATGGTTTAGACATGACGTCTGTGGTGACAGGTTGGACTTGATGATCTTTGAGGTCTCTTCCAACCTTGGTGGTTCTGTGATTCTGTGAATTACCATTTATGAGCATAAGTATAGATTTTTTTATAAAGAATGCTAGCACAGTGTTTAAAAAAATATAGAAGTAACAAAAATATGGCTCCCCAACATGAAGGCATGTCACAAAATCTTAAGAGCTGTGAAATTAAAAAAAAAAAGATTTTTCCTTTTATTTTCTCTATTCCTGATGTGGATAACTGATGGGGTGAAAAACATCAGGAACTAAGGAGGACTGATGTGATACCTTCAGGGGAATGGAAATACTGTAGAAAACTAACGCTCTCAATTTGATCAATCCCACCAAGGGAGCTTCCTCCAAGACTTCATGGAGTGCCAAGCCTGATCTCAACTTCAGAAGTTGCTTAGAGGAATTAAGGAATATGTGTGACATAAGTGCCTTCCAGCAATTTTAATATAACCACCTTTAGAACCTGGTGGTCTGCTTTAGTCACTGCATCAAATTTGGTTTTAAAGCCCAAATCAGCTCTGCCACGCACATCCCAAGACATCTCAGCTCTCTGCAGGAATAATGACTGTCATACATAGATGCCTATCATCCAGATTCCAGCTTCTGCAAACAAGCATACCACTGTCCAATTTATTTTTTAATTGCCTGCTTCTTCTGCAAGATCTAACAGTCTATCTGTGTTAACAGCTTGTAGCGAGTCATCTCTTCAACTGACTTGCTCTCTATTAAGAACTTTAATAACTGCTTTTTAAATCTAGTTTCTTGTCATACCCTATTTTTCAGTTCTGAGGTTGCAATGACAGTGTCAAGCTGTGGCATAATCCATCAATTTATATTAAAGAACTGGGAGAGGGCTGTAAATGAAACAAAAGGCTTCAAACCTTAAAAAGGTTTACAAGTTCGGTGATCAAAATGCTTATTACTACCTCCCTGCTATCCCCCCTCCCCCCTCCACTTCAAGTTAAGGGCAAACCCTTAAGGCACTCCAGTTTTGGTGGCTGCCTTGCAGTAGGAGCAGTAAATAATTACTGACATATGCGAATGTTTTGTAAATAGTTTTGCTTTTGCTTCCAAATGTCAGAAGCAAAAAGAAATACAACCAGTAAATTAAAGCAGCAGTGTGCTGATTAGAGCTTCCTAATGAGAGAGAGGAGAGATGGGACACACTTAATGCTCACCTGCCTATTGCTGTTGGAAGTATTCAGTGGATAAATCCAATGACTGAATCAGGTTCAACTTTTTTATTGCAGTATTTATAGGTGACCTATAAAATTGATTAATGCTCACTCATTGTGAAAACTATGATCCTTTCACTTTTTTTTTGCAGATCAGTAACTTTTATAAACCCACAATATACTGATTCATTACGGAATAAGTACAGTGGAGTTCATAACTCTTTTTAAAGACATGTTTTGAGAGCTGTGGTGGGTGTCAGACTTTGCTTTTTAGAATATAATACTGACATGTTTCAATGCTTTGAATCCTCTTCTCAGTACATAAAGATTATACTATTAATGAAGGATCACATGTTAATTCCTGGAGACTAGGTATTTCATATTCTTATTTATCTGGATCATAAAAGTGAGCTTGTGAAACCGAGATTTTTGGTGGTTTCATTCTTGAGTAAAAATTAAATGCCTTGCAAAATCTACATATTTAAATTAGATGCTTTTGATAAACATCTTTGCAGACTTCGTTATAAAGTGTAGATTAAATCTCTTTCAGCAAAAATTAAAACTCTATGCTGGGACTTCTACTAGGATTATTTAATTTCCTTTTATTTCTTTTTTTTTTCCTTGCTCTATAATAAAATATATAATTAAAATGATTTTGATTAAAATGAAAGATGATTTTCAAACTAAGATGGCTGAAGATTACAGAGCAACTGAGGGTGATGAATATTAATTATTATTGGAGATAATGAGACTATCCTGGAGCTATATCACACTTCAACATTTAGTACCTCCTCAGATGACACCAAATATTTCTGATGGAGGTGATATTCTGGGGAGAACATTGATTGTGGGAAAGCATCCTGGATGAAGACTTAAAGAATTTTGTTACATAGCTCAAGCTTTTTCTTTTATGTATAATAATATAGAATAGAATAGAATAGAATAGAATAGAATAGAATAGAATAGAATAGAATAGACCAGATTGGAAGAGAGATCGAGTCCAACCTATCATCCAACACTAATCAACTAAACCATGGCACCAAGTTCCCCATCAAGTCTCTTCCTAAACACCTCCAGTGATGATGACTCCACCACCTCCCTGGGCAGCCCATTCCAACAGCCAATCATCCTTTCTCTGAAGAACTTCTTTCTAACATCCAGCCTAAACCTCACCTGGCGCAGCTTAATACTGTGTCCTCTTGTTCTGGTGTTGGTTGCCTGGGAGAAGAGACTAAAATTTAGGTGAACTCAGGACACTTTAAAAAAAGAGAAACTGTGAGTAAGTCTGTTTTAGTCAAACATTTAATTCTCATATATACATCATAATGGGGATACTATTGTGACTTGAAGAATTGTTTCATCATTACACCAGAAAACAATTAAACTGGATCCTCATATAGTTTAACATTTTGAAGCCAAACATAATAGAGTTCTAGCTACTCTCTTATGTACCTGTTCCTAGGATCTTCACTTTCTTGCAGAAAGTGATACTGTACTGTCTGAACTTCTGTGAGTTAACTTATGGATCAGTGACAGTACAGATCACTAAAACACCACCAGAGCTATCAACTCAGCAACACTTTCATATTTGAAAAGTCTCTTATTTTCCTACCTTAATGGAAGCTCAGAGTGAGTTTCTTCTCCTGTAGTTAGTAGGCAATACCCTTTTTCATTTGCAATGTCATAACCATAATGGCAAAGGTGGCTGATCATATATACTGGGCTGTCTTAGCAGAAATGCAGCTAATTGATTGAGGAATTAATTAGTCCGAGTTTATTAGCCCAGAATATCAAGAAACCTGAGCTTGCAGTACAGTGTTTTCCTGGATTTAATAAATTTCAGTGCAGTAAAAGGAGCCCAGGGAATATCACAGAATCATAGAATGCAGTGGTTGGAAGGGACCTCTAGAGGTCACCTTATCTAACCCCTCTGCTATAAGCAGGGACACCCCCAACTCGATCAGGTTTCTCAAAGTCCCACCAAGCCTGGCCTTGAATGTCACCAAGCATGGGGCCTCCACCACCTTCTTGGGCAACCCATTCCAATGGTCCACCACCCTGATAGTAAAGAACTTCTTCCTAATGTCCAGTCTAAATCTACCCTTCTCTAGCTTAAAACTATTGTCTCTTGTCCTAGTGCTACATGCCCTTGTAAACAGTCCCTCCCCAGCTTTCTTGTAGGTCCCCTTCAGGTACTTTAAGGCCACTATAAGGTCTTCTCGGAGCCTTCTCCAGGCTGAACAATCCCAGCTGTCTCAGCCTATTTTTGTAAGGAGAGTTGCTTCAGCCCTCTGATCATCTTTGTGGCCCATCTCTAGACCTTCTCCATCAGGTCCATGTCCTTATGCTGAGGGCCCCAGAGATGAGCACAGTACACCAGGTGAAATCTTACCAGAGCAAAGTAGAGTGGCAGAATGATCTCTCTCAATCTGATGGTCATGTTTTTTTGATGCAGCCCAGAATGTGATTTGCCTTCTGGGCTGCAAGTGTGCATTGTTATGTCCAGCTTTTCATTCACCAGTACCCCCCAAGTCCTTTTCTGCAGGGCTGCCCCTTTTTGCATCATATGTTTCTTAGGACCAAGTGGGTTCTTTTGCTTGAAGGACTTCTTGGACTGAAATTGGTCCTTTCGGAGCTATAGCAAAGGATCAGCATTTCCAGTCCAATTTAATTCTTTACAGATAATGTTGCTGTTTTGACAATGTTTCTCCCTCCTTTTTTTTCAGCCAAGGTTTTTCTTCTCACTAGTATCAAAATAGACCATTTGAAGCCTTTAGCAATTTCAGTAGTCCTAAGACTGCACTTCCTAAAACACAGGGTGCTTCTTCACAGCTTCTCCTTTTCTTCCACCAAAACTAATTTCAAAACAGACCCAGCTCAGATGATTGCTCTGCATTCAGAGCAATTTTCAGTTAATTTGTCCACAGTCATGGAGATTAGTGAAGCCCTAGGAGGACTTATTCAGCACCATTTTTAGGATGCTTTGCTGTACAACAAACTACAGTCCTTACAGTTTGGTAGCACGAGGGGTGTGAGTGTTCTTGGGGCTGGGAATGCTGTTAGGAATACTAATAGGAGAATTCCTTATCTGATGCTCATCTCTCCAATTTTTGAAAGCTATTCCTGATGTCTGCAAAGCACAGATGTTTACCAATTCTATTTTATGTGTGCTTGATGTTTTCCTCATATGAAGTGTATTTGTGCAGCAAGACGACTCTCGGACATTTCCAAGATCTTATTGCAATTAAAATGATAGATCTTTAGGTGATTGATGTGGCTCATGAAGCTAGCTCCCTGCTAACAAGTACATTTCTGCTTGTGGACTATCCTCAGACATGCTAGTATTTTTTATTTATTAGTTCAATGACAGAAATATATCTATTTAGTAATCCAGAAAATATGGATAGTTTTTGCTGATTCTTTTTCTTCTTTCCCCCCCCCCCCTTCTCTTTTACATTTCTTCCCTTTATTTTGCTTTTCTAATTGAATGTCCTCTTTCTATGTGCCTATAAATCACCAGGGGAATTTTTAGTTTGCTGATATGCAGAGGGAAGCTCTGATTCTTGTGGAAGAGGTGAAGCTTGAGTATTTAATCTTAGAACAAACAAGGGAGAAGACTGAAGGTCAGGAGCCTGGGTGAGCAAGCAAAATCATTTGTCTCTCTTTTCAGTAAGACATTGAATAGGAATTTGAACATACTTTCAGTTTTATTCTTTACGAGCAAACTTCTGCACTGAATTGCCACAAATATTCCTCAGGCTGATGCCTGTTATTGAGGAAGTGATGGCCTTGGTGTAGGTTGTATCACCATAGTTATTTATATGATTAGTCATTTTGTAAAAAATCTACATGGTCACTTCTTAATCCATTCAGTAATCCTAGCAGATCCATGTGGGACTCCTCAGGGTCCTCTTGCTTTGAAATTGCTTCTTTCAAAGCTTAAATATTTATATTACAAGAGGGACACTTCCTGCAATACCTCCTGACAGCCAGACTGATTTGTGCTCCTAATGTCCTTTAACACTTTGGAGAATAACCCTTAGGAGACTGTCTTTTGTGGGAGCTGGTACATGGCCTGCAAAAAATATGTAAAGTTTCCAGGTTCTTTTGTGGTTAATGAGAGCAAGAGATGCCTTTGAAGAGAAATTTGGAGTTGGAGACTAATTTTAGATATTTTTAATCACTCTCTGCATATATCTTTCCTTCCCCTCTTGTCCAGTTCTGATTTGCCTGGAGACATTAAGACATAGATGAGTCAGATGTTCAACACTTTCTTACTGTCAAAAAAGAGGTACAAGATAGGAAAGGGGAAATGACAGAAGAGTGTAAGAGACTAAATATTGTCTCTCTTGATGTGAATCAACAAAAATAAAATTACCTTTGCTCCTTGCCCAGACAATAGCTGATGTGTTGGGTTGGATGCAATGATCTTGAAGGTCTCTTCCAACCTGGTTTATTCTATGTATTCTATGTCTGTATTGGGCACTGGATAATGACTCTCTGGAATGTGCATTGACAAGATCATCTCTACCCATCAGCTACCCTGGAAAGGGAGGATGGTGCTAAGGACAATAGATTCATCACCTGGACACATACCTAAATAACTGTATAAAAGACCTGAGCAACTACTGGCTTGGAAGAGGGAAAAGACCTGGGTGATGCCCCTCCGAAGAAGAATGAGGAAAATACCAGGAGAGAAAAGGACAGGGACATCACCATGTAGCCTGGAAGAAGCAGACCAGGAGGAACCCTCTCTCCATGTCCTAAGTTCTGCCTGCTGCAACTCATGGAGCTGAAGAGGCTGCTCAGAGGATTTGGAATTGGACTTTGGGATCTCTCCCTCCCCTCCTCCACCAGAGGACAGCGCAGTCAACAAGGCAGCAGCCTTCTTCCACAGACCCAAACTGTCTTGGGGGGGTGGTAATATAATTCCTTTCCTCTTCTCTCTCCCTCTTCTCACTCTCTCTCTCTCTTTCTCCCCCTCTCCCCTTCAGATCCATCCACTTTATTCTGTTAATAAATAGCCTCACTGTTGATATTTTGGCCTTGTTTGTGCCTCTAACACACATATGAATATTCAAAAGAACTGAGTCTCTTTCCCTCTCTGGACCAAGACAGAGAGGTATAGAAATATAAGTGAAGGTATCTTTATAGACTGGAAGAAAAGTCAATATCATGGAGGGTCCAACAGTGCCTTTTTGGTCCCATGTTTCCAATGGGTCTGTGGGGAAAGTTCCTTCTCTGTTGTTGCGTGGGGAGTGGAGTCCTCTTCTATTGATTTGGTGGTGAGAGAGAGTTCCAGAGAGAAGATGGTACACGGTGTGTGTGGTGTCAGGCAATGGTAGGTGTGGTCCAGTTCCTTGGCCGCTCAACGTGCCTAAAGGGCTACTTTCAACAGCAAGATCTGTTTCAGCCAGCTGCTCAGCCACAGTGTATCCATTTGCAGCACTTTGGTGGAAATCTCCCAAACGCTCTTTGAGATATAAGTGCCGTTTTAGCTGGTGTCCAGGCCTCTGGTGCAGCCAAATGGCCTTCTACACCACTGAGTAAAGAAGGACTCTGAGGATACCAGTCTTGCCAGCTGAAACTGCAGAGGTACCATTTTGCTAATCACATAGGTATTTTAAAGTGTTTTATATGTCACTTATGTCTGTAATCTGTCTCTTGGATGATCATAATGCATTTATGTTAGGACTGCTGAGAATCAATGTGTGTGTTTTTAAGCTGTACTGTTACTATTTGCATGACATTGGAAGAATATAAAGCTGATTTCTGTTGTCCTTTAGAATTTCTGTATTTGCATGTGATTGAGACTTATAGTAAAAATTGTCTAAACAATTTAACTTTAATCAGTATTTTCTTTCCCAAGCTACAATGTAGGGCAACAAACTTTGAAATTGATTTTCTTTTTTCCATCTCAGTACTATGTGAGGCTGCATAGGGCACAAGAGGTACAATTGATCTGGGCTTTGTTTGCTGTTTCTTTTGTGTGTGTGTGTATGTGTTTGGGTTTTTGTTTGTTTGTTTTTAATTATTTTTAAAGAAAACACTGTTCTATTATTTAAAGCCACAGAAGAAACTTATACAGAGAAAAATGTTTCACATGGCTCTTCTTTGAAGTAAATCTTACTATGTTTTGAAGTGTGGTCTGTGTGGATCTGCCAAAATAGTTTAATGTAAAGGTGAAATCTTAAGAAGTTCTTATCTCTCTCTTCTATTTCTCCTCTGCTATTTTTACAATCCCTAGAAAAAATACTTTCAGAAAAAAACCCCCAACACTGTAGAAGAAATATCAATATTTGGAAAAGCAAAGCCTTAATGACCAATAGTATCCTTGCTTTAATCAGTGTCAGCAGAGACAACGGTAAAAGTTTAAGTGAGAACATAATTTTGGGCATAAACTGAGGTGAATCTGTCTGGAATGCTATAAGTAGGTGAAAATGCCTGTCAGGAAGAAACATAGAATAGAATAGAATAGAATAGAATAGAATAGAATAGAATAGAATAGAATAGAATAAACCAGGTTGGAAGAGACCTTCAAGACCGTCATGTCCAACCCATCATCCAACACCACCTAATCAACTAAACCATGCAACCAAGCACCCTATCAAGTCTCCTCCTAAACACCTCCAATGATGGTGACTCCACCACCTCCCCAGGCAGCCCATTCCAATGGCAAATCACTCTATGAGAATTTCTTCCTAACATCCAGTCTAAACCTCCCCTGGTGCAGCCTGAGACTGCGTCCTCTTGTTCTGGTGCTGGTTGCCTGGGAGAAGAGACCAGCCCCTACCTGTCTACAACCCCCCTTCAGGTAATTGTAGAGAGCAATAAGGTGTCCCCTGAGCCTCCTCTTCTTCAGGCTAAGCAACCCCAGCTCCCTCAGCCTCTCCTCATATATGGGATCCCGAAGTTTCTATGGTGTCCCATGCTGCCTCTCAGTGCTACCTGTCCTTTGTTGCTGATAAGTCAAAACATACTGCCCTCTCCTCTTCTGATCTACGTATCTCTTACAGAAAACGGCTTTTCTAATTCCATGACTGAAGTAAGAAATTTGGCTGCTTGAAATATAAATATTGCTCACTAGTGTACAATCAGATGACTTTTTGGCAAAAGTAATTTGATGTGGCCTAAAGTTCACTTACTAAAGCTAGCAAGAAAATTCAGATCAGAACTTAACAGTTTACAGATGCTGAATTGCTTCTGATTTCATTGTAAGAGACAAAAGATGGGTTTGAAAAGCTGAAGAAACACCCTCCCCCCCTCCCCCCCATATAGTCCACTGAAAAGCTGTCATGGAAATTTAGGAAGCTTGGAATAAGTCTACACTAATAATGATGAAGGTTGAGCTTCTATACATCTCAGGAAATGCTTTTTGCATCCAGTAAATTATATATTAATTCAGCATCTCCTGCAGTTTATCCTGGTTTCTTTTAGAGTTTCTGAATTTATCAACAAAACTGTGGGCGGTGTGATGCAAACACTAAAATGCTCATATAAAGATGGAAGAAAAATGGAAAATTCACTTGGGAAATAAGACAGTTTCCTTTCTCAAAACTGATTCTTTCACCTGGAAGAATTATAAAGTTCAAGTTCCTTGGGTCCCTTCAGCGTCGTTTGCTGGTGTGTTCCTGACATGGGGCTGGTCTCTTCTGGCAACCAGCACCAGAACAAGAGGACACAGTCTTAAGCTGCACCACTGGAGGTTTAGGCTGCATTTTAGGAAGCAATTCTTCACAGAAAGAGAGATTGGCCATTGGAATGGGCTGCCCAGGGAGGTGGTGGAGTCACCATCACTGGAGGTATTTAAGAAGAGACTGGATGGGGCACTTGGTGCCATGGTTCAGTTGATTAGATGGTGTTGGGTGATAGGTTGGACTCGATGATCTCAAAGGTCTTTTCCAGCTTGGTTAATTCTATTCTATTCTATTCTATTCTATTCTATTCTATTCTATTCTATTCTATTCTATTCTATTCTATTCTATTCTATTCACACTTGCTATGTTATCCTACTTCTGCTTTGACCAGAAAAAGACCCTTGGTTAATACAGTCTCTTCCTAAGCATGAATAATGTAAATATTCTTTTCATTCAGACCTTAAAGCTTGCTTTTACTTTTCATTGCCAATCCCATTAACATTTTTTCATTCCACAGAAACAGGAGTTTTCCTTCCCAGGATTACTCCCACTGTGCCTCTTCCTTTTTATCTGTCTTTCTTGACAGAAAAAAATCCCAACGAAACCCAACTGTCTTCCATATTTTTATAGCAATGGTTTAATTATCGTTTCTTCCATCATAAAGGAAATGCCTCTGAAGTATGTGTTGCTGTATTAATCTGCCTTGTTTAATTATCAGAATCCTCATATTTACATCATATTTAAACTGTGATTTATTATAGCTTTTGTAGTCCAGGAAACAAATACTATTAGATGCATCATGTTCACTGCAAAGTTGCCATTTAATTTTGTTTTGCAGGGTTAGGCTTTGCAGGTGCTTGCAATGTAAACTCTAGTAAGCTGTTTAAGAGGAGACCTGCTGGACAACTGATCATCACCTGAAAAAGGATGAAAAATGCTGATGATTACTGCTCCCCCCCACTGTTTCTGTTGTAAAGTGCTTATCAGCTTTGCATATCAAAACCAGAGCAACTAAAAACTCAGAGCAGCTGCATTTCCCCATACTGAGCTATTCAATCTGTTACAAATGCAAAGCTCAAATTCTCCTTATCCATTTTTGCAATGCCAGGTAGCCACTAGGATGGTGCATAGCAAGGATGTTCTAGTTAAAAAATCCTTAATTAAATGGAGAAATTTAACCATGACCTAACTCAAGGAAGCAGATTAGGTGTCATCAATGAGAGAAGAGGGGAACAAAAAAAGATCACACTTTCTTCCTTATGCATACCATGCTGCACATCCGGATCCTAGTCCAAAGCCCAGCTGGAATGGCATTTTGTTGCAATGTGCTGTTTCTCAACTGGGTGCTTAGCTTAGTGCCAGGGAAAAAATGAAAGATTATCACTCTAGTGGGTATAGTGAGCTATCCACTGCATATTACTATCCATTAAGGCATCTAATGCAGAAGAAAGGAAACGTCTGTAGGAGTAAGACTGCCCAAAGCTTTCTAAGTCTTCTTTCTTAATCTGTAATATCTCATTGTTCCTTGCTATGTCAGCCCAAAACAGGCATGCTCTGTGGGTTATTTTTCATTCCAAATGAAATCCTCTGCAAGCCTTGAAGAGTTCACAAGAACAGCCCACTAACTTCCCTGTCAGGTAAAGAACACACAAAAGATGTATTTTTCACAGTTGATTTTAAGTTTAGTGCTCCTGACTTCTATCATGTTAGCATGAATGGGGTTGCAATACAGACAATGACTGGAGAAGAGTGAAAGCGAAGAGGACTTTCCTTATCTGATGTGACATTAAATTGGGTTTCCTATTAACAAAAGAGAAGGAATATAATTGTAAGTTTAAGATATTCTCCACATCCTCTCTCAAATGCCTGGTATAGGTCATGCTTCTCTTCTAAAAGGCTAGATAAGATTGATTAGAGGGGAGAACTCCTTGACTACAGAGCAAATACTCCTATTTTTCTGATTTCAGGTAGTTTGAGGTGGTCTTGAAAAGATAAACACAAGGTTAAAAGTTTGATAGGACCTGTAATTTCAGAGGTTATGTCTTGGGATTTCTTAGATAAGCAAGTGCAGTAACATTCAACACTACTTATGCGATCCCTTTCTTTGTAACATGTATAAAGTAGAATTATTGTTATGCTTTCCCTACTGTTCTACAGTGTTGTTCTTTATGATCATAGAATCACAGAATGGTCTGGGTTGGAAGGGACCTCCAAAGGTCATCTAGTCCAACCCCCTCTGCACTAAGCAGGGGCTTCCTCAACTAGATCAGTCTGACCAAGGTTCTGTTGAGCTTCACTTGTGCAACCACTTCCCTGGGCAACCTGCTCTGGTGTTCCACCACCCTCATAGCAAAGAACTTGTTCATAACATCCAATCTAAATCTACTCTTCTCTAGTTTGAAGCCATTGCCCCTTGTCCTAGCCCCATGGGCTTTTGTAAATAGCCTCTCTCCATCTTTCTTGTAGCCCTCTTCAGATACTGGAAGGCTGCTATTATGTCTCCTTGGAGCCTTCTCTTTTCCAGGCTGAACAATGCCAGATCCCTCAGCTTGTCTTTATAGCAGAGGTACTCCAACGCCCTGATCCTCTGGACTCACTCCATCAGGTCCATGTCCTTCTTGTATTGAGGGCTCCAGAGCTGGACACTGTACTCTGGGTGAGGTCCCACCAGAGCAAAGTGGCAGAGTCACCTCTCTGGATCTGCTGGCAACACTGCTTTTGATTCATGCCAGGATGCTATTTGCCTTCTGGGCTGCAAGTGTACACTGTCTGCTCACGTGGTATTTAGATACCAACTAGGCTCCTGGGAGAGACGACAACTAAGTAATGGTTGTGTGGATGTAGTTTAAGAAGAAAAAGATGAAAATGTGACTTAGGACTTTGTATTATATATGTAGAATAATATCATTACTTCAGAGAAACTTGTCTGAATAAAGGATGAAGTATTTTGTCATTCTTAGGTCTTTGTACTAGCTATCACATATGGTTTCATTGCCCTGAATTTTTCTCATCTATACACATTATTCTTCTTAGTGGAATTTGTTTATGTTCTAAGAACATGCATTATATTTTTGCATGCAGCACTTGAATGTATAAATTACAATATAATAAAAGTATACAAAATTTCTTGGATTATTTTGGCAATACTTAATTTAGGTATCCACCAGGAAAAAAGTAGTTTCTAAATTGTATTTATAAATTATGTTGATTTATATATTCATAAATTATATTTATAAATTAATTGTGACTCTAAAATAAACAATCAAAATTTACTCCATAAAGGCATGAAAAATCACATGAGTTTTTTTGTTTGTTTGTTTAGTGTGGTTTTTTTCCTTTTTCAGTAACAGAGATTAAATTAATTATGGAAATTCAACCAAAGTTACATTTTACTCTCTACAAATGTTTGTTATTACAGTATCATTTCATATATTATATATTATTCTTTTATGCGATGAAACATTTTTAACTGCCTACTCAACAGATTTACAGAACACAAAACAGTGATGCAACAGAGGTGCAAAACAGTGATGATCCTTTCCTAGTCTTTAAACTCTATAGTATTGAGAACAAAGGGACAGTTTTTATAGCTGTGTGGGTATATGTTTATAGGTATATGCCGGCGGGGTGTTAAGCTGGATGCTAGGAAGAAGTTCTTCATAGAAAGAGTGATTCGCCATAGGAATGGGCTGCCCAGGGAGGTGGTGGAGTCACCATCACTGGAGGTATTTAGGAAGAGACTGGATGGGGCGCTTGGTGCCATGGTTTAGTAGATTAGATAGTGTTGGATGATAGGTTGGACTCGATGATCTCAAAGGTCTCTTCCAACCTGGTTAATTCTATTCTATTCTATTCTATTCTATTCTATTCTATTCTATTCTATTCTATTCTATTCTATTCTATTCTGTTCTGTTCTATGCTATTCTATGCTATTCTATTCCAATTGCCTGTATATTCCTTGTCAGGTAATAACATCCTGCAAGTTACAATGTGAAGTATAGTCCGCTAGGATGCAGCTCCTTTGCATTCCTTGTCTGATTTGTGCAGTTTAACCCTGATGTTGTATTACTAGGGTGAAATCTCACCCTTTTTCAACACTTGCTAGGTTCAAAACTCTGTCGGTTCTATAACGTACTGAGATAGTTTGTTAAGCCTTGAGCTGTAAATTCATGCAGTCTGCTGAATATCATATTTGTATGGAGTTTTAGACAAGAACACCAGCATTAAAACAATTTAAAAGATATTTTGCAAAACTTTGTCCTTTTTATGTACTTTTTTTCCCTCTTGTGATAGACCTCTATTATAATTGATCATTCTCTTCCACAGCTCAGTGAGTAGAAAAAGTAAAAAACTTGGGAAAAAAAATACTCTGAGTGTGAGTCTGTTTTGCAGACTATAATATGGTAAAATTTGATTTTGATATATAAGGACCTAATCTGATATTTTAGTAGGAACAGAAATATTCTCATTCATCACAGGAACAGGTCTTATGATTTCAATGGGACTTGTGGGTGCTTCATACAACCAAAAATACCATCTCTCAGTATAGATTAGAGTTATCATCATCAGACAGGTTTTATTCTTCAGCTTCCAGCAAATTCCAGCTATTCTTGCTATAGTTCATTTTTTTGGTAAGAATTCAGATATAATTCTTAGGTGTGTCAAAAGGTCTGAGCTATGTTGATTTTTCTTCTGAAGTGACCATTTTTATTTGACATGTGTAAGTGGATCATAGAGTTAAGACAGAGATACATTGATTTAACTCTGACTTCATTTTTCTTAGATGTCCCAGTTATTGTATCTTCATAATGTACCAGGGTAAGGCACAGTTGTTACCTGTTTTGCTGCCTCTATCTCACACCAGTGTCACCTGAACTCAGCAGAATGTTTTCTTCATTTTTATTCGCAGAGAGAAAATATGTTATATTTATCCCTATAGATGCAGATGAAAAAGTCAAGGGAAAAGAATTATTAGATCATAATTTAGGAGTTAAATTAATGCAAACATTACTGTACATTGCTATCTGCTGTTTACCATCTTCAGTGGAACCTGTATATTATTTTTTTTTGTGAAAGAAAAATGTGTTAATAGCAAAATTGTCATTCACAGAATGATTGTCTAATCTGGGTCATGGATTTAGAAGTGCAATGCAACCCAATACAGCTGATTGGTAAATGTTAGCGGTGGAATATTTAGTCAATAACTGAGGACTTTTGCAATATTGAAAACTGAGGGAAAGTAAGATTTTATTTTTGGAGTTACAAGTGGTCTTTTGATCTGAAACAGATTTTGTATTTTTAAAAGGCACAAACAAAAGTCTTTGGTTTTATAAAAGTTGTAGTTTGTTTTGGGAAGGGTGAACCATGCTCGACCCTTTTGTCTTCTTTAGGAAAGTGTGTGACAAATAAAATAGAGCTGACTTGTTAGGTCTTCCTTGTACCACTCTGGCACTTTTCACATTTGTTAATCTATTATTCACTTCCTTTATCATTAAGTGACTTCAGTAAAGCATTTAAAGCTTCTTTCACCCACTCCTCATGACTCTTTCGCAGCACTAAAAAGCAGATTCTGGCAAGAGGGACGACAGCTTTGGCAGGCTGCCAGTGTCTGGGGAAGGAAATCCTTTTTGAGGATCAGCCTAGTGGAGCATGAATAAAGGAAGAACACCATTCTGTCTGCTTACCTGGCAGTTCATACAACCTCTAAGGCCAGCTCTTCAGCCTTCCATATCTCCTTCATAAATAGCACAAGGATTCCAAATAGGCTTAAGCTCTCAGACAGGCTCTTACTTACCCTTGGGGAATTAACTTCTTCTTTTGACCATGCCTTGCTGCCAGGTCAGGAGAGAAGTAACTCTCCCCACTGAGCAGAGCTTCTTGCCAGGTTATCACTTAAGCACTCAGAGAACCTCAAGTGATATATAACACTTATTTTTCTTAATTTGGTCTTACTCCTTTGCTTCTTCAAAACTGGCACTTCTCAATGCTTGTTGAACAAACCTGGTAACTCTATAGTTTCTCTGACACTACATCCTGTCTGATGGCTAATACTATTCACATCAGCAAAATATTTTGAAATAGAGCTTGTATGGCATAAACTGCACAAAACAATACTGTACTGTACAGTCTGTGCCTTCCCAATGAATTCCAGGAAGGAGAAAGCAGCTGTTTCTTAGTCTTCATAATATTCTTCTTTTTGTTCTCAAATTGCATGCTAAATAAATAAATAAATAAATAAATAAATCTGCCTTAATCTATGGATACAAGATTCTGTAACTAGAACAAGTCATAATGATCATTTAAATTCTATAAAAAAGCTGATGTCCCTGTTATTCCTGCTGTTTATTTGTTTCCTGTTTTGCTTTGTTAAACTCTTCATGTCTTACCAACAGTGTTTTGCATTTTGCTCCCAATTTTTCCCTTTCCTTGCTACTGGAGGGATAGACTGGTGGGGGGAGTACAGATGTCTGAGTACAGTGCTTGTCTGTGGCTGAGCTTAAAACCACCACAAGAGGAAATGTCAAAAAATAAAACCATATTTATCTTCCTTATTGCCCAACAAACTCCTGCACCAGCCATGTCCTATAGAACCAATGCTCTTAAGACTCATCTTCTGCCTGGCATCTTTCAGCAAGTGTAGAACTTTCTTATCACTAACTTAGGTAAACTCTACTTCCATCACACGTATGCATCTACACCTCCAGTAAAGAAGATTTATGCATCTGCCTTCTTTTTAGCACAAGTGCAAGCGCAGAACACACAGAGGCAGATCACAGAATCACAGAATAACAGAATTTTAGGTGCTGGAAGAGACCTTGAAAGATCACCCAGTCCAATTCCCCTGCCAAATCACACAGAATTGCATCCAGGTGGGTTTTGAATGTCTCCAGAGAGGACAGATCATCTCTAGAAACTCACAGGATCTAGAATTTTCTGAAACACTCATATAACGTGTTTAAAGATTTAGCCTTATGGGTATACTTGTTTGTGAGTGTTTTCCTTAAAGCTGACAGTCAGCTGGCAGCAAAGGACATTGGAGGAAACAGTTCCAGTCAAAAAGAACCAGCATTCTCTGTCCTTCATTTGTAGACATTTTTGTTTTAATCCCCTGGTGTAGGAGAACTTTTAACTCGTGAGATTTTATTTCTATAGGGAACCATTTACTGAGAAGTTGTTTTGATAATAACAGACAGCAGTCCCCTAAAAACATCTGTCATCTCAAATACAACAGCAACTATCCATAGTGTTAAAAAAACTAAGGATTAAGCAGACTGTCTCAGTTAAACAGCAAATGTTGGGAGAGTTACTTTGTTGGTAATTCCAATTTCAGTAAAATTTGTGACCCAAATACTTGACAAATTGTATGTATGAGCTATTAGTTCAGGTGGTCTGGAAACTGTCATTGAAGCAACTATCTTGGGTCAAATTGCAAGCAAATTTTGCAGTTTGTTAATGTTGAGATATTAATACAAAGAATATCTGATTAGAGTTCTTTCAGGAGATTCACAGTATCACAGCATCACAGTATCACAGTATAACTAAGGTTGGAAGAGACCCCAAGGATCATCGAGTCCAACCTGTCTCCACAGACCACATGACTAGACCATGGCACCAAGTGTCACGTCCAATCTCCTCTTAAACACCTCTAGGGATGGTGACTCCACCACCTCCCTGGGCAGCCCATTCCAATGACGAACGACTCGCTCAGTGAAGAACTTTCTCCTCACCTCGAGTCTAAACCTCCCCTGGCGCAGCTTGAGACTGTGTCCCCTTGTTCTGGTGCTGGTTGCCTGGGAGAAGAGACCAACCCCTTCCTGGCTACAACAACTTTTCAGGTAGTTGTAGAGGGCAATGAGGTCACCCTGAGCCTTCTCTTCTCCAGGCTAAACAATCCCAGCTCCCTCAGCCTCTCCTCACAGGGCTGTACTCAAGGCCTCTCACCAGCCTTGTTGCCCTTCTCTGGACACGTTCAAGTTTCTCAATGTCCTTCTTAAACTGAGGGGCCCAGAACTGGACACAGTACTCAAGGTGTGGCCTAACCAATGCAGAGTACAGGGGCACAATGACCTCCCTGCTCCTGCTGGCCACACTATTCCTAATACAGGCCAGGATGCCATTGGCCCTCTTGGCCACCTGGGCACACTGCTGGCTCATGTTTAGGCAGCTGTGTGACTCTGAATACACAATCAGAAGTGCAATTCTGTTATTCCTGCCTGAGACAGGTGCTGGGACCATATACTCAGGCATGTGTTGTGCCCTGCACAGAAAAGTCTTCACAGGATATTCTGTGAATAGTATTCAATATCTTCATTGTGATATTCAAAATAACTTGAAGGAGTGAGGGTCACTCTGTCTCACTAAGGGATTGTGAAGTTATGTTTTGCATTTATTGCATATATCCTGTAAAAAATTAAAAATAATATATATACACCCCAGAGTTCCTGGAAAGGATGGCTTCTTATTTCCTCAAAAAACATTCCAGAGAGACCACTGCATCTTCAAGATGCTCATCTGAGTTAGAGTAGCTTAAGTTTGCTTTGGCAAGCAGTGGATGTTATTCATTTTAAGAAAGCTTGCTGCAAGAGATTCCAGGAGACAATCACATTCTTTCTAACAAAACCCCAACCCAACAAACAAACAAAACCTAAAGAAGTGTAAAACAAAAACAAACAAAAAACTGCAGGAGAAGATCAGCAAAGTCTCCTGAAATAGCAGCACAAAAGTTTTGTGGAAAAGGATTTCACAAAGCAAATTTGATTTAGCTTCAATTTAGACAAACTGCAAAAAAGGGAGGTTGTAGATAGGTAGGGCTTGGTGTCCTCTCCCAGGCAAACAGCGCCAGAACAAGAGGACAGAGTTTCAAGCTGCACCAGAGGAGGTTTAGGCTCAAGGTGAGGAGAAAGGTCTTCACAGAAAGAGTTATTGGCCATTGGAATGAGCTGCCCAGGGAGGTGGTGGAGTCACTGTCCCTGGAGGTGTTCAAGAGAAGACTGGACATGACACTTGAAGCCATGGTTTAGTTAGTCATGAGGTGTTGGGTGATAGGTTGGACTTGATGATCTCTGAGGTCTTTCCCAACCTTATTGATTCTATGATTTTTTTCCTAAATATTTGTGACATGTACTACTGCAAGAATCTTTTCAGTTGTAATGAGTGCCTTTCATTAATTTTTATAAGGTTAAATATGCAGCACTCTAGAAAGCAATTTTGTCATTTTCACAAAACTGAAAAGTTTGGGAATAAACTTTTCTTATGCTGTAATCAAAGCAGAGTTCAATTTGAATATCTGGAAAAATTGACATTAGATTGAATAAGATGAGGATACAGTCCTTAAAGAAGTGGCAGAGAATGAGGATCACTCTTGTTCACACATTTGGTAAAGATATGCATATATCCAGGGCTCTGAGCTAGTGGCACAGGGACACTTTGTCAATACTGCTACAGTAAATGTTGTAGTGAAATGACAGATTTTCCTCTTGGGACTCCCATGAGAAGCTGATGTGTAATCATTATTGAGACTTAATTTCTTTTCTGCTATTAGCTGGAAGGAACGTGGACTTCAAAGCTGGAAAGGAATCTGCAGCCCATCTGAAGATGAGAAGGTTTCTGTGCAACTTTCAGAATGTGACTTGAATCTGCTTGCAGCCTGAAAGACGGTGCTAATTGTTACAACCCAATGCTTTCATAAGTGATTTATGTATTCCTCATGCATTGTTATAACAGAAGAATATGATCAGATGTAGAGGTTAGCTTCAGGGAAAATAACCCCTGAACTGAATCCTATAGAGATAGGGGCAATAAATTTCTAAAACATGAACAAAGCCAGAAGAGTTGACAAGAAGAAAACTGAAGACATGGTCAGTAAAAGGGGACTGATTTGTGTAGGAAAACAAGGGGAAAAGCTGATGGCTGGACAGACAGAAAATTCTGTCAAAGGGAATATTGGAGCAGGTAATCTGTTAACTGGGAAGGACTGTGAGGGTGGGAGGTGTCTCAGTGGAGAGTGGTTGACATGACAGAGAACACCAGATATGCAACTTTGGTTGAGAAATTATCTCTTCAGTTGTAAAATCTGAGGCTACAAAAAAACTTTAGGTGAAGGAATCCTAAAATATGCAACAAAATCATGATGCCATGGTAAAATGATGTGTCAGCAATGTGGGGAGTAGGATATATAACAGAGATCTAACATAAGCCAGTAGTTAAATGTGCAATATGGCAATATTCATATTCCAGGTGAAGAAACCAAAACAAACCACTACCTGACTTTCTTCAACAAAATATGAATGGTATCTGTTGATTTCCATGAGGAGACAGGTGGTGAAAATATTCCTTCCCAAACACCTTTCAGCAATATGCAGAGCTCTCCTGAGTCTAGCAGAGCCCCACAGTTACCCCCTGTAATCACTTTGTGACAATGTCTGTTCTTCTGATAGACAACATCATTGTTCACTTTCAATCATGTGAAACAGTAATTAGCTTGGATGGTTATAATAACCTACATATTAAGGACCATGGTACAGCAGGAAAGGAATAACATCCCCTAGGGGTTAGACCACCTCTGCTATGAAGATAGCTGAGAGAGCTGGGGTTGTTGAGCCTGGAGAAGAGGAGGCTCCAGGGAGACCTAATAGCAGCCTTCCAATACCTGAAGGGGGCCTACAAAAGGATGGAGAGAGACTGTTTAAAAAGGCCTCTGGTGATAGGATGAGGGTAGCTTCAGACTACAGAAGAGCAGATTTAGATTGGATGTTAGGAACAAGCTCTTTACTATGAGGGTGGTGGAACACTGGAGTAGGTTGCTCAGGGAGGTGGCTGGGAACCCATCCCTGGAGATATTCAAAGTGAGGCTTGACAGTTGAGGATGCTCCTGCTGACTGCAGAGGGGGTTGGACTAGATGACCCAAACCATTCTATGATTCTAGATACTGAGTAGGAGGCAATCCATTTCTAGAATTTATTCATGTCTTTCAATGCAGACCAGTTTGTCTGGAGTACGAAGACACTGAATATCATTTAAAAGCCACCTAAAACATACTGCTCAGCAAATTCCCCTGAATGTGCTTTCACATGAATTTCAACCCAAGCACCACCTGTTCATCTTGGAGCTTTCATCAAACCAATCAAGGAAAACTATTTGTAGGTTTTTTTTAAGTTGTGCAGGAAGTCTCAGAGGAGAAAAGGCAAAAATGGAAAGCATTCTAGCATCAAGAAGAAGCAACTGCTTTTTGCTTGTTATTTTTCCAGAGACAATGTTTTTAAAGGTGATTCCTTTTTTTAATAATCACACAGTCACAGATGTATTGAGGCTGGAATAGACCTCTGAGATGATCAAGTCCAACCTATGACCTAAGACCTCCACATCCTCTAGACCATGTCTCAAAGTGCCTCATCCAATCTTCCCTTAAACAGCTCCAGCAGTGATGAGTCCACCACCTCCCTGGACAGTTCATTCCAGTCTCTAATTATCCTTTCCATGAGGAAGTGCTTCCTGACAACCAACCTAAGCCTCCACTGGCACAGCTTCAGGCCATGCCCTCTTGTCTTGTCACAAGCTGCCTGGCAGAAGAGCCTGACACCCACCATACTTCCCTCTAGGTACTTGCAGAGTGTGATAAGGTCCCCCTTGGGTCTCCTCTTCTCCAGGCTAAACAACCCCAGGTCCTTCAGCCTCCCCTCATCACACTTTCCCTCCAGTCCCTTTGCCGGTCTCATCACACTCCTCTGGCTTTTCTGTAGAGAAGCATTGAGTGCTATCCTAGTTTAACTGCCCTGAGTCATGGCCAGTAGCATTTTTTTTCTTGTAAAATTAAATAAATCACAATCTGCCCAGGTACAAGCACCAGACAGTTTAATGTGCAGGCATAGATAAATCCGTGATAACATTATTAACATTTCTTTTAGAAAAGAATGTGCAGTAATGGAAAGTGCTTCTGTTTCCAAAGGCCGAGAGGGGTTAAAAAGACCTCTGTGCAGTGAATCAAAGCCTTTGAACAAACACTGGTAAGCTATTTCCATAACAAGAATTCCTCAGTGTGCTCCACATAATTTTTTTTTTTTTAAATATTTCAAGAAATCCTTTAAAATCTCTGTTTTAACTCCCATCTGATGTTTATCACAGTATTTGCTCTTTTGAAGATGAACAGGTATCTTGCTTGATACCTCTTCTTGCTTGATATCTATTCTCACTTGATATCTATTCTCAAAAAACCACCCATGAGCAATCAACACTTTTTTATTTGCAGCACTTTGTGTATGTTCAGCATCAGGAAAAAAAAAAAAAAGAAGAAAAAAAAAGAAAGATGAAAAAAAAAAGAAAGAAGGAAAAAAAGAAGTGACTTTCTTTCTTAGCACTTCTGATCCATCTCACAGCTTTAAAAGAATACTGTCAGGTGAAGTAAATGTATCACGTGCTGCAAAAACCATAATGCAGAAGGAGCTACCATAGAAGCTTTCCTTGCAGAAGCATAATGTAAATTTAATAGCCAGTCCTTTCCTCCTGTTGACAGATAGCTCTTGAGATTCAGCACATTCAATTAAACAGAGTTAATATTGCTCATCATTAGCCTTCCTCTGTGCTGATTTTCCATTGTGAGCTCGTAAATGCTATCATTAGAAGAACCTTTCCAAAGAGGTTACATTTGTGAAAGCGTTTAATGTGCATTTCCGGGTGGATTATTACTGCTGTTGTATTATTATCCAGCATAAAGGATCATGCATCAGGTGTACTTAATATCAAGCCATTTAACTAAGATTACTCCTGTTGGAGACACATTGTGCAGAACATTCTGTATCATGTAATACAACTGAAGAAACAAAAGCTGAGACAATGGATAACGTTTTTGTATCTCTCCCGATTTGGGGATTTCAGTACACAGATCTGCTTCCAATGAGAACTTAATCACAGAATTATGCTTTTTAAAAATCACCTGAAATAATTGTATTTTTTGTAATGTATAGAAAGAAAACTCATTTGCTTCTCTCTCTCTCTCTCTCTTTTTTTTTTCCCCAAGACTTTATTATTTCCAGTTAGTAGACTGAGATGATTGCTTCTATCTCCTGGGTCTAATAAAGCAATTTGGCTCTTTAATGGGCTTTGTTAGGGTTGAAGACCAATGTCTTTCTGGTATTATTTTTTGCATTATTGGTGCACTACCTGCTGAGTCATCAGCACAGAAACCAGAGGTTAATTTCACTTCTACTAAATGAAGCAGATAATCAGCCATCAGAGGATGGCTCCTGTGCTGTAAATAAGTCTTGACAAGCTGAGGGACAGCACTGTGCATCACTCAGCCCTCTTCACACCATCTGTCCACAAATTAAGACAAAGTAAGGATATTAATTTGTTACATTTCAAAAGCTGTACTGACAAACCCACATGGACAGTTTTAAATGGCGATGAATAACTGAAATGTTTTACTAATACTCCACTGAGTCATGGATTCTAGTTTTGCAAACTTCTTTTCCACCAATGAAGGTGTGGAAAGTGTTTTGACCAGATGTACAGCTAATGACTATCAAAGCATATCCATTCCAAAGCATTATGCTACAGAGCATTTTTCACTTAGGTTGGAAGTAGCATGGCAGAAGAAACTAGTGGCACAAGAATCTGTTGGGTTTCCCAGAGATCTCTGTATACAGAGAATAAACTTTCATCCAATGTGGAAGCTGTTAGATGGTTTCAGCAGCTGGAAACATTTAAGAGAAAAAAAATAAACGAGCTCACCAAAATAATATATGGTGGAGAATAATCCCTGGAAATTGCTGTTATGTGTTTTGCTAAATCCATGCAACATCAAGGCAGAGCAGTGGTTCAATTGATCTTACACTAAGTCATACCAGCCTGCTGTGGGAGCTGGAATGGATGTATCTGCAAGAGAATTAGTTTTACAGAAGCATTTTAATTATTAATAACATGATATGTCTCTTCATGTACAACTCTAATTTCAAATACAATAAAGTTCAAAGGGTTCAAAGATCAAGTGTTTATTAATGACTAAAGTATAAAAACATTACAGAGTTATTCTAATAATCTACAAAGTAAGCACTATGAAAACAGGGAATCCAGACCTAGAGTTGAATTGTAAAGTAATGAAAGCACAAAGCAATTTTAATTCTTCTCTGGATCAGTGCCACACAATAACTGCAAGGCTACAAAATAACTACAAAGGTATGATTAATGAGTAATAATGCTTCCATATCCAGATTAAGCTAACCATTTTAATTTTTTTTTAAAGAGAGTGTTTGTAATTTCCCTTCTTCATTACAATACAGAATAAAATTAGGCATCTAAACAGAATTTAACAAGAAAACTTTTTTTTTTTTTGTATAATGGCTTTGTAAAATAGCTTTGAGGTTTCAGATAACAGGTCCATAATGATCCAGTATAATGGGAGCTTGGATATCTAGTTCACTTGCTGACACCTGTATTCAGATGTCATTGTAAATAGCTGAAACCAACCCTTACACAGCTCTGTTAGAATGGAGTAATGTCTTTCAGCAATATATGTCTCTACATTTCCTCTATGGGAATCAAAGGTAAGAGCCTCAAACTAAGGAGCTAATTTTTCATCTGCTAAACTCAGATGAAGTAGGAACAACCTACCATTCTGAGTACTTTCCAAGCTTTTTTAATTAACAGAGATCAGATTCTCATTAAAACCAGAGGAAAGCTTGTCAATGAACTGTGTCCCAAGTAAAAAAAAAAACCACACAACCAACCAACCAATCAACCAAAAAACCCACCCCAAACATATAGAGAGTGAATGAATCATAGAATCAATAAGGTTGGAAAAGACCTCAATGATCATCAAGTTCAACCTGTCACCCAACACCTCCTGACAACTGAACCATGGCTCCAAGTGAGACGTCCAATCCCTTCTTGAACATCCCCAGGGACGGTGACTCAACCACCTCCCTGGGCAGCCCATTCCAACAGCTAACAACTCTCTCTGTGAAGAACTTTCTCCTCACCTCAAGTGTCAGTTGTAACACTTGAGTTTTGGACAAGGTTGTTATTGAAGGTTGTTTCTGTAAGAACTGATTGTTTAATTACTTGCAATTGTCTGCTACATTTTGTTTTAAAAATCCTCCTGTATCTACGTGCAGAGGCAAGGTGCAAGATGCAAGCGCTTTTAGAACTAGGATTCTTAAGCATTACGTGATGAAATATTAATTAAATCATTATTAATTAAATGACTCAGTTTGGGGAAATTATTCCACAGCATCATTGTGGTCAGATTAGAAATTATTAAAAACCATTTTTTTAAAAATGCAGTTGTGTTAAAATTTTTAAACCACATACAACTAGAAAGAGTACATAATGTATAAAACTTTGCATGTCAAGCTAAAACTGATTTATAATTAAATGGAAATAGATGGCTTCACAAGAGCTAACTTACCCTACATTTTGTTACTGCTAGTTTTCTGTGCTTTATACTGAAGCATTTGATCCTGATGACTTCTTAGAACCTGACACATGTTCTCATTTGGCAAAGTGGTGAGTCATACACCAGTGGGTTTTGATTTTGATCCAGGCCCAGGTGAAATGAACATCTGTACTCATCCATTTAATGTCACCGTTGCTGACAGCACCTTCTAGTACTGCATTTGTCCTCTTTATGTCTAATATTTCCTACATTTAACTGTCCAAGCTAAGCTCCATCATAACTGTCTCTAGAGTCCATATTCAAGTTCTTCACCATGACAGTGGTGGTGAGACACTGGAACAGGTTGCCCAGGGAGGTGGTGGAAGCCCCATCCCTGGAAGTTTTTTAGGCCAAGCTGGATGGGGCTCTGAGCAACCTGATCTAGTGGGAGGTGTTTCTGCCCGTGGCAGGGGGATTGGAACTAGATGATCCTTGAGGGCCCTTCCAGCCTTGACAATTCTGTGATTTTACTGAATGTGGGAGTTCAAGGTTAAGCACAATCAAATGATTTGGCACAAAAGTTGTGAAGCCTTCATTCAATCACTAGGAGGTGGGAAAGAGAAGGCAGTTGAAATAAAATGTATTAGGAAGAAATGATTAAGTTTATTTTAGTGACATTTACTTAAACTGTGTGTACTCATTGTTAAAGTGTCTATAATACTGCTTAATGAATAGGATATTTTGGGGTTAATGTTGAAGTTAAATTGGATGTGTTTTTAATCAATTCAGGATTCACATTTTTAGTGTAAAATGAATATTCAGACTACATTCACTTCTCAATTTTTTCTATTTTTTTCAATGCACTGTTCTTAGCACACTGAGCATATAAAGAAGAGAAAAAGAGAATCAAATTGTCCTTCAAAATAGCAGAGTTGAATTGCTTTTGAAGACTTTTGTGATTGCATGTAGTTTTAGTGGCTTAGCTGATCACAGCAAAGCAAAGATGTTCTTGTAGCCTAAAAAGTTTGGCTGAAGAGTACTTTCAAATGAAAATGCTTGCTTTGCTTACCTTCTCTTGGACAGCTCTCCACAATAAGGACCCAATAAAAATCTGACATGGTTTACCAATGTGAAGCAGAATATTCTCTTACATGGTGTGCCACACAGCCTCCACATTCAGAAGTGCCAGCAGTTTTGGTTCTTATTCCCCTTAAAAGGAGGGAAAGAAGCACAAAAGTTAGAGCAGTATGGATGGTCTTTGTTAATAATTACCTATGTTACACATATTTTTTTAGTTGAAATATAGAAACTCAGCTGGGTTCCCCATATGCCATGTGGTACGGGATACCCCTTTGGTCAGCTTGGGTCAGCCGGCCCAGCCATGCACCCTCCCAAGACTGTGCCCACCCTTCAGCCTGCTGTTGGGGGTAAATGCTGGAAAAGCACCGACTTGGTGCTGTGCAAGCACTGCTTATCAGTAGCCAAAACACCCTTCCAGCTACTGCTACAAAACATAGCACTATGAAATCCTACAGGGAGAACTCACTCAGCCAAACTCAATACTCATCGGTATTGGTACACATTGGAAGTACATAACCTTACTTAACCTCTCAAAAAAAGATTAGTTCCATTAGTTATTAATCTGCATTTCCTCACAGTGTTTTCTAAATTGAGACTAAGTAATAGTATACAAATTCAAGGTAATCCTTTTTTACAGCTAATAACTGCTCCATTTTTATGTTGAACTGATATTTGAGAAATACTTCACTGATCCACAGATATGCCTTTTTCTAGTAAAAATTCTTTGGGACTTGCAAGACAGAGTCATTTGTTTAAGTTTCGAAGCTGTATGACATAGTCTGTAAATTGCAGCTTCCTTAGAGCGCCTGAATATTGTCTTGAGAGAGAGGTTTATAATGAATTTTGTTCTTCTATATTCTCACACTCCTAGTTGTATTTAATTTTACTTTTAAATATGCTCATACTACACGGAAATGAGATCTCTCCATGGAGTGCAGGAAAAACAGCTTGAATCAGCACATAAACACAAAGTTTTCCTGTATTTCTTTTTTTCTTTCTTCCCTTTTTGGTTCATGCATACTTGGATTATCAAGATGAAACAGAAGAGGTTTAAAATAAATTATAATTAATTTTGCATGCAAACAGTGAGCTCATTACCATGGGCAAATATCTGCCTGGTTTGCTTTGAGAAGTCTCTGTTGTTATGACTTTGAGGAGTAGCTGCTTGATGGCCCTTGGAGCATTGTGCATGCCACTTTTTATTCAGCACAGGGTTTTGAGGAGCACCAGAAGGAGCTGCTCACATGTTGTTTGGAAAAGCCTGGTCAAACCATGAGCTCTTATTTACTTATTTTCTGGGCAACACATCTGTCTGGGTGTGCAGGATTGCTTTACCCATGTTGTTACTATGATCCGGCCATTACCTGTATTAAAGCTGAGATAACAAGTGGAATCCCAGAAGAGGCAGAAGGGCCACAGTGGAGCATGGGATGACAGTTGGAAGGCTCATTGCACTTCTTTAGGTTCACATAGCAACAAGCATCTACAATCTCTGATGACAGGCCAAAAAAGGAGTTGTGGGAACCTCAGCTGTTAGATCTGACATGCATTGAAGCTCTGTAGACAAAAGGACTTTGAACCAGTCCTTTCAATTTGTCATTTATAACCAATGCTGGCTTAAATTATTTCTCCCTTTGATCAGCAGTGATGTCATTCATCAAATAACTTTCAGCAATCATTCACTTGCACTAATTACATTTCTACTAACCATATTTCCTTGATTTGTCCTGTTTTTATTAATGAGCCAGTGATGTAATTTGTCTTTTTCTTTGAGTTGTATTTAAAATGTTCAATGTTCTTTGTGTGCTTTCCCTCTTTCTTCAAAACAAAACAAAATTCCTTTATCTGTGCATATTAACCAAACAGCAATATTTTTAATACATTAATGCTAGAAGCACCTTTAGAACCACTGCAAACCACTGACAAACAAGACTTAACCCTTAGTAACTCAATAGCTACAGGGACACATAGACAAGATACACAGTGCTGGAGACTGAATCCTGGAGTGTTCTGAGCATCTCCTATTAAGTGAGAAATGGAATCAGTTCTTGATCAACACTTTTACAGAATCATAGAATCAACAAGGTTGGAAAAGACCTTAAGGATCCAACCTGTCACCCAAAACCTCATAACTACTAGACCATGGCAGCTAAGTGCCACATCCAATCCTCTCTTGAACACCTCCAGAGACGGTGACTCCACCACCTCCCTGGGCAGTCCATTTCAATGGCCAACAAATCTCTCTGTGAAGAACTTTCTCCTCACCTTGAGCTTAAACTTCCCTGGGCACAGCTTGAGACTGTGTCCTCTTGTTCTTTACTGATCTCCATGCAGGGAAAACCAGTAGAAAGTTGCACCTTGAAGCACATTTTCATTTGACGTGATGCAAGTGTATTGAGTTTCCTTACTAGGTATACTTTGTGAAGTAATTTAAAATACGTCTTTAGCAACTGAGGAAAGCGACATGATTACCAGGTTAACACTCACCTTTGCAAAGGGCCTTATAATTTATTGGAAGGGAAAAATATCATTTCTATTTGGAAAAAAAATGTCTTCCTTAGTTCCATTCCTGTCACATGAAGATGGAAATTTGTTCCCATTGTAAAGGCATGGGGATAGTTTATACTGCTAGAGTTCAAGTAGTTTAAGGTCTTTTTTTCTAGCTGTCTCTCTGTTACATGTCAGGTGTTAGGAGGTTAAGTTCTCCCGTCTTATCCACAATGAAAATTACCTGTTGCCAACAAAAGCTGTTGGCAATGGATAAGAATAAAGACATGATGAAAACAATTCAAACACAAACACAGACAAGGACAAATCACCCTTTTTACCCCTTTAGAAACAATGTGTAATTCTAGCTAAAAATCAAATCCTGTATTCTTCATCATGTGTATGCATGTCTGTGCTGCTCAGTGCCATATAGAAACAGTGAAGGGAAAACAAAGAGCATTCTGCTTGTCACAGAATGGTGAGGCTTCAGGAGGCAATGCCAGATGGTTTGTTTATCTATTCAAGATGCCTTATAAGTGTCCAGTTTTAAACTCTGTTGTATAGTAGTTTTGGAAGTATAGGAGTTTTCCTTTTCTTTCTTTCTTTATGACTTTTTATTTTTAATATTAGCACTAGTTATTTGATAGAATCACAGAAACAATAAGGTTGGAAAAGACCTCAAAGATCAAGTCCAACCTGTCACCCAACACCTCATGACTACTAGACCATGGCACCAAGTGCCATGTCCAATCACCTCTTGAACACCTCCAGGGATGGTGACTCCACCACCTCCCTGGGCAGTCCATCCCAATGCCTAACAACTCTCTCTGTGAAGAACTTTCTTCTCACCTCGAGCCTAAACTTCCCCTGGCACAGCTTGAGACTCTGTCCTCTTGATATCCTAAAATTTCTCATGCCTCTATTTTCAGCAGGCTTTTAAAGAGAGTTTGTGTATGTGGAAACACGTGTTCTTACTAGTCACTTAGTTTAGGACTGGAGATAGGATTCTTTCTGAGACAAAGAAAATCTTTGGTTTCCTTCTGAACTATAAAAGTTTGGATTCATACATAATAATGACCATACCGAATGAATTACTGCTTTTTATGTTTTGTACTCGTTGTTTTATACTATATGAAGCATAAAGAAACAAGAGGGAGGAGGTTCAATTTGAGATTAAGACAGCTAATTCTAGATATCTGTGTTGTGTAAACTCCCTTTCTAGTCATCACTCAATATGATCAGTGGAGCCCAGAGATTTATTTGTCTGGCTAGCTTATAGGTGTCAACTTTCACACCAAGTTTAAGCACATTGTTTAAGCTCTGATATCTCTGTTGGCTAGATCTCTAGCAGCTACTGTGGCCGTTGAAAACAGTTAGCACACCTCTAGACATGCAAATATAGGTATCTTATTTAGTGACCATCATAGGTTTATATGCAAGTTGTTATTCCTACAGTGCTTTCTTGAGTTGTTGTCCATCTGTGGACACCTCAGAGATTATGAGTGCTATCCTCAATTCAGAAACAGGAAAGGACCTGTAGAGAGACTAAGAAATTAGCTTAGCTTCACCTATCTGAACCAATTAGGAGCTTTTGCATGGAATTTGATGTTCAGAGGTTCAAAGAATCATATTTTCTAGCTATTCACAGCATTCATGGTCTAATGACATATACCGACACACTGGCAGTTTCTGAAAGCATTGGAGACAAACAAGGAATTTCAAATTACTCGAAGCATGTTAGCCTTTGCTGTTCATAGGATGTACTCTGTAACACTTGGTTTGTAACCTCATGTCTTCCACCACCTTCTGTGTCTTCATGTGTCTGCTTGATGGCATAGTTATGTAAAATACTCCCTGCAGTGCCATCTTTGACTTTATTTGGACCATTAAACCTGCTGTTACTGAGATTTACATCAGATTTTGAGGTTTTAATTTTTAAAGCATTTAAACATGTGTTTAATTAACCCATTTAGGACATCTTTTGGTTGTCATATTGAATCAATATAAAGGATGATGTGCATAAAGTTCTATTTGTGAGGTCCACACCTGGTGGCATAAATTGACTTCAACATTACTTGGGGGTTTGGGGGTGGGGGGGAGTGGTGAGGTGGTGGAAGGAATCCAGAAGAATGGAGAATGAGTGGACGAAATTTATTTAAAGGGAAGAGAGATAGAGAGATAAAGAGAGATAAAGAGAGAAGGTGTAAAAATCTCTCTCTGGTGGCCAGTTGGGAACATGAAATAGTGAGATCTCTAGAAAGGTATTTGACTCTCTCACATATTCTCTCCATTGCAACAGTGCAGCAGGTACTGATAGCTGTAATGTTTTTTTTCATTCATATTTTTTCCCTGGTATTGTGTGATTTTCCTCAGAATCTATCCAAACTTGCTGGGTTTTTTTCCTGTTTATTGTGCTTTTAGCACTGATGGGATCATGATTAATTAGATGCAAGTGTTACACACCAGTTGGTTGCTGAGTTTTTGCCATGTATGTTGTTGATTTATGGCCATTATCTACAATGTAATTCACTAAGTTCTGTATTCATTCAGTTTAAAATAAAAGGTAAAAAATAAAAGAGATAGAAAAGGGGGGTAGGGGACATGAGTCTCATGCCAGTGAAAATAGCTTCCCATGAGAATTTGCCATTGTTACAACATTGGGGTCGGCAAGTGCAAGGCCATAGAATAACAGCGTGAGAAAAGCAGTGTGGTTACAAAAGGGGAAAAGTACTGCCACATTAATTTAGCTGCAGAGCTGGAAGTGAGAGCTGGCTGTGGGGTTGCAAATGGAGGTTTCTTTGCTTTGCAAAGGTTAGGATACTTAAGGCACTGTGCAGTATAAGTGCATGTGCTTAAAGACAAACACTCACTTAGGTGCATTTGAGAGATGGGAATGTTTTTATCAGCTGAGGTCCATGTGAGCCACATTATAGAATTTAGT
Organism: Dryobates pubescens; assembly: GCF_014839835.1. Classification (NCBI taxonomy): domain Eukaryota; kingdom Metazoa; phylum Chordata; class Aves; order Piciformes; family Picidae; genus Dryobates; species Dryobates pubescens. The sequence goes on along the minus strand of NC_071657.1, from coordinate 129,645,919 downwards.
CAGGTAAGTGGTGACCTATTCCATCATAAAGCATCCTAAGCTATCTATTGGTTTAATGTTGAATGGTAGGCATAAAAAATTATATCAGAGTGTAGTGTTAATTCTTTTAAGTCTACCTAGATCAGTATACAGTTCTGCAAGTGCATGATAGAATCACAGAATTGTTTTGGTTGGAAAAGACCTCTAAGATCATTGAGTCCTACTGTCTACCTAATACCACCATAGCCACTAAACCATGTCCCAAAGTGCCATGTCCACATCTCCAGGGACAATGACTCCACTGCTTCCCTGGGCAACCTGTTCCAATGCCTGACTATTCTTTGCATAAAATGTTTTCCCTTAATATCACCAATCCCCTTGCTAGCAAAGATAGACAGAGAGTACTCATTTCTAGGAGAAATGAGTTGAACTATCCATTTGGAGATGGTACCTTCATGAAATGGCTAAATTGGCTGGAGTCCACCCTAGAAGACAATTGTCTATACAATAAATAAAGAGATGTAGATTCATCTAGGAGATGGATAATTCAAGATGAGTATGTTGATTCTAAAACCCAGCTGGTTTAATGCTGGCTCATTGTTTGTGTACTGACAGTCATGCTAATCTGACTTCCATCAAAAAAAGTATATGGTCCTTCTGATATAACTCAGGATGTCTAATTAGGAGGTATAACATTGCCTAAGTATAACATGAATAGGTACAATATGGATGTATATTCTCTCTCTCTCCATTGATTGTTGGGGTATAGAAGTTTAGGCTTGATCTTTGATCTTTGAATGGAGTTGTGGTTTAACCCTAGACAAAAACTAACCTCCACCCAGTCAGTTGCTCACTCCCCTCAGTGACATGGAAGAGGGAATCAGAAAGATAAAACTAGGAAAACTTGTGAGTTGAGGCAGTTTAATAGATAAAGCAAAAATTGCATGCACAAGAAAAGAAAAATAAGCAATTTGTTCACTATGTCTCATCAACCGACAGGTGTTCAGCTGTCTCTATGAAATCAGGGCTACATCATATCTAATGGCTACTTGGGAAGACAAATGTCAATGCTCTGCACACTCTTCCTTCTTCCTTCCTTGCAGCATTTATAGCTGAGCATGATGTTGTAAGGTATGGGATAGCCCTTTTGTCAGCTGGGATCAGATGCCCAGTCTGTGCCCTCTCTCACTTTCTTGTATCCATTAGCATCCCCAAGTCCTTTTCCACAGGGCTGTTTTCTGTCACCTTCTCCCCTTGTCTGTATTGATAGTGAGGATTGTTCTGTACCTCAAGTAGTAATAAAAATAGGATTAATGGTGAATGTTTTTTGCATTTGTTGGTGAGGCAAGGATTCAAACAGACTACATAGAAATTTAAGTACGTAAATCTCCCTGTATTTATGTGCTAACCTCCCCCTATACTAGTGTACGTATATGCAACTGTGAAAGAGCATTTACACTATATTTTCCCATTTGATATGTATGGTTTTACATTGCAAAGCATTTTATTTTGAACATCAAAGTCATTCTTTACAACAACTTACTGAAATGTCATACACATGGTATTTAAATCCTTTATATTGGCTGAGCTGGCAGAGCCATTCTATTTAATTGGCAGAAAAGCAAATATGGTCTGCAGACTGTAAATGAATAAAACTAGGTTTCTAGGGAATTACATTATTGGCAGATTGGTAAAAGGGTTATCAGAATTCCACATGGGAATTTCCCTTTTGTCAGTTGAAGTAGACTACTGTGGCAGGCCGTTGACCCTGCCATAAAGCTTTGTCTTCTTCTGTGTTTGTAAAGGAGACAATCTATTTCTCACTTTTCCCATTTTGCTGGTTTGTGCTTTAAACCAAAAGAAAACAAAACAAAGCACATAATCCCCTCAGGTAACTGATAAAAAATAATTAATATCTTTATTCCTAAAGATGTGAAATAATCTGCCTTCCAAGAATGAAAATTGACAAATTCCAAACACAAATAAGATTAATCTTATTTGCCTATGCCTGTGTTCCTGAATAGGGAATTGGAGAGATGCAGTTAAGAGGTTTTGGTTTTTAGGATTATTAACATATGATTTTAAGAAGTTATCCATTGAGTTTAGTAATCAGGTAGGACTCTTGCCAAAAGTGATTGGCTTTGTTGTGAACCGTATCTAGGTGTCCTAGAGTTTTTATATGACACTGCTTTTGAGAATGGTCAACATTTTGAGTTTGACCTATGTTTCCTTGGTTTTCCCTGGTTTGTTCAGGCTGCATCCACCACATTTGCTTCAGGTAGCTTCAGCATTTACTGTTGGCCTTTCTTGTACCCTGGTAAAGAGGCAGCCCCCTATGGCTCAGCCTCTCTGGCCTCCAGAGGTCAATTCTGGTGTCTCTGACCACTCCAGTAACTGAAGACTAGATCATGTACCCAGTACCAAGGGTACTTTCATTATTGTTTAAAACATGTCCTGTGTTTGAAGCAATTAATGTGATTTCTAACCATGATTTTATAGACCATCCTTTATTTGGGTGCTAGAGATGGAGAAGTAATTCCTTCCCTCAGCATTCTCAACACTTCTGAGCTTGTTTTAAGATCTGTAAAATGCCTTCAGGAATTTTAAGTGCCTTTTTGTGTTCTTAGTTCAGCGATTTTTTTTCCTCACTGATTCCATTCTAGCTCCTGGAAATGGTAATGAATTCATTTTGCTTGCTTAATCTTGGATAATCAGCACTTCCTTCCCTTCAGTAAGCAAATGTTGGTTTTGGGGAACAAAAAAAAATGTTCCTTCCAGATTCTTTTATTTGTTTTCCTTTTATTGTATTGATTTCAATCTGTGGTTGTCTTGGTAATCTGGAAATGCTTTGGCATTTTGGCATATTCTAGGTGGAAGCCAGGCAACTATTCCAAAATTACTTCCATAAGGATGGAAATGTGTTCAGGGTGATGACCCTCAGTTATCCTTGTTGCATCTCCTAGAACACCGCAGGAGCTATAAGACATTAAGCTTGTTAGCAAGTAATTCTTTGAGATTTAGGGGTGCATACATTGAAGTAGAAACCAGTAAAACCAAGCAGTTTCCATTTTCTTACACTGAAAAGTGCCCCAGAGTGAGATATTACACTATGAAATGGCTCCACAGCTGGTGGTGCCTCTTTTTTTTCCAGTTGTTAGTGTTATTACCATTGGCCTGGTATCTTTCTATCTTTCTTCTGGAAAGCATAGATGCTGCTGCTTAATGGAAGAAATGTCTTTAGAACAAGTTTGGGCTGATTATTCTTTTTTTGTAGATCAAGTCAAGATACATTATTTTCCAGCATCTGTGAATTACCACTGTAGGACTCAGGTGATGTAATCCATTGTGAATTACTGGGATTCCCTCCCTATGCTCTGTTCAGGATTAAAAAAAGGCAAGAAAAATAAAAGGTCTTTCCCTCAGCCTCAGAGACAATACATCATTTGTACAGCAGCTAGCAGATTTCATCTTGTGGAATTGTATGTGTTGCAAAAGAGGCAGAAAAGTGATGAGAATAGTAGATGTGGTATTTGAAACCAACTTCAAACAATCCACTGCTTAGTCAACAGCATGGATTAAGTATGTGTGTGTGTGTGTGTGTGTGCATGTGTACATTTCTGGCAGTTTGAGGCTGTAGGTGCCTCTAAGAACCACAGAGTACAGACCTCTAGAGGGGCCAGAGCGACCAGGATATGGACCAGAAGTTGTATTTCATACCTTTAAGTCCTGCATCCCTATAAAGCTGGCTGCAAAATAAATTTCCTTCCATTTTCCCTCCCTCTTTCCTGCCAGGAAGGGTGCCCAGACAAGGGAGTAAGGCCTGATGGCAGAAGCACCTCTCCTACGAGGACAGACTGAGGGAGTTGGGACTGTTCAGTCTGGAGAAGAGAAGGCTCCAAGGAGACCTTACTGTGGCCTTCCAGTATCTGAAGGGGGCCTACAAGAAAGCTGGGAAGGGACTTTTTAGGTTGTCAGGTAGTGAGAGGACGAGGGGGAATGGGAAAAAAAAAAGAAATGTGTAGATTCAGATTGGATGTTAGAAAGAAGTTCTACACTGTGAAGGTGGTGAGACACTGGAGTAGGTTGCCCATGGAGGTGGTGGAAGCTTCATTTCTGGAGGTTTTTAAGGCCAAGCTGGATGTGGCTCTGAGCAACCTGATCTAGTGTGAGGAGTCCCTGCCCCTGGCAGGGGGATTAGAACTAGATGATCCTTGAGGTCCCTTCCAACCCTAACAGTTCTAGGATTCTACTTTGGCCAGCTACATTTGCTTTCTCCAACTGGCTTCAGCTGAGGTTTTTTTTGATGTGTGGGTTAAACCATCACAGCAATGCTGCCAATTAGGCCTGGAGCTACCTAACTGGGGCCTGGAGTTGCCAAGCTGATGTTTGTGCACATCACAATGGTGTTGGTTTGGAGTGTTGAGAGGCTTGATAGGGAGAGGGCATGATGGCTTGGGTTTATTAGCATGGTTTAATGGGAGATTTGTGTAAAGCTTTGGCTTAATAAGCTTCTGTATTAAACCCAGACTATGAACTTTTGTGTATTTTATATGCCTTATACTGTTGTATATAGCTGTGAATAGCTTTTGCTTTTAAACTTTCCAATCCTATCCAATTCTATCCAATATTTTATGTGAGCAATTTTCTTTTGCCCCTTTGGAAGAGGTAAAAGAGCAACCTGTCTCACTCTATACCACAACATTTCATGTGCTAGATATGATGATTTATTCAACAAATAGAATAAAATACAATTAACCAGGTTGGGAGAGACCTTTGAGATCATCGAGTCCAACCTATCATCCAACACTATCTAATCAACTAAACCAACTAAACCAGGGCACCAAGCGCCCCATCCAGTCTCTTCCTAAGCACCTCCAGTGATAGTGACTCCACCACCTCCCTGGGCAGCCCATTATAATGGCAAATCACTCTTTCCATTAAAAACTTCTTCCTAACATCCAGCCGAAACCTCCCCTGGTGCAGCTTGAGACTGTGTCTTCTTGTTCTGCTGCTGGTTGCCTGGGAGAAGAGATCAACCCCCACCTGGCTACAACCTCCCTTCAGGTAGTTGTAGAGAGCAAGAAGGTCTCCCCTGAGCTGACTCTTCTCCAGGCTAAGCAACCCCAGCTCCCTCAGCCTCTCCTCATAGGTGTTGTGCTCCAAACCCCTCACCAGCTTTGTTGCCCTTTATGCATCATCAAAGTCTTAATATTATGAGGATATGCTACAGTCCATAGTGAGAAAGAAAAAGAGAAGAGTTGGTTTAGTTCATATCACAGGTTAAGATACCAATATATCTGATGCCATTTGTAATTATGAGAGATAAAGTGAATGTGATTTGTATTAATATAATCTGTCACTCTACCTTTCAAAATGTATACTGCAGGTGTTGATACACATGACTATTTTCTTCCACAATAATGATGCCATGTATTATTTAAATATATTTATGTTGAGCACCTTTCTTCTTTCTTTGTATTCCTCCTTTTCTCCCATTGGTTGTGGTTTGGGTGGGCTTTCTGTTTGTTTGGTTTGGGGTTTTGTTGGTTTTTTTTCCATTGACAGTTTGAGGAGACCTTGGTGTTTTGTTTTCCTGAAGACAATCAATTTTATAGTATCCAGTCCTACAAAATTTCCAACCAACTTCTTTATGTAGGTGATACTATCAGAAAAGAGATGTGGGATGGGAGCAGAGCTCTGCTTGAGTTCTTCTGCAATATTTCAGTGCTTGTTGGCCTGCAAACATCAAATGACTTAGAGCAGTCAGCTGATTCCTAGTGAAAGAGTATTTGCACAAATTGCTGAAGTTTACTTACTGGATTGGCATCTAATGAAAAACTAGCCTCTGAAATGTAACAAGTGCTGTGCAGGAAACATAAAATGAAGTCTTAATTCCTAATGAAATCCACATCTTAGTAGAGCACAGTTTAATGTCACCAGCAGGGAAACCTTACAACTTGTCATGACATCACACACTTTCTAGCAAGCATTCACCATCTCTTTTGAGAGGGATTTTCACTTTTCAGAAGAACTACAGTATTAAAATATTATTTGTCAGTGTTCTATTTCACACTGCATACAGCGTTCTTTCTTTACAAAAGGACAGTAGTGCTGTGAGACTTAATGCACCAAACAAGACAAATATCTATAGAATTTCCATGCAGTTTGTTTTCAACCTTTTCTTCTCAGAAATAACATAGCATTTCTTAGTTTTGCACTTGTAATCCTGTCAAACATTTTACCAGATCATGCATCTGGATATTTTTCAGCAGCTGAAAGCAGAATACATTTTATCCAATACAATTCAAAATTATGCTGTGATAGCTTGAAGCATTTTGATCTGAAGTCAGCATGCATAACCTGTCTTTCCTGCTGTGCTTTTTAATTCTGTCATCTGCTTTTCAATTAATTTAATTAATTTTTTTTTTTTTGCTTCAGTCTTTTCATAAAGGAAGACTTGTAGTTGTTGTCACTCTTCATAGACCTATTAACTTGTGGAGTCAGTGTGTTGTCTTTCATGTTGACTTGTTTGTTTGTTTGATTGATTTATTTTCCATAAGGGATGCACTTTTTGGGCTGTCTTTTCTAAAGCTGAGGAACTGTGGCTGTTCAGCTCTGATAAGGTAATTGGTAAACTCTGATTGGTAAACTCTGATGAGGTTACCAATCACAGTATTTGCAGAGAGAGTCATAGCAACAGGGGGTAAGCCAGAAAAGGTCTCCTTTGTTATGATATCTATAATTTAATTGAAGTCTGTTCAATACAACTGATAAGTAGAGATGGCTAATCCATTAAAATAACATGTTTCTAGTCCTTTTTAATGTCACATGTAGTTCCACAGGTGTGATGGTCAGTGTAATTGAACTTCTGCAAGAGATGCAGGAAAAGGGCTTAGAGACATCTGCTGAGAGCCTGCAAGCTCTCAAACTTCTCAAGCCACATTGGCATTATTCTGTCAGTTGTAAAAGTAGCAAATTCCCTCAAACATTAATATGATGAAACAAAAGGATGAATTATGTTATAATGTAAGTAGGACAGTCTGGCATCACCACACATCTGACCACACTCCTTCTTTAATATTTTAAATTGTTACCCCATAATTATACTTTCCATGATATTATAGCATGGGGGCACTGGTCAATACTAGTCTGAACAAGAGCCAGCAGTTTGTCCAGGTGGCCAACAAGGCAAATGACATACTGGCCTGGATCAGATATAGTGTGGCCAGCAGGAGCAGGGAGGTCATTCTGCCCCTGTACTCAGCAATAGTTAGGCCACAGCTTGAGTACTGTGTCCAGTTCTGGGCCCCTCAGTATAGGAAAAATGTTGAGTTGCTGGAACATGTCCAGAGAAGGGCAACAAAACTGGGGAGGGGTTTGGAGCACAAGCCCTATGAGGAGAGGCTGAGGGACCTGGGGTTGCTTAGCCTGGGGAAGAGGAGGCTCAGGGGAGACCTTATTGCCATCTATAACTACCTGAAGGGCGGTTGTAGCCAGGTGGGGGTTGGTCTCTTCTCCCAGGCAACCAGCAGCAGAACAAGAGGACACAGTCTCAAGCTGTGCCAGGGGAGGTTTAGGCTGGATGTTAGGAAGAAGTTTTTAATGGAAAGAGTGATTTGCCATTATAATGGGCTGCCCAGGGAGGCGGCGGAGTCACTATCACTGGAGGTGCTTAGGAAGCGACTGGATGGGGCACTTGGTGCCATGGTTTAGTTGATTAGATAATGTTGGATGATAGGTTGGACTCAATGTTCTCAAAGTTCTCTTCCAACCTGTTTAATTCTATTCTATTCCATTTGCTCTTACCTGTATGTTGTTAGCTATCTGCTTGCTGGGATTAGTCTGGGAAAGACCTTCCCTAGAAGACAAAGAAGGGGACTGTTTGCTCCATCTTGCCTGAGCTTTAGCTTGTGAATAAATACAGCTGCACAAACACTGTAAAAAACCCAACAAAACAACAAAGCAGCAGAAAGTGGGGTCATTATGTACAAGTGTTGAAGAAATATGTCCATTTAACATGTGTAAGAAATAGTAAAATCTCAGTTTCATAAATTTGAGAGTGCCTGATCTCAGATTGACTTCTTGCAGTAAGACACTGAATATTTAACTCCTGTGAGCTGTGTATTCTGAAAATAATACAGGAAAATATTTTTGGTTATGGTGAAATAATCTGAACCTGGACCTGGCAACAGTATTGTGGGTCAGTTTTTCAAGGCAGTGTGTGCACAGACTGAGGTGAACTACTCTGCCATAGAAGCCGTATTTGAAGCTTTAGCCATCACCTGCTTAATGCATAGTCTGTCTATAGTGCAACATAATTACTATCTGTAATGTATTCCAGATATATCTGAATCACATAGTTGCATTTACTTAACAGGTAGATAACACAAAATCTGGAGTGTTTTGGTAATGATCTTCAAAAGTGTTTTGGTCAGGCCAATATGCAAGCTACTAGGGGATATTCAGTATGAAAATAGAAATGTCAATGAATCTCCTATAAAAATGTGTGTGAAATAGTTCAGGACAGGCAGACATTTCAACATGCTGAACCTGGTACAAAACTGAATTACCTTTTCATCTGGGCAGTAGGGTTTGGGTGTTGTGTTCATTACAACAAGGCTGTGTCAAGCATTACTTCACATGTACTGTTTCAAATCATGGTATGGTCCAGGCTGGAAGGGCTATCTGAAGCTCATCTAGTCCAGCCCCTGATGTAGTAATCAGGGATATTCTCTACTAGACCAGGCTCCCAGAGCCCTGTCAAGCCTTACTTGATATTGTGTAATCTGTTCTGTCTTTCCAGACAAGAACAGAAAATAAACAAATGAGGCAATATGTATGAATCAGCAGTTATTGCCCTGAGCCTTCTTCTCATGTTGAAGTGAAATATTATGTATTAAAGTTTGTATCCATTGCTCCTTGTCTTATTATTGTGCAGCATTGAGAAGAGATTGGCCCCCTCCACTTGACACCCACCCCTAAGATATTTATAGACATTGATCAAATGTCCTCTCAGTCTTCTCTTCTCAAGACTAAACAGCCCCAGGTCTCTCAGTCTCTCTTCATAGGGGAGATGCTCAAGTCACCTAATCATCCTCTTGGCTCTCTGTTGGAGTCTCTCCAGCAGGTCCTTGTCCCTCTTGAATTGGGGGCCCCAAAATTGGACATAGTATTGCAGGTGTGGTCTCACTAGGGCAGAGTAAAGGAGGAGAAGAACCTCCCAAGACCTGCTGGATACACTTTTCTTGATGCACTCCAGGATACCATTTGATAAGAAAAGTCAAGGCCTTAGATACTCTTTCTTTTGGGTGGTTGATGGGGCTTTTTTGGCACAAAATGTAAGTTCTTACCTCTAAGACTGTGTCCTAAAGACCAAACAGGGCAACTTTGTTCAGGTCCTGAATCTTACTCTGTTAGAAAATCCACTCCTTATTTTTTTAAAACCTCTCAACATGGAAGTGCCCCAAAGCTAGGGTGGAATTTAGGCTCAAAACCAGAACTATGAAGCCACCTTCTGCTCTCAGGATGGAAGGTTCAGGCTCAAAGAGATAATTCAGATTTTGTACAGTGAAGAATTTGTTTGGCTCTCTAATCTCATTGTAAATGATTATTAGCACTTCTGTGGTGACTCCTGTATTTCTAAATAAAGATTCCATTCTTCTAGACCCTTTGGTTAAGGTGCCTCTAGATATCTTCTACAACCTTTTTATTTTGACAAACAGGTATTTTTTTCTTTCTAATAACTCATCTAAAAGTTACTGACCAGCTTTTATGACAGAGGAAGCATAGCGTCCCTTCTCTGAAACTAGTCAAGAATGGAGACTATTACTCAGTCAATTGCCAATAAATCTTTTGTTCTGCTGGGACATCCACACTGCCAGAATGTTCCAATTGCTTTTCCTAGAACTCTTCCACATTGGGATTTTAGATGTCATAGAGGGTTGAGTGTAGAACATAACGTAACCTCAACCTGACAAAGAGATGATTGATACAGCTGATTTATCCTTCTCTCCTCAGTCATTGCTCTCCTGTTCTTCCTTCATCGTCTCATGTGTGACTGCTCTGTAGATCAACCAAGGACACTAGATGTTTACTGAAGGACGGTCAACAAATAAGATTCTAATGCTGCCAAGTCCACCTATTTACGTTGACCATCAGTAAAACTAACACACAAGTAATCTGATACTTTGAGAATATTTTCTGGGAAGAAACAGATAAATTAGTTTATAGTGCTTCTAGATACCTGTCCTATTTTGTTGAGTTAATAGAGTGCAGCTGCACTGTGCTTGCAGTAGTGGTGGGAATAAAGACATGGAAGTGCTATTAAAAAATCTTACAGCGAATTTAGAACTCTGTGAAGTTGTCCATCTTCTACCAAGAGAAGGGTAAATAATAACTGTTTTGTATTCTCTTCAAATATAAAATAGCAACAGTTCATAAGACAAAGTGAGCTTTTGTATGAAAACAGTTGCTTACAGAACGTGACACCATTTTTGTGTTTTCAGAAAGAGTTTGCACTTACAAATCAGTAGGCTAAGGAGAGTCATTTGACAGCAGAGTGCTGGAGAGCTGTGCCATGCTCTAAATCTGTCTGTGCCCTGCCAATTCCTTTTAAATTCACCTCTGTGCATCAAACAGTCACCTGTGTAGTGTATTCAAGGGCTTTACAGGCAGGAAATTCAAGGAATGTACCCATATCAGTTTAGCATAATCTTATGCTTGTTCCTTCTCTTATGATTTAGTTTAAGACTGTGTTACACACTAGGTATCCATCAGACCAACCATTTTATGAACCATGGTATACATGGTTAAAAAAAATTAGATTTGTTGACTGTTTCCTATTCACCTTTTAATGACTAGTGTGGAATCTGTCAGGATGAACAATGATTAGCAGATAAATGAATGGCATGGGGTAGCATTTTTAAGAAAGAATCACTTGTAAACCAGCAATGTCATTTCAATTTGCAAAGCAGCTGATCTAAGTATTCATATCAATGTAGGAGCAGCAGCTTGTCATGAGCTAACCACATAAATATTTACTTACGGCCTTGGATCTTTTACAGGCATTAGTTCATGTTCCAGGGAGTCAATGGACTAGAAAAGTGAGTTCATAAAATCTCAAGGAACAGCAGAGCATATTGAGACATTATAAAATTAAGCATTTACTGGATGAAAAAAAAAAAAAGCAGGAAAGCTTCTCTTTTCTAATAATTTTGTTTTCATTAGCTGTATTCATACTACCTTTATTTGGGAAAGATTTTTCACTTTCTTGTAATGTCTTACAAAACTGTGACCTGATGTCCTAGACTTAATAGCTGCAAAATTGGTGATGTGCTCAGCACTCACAGGTTGAGGCAGAAGCTTGTATCCAGATGGCAGTAGAAAAAAAAATCATGAAAATAATTCTCCAGTTGTGGTCTGTTATGTCCTTTATGAGTCTTTTAGAGCATAAGACATAGATTTATGTACATAGAATAAACCTAGGACTCTGATGGGCTGCTGATCCAGAAAAACATGGCCCTTGGTCTGCCTAGAGGTTCAGCAGAGAAACAAAGTACCACAAGTTCTGGAGCCCTGGAAGAACTTTCTGGTGACTAAACATTCTACACTAAGAGTAATGTAATGCAATGTAATGCAATGTAATGCAATGTAATGCAATGTAATGTAATGTAATAGAATAGAATAGAATAGAATAGAATAGAATAGAATAGAATAGAATAGAATAGAATAGAATAGAAAGGGTTAGAAGGGACCTTCAAGATCATTGTGTCTAACCCATCATCCAACACCATCTAATCAACTAAACCATGGCACCAGGCACCTCATCAAGTCTCCTTCTAAACACCCCCAGTGATGGTGATTCCACCACCTCCCCGGGCAGCCCATTCCAATGGGCAATCACTCTCTCTATGAAGAATTACTTCCTAACATCCAGTCTAAACCTCCCCTGGCACAGCTTGAGATTGTGTCCTCTTGTTCTGCTGCTGGCCGCCCGGGAGAAGAGACCAACCCCCACCTGGCTACAACCTCTCTTCAGGTAGTTGCAGAGAGCAAGAAGGTCTCCTCTGAGCCTCCTCTTCTCCACGCTAAGCAACCCAAACTCCCTCAGCCTCTCCTCATAGGGCTTGTGCTCCAAACCCCTCCCCAGCTTTGTTGCCCTCCTCTGAACACGTTCCAGCAACTGAACTTCTTTTCTAAACTGAGGGGCCCAAAACTGGACACAGGACTCAAGGTGAGGCCTAACCAGTGCTGAGTACAGGGGCAGAATGACCTCCCTGCTCCTGTTGGCCACACTGTTCCTGATAGAGGCCAGGATGACATTGGCCTTCTTGGCTGCCTGGGCACACTGCTGGCTCATGTTTAGCCTACTGTTAACTAGTACCCCCAGGTCCCTCTCTGCCTGGCCGCTCTCCAGCCACTCTGACCCCAGCCTGTAGCACTGCATGGGGTTGCTGTAGCCTATGTGTAGAACCCAGCACTTGGATGTGTTAAATCTCATGCCCTTGGACTCTGCCCATCTGTCCAGCCTGTCAAGGTCCCTCTGCAGAGCCCTTCTATCCTCTAACAGATCAACACGTGTCCCCAGCTTGCTGCCATCTGCAAATTTACTGATGATGGACTCAGTGCCCTCACCCAGATCATCAATGTGTGATCATATAAATCATCAATGTGTGGATGTGTTCTCTTATGCTCCTTTTAATTTTTTTTTTAAAAAAGCTTAATTATGTGTTACTGTGTTTATAATATATGAAGTAGATGGGACAAGAAATGATACAAATTTTCACAAACATTTCAGACTTGTATTTGTTACGGATTTTTCTCATCTTGTTTTTGAAATATGCAGTGTGCATGTGTAGGTGTTATGGGTTCTGTCAGCATCTTCCACGTTAAAGCTAGCAGTTTAATGAGTTAGGTATTTATTGGTGTGCACGAAGAGTAACACAAAAGAAAATTAATAGACATCCCCTGCTCTCCACATGAACTCATTAAATGCAGCATAAACTAGTAAACACCTTCTTTGGCAATGATGACCACTGACAGTGTGGATGATAATGTCCCAGGCTGACATACTGCCAATTCCAAACATAAGCTAGTGCACATGCTTACATGTGAAGTTTCATTCTGAGACTACGACCTCTATGCACCTTTATACCACAGTTAGGAGCAGTGCCTTTATCAGATTGTCATCCTACCTCTGGTTTTGAGGTTCTTCCAGTCCTTATTTTTTTTTTTTTTATTTCCTTGGCTGACTTATTTTCTAACTCTTATGTAGACCATCAAGTCAGGTAGCGTGATGCAACTTGAAATGTTGTGTAATAAAGTCAAAGAAAGATTATTATATTTTTCTTTGGTGAAAAAATCGGTGAGTGCCTACTCCTTCACACAAACCCACAGGTTACTGGTTTTTAGGTAGTGTGCCAGGTTGAAGGCAAATCCTTCCTTGCCTCCCACGAGGGCTGAAAAAATGAGACTCAGAAAAATGGATTGCAGAAGTGATGGAAAGTTTAAATGGAAAAGCAGTGAGTGTTTTACAGAGAGCTACAAGCACAGTGACAAAGGAGATCCCGAAGCATACAGTCCCTTACAAAACACCCAGAATCATCCCAGCATTTCCCCTTCTCCCTAGCTGAGGGTATACCCAAAACCCCCAGGGGTCTTTCTTCCCACCTCTACCCCCCTTTCCACTGTTAGGCTAATCTCAGCTGGCCAGATCTAAGACTGCCCTTCCCTCTTCTCCTGCTGGCATTAGGCCTAGCCAGGCCTAAGAGGCTTTAAGATAACTCCCCTTCCATTACCAGATAAGGAGCATCTCCCACGGGAGCAGTGAGGGAAGGAAAAGGAAGTGTGAGACCTTGCTGATAGATTTATAGGGAGCAGGACATTATGGGTATGAAATACGCAGCTTCCTGTGTCCACCCACTGGGCTGGACACCCAGGGCACTGGAGGTGTATCTCGTGTGGCAGCAGCAGGAGGCACCAACTAAAGCATGGCAACAAGTGCCCCACCCAGTCTCTTTCTAAACACCTCCAGTGATGGTGACTCCACCACCTCCCTGGGCAGCACATTCCAATGGCCAAACTCTCTTTCTCTGAAGAACTTCTTCCTAACATCCGGCCTAAATTTCCCCTGGTGCAGCTTGAGACTGTGCCCTCTTCCTCTGGTGCTGGACGCCCAGGAGAAGAGACCAACCCCCACCTGGCTACAACCTCCCTTCAGGTAGTTGTAGATGGCAATAAGGTCTCCCCTGAGCCTCCTCTTCTCCAGGCTAAGCAACCCCAGGTCCCTCAGCCTCTCCTCATAGGGCTTGTGCTCCAGACCTCTCACAGCTTTGTTGCCCTTCTTTGGACACATTGATTTACGTAATTGCTGAGCATTCACAGCAGCAAATAAAATCACCAGGAACTGAGCTTTGTAAATACTCTGTGCAGTGACAGAAGGAATCCTAAATATTTGAACTGAGTTGTTTTGAATTTGTGTGTGGCAGGAAAGTGGGCTATAGAGCTACACAGCTTCTTCTGTAAGAAGTTTCTAGAAGCACCCGTGGCTCCAGGTTCAACCTGCCTCTGTTCAAGGCTGAGCCAACTGATGATTGTGGAAGCATCTGTGTTATATCATACTAGGGAAGGGAAAAAAATGTTGGGCTAGTTCTTTTTGAGATTGGGACCTGAGAGAAAAAGCTAAGCAATCAGTGAGGAAGGAGTGCGGAGAGGTTTGCTGGAGCAGAGATATCCCTGCAGCTCACAGTGAGATGGTAGAGACTCCTCAGCCCTTGGAGAGTTAACAATGGGGCACATGCCTGCCTGCTGGAGCAGGCAGCTGCACCCAAAGAAGGCTTTGACCATAGGGGAAGTCTGTCCTGGAACAATCTCTGACTGTGGAGACTACACCACTTGATTGAGAGTCATGCTAGAGCAGTTTGTAAGGAGCTGCAACCCCATGGGAATGACTCACATTGGAGGAGTTCCTGATGGGCTGCCTGTCCTCCCAGGGAGGGATGTAACACCAGAGCAGAGGAAGACTGTGAGGAATCCTTCCCTTGAGGAATAAGGAACAACAGAAACAATATGTGATGAATCAACCATAATCTCTGTTCCCTGCCCCCTGCAGGAGTGGGAGAAGGAAGAGGTGGAGAAAATTTGAAGTTGATTCCAGGAAGAAGGGAGGTGTGGAGGGAAGGTTGGTTTAGGATTTGATTGTATTCTCATAATCCTACTCTGATTTGACTGGTAAATTGGTGGTAGGGTTTTTGCAGAAATTAAATTGGTGTTTTTTTCTCCAGGACAAGTCTGGGGTTTCCCCATGACCATAACCAGTGAGTTAGTCCTCCCTGTCCTTTTCTTGACCCTTGAGAATTTTGTTATATTTTCTCCTTCTCATCCCACTGAAGCAGGCAGGAGTTCACAAGTGGCTGTGTGGTGTTTAGTAGCATCACAAGTGGGCCTAAACCATGACAGGACACCCTAAGTTAGTGAAAACTTATGTCTTTTTTTTTTTTTTCTCTGCCTCTATGAAACAGACATCTTAATAATCACTTATCTAACAGGAGCACTGTGAAGGTAAATGAATTCATATTTGTCAAACAGAACTACTGCAATGAGAACTACTGTAAGAGGCTAAGTGGGAACTAGCCTGCATCAGGGAAGGAGCAGTAGACTGCACCAGCACACACTGCGAGGTGATCTGCTGCAGAGTAGCCCTGTGGAGAAGGACCTGGGAGTCCAGGTGTACAAGTTACCTACGGGACAGCAATGTGCCCTTGTGGCCAAGAAGGCAAATGGGATCTTGGGGTACATTAAGAAGAGTGTGTCCAGCACATTGAGGGAGCTTCTCCTCCCCCTCTACTCTGCCCTAGTGAGACCTCACCTGGAATATTGCAGTTCTGGGCTCCCCAGTTCAGGAGGGACAGGGATCTAATTGAGAGAGTCCAATGGAGGGCTACAAGGATGATGAAGGGACTGGAGCACTGACTTATGTGGAAAGGCTGAGAGACCTGGGGCTGTTTAGTCTGGAGAGGAGAAGACTGAGAGATTAAATCCAATTTAAACTTGATATTTTCTATGTTGTTATCACTTGATTTGATGACAGTTTTCATTTAAGGTGAATGCCTGTGAAACTAATATCACTGTAGATATTGAATATTACTGAGAGCCTACATATCTAAGAAAAAGTAATTAGTAAGATGTTCTGTAGAAATAAGGCTTGGAGATACTTTGAATACATATCCAACAGAGGAAGTCTTTTTAACATGAATTTGTAGCTTTTATAGGGCTGTGGCAGAGTAAGATGGAAAATAATGTATTTTAGAGAAAAAACAATGAGAACATGTAAGCAAACATTGATAACAAGGAATAAATCTCATTTCAGCCTTTCACTTGTTTGGGCCCTTTCCTGTTCAAAAACTGAAAGCTGTGCACATAATTAGACACTTGTGCTGCCACAATAAATCACTTTTCTGAACCGTCTGATGCACTCTGACACCCTAAGCCCAAGTTGGCAGGTCCACTCTAAATAAGGATCTGCTGAGTAGTTTGACATGAACCTCTGATGCATTTCAAATAGAGGCAGTGAGAATCCTTTAACAAGCATCCTCTCTGTTTTTCAGACTCCCACAGAGCCTGAGTATTAACGGTTTATCAGAACAGTTCTGTGCATACACTGTACATCACATTTTTCTGATGAACTATGACTCCTGTTCTCCTGATTTTCTGGTATTTATATCCTGTAAGCAGTCTGCAGCATCCACAACTTGTTTCTATAAATGCAAGTGCCTCTTCATGCACACAGGGAGATCTTTGACCAGGTGACATTAAAAATGAATAAAATACATACAGTTTGGGGGGAAAAAACCCCAAACTAACAAGTCACCAATCTTTGAAAGCAAAGGCTGCAGTTAGAAATGTTGAACATGATCATTTTCAACTTGGTTACATGAAAACTTGTTAAGTCTTGTCCTGAAAACAGAGATGCGCTGTAAAATGCATTCGTCAGGTAAAATAGAGATCTAGGAGAAACTTGTTATGATTCCTTAAGAAATAATGGTCTTGCTGGTGCCTAGGTTGTCAAATAAGTTAAATTCATTTATGTGAGAAAAGGACCAAATGTAGTCCAGAAAAACTAAGGCAATGTGCATCTTTATAGGCTTTCTCTTCATGTTGTGTAGATGCACAAATGGAAGACTAACACCTTTGGCAGAGCCACAGGTACATTTGACTTGCCAGAAGTGAGATGGGAAGGAAGACTAAGGTGTTTGTCAGCGTGGAATGTCATATATAATCCAGTTGTACTGCTCACTGATACATTGAGCCTACAATCAACAAAGGTTTCCTGGGTGGTGCCTGGCAGGTATGGCTATAGGAGTAATCGATGTAGGAGGAGGTGATAAAATGCTGTTACTTTATTTTGGAGGCATACCTGGCTATGTACTATTATGTGGAATGACTCCAGATTTGTCTGACAAAGTATAAATCAGATCAGTTATGGCAATCCTTAACACTGCTGGTGTTTAAGGATTTCTATCGGAAAGAATGGTGAGAAGCCTCCAGCACAAGCCCTCTCCCACAAGGAGAGGCTGAGGGAGATGGGGTTGTTTAGCCTGGAGAAGAAGAGGCTCAAGGGAGACTGTATTGCTCTCTACAGCTTCCTGCAAGGAGCTTGTAGACAGGTGGGGGTTGATCTCTTCTTCCAGGTAACCAGCACCAGAACAAGAGGACACAGTCTCAAGGTGCACCAGGAAAAGTTTAGGCTCAAGGCAAGGAGAAAGTTCTTCCCAGAAAGAGTAATTGGCCATTGGAATGGGCTGCCCATCGAGGTGGTGGAGTCACCATTCAAAAAAGGATTGGATGCATCACTTGATGATCTCCAAGGTCTTTTTCAACCTGGCTGATTCTGTGATTCATACCTGTTTGGGTTTTTAAAAACTACATTGCTGTTCCATCTCTCTGACTGGGAGAAAGAAGTATTGAATGGTTGATCCAGCAACACGCTGCACCATAATCCATATTAGTGTTATTTCATTCCTGTTTTGTCAATGTTCTTCATGCTCAGTATTTCTCAGGATACTCTTTCTACACAAGAACCTCCAAACAGGCTGGTAGATTTATAAATCAAGTGCACAGGAAGCAGGCATTAATGAGTTGATGAAAGAACTGAGTTGCAAAAAATTTTGATACGTACTTTCCAAAAAGGAACAGAAAAGCCTTGTAGGTATTTGCAGAATGAGAGTTCTTCTGAGGTTGAACATTATTATTTTAGCTATTATATATCACAGTATCACAGTATCACAGTATAACCAAGGTTGGAAGAGACCCCAAGGATCATCAAGTCCAACCTGTCCCAACAGACGTCACAACCAGACCATGGCACCAAGTGCCACGTCCAATCTCCCCTTGAACACCTCCAGGGACGGTGACTCCACCACCTCCCTGGGCAGCCCATTCCAATGACGAATGACTCGCTCAGTGAAGAACTTTTTCCTCACTTCAAGTCTAAACCTCCCCTGGCACAGCTTGAGACTGTGTCCCCTTGTTCTGGTGCTGGTTGCCTGGGAGAAGAGACCAACCCCTTCCTGTCTACAACCACCCTTCAGGTAGTTGTAGAGGGCAATGAGGTCACCCCTGATCCTTCTCTCCTCCAGGCTAAACAATCCCAGCTCCCTCAGCCTCTCCTCATAGGGCTTCATATATCTGGTGAATCAAATCCCATTATACTTTTATTAATTTTTAATTAATTCCTTACCTAAACATCAGACTATATTTTGATCTACACTTTCCCCACACACCCCCCAAAAGTGTAGGTTTTCTTCATCAGCTTACACGTGCCTTAAAGGCAGAACAGAGTGGTGAAAATCATTTAATAAAGAAGAAAACAAAGCTACTAACCCCCTTTTATCTCATAATCTACAGTCAGATGGTGACTCAGTGCTGGCAAGAAGAAGGGAGGCTGACGGTTGATTGATTGGAGAATGCCTTGGCAATTGGACAGTGTTCTGAGGCAATGCGGCAAGCAGCTTTGGTCTTAATAACTTTCTATTACACACCCTTTGTGTGACACAAGAAAAATGAGGTTTGATTTCTTTTTGATGTATCTTCTCCACACCAGTTTTAAAAATCATTTCTTGAGAAACACCTGAAGTTATTTTATTGCTTCCTTAAAAGCATTAAATGGTTTCAGGTGCCGAATCCCTCCATGTTTCACTGTTAGTAAGAGAAGTCACTTGTTGAAAGTGCTATTTTAACTTCTGGCAGACTATTGGATTATCTCTACTTTTGGGTGTCCAGGAAAGGAAAAAAATGATAATGCACAAGAGACCTGAGGTTACTTTGGCAAACAGCTGCAAAACCATCCAGGAATCTTCTAGCTTATATTAAGGATCTATCACATTTTGCTGCTGAACTTTCAGCTACGTGTCATGTGTCCAATGTAGGAAATGCTTGTGGGTTTTTTAATATGCAAATTATTCTCAACATACAGCTGCATTATAATTTTCCACCATGACTGCTTTTGCTGGATTCCTCCTTATTTTTTTAGGAAAAAAAACCATAAAGGGAAGACATTTTTGCTCTCATTTCCTAATTATGAAACCTAGACCATAGAACTCTCATCGGAGGTAGCTATTTAGTGATAGGAACAGTGGATACAGGCAATGCCACTATTGTCACTGTTCTGATCATTGAGATATTAAATAATTATTTTAATTGCTTTTTTTTTTTAATGTCTGTTTGTTTCACAGTTTTCCTAGTGTTCCATTGATTTACATACCTTGATTTATGTGTGTTTTGATGTCTGATTAGAGCACTGTTTAAATACATTTGGGTCTCAAAAGTCCATTAAATGAGCCTTCAATCGATTAAATCAAATTTTATTGTACAAGCAACTGCCTTTGCAAATAAAAATAAATATGCAATCATTACATTTAATTACAACTGAGAAATCATGATAATATGGACCTATTAGATGGCAGACAAGAGCATTTATAAGCCTAGAAAATACTCTTCCATTTTTATATTCATATAAGGATGGAATTGAGTTTGATAATAAGGTTTGTTTTCATTTTGTGCAGGCACTGGCAACACAAATAACAGCCTTAGTTTAAGATATCTGGTTGTGGTACATCAGTTTGGCTGTACAGATAATACAGCAAAACCTTCCTTTGAAAATGCAACTGAGAGCATGTCCTAGAACAGGCATTTGTGGTTTTTGATTCAGTTCCTGCTCTACCAAAGATTCTTTGTTGACTTTCAACTAGCCACATGCACCTGTACTTTTAATACCTGTCCCTTTTTAAAGTAGTCAAATATTTGCAGCAATCTGGTCTTTAATAGTGCTGCTGAGGGATTCTTTTTCTCTGCATGAGATGGAAGGTCAACCAGCAACTAATTTCATTGCTGAATTTTTCATGGTCCTTGGTCTAAATTATGTAAATGTGAATCTGGTGTTTCTCTGTTGATGTCTCCAAAGAGCTATCACAGTTACAGGAAGTTAAGGAGTCACCCCTAGGAAAAGGTGATCCAGCACCTGTGTGCACTGCTCAGACAAAAGACAAGGACTTTAAATGACTTGTCAGGGTGCCTTTTGCATAACAGAGGCACAGAACATTCCTCATGCAGTCTAATTCCAACTGACATTTGCATTCTAATCGATATGAACTTTGTATTTTAAGTCTGATTATTCATTTACTCTGTTAACATCCATATGTTCTTTGAGCACTATGTTTTATCTAGCATTTTGAATAATCATGTCCCATCCTTGACCTGAGAATCTCTCAGTGTAGCTGCCACTGTGGCCATGTCCACAGTTCTGCTCCTGGTGACCTAAGCAGCTTCTTTTATGTTCTTAGGAAGAAGGCATAGCATGTTATTTTCCCTTATGATAAGTATTAATCACTCTGTAGTAAAACGGTTATGGTATGTGAAGTCACCTGCTGGCAGGCCTTGTGAGCAGTTTATCACTGGCTTCTGCATTGTTAAATGCCAGAGCTTTAAAAAAATAAATTGATTTTCATAAATTTTATATCTAAACATTTACATATTTGACTTCATGACACTAAATTCTGTGGGGCAGGAGGGAAAGGATGTAGCTTGCTCAGCACCCACATTTTTAGCCACATTTCATGTTACGCCTAATGCAGCGAGTTTCAGTTCTGGCCAAAGCTGACTGATGCTGGCACAATATATCAGCCATTGCTCTGAAAAAGAAAAGTTGACTTAGAATCAGTCTGTTCTCAGCAGAAAACTGTTTGGCTTTATTCACCTCCAGAATCTGAGAATGAATAGAACCTCAGGATTCAAACACCTGGGGATGTGTAGGGAGTAGATCCAGGATACTATGAGGGAAATGAATGTGAGTAGAAGGTACTCAAATTAACAGAAACAGGAAATGTGTCAAATTTGATTGAGGTATTCATTGCAAATGGTAGTTGATAGATATAAGATATTAAAAAAAATAATATTTTTTCATTAATGAACCCATAATTTAGGGTTCAATTTTCAATTAAATTGCCTCCAACCATTGAATTGTTAGGATTGGAAGGGACCTCAAGGATCATCTAGTTCCAATCCCATGGCAGGGACTCCTCACACTAGATGAGGTTGCTCAGAGCCACATCCAGCCTGGCCTTGAAAACCTGCAGCGATGAGGCTTCCATCCCTTCCCTTGGTGACCTGTTTCAGTGTCTTACCACCCTCATGGTGAAGAATTTCTTCCTAACATCCAATATGAATCTAACCATTTCAAGTTTTGCTCCGTTCCACCCAGTCCTATCACTACCTGACACCCTAAGAAGTCCCTCACCAGCTTTCTTGTAGGCCTCTATCAGATACTGAGAGGTCACAATAAGGTCTCCTCAGAGCTTTCTCTTCTCCAGACTGAATAGCCCCAACTCCCTCAGTCTGCCCTCATAAGAAAGGAGCTCCAGCCCTCTGATCATCCTCCATAGCCCTTGTCTAGACACATTTCAGCACATCCAGACCTTTCCTGTAGTAGGGGCCCTAGAACTGGGCATGGTACTCTAGGTGGGGTCCCACCAGAGTCAAGTAGAGTGGGAGTCTCCTCCCACCCCAGGTGTGGCCACTTTGCCCTCCCCGCCCACTCCCCTATTTAATCCCCACCAGGAAAGGCAGGAGCCCTAAGCTGAGCCCATCTGGGCTGAGGATCCTCCTCTCATCACTGGTGAGTCCTCATGGTGCACACTGGGTGATGGTGGTGGTGACAACAAAGGCCGGGGGGCCTGGTGGCCCCCCGGCTGTTAGGGACAACATTGATTGCAACTCCAATATCCTCCACGGGTGCTGGCTGGGCCTCCTTACTGGGGCTGAGCTCCTCCAAGTGGTATCTTGGCTGGTTGAAGGTGTCTCTCCCCTGGTACTGGGATGGGTGCAAAATGGCAGTGGTAGAGCGGGAGCTGTTTAGGCAGGTGGAGGATGGTGGTGGGGGAGGCAAAGGGGGTTAAACTTAATGAGCTTCAGAGGCCACTTCCAACTCTGGTGATTCTATGATCTCGTGCCAACCCCCTTGCCATGGGCAGAGACAACTTCCACTAGACCAAGCCAGAATCTTTAAAGGCATGTTATTATATATCTTTTTTCCCCTGGTACATAGAACTCAAAGCATAACATGGTAGCTATGATGAGCTGATGGGTTTTTGGATTTGAAGCTACCTTATTTTGAAAATAAGGTCTTCTGTATATTGACACCAGAAATGAAATGATATGTTAATTTAAAGGTGATGATTTCAACTACTCAAAAAAACTAACCTCAAAATTTTCTGAGTTTTCTGTATAAACAGGTTTTCTTTACAAGCCTTCATAATAACCCAAAAATCAAGTTTGGCTTCTGAGCTAAGAAAATGGTAACTGCCTTAGTAAATTAACAACTTGTTGGAATTCTGCTGTGCCTCTGTAAGAAATAATAGTAAATAAGTGAAATAGGACAATTACTTAATTTGCTTCCTTTTTAGCAGCTCTTCTCAGTGAGGTCAAAATGAAACATGCCTTGTGATATAATAAGAAATATTTTATCACTACAAACTTGTGTTCCAAGCCTTTCTGCAGGTGCAGTTGACAGTTTGTATGCATGTGGAAGGGTTGGGGTTCGCATTCCAGCCTCTCTTTAAAGTGACAGCTGAGGCTTTCAGTCACAAGTCTCCTTGTAGAGCCCAAGCTGCTCTCTTTTCATGTTAAATACTTTATCCATGCTTCCTGCACAGCTTGGAGGTTGATAATTTGGGACAAAGTAGTTTGAGTTATGGATGTGAACTACAGCACAGGAAGTTCCATCTCAATATGAGCAGGAACTTCTTTACTGTAAAGATTACAGAATGCTAGAATAGGCTCCCCAGAGAGGTTGTGAAGTCTCCCTCTCTGTAGATGTTTACGACTCTGTATGAATTCCTGTGACCTGCACTGGACTCTCTGGTCCTGCTACCATAAATCTATCAACTCTGCAAAGATACTGGTTGACCTTGATAACATATGATTCATTAAAATCACCAGAAATATTTGCAAGAATGATCCTAAAATACAGAGTTAAAAATCATAAAACCTTGGAGCTGTTTCCTGACTTGAGCTCATGTGGTAGTTTCCCTTAATAGGAAAATCATCCTTGTCACTGCTTACCTTCAGTGACTGATACCATGATTAATCTTGAAAGTAAGCATAAAGATTTAACTTTTCATTGTAACAATTCTTGTCAGTCAGGACACTGAAGTTAGATTTTTGTCTGAGTAACAGCTGGAATACAGAAAATTAGAAGTTAGTATATCACTTTCTGTGATATTTGTAGATTTACAGTATAACTATCTTCTAAATCTGTCTAGATTAAGCATCACTGTAATTTATTTGAGGAAACTAAGATGCCATAGAAGTTTGTCCTGCCCAAACTGTTTTTCTGATATCATACAAGTTTGTCTCAAAGAGACTGCTTCTCTGCTCCCCTTTCTTTGTATTCAAGCATCTGTGATAGTCTGTTCCTGGAACAGTATATTGCAGTTCAGGCATCACTTGGGTGCCTACACCTCACCTGTGCCAAATCAAGGCCATTGCTTCACAAGCAAAGGTGAAGCAATAATCACCCAGAGTATTGGGAGAGCTCTTGCAGGTGCCTGGTAGTTTTAGGCTATGCCTTTAAAATTTCTCACAGATCTTGAGGAGAGAAGAAGCAAAATGTAAATAAATCACTATTAGGTGTGTGTAGGGGAGAAAATTCTAAACAATCCCATTGGAGAAATGTCTACCATAAGATTGGTTGTACCAAAACAATCTCCTTCTTGTTTCTTTGCTCTGGAGAGATGCTTACTTGCTTCTGCTTGACCTTGACTACGTTGTTTTGGTATTAACGTCCCTCTGCTCCTTTCCCCCTTCTGTTGTACAGGTTTTGGGGAGTCTTTGACCAGGGGGATTCTTGTGCTATTTATTAATTGTAAATACTGTATATTTTGTACATATTCATTTCATTCCATTGTAGCTTTGCCTGTAAATACAGCTTTCACTTGCTTTCAGCTGAGCTGGTCTAGCAAAGTTAACATTTGAGAGGGGAAATTTCAACCCTCCACAAGAATGACTCGGTTAAAGCAGGATTTCCATGTACCTGCTGCATCACATGAGTGGCACATGATCCACCCTGCTTTGGGAACACCTGTACTGGCTACCCATAGGCAAGAAATGAAGTGGAATTCAGGAATAAAAGGCAGCGCTGTGAAATGTCAGTGTGCACTCACCACCAAGAAGACATTGACTGTGCAGAGTGTCGTTGGAACTTGGAGTGGTGATTCATTGATCCTCATAGCTCTGATCTTGCCTCATTTTTCTCTCTAATCTTTTCTCTCTCACATTGTCTCTTTCATTCTGGCAGTAAGTAGGCAATTGCCTTGCCTGCCTTAGAAACCACTGTATAATCATTATTATCAAAGTGCTCTGCACTAACTTGTAATCAATAAATTGCCTATCATTTCTAGCCATTTTGGTGTCAATTTGCCTTACTTACTCCTTAGGAATCACTGAAGAGCTTCCTGCTAACCCTTCCTCTGAGGCTGGGTAGCTACAGCATGCTATTGTAATTTGCACATCGTAAATACTATATAGAGTTCCCTACATACTTGAGTAGGCAGTATATGCCCTGTGTACTTGCAAAAATAAAAGTGCAATTTAAGAATTACTGTAAAATATTTCTTTTAAGAAAAGGTGTAGAACAGCATAAATGGAGGAAGTGATGGTAACTCAATTTCACAATCAGGGTCTTAATCACTGTAGGTTAGAATAGAAGTAACCAGGTTGGACAAGATCTTTGAGATCGAGTCCAACCTATCACCCAACACCATCTAATCAACTAAACCATGGCACCAAGCACCCCATCCAGTCTCTTCCTAAACACCTCCAGTGATGGTGACTTCCCCACCTCCCTGGACAGCCCATTCCCATGGCCAATCACTCTTTCTATGAAGAACTTCTTCCTAACATCCAACCTAAACTTCCCTGGCACAGCTTGAGACTGTGTCCTCTTGTTCTGGTGCTGGTTGCCTCAGAGAAGAGACCAACCCCCACCTGTCTACAACCTTCCTTCAGGTAGTTGTAGAGAACAATAAAGTCTCCCCTGAACCTTCTCTTCTCCAGGTTAAGCAACCCCAGTTCCCTCAGTCTCTTGTCATGGGACTTGTGCTCCAAACCCCTCCTCTGCTTTGTTGTCCTTCTCTGGATGCATTCCAGCAACTCGCCATCTTTCCAAAACTGAGGGGCCCAGTTATCTACTCTTCTTTGTATGCATAATGTGGGATTGATCATACCATTCATTCATGAGTGGTGTTGAGAGCAGGGTAAATGGATTTAAATGGAAAGATCTTTTTCCTTTTGTTCCCTCTCTTTTTCCCTGTTAAATTTCATTAAAACTGTGATGGCTTCCTGTTCTGCTGGCTTGCATTCGGTTGAGGCTGTACTGTTCTCTACTTGGTTGTGTCTTCATTTTTCTTTTTTTTGCAGACTCAGAATTTTTTTTTTTTTTAAGCCTACATCACCTAAACATTGTGGGGTTCATTGTCCCCCTCCCAAAGGTTGTGTTGAGATAAGGGCACAATGACACCACACCCAGAGGGAAAGGTGTGAACAGCAGATGCAAGAAATGAGGATGTAATTGCTGCCAGAGTCTCAGTGCAGGTTTCTATAGGCAATAATAACTTCTAATTGGCCACACTGGCAGAAGGACAAAGACCTCTTTTGAGGCATTCCTCTTTGAATAGTCACAGAAAATGGACAGTTAAAGCAAAATCAGGTTAGCATATTTCTCAACATATGGCCTCTTGGGGGTGATAAAATATTTCTTAGACAAGGAAAGAACAACAACAAACCAAGTGGTGAGAATACAGTTGATACTCCACATAGTAATATGTACATTTTCCAGAGGAAGAGTCCTTTAACTGCTTTGCTAATACTGTACTCTTTGCTACCAGTTATTTAAGTAATACTGGGAACTTAGTTATCCAGTTGGATATCCAGAAATGCTTGTTATTTACATAGACAGGACAACTATTTCCTTTTTTAACTATAATTAATTTTTGTTTGTTTGTTTATCAGACCAGCTTTGGTGAAGTAGTTCACTGAACTCCAATGGGGTTTATGCTTCTCTTTTCCTGCTCCTGGTTCTATGTGGATAGATAAGAGAAGTTTTGTTTTGTTGGATATGCTTTTGCTTGCTGGGCATAACAGGGCAGTAGCTGTCTGTAGCCTGGGGACTTCAATTATTAGGTTTGAGATATCTAAATGAAGGAATAAAAAACAGTTATTTTTAATAAGCCTACTGCCAAATCTCTAGCCGCAGCAACTGTGACTTCAGATTGAATAATCTATTTCCTCAAAATGCCTAAGGGATGTGTGTGTGTCTTGGTATGAGAGAATTGTATGTGATTAGTTAATTGTATGTGATTAGTTAAAAAGACATTTATTTTCCTTTTTTTTTGTTTGTACAGGCTGAAACTACAGAGCTCACATTTTTTCTCTTTTAATCCTATACTGAGCTCAAGAAAAAGAGTGGGAATTGAGACCTCTTTAAAGCAAGTTCCTGTACAACTTGACATCAATCAAGCCAGTTTCAGAGCTTCTTAAGTTTACTCCCTGCATTTTAGGACCCATTATGCTCACGTTTAGTAGTGAATCACCACTGTACCAACAGCTGTACTCTTCCCTGTAATTGATGCTTCCATTTGACCTACAAATGATCCCATCCCACCAGGGTCCAACACATTAATTGTACCTTATAGGCTCTTTTCTGTGTTTTTTTATGACTTTCAGAAAGGCTCACTCCTTTGAATTAGCAGCACTCTTGGTTTTGTCAACGTGGGAAAGAAAACTAAGATCACTAACTTCTGTATGTTGAGGTGAATGGGAAAATAGTATAGATTCCAGTCTTTTGGTCAATATTAATTCTTCTTAATTTTTGAACAAACACTGACTTTGAATAAAGTTATTTCTGTTATAGACCAGTAATTATCATTTAATATGTGCTAAAAAGGAAACGTGAGATTCAATGCTAATTAAAATGGATTTTGTGAAGCATGTACAGATGAAGATGAAAAAGCTCATAAAAAGGAACTGTAGAAAAGCAGAAGGGTATCTGACTTCTTGCTTGCTGCTGCTGATTGAAATCCACCAAGTGCGTGTGGCATGAAATATTTCTAAGTCCATGTCACAGAAAATAAATAGCACCTTGTACAGTGAACTTTTAATTATCTCTGTAATAGACAATGATGATTATAGCCTAGTCTTGTCTGCCACTTGCTCTTTTCAAAAGAGAAAGACTGATAAGACATGTAGCATGCATAACATCAGGAGTCCAGTTATTCATTTACTGGAGACTGTGTAGCCCTGATGCCATTCAGTAACACCTATGTATTTTTTATTTATTTGTTTTGGAGACATCAAGCATTGGAGAAGAGGAGGCTCAGGGGAGACCTTATTGCTGTCTACAACTACCTGAAGGGTGGTTGTAGCCAGGAGGGGGTTGGTATCTTCTCCCAGGCAACCAGCACCAGAACAAGAGAACACAGTCTCAAGCTGTGCCAGGGGAAGTTTAGGCTAGAGGTGAGGAGAAAGTTCTTCACAGAGAGAGTTGTTAGTCATTGGAATGGGCTGCCCAGGGAGGTGGTGGAGTCACCGTCCCTGGAGGTGTTCAGGAGGGGATTGAGCATGGCATTTGGTGCCATGGTTTAGAGTCATGAGGTCTTGGGTGACATGTTGGACTTGATGATCTTTGAGGTCCTTTCCAACCTTATTGGTTCTATGATTCTATGATATTGTAATGATGGCTTTGAGTGTGGAGCAGAATGAGTGAAGGCATGAGTTACAGGCTCATCTTCTCCCTTTAGTAAATACAGGGAGTGGATCTGAATGAACCTGCTTGTGCTCAAATATATTTTCCAGTGTCAAACACACACATAATTTCTCAGACTTTGTTCCTTTGGTGGGCTGTTTCTAAAGGACCACTAGACAATCCAGGAAGACAAAGTAGCTGAAGTATGAAGTTACGATTGTGACTGTTTTAGGCTGTGCCAGCACCACAACATTTTACACAGACAATCCAGGAAGATGAAGTGACTGAAGTATGACGTTGTTTTTTTACAAACCTCATATTAAAATTTAAGGAATACTGATATTCATTCCTCATCTGATATGTCTGTGAGGTATCACGAGTGGTCAAAACCACCTGAGGACAAGGTTACAGTTTGGACTGTTAAGAATAACAATCACAATTTAATAGAACAATCTTTTATGCTGAATAACAACAATATGTGGGATGCAGAGAAAAGTGACAGCTAAAATGAGTTCTCAACTGAAATGAAAAGAAAGTATTGGGAACAATGAGATGAAAAGATCACAAGTTACTTCCTGCACCTTATTCCATCTCAAAGAGGAAACACTAGCCTGGAAGATGTGACAGTGCAGTAGGAAAAAAACTGAGGTTGAAGTGCCTTTTACAACAATTATTATCTGTATAAAGTTCCAACAGGAAAAGCTGGAGAAACTCATTCCAGTGTGTTTCAATTTCCTAAACAAAGAAGTTGAAAAACCAAACAAAATAGTGATCTAGAAAAGGTGAGTAGCTAACCAGAGTTTGTCTTTTGGATTTGAAACCTTTCTTTAAAAAATGTCTACTCTCTGTGGTCTTCTGCTGCCTATGCTTTCTGTGTTTCAGCTATGTATTGCCCATTGGAATGGGCTGCCTGGGGAGGTGGTGGAGTCGCCATCACTGGAGGTTTTCAGGAGGAGACTTGATGGGGTGCTTGGTGCTGTGGGTTAGTTGTTTGGGTGGTGTTTGATTGGTTGATGGGTTGGACGCGATGATCTTGAAGGTCTCTTCCAACCTGGTTTATTCTATGTATATTCTATGTATGTTTTCAAAAGACATTTTTGGTTTTGATTAGTTGTCATTTTCCATTATAAACTTCCAGAAAAGAGTAATTCCCTGTACTCTGTCAAACGAAATTCTAAGTAAACCTGTTATGTGTTTAGCTCTTCCGTGTTGATGTTTTTCTGTTTTCAGTTGGTGGAATAAAATCCCATTTGGGTTGGTTTGGGGATATGTTTCATTTTTTGAGTGCCTTATTTTTAAAATTTTATTTTTATTTTAAATTATGTTCTGGATATCCCTGTGACATCCTGAAAAGATGTTTTAGCATCATGTCTGAAAGATGAAATTGGATTTTTTCACAAGTGTTCTTAACGATTTAAAAAACAACAACACAACAACAAACCAACCTCCAAACAAACCACCGCAAAAAAAAACCCCAAAACAACACATTTACTGTACACTTACTGTACACTTAGGCTTTTGGTTCAGTAAAATCCCTAGCCACAAAACTTTTAACCTCAATTTTCATGTCTATTAGCCTGCTAGAATTATTACTTTATAGTATTGAACATGTCTGTCTTGCAGTAAGGCAACACTCAATGTGAAAGACTGGGACTGAGCTTGGAACAGTAGAATGTTATAACTGCCTGCCATAAAATTAAATTGTGCACTTTTGAATTGACTACAAGGCAGAGATCAAAATAGAAAATAGAGTGGTACTCTTGAAGTATTGGACAGAAGGATGAAAATTTTAACACAGCAATTTGAAAAGAGAAGTAACATTGGTACACCATGTGTTTGTGCATGTGTATGTATGCTTATATGCCTGGACAAAGGTATGCACACATTCCGGCACATATTTTGGTTGAAATGGTGACTAATTATGCCACTTTTCCCAGAAACAATGAGACAGAATAGTAGTAGAGTAGTGGATTGTCTATATACCTCATATGTATAAAAATGCCCACAGTATTACCTTTGCAAGGCATGCGCACATTTCTTCTGGTTTCACATCTATGTGCATAGACATGCATTTATACCTTGAAAAATCCATAAGTAATATTCCTGTCCACTTTAGTCTATGCACCTAGTGAATATGTCCCATAACAAATATGCAGGCAGTAAAAATTGTCAATTCTAATCACAAAATCACAGTATCACCAAGGTTGGAAGAGACCTCAAAGGTCATCGAGTCCAACCTGTCACCACAGACCTCACGACAACCATGGCATCAAGTGCCATGTCCAGTTCCCTCTTGAACACCTAATAATCTCAATAATTTTGCTCCTGTTACACAATTAAAAAACAAACAAACAAAACGTGACTGAGGGCTCCCACCCAAACTCACTTCATGGTTATCAGTGCAGCAAAGCTTGACCACGTTTTGTAGGAAATTCATTTTAGATTAGAGCTTACTTACAGCACTTTACAAGCCATGTATCAATTGAAAGTTCTTGCAAATGGATAAAAAAGGAAAGGGAAGGAAACAAAAGGAAAGGAAAGAAGAGAAAAGGGAAAACCTTACAGAGAAGGTAATTTTCATTTGAATGCCACTAGTTGTATTTTCTCTGCATGTTGTGTAGGTGTGCTCTGCATTGTGCTTTATTTATGTTTGCCTTTCCCCCCCTATTTTCCTCTGTCTTCCTAAAGAGTCATTTGCCTTCTGCCAGCTGCCGTAGGCCTGTGCTGAAGGAGTTGAGCACCAGTTTTTTTCTCGTCTGAAAGTCACAGCCATGTAAGAATCATCAGGAAGCTGGCAGGTTCCTCCAGTGCAAAACATTACTGCAAGGCACTTTCCTGACTAGTCACCCTGTGAAAGAAGATGTAATATCCCTGTAATCTTTATTTAGTGCTGGTTAGAGCTGTTATTTTTAGCAGTTCTTTGTTCAGATCTAGCTGTCAACAATAAATAAATTACTCCCCAGCTAGTAAATTGCAGCACTCTTCTGATGTTATTGGAGCAAGAAAACAAGCTGATGAATTGGTAGCCTTAAGAGGCTTATTCATAAATATTACCTCAATTTCATTCATGACTCTTTTTTAAAAAAATATTTTTAAATGTATTTACATGGAGGTTTATTTATATCTTTGGTGAATCTTTCGTATGGAAGGAAGCCATAATACAATAGTTCTTGTAAGTATTATTGTCAGAGACCAAGCAAAAGAGAACAGTATGAGAAAATCCCTTCTGTTGGAAAAAGAAGAGAATATTGAAAGTCTTTGCCCTGGATGTTTGGTTTTTTACCATCCAAACTGGAACAAGCGCTTTCCCCCTCCTCCTTTCTTCCAAGCTTTATTTTTGCCAGAAACATTTAAGGATTTGCTGGAACCAGAGTCCCTCTCCAATTGTTCTTATCTAGAGAGAAAACCAGAGAAAGTACTAGTATGGCTGTATATCTTAAATGTCTCAGATAATGGTTTTTAGTAAATGCCTGTTTCTTTTTATATTCAAACACAGATCAGCAGAAACTAAAATTCCTTTGACAATGTCTGAGTTCACAAGGGAAATAAATTCTATCATTATAAACCAAATCCTAAGTGGGATAAAAAAATTCTTGATTAAAATTCAGCTACTTAAAGTTCACTTTACTGGGATGTTGTATGATCACAAAGCATACAGCTTGACAGCAAGGCTGCCTAGAGGATAACTTCATTAACTTTTATTCTAATTTGGTTTTATGAGGGTATCACAGAATGGTAGGGCTTTGAAGGGACCTTTGGACATAATCTAGTCCAATCCTTCTGCAGGTATTCATAGATCAGGTTGCACAGAAACTTCCAGAGGAGACTCCACAACATCTCTAGGCAGCCTGTGCTAGTGCTCCATCAACCTCGAAGTACAGAAGTTTCTCCTTAAGCTCAAGTGAAACCTCCTGTGTTCTAGTTTGTACTTGTTGACCCCTGCCCTATCACTGGACACCACTGAAAAGAGACCAGCACTATCATCTTGACTTCCACCCTTTATATATGCATACACATTTATAAAGTCTACTCTCAGACTTCTCTTTTCCAGGATAAAGACCCCCAGGTTTCTCAGCCTCTCCTAGTGAAACAGGCACTCCAGTCCCCTAATATCTTCATGGCCATTACATTCTCTCCAGTAGTTCCCTGTGGTGCTCTGAGCTGGGGAGAACAAACAGGCTGTGACTAGGATGGTTCAGCCAACAAGCAGTAGCCCTTAGTCACTTTATTAACACACATCATGGCTTCTACCTTCTACCTCCCATGTCTATGCACCCTCTGTACTTAAGTGCCTCAATTAGGCTTGCCATCCATGCCTCTCTCTCCCTCTTGATAGCCCCCTGGAGTTCTCTGGTTTCTTCCTTTGTTATCCACAGATGTTCTGCCTGGAGTTGTTTACATTCCTCGTTCAAGGCATATTTACTCTTCAATGTTGAATCCACCCAGGGCCCCCTTTTATCTACACCTCACTGTCTCCTTGGCGCTGGTGAGCCTGGCACTGGACAAAATACTCGAGCTGTGGCCTCACCAGGGCAGAGTAGAGGGGGAGAAGAACCTCCCACAAACCACTGGCCACACTATTCTTAATTTCTGCCCAGAGTACTGTTGGCTGCCTTGGCTATAAGGGCATACTGCTGACTCATGGTGAACTTGTAGTTCAGCAGTAATTTAGAGAAAAAGATCCTTTCCTTTCAGGCTTATTGTTCAAGGGCTTATGTTATGATATTTATTAAACCCTGTCTAAAACAAAAGAAGTAAGGCAGAGATGAGTTGCATTTGTTATTATTATTGTTGTTGTTGTTATTATTATATTGCCATTATTTAGTCCTATGATCATTTATAGCTACTAATTAGCAGCATGCTCTTCTGTTTTTCCTCTGTGAAGCCAAGATTGAAAATCAGTTAATTCTTTCCAGTGAAATAAAAACTATATTGATTTAAAAAAATCCCCAACATAAGTCAAAATACACACTTTGTTTTTTAAGCTTGCAGTGAGTGGAAAATGAGGCAGCCATTCAAGAGCTTCACTATAAATTCCCAGTCAGATTTGTTGATCTTTTTCTTTAAGTCAGCTAGATACACCACAGTAAATTGATGTTTGTCTTCACTGCTTTGCTCTTTGCTTTGTGCTGCTATAAGCAATGCACAAGCCAGAACAATAGAAGTCAGAGTGTCTTCCTGTTCTTCCATCATTTCTCTTATTGTGCCTTCTGGTTGTCAGCTCTCTTCTCTTAGCTCCTGTTTTTCTGTTCTTTTCTTCATTGTCACGGTGTCTTTAATTCAATTATGATGCTTTGCAAAATCCAGCTGTGCAGATCTGAACTTAAAAAGAGCTGACTGACCTTGGGTCCTGTTAGTTTTAAATGTATCCATTTAAAAATATTGATAAAAGCCACCCTGAGTTATGTTAGCTGATGGTGGAGGGAAGAAAGTGTAATGTTGCATGTGTTTATTAAGGTTTCGCAACACCAGCTTAAAAAACGTAATTAAGCATATTTGGCCTATAGGTTCTGCTATTTGCAAGGGTTGAGTGAGTTAGTAGAATTGGAATACATCAGAACTACCATGAAAGTGTCCAGCTATTGATTTAAAAAAAAATTATTGTGGTAATGTGCTTCTGGGGGGAAAGAAAGCAAGATGTTTTGGATATCTATAAAGTAAGCAAATGCATATTGGACTGGGTGTTCTGACGATTGCTCCTGCATTCTTCACTAATTTCATATGGAAGTTTGTTAGTGGCCTAATGGGTTTCTTTCTCCATTCCCAAGGATGCTTCAAGTGAACTAAATTTGGAGAAGAATCACAGAATCACAGCAACATTCAGGTTGGAAAAGACTCTCAGGATCACCAAGTCCAACCAGTAACCCTACTCTCTAAGGTTCACCCCTAAACCATATCCCCAGGCACCACATCCAAATGACCTTTAAACACATCCAGGCTTGGGGACTCAAACACCTGCCTGGGCAGCCCATTCCAATGCCTGACCACTCTTTCCCTGAAAATTTGGTTCTAATGTCCAGTCTAAATCTACCCAGTCTCAGCTTGAGGCCATTCCCTCTTGTTCTGTCACTAATTACCTGTGAGAAGAGACCAGAACCAGCCTTTCCACAATGCCCTTTCAGGCAGTTGTAAAGAGTGATGAGGTCTCCCCTCAGCACTTTCTTTTTCAAACGAACCAGTTCCATTTTCCCTTGTAATAAGGATTTAAATTTAAATAAGATTTTATTTCAGTGTACAGAGCAATAGAAATTGCCATGAATGCTTAATTCTCTATCTTCTTTGTCTCATTTGTATTTATCTTGTTTATAATTGTGCCAAAAAGCTGTGTTTCTGCTTTTAGTCCAAAACAAAATGGTGTTGGTTGTTTTTTCTTCATTTTGTATGCAAATGGAAAGAGTAACTTAATCATTTAGTAAAAAAACACCAAAGAAATCTCAGCATGCTATTTTGGTGGCTGTAGAATGTGTGACTGTGTGGGTCGGGTGTGTGGCATTGCTTTCTTCTCGTTTAACACAGTAGCAGAATTCCACATGCTGTTAATATATGATAGGACTAGGACACACAGATGAAGATCACTGGTATTTAAAAATGCAGTCTCCTTTTCCATTCTAACTTTTAATAAAAGCAGGTAAAACTGAAAACTTTTGACAGCAGAGATAGGATGATCCATAACAGTGTGACAAAATTGACATTACTTCAATGTAACTTAATGTAGTCTAACTAATTGTATTGAAGGAAGTATTGATATTCATGTCAGCGAGCTTGATGCTTAAATGCATCATCTAAATGAGGTTTTACTTCACTAGAAAATGAATAAAGACTTGGAAATAAATAAATAAATTAATGTGACAAGTCCAGAAATGAGGCATTCAACATGAGTCTAACATTTTGTTGAAATTTTTGTGGGAGAATTTGAAGATGGGCTTAATTATAGATGATCTCTTATATTATTCATAAGAGTTTACAGGATTCCAAAACAGATTGCAAAAATCAGACTGCTTCCAGTCTGATTTGAAATAAAATATATCCTTAGGTTTCATGGTGATGTAAGCCTACATTTATGAGCAAGGCTTAAATATACTTTATTTCCATGTTTCCAGGATTCTCAGTTGTTACATTTTAGACCTCTAAAACTTAGATCATCATGCCTTAAATTATCATCATAGACTAAAGCAGGTATTTAAGAGAGATGGGAATTATTTTTGGTTGCCTGTCTCTCCTTATTGACTACAAGGGGCTGTCAGATCACTAATTGGTACTAGATAACTAACAATCTAAAACTCTGGTGGGGGGGATTTATGAATGGTTTAGACAGTGAGGATATTGTGCAACTGGAACCAAACTGTAACATGTCTATGCCAAATTGAAAGGGCTCTACCCAAATGTTAACAGTAAGGGGTATATAGCATTATACAAGCAACATGACAGACTAATCCTGATAAAGAGAAAAATGGGGGGGGGAAGGAAAAAATAATGTGTCTTAAATGTTCATTGAAGTCTGATGTGTGTCTTTGCTGCAAGAAAAACCTGGGAATCGGCAGCAGTGCTCCAAGGGCAGAGCACACAGACCCTTTTAGCCCAGGCAATCTGAATAAACTGCAGCCTGTGTAAGTTTCATTTTACAGCTGAAATGGTAAAAAGTCTTAGCACCACTATCACACTTCAGCTGCTGTAACGCCTTAGCTCTGCCTGAGCTGTTGGACATAAGAACACTTCTACAGGCTGAGCACCACATGTGCTGCTTCCTCTGCTTGCTCCCTCAGTTTCTTGGAAGTATAGGTAGAATGTACAGCATGCTTGTGCCGTGATCTGGTCATGTTTGGGTATCAGAAGACCTGCCCTGAAGTCTGAAGACAAGGGAATTCACGAGGTCAAAGTATTGGCATAGTTATAAATAAAAACTTACAGACTAGGCACTGAGATTATTCTAGTGTTGAAGTAAGAAATAGTATTGAAAGGTGGTGGCAGAGGCTGTGTGTGGGGTCCACTGCATTACATGCATTGACTGTAGATAGCAACTAAAGGTAAGTTACTTTCACAGAAAATAAAATGAGAAAACAAAAGACAGAGACAGCATGAAAGAAAAGGGAAATTGAAAACTTTCTGCAGTGGCCAGCTGGACAGAGAAGTAAGAGTGCACTATGATGAGCTTCCTTTCCAGCACAGCAGGAGGTACCCAACCATAATCTTTCCTTAGTACTACACAATTTCCACAGACATCTATCCAGACTTTCTCCTGAAGAACCTGTTCTTGCTCCTTATATGTTCCTGCTTCAGTTCATGGTGCTTCTGACCGAAGAGTGCTTTGGTCATGACTTTTTCCTGCTATGTTGTTCATTAAGCCTCCTTTTCCTGTAGTATAAACTAGAAACTACAAAACTACAAGTGTGAAAGGGATGGAGAGAAAGGGTAAATCTCAAGTCACAAAATTACTTCCCATGCGAAGCCCACTGTAATGCCTGGGTATACACAGATGCCAGGCCATGAGAAGAACATTAGGGGGACTTGAAAACACTGGAAGTGCAGCAGCAGCCCCACGTCCACAGCTGAAAGGTTTCCCAGTGAGAGTGGAAGGCAGTGTTATCAGCTGAAAGCTGAACACCCTGCATGGTTCCACAGTGCCATCTTTAAAAATGGACTAAACAAGAATTGTCAATATGAAATTAAACTGTAAAATGATCAGTTGTGTTTGTTCCAAGAGAATGAAGAGAAAGTAACTTGTGCTTATAAGGTAAAATAAGGAATAAGACCGTTTGTCCCACAAACAACAAATATTTTGAGAAAACTACACAAATATTTGGGAATTGCCTTAATCAAGCTGATATATTAGAATAATTATGAAAACAATGTAAATTCTTGTAACAGAAGATGGATATAGTATTGGAAATCAATGTTTACAAGCTGCATTCTGTTATAATAATTCTACTTAAGAGCTTGGAAAATAATCAAATTTTTCAACAATACTTCTTTATTTAAGGCAAGGTGCTGCTTTCAGGTTTGCTGTTACACTTGTCTTGGAGCACTAATGTTAAAAAGGTCTATTGTGAGCCAAATCCTGATACCTTGGGGGGATTTTGCCATATGTTTCAGTGTACTCTGTAACAGCAATACATGTAGATACACTTCCCTCAGACTGATGAGTCCTCATGTATACTTCATTTTAGAAAGCTGAATTCCAAGCCTTGCTATGATTTTGTGGAATGAGGAGCTCTCAGTCACAGTTATTTGGTTTGTATTGTTGAGCTGGCACTATTTTCTTACACAGGAGACCTGAACAAAATCAGTGCAGCTTGTCAACATTGTGTGAGGACATGACAAATAAGAGCACCATCTGAAGCGGGTGGGAAATTTAACAGTGTGTAATTGCTGTGTGCCACAGGGCATGGCTTGGCAGCATACTACATCTGAAAATCAGGCACTGAACTAGTCTTTTCTTTTTTCCTTTTCTCTTTTTCTTTTTCTTTTTCTTTTAATCCTTTTTCTTTTTCTTTTTCTTTTTCTTTTTTTTTTCTTTTTTTCCCTTTTCCTTTCCCTTTTCCTTTTCCTTTCCCTTTTCCTTTCCCTTTTCCTTTTCCTTTTTGTTTTTCTTCCCCTCCCTCGCCCCCCCCCACATTAGCTCTTCTGAACCTGTATCTTGCTCTGCTTTGGATCTTTTAATCTTGGTTAAAGGAAACATACTGTTGAAAGGATATTGGACATTATATGTTTATAGTTATTTTTTTATACCTACCAAAGATATAAAATGTATGGCAAATGCTTTTTTAAATCACAG
The DNA here is from genome assembly GCF_014839835.1 of Dryobates pubescens. Taxonomy (NCBI): domain Eukaryota; kingdom Metazoa; phylum Chordata; class Aves; order Piciformes; family Picidae; genus Dryobates; species Dryobates pubescens. Next base: position 129,607,877 of record NC_071657.1, on the reverse strand, counting down.
TGGAAGTATTTACTGGTTTCTTTGTTTTGAGGGAAATGCAGACACTTTTTAGATAACACTTTAATAGGTGAAAAAATATTTTCTTACTCATTTTGGGGGAAAATGCCAATTTTAATTTAGAAACCGACTGTGGAATTGACAGTGAAAGAAGGTGTCATTTTGAAAGTAGATTTTGGGTAACTATTAACCACATGCTGTGCCTGCAAACCGAGGATCAACTATCTACTCCTACGTCCATACACAAGTATGCCAGTTTGTGATAGTAGTAAATATGTTGTGTTTTGCCTCTTACTGAGAGGTTTGACACAATACTATTTTCTGGGCAGCTCCATTTGATGGAAGTGGGTAGCCTTGTAATCAGCCTTGAAACTAACCTTAGCTATTACATGCATAACAGTGCAAATTGTGTTGATAATATAAATTACTTGTAAGGCTTTATGAACAATGGGTGTTTAGGTTTACTATCAAAAGAGACTTTAATAAATATTTGTGACATCTGACAAGGTAATCCTATCACTGTGTCATTCAAAGAAAAGGGAAAACAATGTAGGACTTAATATGTATTCTGTAGGCAAATTTTGCCTAGAGTGTGTTTGTTTCTTGTTTGTTCTCTCAAAGTTTGAAGCCCTGAATTAACTTTATTATTGCCTCGTATTATGCAAGGGCACAATGAAGTGCTACATATATGCACACAACTGAATGGACAATGTTTTGAGGAAAGGCAAGCATACCCGTGTTAAAAACATCAAACAAAACACCTCTGGATAATACCTGCTCATTGTCAAAAATGTTTTCAGTTCCATTTGAATTTTACTTCACAGAACTTTGCAGGCCATGCGTCTGCATTTTCTTGAGTGGATGGAATCAGATGAAAATTAATGTCTGCTCTCCCTCCCTCTCACTCTCATTGTATACTTTTCCCCCTGTCCCTTGATTTTGTATACCATAGTTGGTTCTGTTTATATTAAAGGAGAAAAAAAAAATTGGTAATCATTCTCCAGCTTATTGCATTGGCAGATTTTTCAAATGTAGTCTTATGCAAGGATCTTATGCAAGGATCTTATGTATGAATCTTATGTCACAGTAATGGCTCTTTCCACACGCCTTCCAGCAATGAAATACACTCAACCCACGTCTGTAGCATGTGTTACTGATTTTCTTACTGGAGGTTACAAACACAACTGTTTAGTATCCTGCTATAAGAGCAGACTTCCCTTTTCTAGCACAGCATTATAGCACCTCACCCATCATGTGAGGTGGTGCACTAGATATGCACATGTCCTATAGGTTCTATGTATAAGAAGAACTTGAGAGATGTATATTACTTTCCAGAAGAAGCCAAGTAGAAAGAAACACAAACAAGCCAAATATTTCACTGGGGCAAGGTAGCTAACATAAGCTACACTCTGGGCTCTAAGAAATAAACAGGAGAAGGATATATACAGAAATAGAGTAACATTTTCTAGAGCTTTTGTCCTGAAGGGAAATGCAAGCTTGACAGACTTTATAACTGGTCTGAACATAAAAGCTTTGTTATTTTAACAACCACCACAACAAAGATTTCAGAATGTGTATTTTGCCCCTGCCTCTGATTTTGTTAGAATGAACATTTTAATAGTTCCCTCAGGTAACCAGTACTCATTGCTCAACATAAACAAGTGAGGAACTTTGGATGCTACAAGTTGTAGCAATGTATAGTATGTGATAAACCAGCTTCTGTTTCTTTAAACAGACATTTAGTGTTTCTTAAAACAGAAGTCTATTGGTTTTCTGTGTATGTACTCTTTTACTTCAAAATCCTTTTAAATTTCTGTTGTATACATGAGTCACAATCCATAAAATACACTGTATTCTAGCCAGCTGCCTGATCTGACATTTCTGTATGGGATTCAATTGTATTCTTGTTATATTGATTTATTTTTTTTTACTTGCATGTCTTTGAATGGTCTATAACAGCTTTACCAAAGGATTAAGACATGGAGTGAGAGTGCATGTGTTGTTCAGACTGCTCCCTGAACCATTTAGTTCTGAACTTTGCTTGTAGACTATTATAACTTCTATGAAGTTCCTCCACCCAGCTTCCAGACTGAGCTGCAGAGAAAAATCCCAGTTCTGCATGGAAACTGCCATATAGAAGGACTTTCCTTAGACAGGACTTTTGGTTCTCTGGATAAGTCAGAACCCATCACTAATCAAATTTAGAGTTATATATGTAAGAGCACATTTTTGTAGGTAAGATGTGCGCTTGAACATATATACACATATGTAGCTTCTATTCTATAGTGTTGGCCTTTTATAATCTTAAACTGTTTGCCATATAGAACGCCAAAAATAGAAAGCAGAAATATCATTGGAGGGACTTGTTGGGTCTGTTAAATAGTGTTTAGTAAGAATCAGTTCTTTTTCTTCTCCTGAACAGTTATGAAACTAGATCCTGCTAAGGCTTTGGACCAAATCTGAAATTCTCTTAAATCCATGTAGCTTTATCAAATTCAATACTATTACCTTGCTTCTCATACACTGAGAATCTGTATCATTTTCCAGAACAAATTCCATCAGCCTGATGTGTCACATCTGCAAAGGAGTTGATAAAAACAGGGAAGTCTTTTTTAAGCTACTGTGATTCTTAGATACTTCCATAACTTTAAAAAATCCCCATTATGGTTTTGGTGGTAGTAATTATCGTGCATATTTACTTGAAATTTACCTATTTCTTTGTAGTCTTGTTTTCTTAGTGAGAAATTTTCCACAAATGTCTTTTGCTTTTTTTTTCCAAATCACAGTCCCTTCTATGGTTGCAAACTTAAAAACAGAGAGGGGTATATTTTCAAAGTAGTGTGTAGGCAGTATTAGCACAAATCCTGTTATACATGAACAGATTTTAGCACATGCCTCCCTTGCAGTGCTTTGAAAATGTATCCTTTCATATAAAAATACCTGCATGGATTCTAATATAAGGAACAGAGTTTCTCTGTTTTTCTTAGAAGAGCTTTGCAAATTTGAAGCACCTTGAGTAATTTAAATTAACCCTTTTTGTAACAAAAAAAAGGAGACGTCTGTAATTATATAAAAGTTCTGCAGAGAGTTATTTAGAATCACTATGGGGTGATTTTTTTCCATCTTGATTCAGTAATCCCACAATCACTAGTGAAACAACTTTAAAACTACCAAAGCAAATCCAGCAAATCCACAGAATCTCAATCAAAACACAACAAAATATGAAGTGAGATTGATACAGATATGGAAGATGATGTTTCCCCTGTGAGCAAAATGGCATTCCAAGTGGGTAGAGACATACTGAACCTTCTAATTGGGCATACTTGAGGGAACAAAAGCACTTCAGGACTCAACAGCAAATGTTCAGCGGGGTGCTATACATATTTAATTGCATTTGAACAATCTCACATGCATCATTTTTGATGAAATTAAATAAAATTATTTTCTGCTTCTTAGACAATAATCTATGAGATCTAAGAAAGAAATCAGTGTTTGTTACAGTACATGTGGTATTCAAGCATTTTCTGGTTTACAACATATATAGAAACTTTTATTCATACAGTGAGGTATTGTACAATTATGTGCCATGATGAGATTAGCTGCTCTAAATTGATTTTAGGACTATTTCAAGAACCTGTTTGAAGGCATCTGAAAGAAGCATTTTATGTCATTTGTTTTCCATTTTTACATCACTTTAACAAAGGCCAGTCTTGTGAGATGAATCTAACCCCCAGAAGGTTTAGGATATATTTAACTATAAGCGTGTGAGGAAGATGATGCTTGTTCATTAGAGTACCTAAATCCCTCGAGGAAGACCTCAAGTAAATACCCACCTAAATACAAAGTGGGATTTATTCTTATTCTTGTAATCTTTACAAGGATTATTCTGAAGAATTTTGTAGTGATATAATTGGATTGCATAAAAAATAACCAGGAAATACATGAAGATTTAATAGACTGCCTTTTAAACTAAGCAATGGAGTACTGGAGGATGGATAGAATTCTCTGTCAATTTATTTCAGTTGATGCAACAGAATTGGAAGGAACCTCAAGGATCATCTAGTTCTAACCCCCCTGCCATGGGCAGGGACACTTTCCACTAGATCAGGCTGCCCAGAGCCACATCCAGTCTGGCTTTAAAAACATCCAGGGATGGAGCTTCTATCACCTCTCTGGGGAACCTGTTCCAGTGTCTCACCACCCTTATGGTGAACATCTAAATCTTCCCTCCTCTAGCTTGGATTCATCCTCCCTAGTCCTATCACTACCTGACACCCTAAAAAAGTCCCTCACCAGCTTTCTTGTAGGCCCCCTTCAGATACTAGAAGGCCACAAGAAGGTGTATGTATGAATAAAATTTCACTTTCACACTTCTGTTCTGAAGCAAGACACAGGGGTTCTTCTTTCCTCCCTCCCTCTTCCCTGTAAGAAGCTTGCAGGCTCATCAAATTCAGATATGCAAACAGACAAAAGCGATCCTCCTGGCTACCTAATTCTAATTCAAGCTGCTTTGCACAGCTACACTACTAGAAGGCCATGTTCTGCCAGCACGATTGCTTTTTCTGCATACATATTAGGTAGCTTGGTTTCTGCAAATGTTTTGTCCTGCCAATAATATTTGGATGTCCTTCTTGAAAAGAAACTGGGGCTCAGCTGCATCACAGGCCTTGCTTTTTCCCAGCCTAACACATCACATAGGTCAGACACACCTGATCACTGTGCAGTGAATAATGTATAATCTCCTAGTCCTTAATGGGATTAATTTAGCAGAACAGTACCATATTATAGAAATAATAAATTCACTTTCAGGTGTTTCTGTAGAAGGAGAACAATTATATGTCATTAACTGCTATTAAGAAAAGGAAATGAAAAAGAAAAAAAGGGGGAAAAAAGAAAGAGAAAAAGAAGAAGAAAAAAAGAAAAAAAAGAAAAAGAAAAAAGAAAAAGAGAAAGAAAAAGGGAAAGGAAAAGAAAAAGAGAAAGAAAAGGAAAAAGAAAGAAGAAAATAAAAGGAAAAAAGGAAAAGGAAAAGAAAACAGAAAAGAAAAAAAAAAGTAGGAAAATGAAAATTAAAAAGAAAGTAAAAGAAACCACAAACCCAAAAACAAAACCAAAAAGAAAATGAAGAGAAAGAAAACATTCCCTATGCCTTAAATGATTTCTGTAAGAATATTTCTGACCTTCAATTTCACATAATGTTACAGTAGATTTCTGTGCAGAATGCATAAAGCCAGTTCTTATAGGGAAAACTATAGAACTACCCAATCAATAAACACAATTTAAACATAGGAATATTTTTGGGTTCTTGCCTCCCCAGTAGGACTAATTTGCATCAAATGGTACACTGAACAAATTTGGACTCCTTGGCTTGTGAAAGGGCAGTGATCCGGCTAGGATTCCCTCTGGTTTATTGAGTATTCATCTTTACAGAATTGTGCGTGTTTAGCTGCAACTTATTATTTTTATTCTCTGTATCAAAATAATGGAAAGGGAAATTATTCTTTCTTTCCTTCTATGGCGTAGCTGAAACCATATGGCACTGCATCCACTGAATGTGGTTTCACCATCTTTGCATCCTTGGAAGGTTTGGGGGCCATGCCGCTGATTATTACAGCATACAGATGGAAAATCCTCAGCGTCAGACTACAGAAAAGGAGGATAGTGAAGAAGATCCAGGATACATAAGATAAAATTTGGAAGTTTGTCCAGTTGTGTGTCATTGCAAGCAAATAATATCTTGAATGTAAGCGTTGGGAGGCACGTGCACACTTTTAATAGATTAAATGTAAAAGAGTTCTCTCATCCAGAAGTTAGATATTTATTGAGCAGTATTCATGGATGTTCCTTCTGTGCTTGACAAAGAAAATAACTTCCAGAGGATAATTCAACCTACTTGTCTTAAATGTTTCTTCTTCTTTTTTTTCCCCCCTCTAATCTGAAGTATATGAGGCACTAGCCTCACACATATGACTGAAGTTAGGTGAAACAAATTCTACCTACTGATTATTAATTTCCATATGACCTTCTATGTTATCCTTAACTTTTTTGACCTGCAGCAGCAGACTGGAAGAAGTCTAGGTGGATCCATCCAATGACCAACCATAAGTGGCATGGATTTTTTTTAATATAATTTTTTGCAGGCACTATTAAAATATCTCTAGGAAACACCAGTAGATTCCTGATAAATAGAAAGCATATAAGGGATTATATTATGATATTTAAAACACACATTTCAGTGTGTCACTGTTTCTGCAAATCCTCACGATGCCAAGTAGAATTCTGGATGTATCAGGACTGAGCACTCTATGAGCTGGGCATAAACCATTTTCGATATTGAATAGAGATTTCTACCATGTGCCTCATACACGGAGTTATCAATGAATTGTCTTCAAGCAACAGAAAAATGACAGATTTATGAGATCACAGAGATCTACAGATATATAAATTCTTGCAGAGATATTCAAGGATTTTCACTTTAAAAGCTGTTGTAGAAAATGAAGCACTACAGAATAAGCAGTCTATTGGAATGGCAATGACGAAGTTGCTCTACATGATGTTTCATTTGCAGATGGCAGCTAAGATCAATATGCTTGCCTTCACCTCTGAAATCAGTATCTTTTGCTACCAAGGAAAAAAAAAAAACTCTTACACAAATTTTTGCTCTACCTCACAAACTTCTCACTATAATGGAGTAATAAGACATGAGTTTCAGCAAAGAGGATTCTTTAAAATGAATATAAATGTATACAATAATTTTATACTGTGATGTACTGAGTTGGTTCCCATTATTGTCTCAAGAAATAGTTTGATTGCTAAAATCTCAAATGCCAATAAATATCAACTGTTGTGCTGCAATGTCACTTTATGTAATTTTTCTCTTAGGAAGCTGTTCTCTTAGGAGCTATTCACAGTTACTTTATTAACTGCTTTGAAAATTCTTAGAATAAAGGCTGGACTTTTTCTTACAAAAGTTTTCTTGGAGAAAGATAAAGATGCTGCACTTCATCACCACCTCTTTTGCCACATCCATTAAAAAAGTTGAAAAGCCTTTTTTGGAAAATATTCTGCATGCTGAACTTAATATTCCTGTTCATTATATGTCATCTTCATTTGGTTTCAGATTATTTTTGTACACATATATTACTGGCTGAAATTAGCTTTATCTTAATTTTTAACCAAACTCTCCATACTTAAAATATGTTTCTCTAGTAAAGCATTATTACTATTAATGTTTTACTTTAAAAAAATCTTATTCAATATAAAAATAGTACAACTTTGGATCATTACTGTCTCATCTTTTTTTTGTGTGATTTGACTTTGAGAGCTCCTGAGGAACACTGTTATACTAACCTTTATGAATATAAAGCTCTAAACAAGATACAAAATTAAAAGTGATTTGCTTGCTTGTGTATTTGTAGAATCTTATGGAAATCTGGACATGCTAAAAACCTCCCCAATATGAGCAAATAAAAGACTTTGTTGCCAGCTACAAACCCCTAACAATAATCTAAGCTTACTCTCTAATTATTGGTTAAGTTTTGTGATGATCAGGTGAGTACTGCCGCAGTTAAATACAGTGGAGGAAAAAATGTACAGAACAAATACAATGGTTTTAATTGAGCATCTTCCTGCACACCCACATCATTTGAACTCCTCCTCCTCAAGTCACATATAAGCAGCCTGAATTGCCAGTGCCCGGAGAGAAATAGCTACTCAACATCAGCTCCCCCGCCTCCTTTAACAAAGAATTTGACTGTTACATTTTTCTTCTGCTTGTATTAGACAGCTAGTACGACAGCAGGTAAAGATAATGAGGCCTGAAAAAGGGTCTTGAGGTATGAATGGAGTCTGTGAGAACTCTGAGGGGAGCAGGCGAGCTTCAGAAATGATAGAAAGAAGGAAATTTCCCTGCCATCTAGAAGAATGACTGTGATATAGTTTGCTGCTACCTAAGCAACCAGTGAAAATTGCTGGGCTGGGAGGAAAGCCACAACAAAGGGACCACTCCTGCAAAGACACAGTTAATGTGGAAAACATTTATTCCTGAGCATTTTAGTCTTTCTCCACCAAAACCCATGAATCTTCTCTGTTTTAAGAGTAAGATCATGCTAACACAGTGTTTTGTGACCTAAAACCCCCTTCCTTCAGAGACAACTGTCAATTATAATTCATTCCATTATTTAGTCTTTTGGTAGCTCATATTAAAGAAAATGCACAGGTAGTCCAATTTACACAGTTCTGAAAACAGAAGGTCTTTTCACATGTTCCTTATACAGCACAGGAGTAGGTGACACTTATGGAGTACCCACTTAGCAAAGAGCGTTAAGACTGACACTCCCACCTTCCCAGCACCTCCCTTTGCTTCTTAGGTTGGACAGAAAACATGTACATTAGACCCACTTTTCCTTTTCCTCCTTTTCCTCCTTTTCCTCCTTTTCCTCCTTTTCCTCCTTTTCCTCCTTTTCCTCCTTTTCCTCCTTTTCCTCCTTTTCCTTTTCCTTTTCCTTTTCCTTTTCCTTTTCCTTTTCCTTTTCCTTTTCCTTTTCCTTTTCCTTTTCCTTTTCCTTTTCCTTTTCCTTTTCCTTTTCCTTTTCCTTTTCCTCTTTTCCTTTTCCTTTTCCTTTTCCTTTTCTTTTTTCCTTTTCCCTTTTCCTTTCTCTTTTCTCTTTTCTCTTTTCTCTTTTTTCTTTTTTCTTTCTTTTTTCTTTTTTCTCTTTTCCTTTTTCTTTTTCTCTCTTTTCCTATTCTGAGCTATGATTGCTTTGAGCTGTTTCTAAGTTACTATTAAGTCCTTAAAAAAAACCCAAATTTGCTATATCTGAGATACTGTTGGATGGTTTTGCTTTCTGACAAGTTACCCATCAGTGTGTTGTCATTTTTCACAATCCACTGAAAACTAGAAATCCCTCCTGCAGACTTTAGTAGGGTTTACACCCAGGCTTCTACTGATATCAAATTCTGATTGTTTTGACATGTGCAGATTATGTCAACACTTAGTTTGATCACAAATTTCCTGCCTTGAGGAGTGCATATATAAAATGATGAATTTTCTTCTGTTAGTGGTTACATAATGTGAAGCAATAAAATCTAATGGGATCTGTCCTGAAACCACAGCTTCCTACTATTACATCACAAATTTTCAAAAGCAGAAAGTACTTGGAAGGCAATGAAAGGCTTCTGCTCTCTTAAAACTCACTGAATATCTTCACTCAGTGCAGTTAATGCCTTAGGTGCATTAAATTACCCTGTACCTGATTTTTTTTTTTCCAAATCTATTTAGATGACTTCAAAATTAGTAACATTTGACTTAGAAGTAATTGAAGGTATAGTTCTTTCCTTCCACAGACCTTATTGTGGCCTTCCACTATCTTAAGGGCGCCTACAAGAAAGCTGGAGAGGGACATTTTAGGATGACAGGTAGTGATAGGACTGGGGGAATGAAGCAAAACTAGAAGTAAGTTGATTCAGATTGGTTGTTAGGAAGAAGTTCTTCACCATGAGGATGGCCAGACACTGAAACAGGTTTCCCAGGGAGGTGGTGGAAGCCCCAACCCTGGAGGTTTTTAAGGCCAGGCTGGATGTGACTCTGAGCAGCCTGATCTAGTGTGAGGTGTCCCTGGCCATGTCAGGGGGGTTGGAACTAGATGATCCTTGAGGTCCCTTCCAAACCTGATAATACTATGATTCTATGATTCTTTCCTGTCACTGATACTAATGTTTTTTACCTCTTATAAAGGCTTTTAATAAAGACATATAAAAAGTGAAATAGTAGCTAAAGACTATATATACCCAGGATTTTTTCAAGTATTTTAGCATGATAAACAGGGGAGCAAGCCACAAGCCACAGCCACCAATATCTCTATGGTTTTCTATTAGGCTGGTCACACAACACATCTTGCTCATCCACAGCCTGAAGCCACATTGCAAAGGCTGGCTGATAAAGGCAAACAGATGGAGTATGAAGGTTTTGATATTCACCAGTCTCTTGGACTGCTACTGTGTAATAGCAGGCCCTTGGGAAATTCTGTTGTACAAGAACAGTCCACATTACTTTTGCACTCTTCAGAGTGACTTCAGTCAGTTTGTTTCCACATGGAAAATTCTCCATCTCCTGGTTAGTTTGCCTTCCAGATCCAGTGTTCTCATGGGCTTGGATGGGACTTAAGATGCCTTAAAAATGCCTTCTGTAAATTTGGTACAATAGAAGAAGTATATATTGAAAAATATGCATATGTCTACCTTTATAATCCACCATCATTCTCATCTTCATTTCAAAGACTTGCAGAGCTATAGAGTTCTGCAAGTGTTCTGTGGTGCACTTTCCTTTCCTCAGTTAACTATGTAGAATTGATTCTTTTGCAGAAGCTTTAAAAGCCACTTTTTTTTTCCCAAGGAAGAAGGATTTGTTAGTTGCATTAATATGTCACTGTGGCAGAATAACTTGATGTTGGTGTAATGCAAGGAATAACCACATCAGGGATAAGATCAGTGTGCAGGCAGAAGTGTTCACTATGGATAGGAATAGGAAGAAGATTAATTTTAAATAGAATAAAAATAACAAAGAAATTGTTGTTAGATGATCAGTAATACAGCAAGCTATGTTAAAGTAATCTACATGGTTTACTTAGACACAATATCTAACTTTCAGAAGGTAAGTAGTTGAAGTCACAATTTTTAGGACATTTTTTAGTCTATTTTACTAGAGAAGATTTAAAAAAATACTTGTTTTGTTATAGTGCTGCAAAGGTTAACTACTATTTCATGTAAGTTGCAAAAAATAAGTTGTTCTGTGGGTGAGATTAATATATAATAAGATGTACGTGGATGTATACTAAGGTAAAAAGAAGATGACTTCAAGGACTTTCTGTTATTTATACAGAAATAAGTGATTTTTTCCTTCCTGATTTTTCTTTGTGGTAAAAACCTCTCTAGAATCTAATTTTCTTTACTAATTATACATTTCTGATCACTCTCAATGATCTCATCTTTGCAGCACTTTGTTCTAGCATATTTTGATATGTGTGCATTTATACTGGCTCTTGTACAAGCCAGCGTGTGCTGAAGGCATCTGAAAACAGTGTCCTTCAACAGCTGTGAAACTCTAGTCACAACACAGTCTTACAACATTTGAAGGACTGTACTAAGTTTAGGCTGGACTTCTACATGAACAACAAGCCCCAAAAGGTTTCAGAGTCAGAGAAAGCCTGCTAGGCACACCTGAAGGCTGGTGACTGTCCAGGTAGACTGCAGGTTGCCTGTAGAAAGCTTATAAAAGTGAGATGGGTGCTTTGTGTGGATACTCTTTGACTTGCCTTCAGCAATGTAAAGAAGCAAATACCACGGTTATGTCCTAAGACACAGAAAAGAATTTAGTTGAATTTTACAACCAAGGGAGAAGCTGGAATGTTCTTTCAAGCACAAAAGAAAAATACCGAGGTTTTTTTTATCAAAATAAAACCAAGTTCTTCATCAGTTATTTACCCTTTCTGTCTCTTTGTATTTATCTTATATCTCAAGGCTTATTCTTAGCATGAGTGGAAAATTCTAAACAAAAATTAAAGCTATGTAATTAGACCTTACCATTATTTTCTTTCTACATCCAATGGTAATTTATTTACATTCTACCACATCCTAGTTGAGATCGGTGGAAAACTTTATAGACACAGCCTAAAACTGCCACATAATGACAGTTTTTTAAAGGAGTCTCTGCCAGGCTTTCTTAACTTGTTGGTAAATTTCAAGCAGGAACACTCAGGAAGTGTGTGTTAAAATAGGGAACCTGTGAAAGGGAATCTTTGCAGAAATTACCAATTGTCCCTATGTATCTTTCTGTGCAAGACTGCAGATCTGTTTCAGTTTGTGTGTCCCCATTGTCACTTTAGTTTACTACTTCCTTTCTTTTCCAGGTTCCTCAGCACACATAATGTATGCATGCAAATTTCTGTCTGGGATTCCTTCTGGAGTAATTCACTAGCTTCCTATGAGATTAAATTGTTAAGCTTTTGCTGATGTGAGAAACACAGTTTAGCACACCATATCCCTTATTTATCCCAATGAAAACTCAGCCTTCAGCATTTGCTTGCCTAAAGTCTCAGCTTTGTTTCTAACAAAGTTGCAATAAGTGAAAAATAGTTGTCTAAGAAAAAAAAACCCCAGTTGTGAGGTTGTTAAGTTGCTATTAGGACTAGGTCATGTAGTCTCACACTTACTCACAAATCCATATTAATGCAAAGTATTCCAAAGAATCCAGGGAACCCAGTCAAACAAGTGCATGTAAGTTGTTTTGGTAGCATTGTCTTAATTACTATGTCAAGCTGTATCAAAATATTATTTATGAAGTTACAAAAAAGAAAAAAATAAAGTGGGGATGATGATTTTCAGAGTCTGAAGGCCTTGAAATTGCACATCAGTTTTGGGTCTCATATCCATGGGATAGGGGAGGTTTAGACTGGATGTTAGGAAGAAGTTCTTCATAGAGTGATTGCCCATTGGAATGGGCTGCCCGGAGAGGTGGTGGAGTCGCCATCACTGGAGGTGTTTAGGAGGAGACTTGATGGGGTGCTTGGTGCCATGGTTTAGTTGATTAGATGGTGTTGGATGGTGGGTTGAACACGATGATCTCAAAGGTCTCTTCCAATCTGGTTTATTCTTTTCTGTTCATGGACAGCAGCACAATGTTGTTTAGCTCCATTTGCAATATCTGCAATTACAAGGACAAAACCTCAGCTGTCAAACAAATTAAACTAAGCCTTGCTGCATAAAGCATGTTATTTAATCTCCACAATCTGTTTGCCACCCATTGCGATACAACTACATTGATGCATTAAATTAAGTGATTTTATTTTACAGCTTGCATATTAATCAATACAGAAATGGAGTGAATATCAACTAAACAGCGCCCTAATTAAAGAACAATGAGACACTGATGGCTGCTTTATATTGATATTTGAAAACTATTTTTAACAATTATTATCTGGTTAGAGACTCTTTTATAACCAACCAGAAGATGCAGCTACTTGCATTATTAAAATGCTACACCTTACATCAACAGCCTGGGCTAAGCTTAAGTGCATCTGCAATAGGAACAGAAAGTTGTGCTGTCTTTTAGTAACCCTAAAGAATATAATGTCTATCTTATGCTTCCTCAAATAACATATCACATATTTGTATTTGAATAGAATTAGACAAATAAATCATTGGTACAATCACAGGCCACTCGTTATTGCTTGTGAATCTTGCATGAATGCAGAGATAAAATTAAGTTTTCAAAATGTCACCATACAAATGGTAAGTATACATTTTTCTTGTTTCAAAGGGGAAGTTAAAGAAGTTTGTCATATCTTAAATATCCTATGGCTCTGAATGTGTTAGTTAAGGAATCCAATTTTCTCAGGGGTTTACTCCTCTTGTATCCAAGGCAGAAGCTTTCTTTCCACTTCATTTAAGGAAAAGTGTGTAAGCATGTACTAAATTTTTTCATAGAATCATAGAATCAACCAGGCTGGAAGAGACCTCCAAGATCATCCAGTCTAACCTATCACCCAGCCCTATCCAATTAACTAGACCATGGCACTAAGTGCCTCATGCAGTCTTTTCTTGAAGATCTCCAGGGACAGCAACTCCACCACCACCCTCGGCAGCCCATTCCAATGACAAATCACTCTCTCTGTGAGGAACTTCCTAATATCCTGCCTGAACCTTTAGGTAGTCTCTTGGTTTGAGTGAAACCCTACTTTGTTAAATTGTTCATATACTTCCTACACTCCTAGAGATTTCTACTTCTGGAACAAAAATGTCAGATGGAAATGTGTTTTATCTCTGTACAAAATCAGCAAAGACAAATTAAGACAGCATGACATGTGGAATCTGCTATGCTGTGACACATTCTTCATTGAGTTGCACAAATGTCAAGATTTTTTGATGAATGGGGAAGTTTTTAAGTCTTTAGGGGTTTCAAACTCTCAAGGGAAGGCAACATAAATTAGTTATACAGTTCACATTTGCAGGTATTTGTCTGCATCCTTCAGAAACAGAAATGTGAGGGAGAATATAAATCAACCTCGGACTCTGATTTTTATGAACATGAGTACTGGCACAATCAGAAATGCTAGTATTTTGCTACTGTCCTGGAAATCCCTCAATTTCTGGTCATTCCACATAGCTTTCAGCACATTTTGACAGTATCACTGCCACGAGGATTTACCTTATTTTTATTTTTTTTTTCCCAAATGCTTTTACAAACTCAGTAGTGCCTCCTTCTTAGAAGTACAAGACTATAAAAGGACACTTTAAGTTTTTGAGGGAATCTTTATGAAGATAGCAAAATTATGTGAGGAGTCTTATCCACTCTACTACTCTTGATCTCTATGCACTTCATTTCCACATTATTCTTCACATGCCAGGTTCCTTAAAGTGCCTTGAGATAAAGTTCTGCCATTGAGTTGGCTGAGCAAAATTGGAGTTTGAGGATAGATATCTAGTTGCAAAGATCAATCAGAAGAGAACAGCCCTTCCTTTTCCATGATTTTAAAAAGTAGATTAATATTTTCTTGAGGAAAAAAAATATCCTGTTTAGTAGTGTGAAGGCTACAGAACATAAATCAATAGTTTTACTGCTATCTCTATTCTTTTTTCAAGTTACAATAACAAAGAGTTATTTTTACACAAAAACACCCTCTAGTCTCTTTTGATTTACACTGATAAACTGACATACTATATATCTTCTAGAGTAAACTCCAGTCTTTCCTCAGGTTATCATTTTCTTGTCTCCTGTGAGAACTGTTTCCTTTAATCTACTTTTTTCACTGTACACGTTAATTCTAGTTCTGCCTATATATATATCTATATATATCTATATATAGCTCCTAAAGTTGAGCTAAATACAGAGATAATTGGTATTATATCTTTAACAAAATTCAGATTAACGTTCCAAAGCCAGTCCCCTTTGGAATTTCAGATCTATTTTTGTTAAATATTGACTCAAAATATTGTATATTCTCGAGGAAAGTACAATGACAAACACAAACATCTCAAACAGGATGAGAATTTCTCCCATGATGAACACATAAAAGAGTATTATACTGATTTATTTCATCTACCACAAAATCGATTTATAAAAAGTTGATATTCATATTGAGCACATTTATCTTTTACTACTCCTTTTGCCATATCATATAGAAGGTAAGCACATATTTTCCGATCCTGTGATAATACTGTAATATATAGATGTAGAATTTATCATAACTTGATTTTTATTCTTGTGCTTCAGTGTTAGATTCCTGTATGTCTTCTTTTATTTTCCTTTTTTTTTCTTTCTTTTTTCTTTCCTTTTCCTTTTCCTTTTCCTTTTCCTTTTTATTTTCTTTTTTTCTTTTTCTTTTCCTTTTTCTTTTATCCTCCTCTTCTCCTTCTCCTTCTCCTTCTCCTTCTCCTTCTCCTTCTCCTTCTCCTTCTCCTTCTCCTTCTCCTTCTCCTTCTCCTTCTCCTTCTCCTTCTCCTTCTCCTTCTCCTTCTCCTTCTCCTTCTCCTTCTCCTCCTTCTTCTTCTTCTCCTTCTCCTTCTCCTTCTTCTTCTTCTTCTCCTTCTTCTTCTTCTTCTCCTTCTTCTTCTCCTTCTTCTTCTTCTTCGTCTTCTTCTTCTCCTTCTTCTTCTCCTTCTTCTTCTTCTTCTTCTTCTTCTTCTTCTTCTTCTTCTTCTTCTTCTTCTTCTTCTTCTTCTTCTTCTTCTTCTTCTTCTCCTTCTTCTTCTCCTCCTTCTTCTTCTTCTCCTTCTTCTTCTTCTTCTCCTTCTTCTTCTCCTTCTTCTCCTCCTCCTTCATATTTTTCCTTTTTATTTTCCTTCTTTTTTCTTCTTTCCTTTTCCCTTTCCCTTTCCTTTTTTTTTTTTTTAATGGAATCCTTATTTATCTAACATTGGAGACAGGATGAGAGAGAGATTTGATTGCATTCCACCAAGACTCAAACACTCTATTTTTTGCATTAATTATTTTTCTCCAGGCCAGTGTGTTTCAGTAAAATGTGTCAGAAGACTTTTAGGGTGGGAGGAAAGAGAGAGGGTAAATCATCACCTCAGAAAGCAAGTAAACCATGTAGCATTTTCTTGATGGTATCTATTTGTTCTAGATTATTATGAATCCATGTCAGATTTATTTAATGAAATGATATTTAAACAGTAGCTAATGTTTAATTATTAAGTATATTTTGTGGAGTAGCACATTCTTTATACCCTCTATGGTTTTTCTGGCGTCTAAGTGTTAATCTTTTATCTACCAACTGACTGCAAAGAGAATATGACACAGCACAGTCTAGGGAAAATGCACTGTGCCTTTTAAATTTCTTTCTAAACTAATTCCAGTATGGAATGAAAAGTGAATGCTGACAGATGCAGAGTCCCACAACAGTACCCTTCCTATCTGTGGAGCATTGTTTTGTTTCACTTAAGAGCATTGTGCAGTGGCAGCACTGCTGTTGTCCTTGGAATCATCACATTGCTTCTACATCAGCCAAGTGACTGTGTATCCTATTGTGCCGCAGTCTACCTGATTAGCAGCACAGCAGTCACCACTAACAGATAACACTAAACATATCAAAAGCAGGAAAGTCAAGAAAGCAAACTACAAAATCTAGTTATTAATTTAAAGAGGCCTTTTATTTTTTTTTTTGGATATCCAAACGGCTACAGTATTGTTTCTCAGCAGACTTTTTCATCTAGCATGAAATGTCATGAGTGCTGAAAAGAAAAACAAAGGTAATTACTGTTGGGCTGTCTTGTAGTTGCATGTGAGGTAAATTATCGAGCTGTAAAGGACAGATGATACAGAGAAACTGGCAGAGACACTGAACCATGATTAAGAGAACAGTGTAAGGTGAATTTGTCACTACCTGCTTTCCCCCATTATTGCCATTTATCCACATGTCCCCTTATCTCATGATCTGTCATAAAATAGGATCAATGACATGCAGAAAGCTATTATATAGCAAGCAATACTACAATAAATGAAGACAGCTCAGTGCAGAAAATTTCTTAAAGTATGTCATAAACTAGTGTTGTATTAAATATAACAGTATATAACACTGCACAAAGAATTATATACAACATTTCAGAAATTTATAGAATAGTTAAAGTGTAATCTGCAGCAATATGCATTATTTCCTTAGAAGAGATAACTGCAAGGTTATAAATGTATGCAATAAACTGTTGTGTGGTAAGGCTCTGTATTCATCTGATGATTTTTACTACTTATTTATATGCAGGTTGTCAACATCCACGATGTAAAATATGTTAAATAGCAACCACACAAAAATCATCAGCAATTGCCTTGTATTTTCTTTCCACCAAATTGAAAGACAAACATGTAGCAGGCTTTTGAAAATCAGCATAATAAAGAATTCAAACAATCTGACAAATCTTTGTGGTGCTGAAGGGCAGGTCCTGGATTTGATCCTTGAGGTTGCTCGTTGAGGAACTGAGCTCCTCTTGGTCAAAGAACATAGATCTGTCCAATCTAGATAACTTGGTCCACTTCAAATATAGTGAAAATAACTGAATTCCAACAAAAAGTGATTTATTAATCTGAATTTAGGCTCTTGAAAGATATGAGTTTAAAGTTTTAGTCCAGGCTTTCATTGTTACTAAGAAGACATACATGCCACTTAAAGTGTAATCATATCAAAGTCACCAGGACATGCCTTGCTAATAGATGCATTTTAATTTATCAACAGACAAAACCCCAGTAATTCTAGAGTAAATTAAAATTATTTGGCTTTTATTATTCAGAAGTTCAGATTAGATTGTCAGAGCAGTCTCTTCTGTCCTTAAAGTACATGAAACTGTTAGTTTTAATATACTTTCATACAGCGTGTAGCTGTATGACAACATAAGTTTGTCATTCTTTGAATCTTACCTTGCAGTAGTAAGGTATTTTCACTGTCCTGTCAGCTTCACACTATAAAGATATTGTGAATTATAAATTGTATAGCTTTTCTTCAGTTTCTGTGCAACATAAGACCAGACACCTAAGATTCACTGACTCAGTAGGAAATTAAAGTGATGTTTTGTAATGTAAAATCTGGCAGTAGGTCTGACAGACCTGCTAAAGTAGTTTGTACGTATTTATTTTGGTGTTGTATATCTTGGTTTTATTCTTTCAGTTATTTTAATCTCTTTTATGATGTTATTATGTTTGTTGAGGGCTTTATAAAACTGTTAGATTTTGGAAGAAACATAATTCCTTGTCACAGATAAAGTCCAAACTCATAGTATAGCCCAAAGAACTTATTTTAAGAGTTCATATTCCATTGGAAATATGCTTCACAATTCTTATGCACCCTTTCCCACAGTAATAGATTCTCCACATGTCCTCAGATTATTTTTTGGACTTCCTTAGCAATTCAGCCTTAATCATTCATCTCCATCATCTCTAGTTGTTGCTGCTTTGACTGGCAATATGGAGAGATCCATGTACTGTCCTCAGGTTGTGACTGCTGAACCCTACACACTGCCTAAGAGTGGCAGGTATTATAAGCAAAAGGTCAGAACTCAGAGTACAGCTGGGTTCTCTTTATAAAACCTTCATCTATAATACCTTAACTAATAAAAATGATCTCTTTATCAATCAGGCAAAATGTTTAACGCAACTTCACAGGCTAAAGAAAAGGTCTGCCTCAAACCTTGCCTTACTTCTGCAGTCACTCTTGTCCCTTTAACAAGATTTTAACTACCACAAAACTGTTGTGCAAGTTATATTCAATATTTCACGTCAGGCAATAGATTTATTGACCAGTAGCAGTAGATAATTTAATACTGTGCTTGCTCTACTTGTTCTGTGTACAGCTGAGGACATGTTTCAGAGAAAACAACTGATAGCCAAATGTCCGCTTCTGTGTGCTCAGCCTCAAACACCTGGGCAGGACCAGTGTGGGCCATAAAGCATGGACTATAAAATTTGGACATAAAGTCCACTCTTTATGGTCATAGGACTAGTTCCATTTGAGATCAGAAAGTAAATATTGTACCCTCAAATAGCATGAAGCACACCAAGTATGTTGAAATAATTGGTTTCAGACTTATGACTACATTTTGAGAGCTGCAGAGTAGTGGAATGTGTAATGCCACCCTAGCAGTAAATTAGAAGTTACTTAATTGTGAATGTTTGTAGGCATTTCTTAAGATTTGAAAAGTTTCATATCCACATAGAATGCTGACTACTTTAGTAATAAAGAACCAAACAAGATGTAAATCCTTCCTTGGAATCCCAGAGTGGCACTATATTATGTGTCACTCCATGTACTGTTAATGAAAATACAACAGTGCTAATTTTGTCATTCAACAATTCAATAAAAAAGTCTTCCGGTTTTATTTTTTCAGGAACTAGATATTTTGGGGGATTTAATCCTTGACCAAAATGTAAAGGACTTGCCCTTGAAGACCTGAATTGTTGGCAGGTAGCTATAAAATCGCAATTAGCAAAATAACAGAGACTTTTCAAGCAGCACAAGAAATTCAGACAATGATAGTTAGACTGGACATTGGAACTTAGGCAATAATTCTTAGTCCAACTTGCATCTTGCAAAAGCCATAGACTCATATGCTGAGTTTTGAGCATCAGCTAGGCATGGATTTACTGGGAGAAGTGGGGTAAAGATGAGAAATATATATATTTTGTAAAACCACACTGAAAAACATTTTCCTGGAAAGATCCCAGGGATGATTAAGGGGCTGGAGCACACGCCTTATGAAGAAAGGCTGAGAGACCTGGGACTTTTTAGTATGAAGAGAATACTGAGAGGGGATCTAATAAATAGATGAGGAATGGGTGTCAGGAAGGAAGGGACAGCCTCTGCTCACTTGTGCCCTGTGACAGGACAAGGGGCAATGGATGTAAACTATAGCACAGGAAATTCCACCTCAATGTGAGGAAGAACAACTTTCTTTCTTGTGGAGTCTCCTTCTCTGCAGACTTTCAAGACCTGTCTGGATGCATTCCTGCATGACCTGTGCTAGATTCTATGGTCCTGCTCTGTCGGGGCCGGGGGTGGACTAGATGATCTCCAGAGGTCCCTTCCATCCCCTAAAATCCTGTGATCATGGAAACACAAATATTAAACCAGAGAAATAAGCTAAAAAGTTTAAAGGACAAAGGATATGAAAATGGAAGCATGGTTTGAATACTGGCAAGGAAACAAAGGCTGTGGTGGTGCCACATCCAGCTGGCAGCCAGTCACCAGTGGTGTGCCCCAGGGATCAGTACTGGGCCCCTTGCTCTTTAACATCTTTATTGATGATCTGGACGAGGGCATCGAGTCCATCATCAGTAAATTTGCTGACGACACCAAGCTGGGCGCAGGAGTTGATCTGCTGGAGGGTAGAGAGGCTCTGTAGAGGGACCTCGACAGGCTGGGCAGATGGGCAGAGTCCAACGGCATGAGATTTAACACATCCAAGTGCCGGGTTCTGCACATTGGCCACAGCAATCCCATGCAGAGCTACAGGCTGGGGTCAGAGCGGCTGGAGAGCAGCCAGGCAGAGAGGGACCTGGGGGTGCTGGTCGACGGTAGACTAAACATGAGCCTGCAGTGTGCCCAGGCAGCTAAGAGGGCCAATGGCATCCTGGCCTGCATCAGGAACAGTGTGGCCAGCAGGAGCAGGGAGGTCATTCTGCCCCTGTACACTGCACTGGTTAGACCGCACCTCGAGTACTGTGTCCAGTTCTGGGCCCCTCAGTTTAGGAAGGATGTTGACTTGCTGGAACGAGTCCAGAGGAGAGCAACAAAGTTGGTGAGGGGTTTGGAACATAAGCCCTACGAGGAGAGGCTGAGGGAGCTGGGGTTGCTTAGCCTGGAGAAGAGGAGACTCAGGGGTGACCTTATTACTCTCTACAACTACCTGAAGGGAGGTTGTAGACAGACGGATGTTGGTCTCTTCTCCCAGGCAAGCAGTACCAGAACAAGAGGACACAGTCTCAGGCTGCGCCAGGGGAGATTCAGGCTGGATGTTAGAAAAAAGTTCTATACAGAAAG
Source organism: Dryobates pubescens (assembly GCF_014839835.1). NCBI lineage: Eukaryota > Metazoa > Chordata > Aves > Piciformes > Picidae > Dryobates > Dryobates pubescens. The sequence continues at coordinate 129,586,863 of NC_071657.1, read as the reverse complement.
AGTGATTGCCCATTGGAATGGGCTGCCTGGGGAGGTGGTGGAGTCGCCATCACTGGAGGTTTTTAGGAGAAGACTTGACGGGGTGCTTGGTGCTGTGGGTTAGTTGCTTGGGCGGTGTTGGATTGGTTGATGGGTTGGACGCGATGATCTTGAAGGTCTCTTCCAACCTGGTTTATTCTATGTATTCTATGTATTCTATGTAAGAAGAAGAATCAGTCCTGGTTTTGTGAAGAGATATTTTCCCGCCTTTCTGATTTGTATCCTATGAGTCACTAAACAATTTCAACAAGGTCACACATGGGGAACATTGTCATAACAATGCCTAACTTTTCTTTCAAGAGGAGAAATGAATCTGCTGGGAATATGCTAAATGGCTAAGATATAGTTGATACATGTTCTAACAAGAAGATGGTGATGTAGGAAACAAATATGTAAGTCACATATAAGACAGAAAAGGCAAATGTCAAATGTAGAAAACAGATGCGTAGAACCACCCTCTGTGCCTAAAGATTTCATTCCTTTCCAGATGTGCCAACTTGTCTACATAGCACTACAAGATGTCCATAGTCTATGCTCCCTGTTGAAATCTTCCAGTTAATATGCATACCCTAATATTGATTTATTTATTACTTTTTAACAACTAAATCTGACTTTTGGAAGAAACAAATACATTGAAGTGTTTCAGTTCAAGCCAGGATCACTTAAATGTTTAGCATTTCCATAAGATATACTTTGAGAAATTACAGATATTTGTTAAAATACAGATATTTTGTTAAAATAAGAGCAAAAGTGAACAAATAGGAATTTATATGAGATACTTCAAGAGGACCAAAGAAGAAAATGAAACTTCTGTTTGACGTAAAGAGTGAAAATACCAGAAGAACTCAGATATTTGTGGATTAACAGCATCAGTGATGAACACATGGGATGACATTGGCATTTTCATGTTGCACAGTCCAGAAGACAATAGTATATGTGCTTTTGTGTGAGAAAGATGCCAGACAAGAGAAGGGTATATATAAAACCACAGATGATCAAAGCTGCAGAAAAAAATGTGTGATTGTATAGACAGAAATCAAAGATCAGCTGTTATTTCAGGATGTCGTGGACCAGAAGCACAGTGTCCAGGCACAGCAAATTCAAAAACAAAAGAAGTTTTTCACAACTTATAGGCCTAGCTAACAAAGCAATCAGTGTTGTCAAAGGTGAAAATAGAAAACCCTTGTTAGCATTTGCAAATGTTTTTGTAAAAGCCTACTAATTCCTGGTCCACATTTCTCTCCTTTTGACCATAACTGAAGATGAAATAAATGAAGCTTTCTTTAGATCTATGCTAATGTTTTCCTTCTTTCATTTCTTTCTGATGTCATTGGAGGATAAGAAATCCTTTCAAATGCTTTGCATCTTTTTATCAACACCTTTTTCATTCCTGTGTTGCTTTTACAGGGCTTTTTTATCTCACCAGTCTCACATGAATATTGAAAACACTTTACATGTAATCTTGATGCACTGATTACATTGCTCTGAACAGTTGCTGACATTCAAATAGCTCTGTTGTATCCACTGCCAGTTAAATCTGGGTTGTTTTTTTCCTGGCTCAGTTTTTCCTGACCCCAGTTTTTAATGATACTTTTTATAAAGTTCATCTGTATACTGTTAGCCTAATTTACACATTGCAGTTTATTAAAAAGATTAGGTCAGTCTGACAAAGAGCAACTTGTGTGGGCTGCTAAGAGCTAGATGCATTGCCAGAATAGATGACATTATGGAGAAGGGCATGACATCTTTCACTAGAGTTGGTCTGAATGCTATTAACCCTTTAAAAATTAGGAACGCATCCCTTTCTCCATCCTCCAAACCTTCTGTAATTAATAACAAGGGCAGAAATTAAACAGGAAGTTGAGGCTTCCTGTTCTTTCCCTGTATATGGGAGGCAGGGAGGGAAAGAATATTTGCTTTTCGAAGAATATGTATATTTTATGTGCATAGTAATGTGTCACGGGTTCTCCATGTCTGTACAGCAACCTTAAAATTATTCTTGATTCCTTTCCTTGACTTGATTGCTAATGAGTACCTTAAAAGAAATGTGGCAAAAAAAATAGGCTTTCTTGTAACAATTTACCCTGTGTATGTTTTCACTTTCTAGATGTAAAAATTCTCTCTCTGTTCTTCTGACCCTTTTAGTTATTTGTAAATATTCTCAGGATAACTACTTAATTCGGGGCAAAGTCTAAAGTTAGAGTAGCAAATTGTTAACAATAGTAACTTCAGACCTCCTCTCCTTCATTTAATTTAGAGTTTTTACTTTATGATCTATTATTAGCACTGTTTATATATGTTAAACCGTATGCTGATATGTGATTTACTTTACAGTGAGGTTTTCTTGCTGTTATAGTTAGGGGAAATGAAGAGTTAATAACCACAACAAAAAGTCCTCCAGAGGCTAGAGAGTCCCAGGGGGGTGGGTAGTTCATCCCTCGTGACTCAGAGTTAGGATATTTGCTTCCCCTCTCATCATGAACATTTCATTTAAAATCAGTACTAAAAAGGTCTGCTTACACAAAGTAACAAGAAATCACAAAAAAAAAACCCAACTAAACAAAAAACCCTACCACAATCAAAACCCACCAAAACCACTACCCAAGCCAAACCAATCAAACAAACCAACCCAATAACAACAACAAAAAGGAAAGGTAGAAATAAATATTACTTCTCTGACTGTTTCTGTGCTGCTTTACACACATTGACAATCTGACTCATGTTTAAAGGGAAAGTCCACTGTGGATTAGAGAGTAAATTCTCTGCTTAAAAGATTATTGTAATAGCCTTTGTTTCAGAATGATTTTTCACTTGAAAGACTTAGACAACCAGCACTTTCTTCCAAACCTAATCTAATTCTTTCTTCTAAGTTGCATGGTATTTTAGAAGTTTTGCACGGATTCTGCCTCTGTAAAGGGCAAGGGGGAAACACACTACAATTGGAGGCCGACCTGTCATTACTGACCTTTTCATGAAAGAAGTGAAGGAAACACTCTATAATGACAGAGCTGTTTCTTCCCTAAGATATCATGAGCCTGAAATCCAGCACCCATACTGGATAGGGCTGTGTTGTGTATGCTCTGGTCAGATGGGTCAAACTGTAATGTTGTGCATCTATAGGTCTGCTACCAAGTTTCTTGGGAACTTGAAGTGAAAAGCTAAACACAACTGAATACATTCAAAAAATTATACTTTCTCTGTTGGTTTTGTTTGGTTTATTCTGTTTTGGTTTGTTCCGGTTTTGGTTTTCTTTTTTCTCCTTCCCTTCTCATTGTTTATGATGTTGCCTTCACACAGTATAGGAATAGCATCTTAACACTGTTGCCTGTTGCATTGCATATGCATCAGCCTTCTTCCCAAAGCAAAGAAGCAAACCCTCTGGTTTATACACTTTTAAGAGATTAGGGTTATAACACTGTAAATACTCTCAATCCTATCAAGGCTTGGCAGTGACCCTGTTAGTTTCACCTATCCATGTTCACATCTGATGTAAACAGCGGATATTTTTGCAGTATTGAGTGTTATATTAAGAAAGATATTAAACTATAATTGATATTAAACTGCAATTGCAATTCCAAGGCAAATACAACTGAGTGAGATTTGAAAGAAGGTAAAAGAAATAGGGAGGCAGAGGTAATGAAGAAATTTGAGAGATTTCTAAGAAATACATTTGTTCTAATTCAAAGGATTTGTTAGTTAAGGGCGTGATAAGGTAGAAGGAGGCATGAGACCAAATGAAAATGATGATATATGAGATTAACAGAAAAGCAGAGAGCAAACAATATAGGTGCCATCATGTGGCCTGTTCAATGGGTGGAGTTGTTATACTGTAACCACCATGACTACATGCAGCTGTAAATATTAGTTTTGAAGCAGCTAGGTCATGCAATGCTTATATGTGGTAATAATGGCACATATATGCAAGAAAACAAATATAAGGGGAAATAATCAAAAGACAACTAGCAAACTGAGGGTAATGATAAACATGTCTTCAGAAGTGTATGTAAGGTAGGAGTATATTCTAATGCCTTCATGTCTGATAAAGATAACCCAAGCATAATATGCATTTATTATTTTCAGATAAAATGAGGTGATATTTTCCATCCTGGAATTTGTATTTTGATGGTAGTCACTAAGCTAAAGTTAGATTCTTAAATCAACTTCTGTTTAAAATACAGCATTCTGTATGCCATTATTTTTATGATTAAGGCATCTAAATTAGAATAAAACTAACATTAATCAAACATACATAGAGATACTTGATTAGGAGTATACCCTGAAATAAACCCGAGTGCCATGGCTTTTATGTGCTTCTGTGCCTGTCTATGCCCGTGTAAATTTTGCAGTTTCTACATTCAGTCATCTCCAAACTTCCAGAGCCACTTCATGCTATGTTCATCTCTAAGAGCTGATTGAGGAAGCACACTAGAGACGACAGTGATGGCATCTATCAGGCTTGAGTGGACAATGCTTTGTGCTCTGTCTGCTCATAGCAGTCATGGTTACCTGAAAGCAACGTTCCTGTAGCACTGCTCATCTTATTGAGCTTAATGAACATCACTCAAAGATCGCTTTGGCATGAGACACTGTATAATTTGAAACTGTTTCTAGATGAAATGCTACATTTTCATTTCAGAGGTTTTGTTATTTTTTTTCTGAATTCTCCAAAAAAAAATAAAACTAAGGTAAAAAAATGACTGTTTGTTTAATCACAGTGATTTCAATTTCAAGAAGTCATTACAAGACCTGAAAGGAGAATAAAAATTCTAATCTAGAATACTTGTCACTTCACATTTCTAGTAAAATGACCTCATGCAAGTAAGCTTAAACCTGTGTAATTGACTGATGTGTGGATGTGAAAGGGATGGTGCTGTGAAAGAGACAATGTATGCTTGTCTCTATGTTGTAAAAATAAATACACTTACTGCAATTCAGAATAAACTGGCTGAGAAGGTAGTGTCACTTGGAGTCTCTTCCACATCTATAACAGCAGGGGTGTCTGCAAACAGTACCTGTGCATAACAAAGTCTGCTGCTGAAGACTGGTGTGTGCTAGACCACTTAGAAATACATTAGGTTGGATCCTACAGTGATCACATTTAGATTTACATCTGCCTAACACCTGTCCTGTGTGACATCTGTGACAGGATCAAGGCAGAGATAGTAGCTGACACCTGGAGGTTGAGCTAGCTTCAGTGCACATGGTCCAGGCACTGGAAGTTCAACAAGTGCTACAATTCCTTCATTATTGTCAATTCCTAAGACACACTATTTAGAAATCTTAAAATATAAATGAGTCTGGAGAAAAGATTCCTTCCAGGGAAATACTGAAAACCATATGTGAGCAAACCCTACAAATGCAGAAATAAAATGCAAAAGGTTCTATTTTATAAGACCTTACAACTTCTTAAGACAGCTATAAGCATGCTGGGTGGCTGGAACTTTCAATATTGTATTGAAATGCTAGATGAAATACTGCTTTAAAACAATTTTTTTGGATGAAAACCCAAGGCTAGAACTATCTGATCAGGGTCCATCCAGAATTCTATGGTTTAGATAATATTGACTCCAACAGGCACTAGTGAAATCAATACAGCAACTGGGGTTTTACCTTTATGGAAAGCTTTGATTACATTCTTTTATCACTTGGAGTTATTTTGCAGACAGTACTTTATTCTTGTCATTCAGATGTGTTATACCAAAACATGTATTTGCTACATGAAAATCCCCCGTGCCGGTCACTGTACAGCTACTTTGATGTGGCTTAATCACTGTTTTGATATTTGAAAAACAAATTCAGTTACCATACAGTGTTGTCTCAAAAAGAGATATGAAGCACTTATAACTTTGTAAATTGAAAGGGACACTGTCTATTGGGGCATAGCAGTAAATGTCAGATATTGCCATTAAACAAAGGTTGCCCTTTATAAATCTTATAAGATGATGAAGAAATAAATATGGCTACAGGCGATCTGTGAGATTACTATTTAAAGCAATTTTAGTCTAAGTTTTTCATTAAGTTAGTATTGTAGTCAGCATTCTTCACCTTCCCATGACTTCTCTTAGAATCATAGAATCAACCAGGTTGGAAAAGATCTCAGCGATCAAGTCCAACCTATTACCTAATACCTAACACCTCATGACAACTAAACAATGGCTCCAAGTGCCACCTCCAGTCCTTTTTTGAACACCTCCAGGGACGGTGAATCCACCGCCACCCTGGGCAGCACATTCCAAAGGCCAGTTATTCTTTCTGTGAAGAACTTTATCCTCACCTCCAGCCTAAACCTCCCCTGTCTTCTTGTTCTGATGCTGGTTGCCTGGGAGAAGAGACCAACCCCCAGCTCTCTACAGCCTCCCTTCAGGTAGCTGTAGAGAGCAATAAGGTCTCCTTTGAGCCTCCTCTTCTCCAGGCTAAGCAACCCCAGCTCCCTCAGCATTTCCTCATAGGGCTTATAAGATACCATATGTTGACTTTGACAATATATTTTATAATTTATCTACTAGGAGAGATCTGGAAGGTGTAAATCTATAAATTTATCCTATTGTTGCAATGTTCATTAATGGGGCCAGATTTGGAGTTTACTCCTACACCCATGTATAGAGGGCAGGGCTTGGCAAGTTCTATCTATTCTTCAAGACACAAGGTCTGACTGCAGACTTTGCTCTGTGTAGGGTGGCACTTAATTAGTGGTAAGCCAGTGTTGGGTGGGAGGTGGGGGGGACAGATTTTACTTCTGATGTTTTCCTGAGGCCATTGTTATGCTAAAGCAAAATAATGAAATTTAATTGAGTTTTGTGGAGCACCTAGCCAGGAATATGTGAACATGAGAAAAATTTATTTCTTGAATATGTAGAGATGTGCTTGAAGTATTATTTGCATATTAAGTCCATTTCTGGTCAACCTGAAATGGTTCCTTATAGACCCATTGACATAGTGCATCATGCACCACATGCAGATTTAAGGCACAAGAGCCGTTTCTGACTTTGTGTATATATAAAATGTAACACATCAAAATCCCTGTGAACGGGAATAGAAGGTTGCCATTTCTGCTAGCACTATTAGCACTACTGCTATGGCTACTGTTAACAAGCACAACATTCCCTAGAAAACTAGTGGTAAACCAAACTGTTGGGGCATAATATCGAGGAAGGAAGCAAACATGAAGTCTGTTCTTTGTCTTCGTTCACAGTGATGCAGATAGTCTAAGGAACAATCTCTAAGTTAGTTTTTCCTGATTTCAATAAACTTAAGGAAATATTTTTTCCCTTCTAACATGTGTACTGAAAAGCTGAATATTGCCATCTAGTCTCTGATATATATATATGTTATCTTTCCAAACTTCGAACTGCCTTCATTTATCTTGACTCAGCTTCCAAGTTCATACATTTTGGATTGTTTACCATTGTTACTTAAGAAAAGGGAAGATTTCTTTTAAAACTCAAACTAATTTTATGCTACTAATCTGATCCTTTTAATACTCTAATTAATGGTTTCTTTTAGCTGTTCTTCCATAGCAGATAGCTATAGTTTCTTGAACAGTTTCCTTTTACTGTGCTTGGTGTTAAGGTTATGGTATGAAGTATAAAAGATTGTGGACTGATCCTATTAATAGATCTTTAGTGAGGGCAAAAACAATTCACAGAATGCAAGTTTCCTTTTACTGTATTAGGTTCCTTATAACTGTGAACAACATTTTTGAGTTAAAAGGATTTGAGTTTAGTTTGCTGTTGATACACAGAGGCTTGCCTTATGTCTTAGTTTAGTTCAGAGCAGACAGAAAAATATATTTTACCCCTCCCAAAAGGAGTAAAATAAACATGCTCCACACAGAATTGGAATTCAGTTTAATCTCATATGATTACTGGCTACCTGTGACCTTAGGAAAGGCTGAAGTCCTAGCTCTGTTACTAAGTGTAGCTTGCAAGTAAATGGGCCACAAATGCCTACCATTATTATTCTGCATGATGAATGTGAAACCTCTGCCTTCCCCCAATTTTTAGTATTAACTATTTCCAAGACACACAGTTTTTTTTACACCACAGACCTTTTTTCTTCTCAGACTGTCAAATCCCTGTCCACAACTTTTAAGGCTGGGAATACAGCCAGACTTCTGGCAGATCATTCCAATGTAGTTCAATATGAAAGTGCCATAGTAAATAATAGGGCCTCGAGTCTTTAGTTCTCCTAATTGGGCCATATGAGATGGTAATGCCTTTCCTGTCAGGGCTTATTGTTTTAAAATGTGAATGTAAAGGGAAAGTCATCAGGATTCGTTTGAATTTTATTTAATTTGTCTTGAGCGTTGTCACAGAGCGCTGAATAATTCAGTTTTAGGTCCTCAGGGAACAGACCTTGCCATCTACATAAGCAAAAAGTAATTTTTCAGATACTTATGATAGTGAGCATGGGAAAGAAATGTGAGTAATAAGGAATTTATGAAGGATGTCTGATTTATATAACTGGTGTAATGAATATTGCCTTATATTTCTAGGTAGTCACAAATGATCTTTGATTTCTTATGTGACATACAAGAGTGACTCTTAAGAATCGGTAATTTCAGCTATGGAATGTTTAGATGATTAAGAATATGGGTTTTTTTCCCTAAATGAATTAAAAATATTATATTTCATCAGTGAATACTATGTGAATCTGTATCAATTGCCCTCTGAACCCTTTAAAATAATCTCATAGAGAAATTTGTTCATTAGAACTCAGGTCTGATTAATGAATACAGACCTACTCTCTCCTTGCTGTAGTCCTGATTTAGCTGTAAAGTGAGAGAATGCATGCATATTTGTCCTCTAAAGTCTGATATTTGTTTTGCCTTAGAACTTCTGGTCAATGCTGGCAGTGTCATTGTCACAGGAGAACTGTCTGAACAGGTCTTCTTTAGGGATGTGGATGCTTTGTGGTGTTTTTGCTGTAGCCTTTACCCATATGCTGCTGTTTGTCAGGATTGCAACATACTCAACAAAATCTACTAGTGAATTCAAAACAGATTATTTCTTCAAAGCATCTTGCACCTTAGTAAGCAAACATGTCAATAGTTATTGTCATAAGTCTCACAACAATATATATTTTATTTTGAGATCTGTTGAAAATCAGATGTTGTCTGACAATATCATCTCGGATGAAACAAAAGGAATGAAAAAAAAAGTCAGGTAATTATGCAAGATAAGAATTCATTATGTAACAACTGATTAAAAGATATAAAGGATATATAGGAATATATACATAGGAAAATATAAAGAGATATAAAATATAAAAATATAAAGAGATATAAATATATATAATATATATATATAGGAAAATATAAATAATATAAAGGAAAATCATAACAGGAGCAGTATCTTAAGGGGGCCTACAAAAAAGCTGGTGAGGGACTTTTTAGCAAGTCAGGTAATGATAGGACTAGGGGGAATGGCAAAAAATAGAAATGGGTATATTCACACTGGATGTCGGGAGGAAGTTCTTCACCATGAGGGTGGTGAGGCACTGGAACAGGTTGCCCAGGGAGGTGGTAGAAGCCCCATCCCTGAAGGTTTTTAAGGTCAGGCTGGATGTGGCTCTGGGCATGCTCATTTAGTATGAGGTGTCCCTGCCCATGTCAGAGGTGCTGGAAGTAGATGATCCTTAAGGTCCCTTCCAACCCTAACAATTCTATGATTCTGTGAATGGGGTGGAAAACAATGGCAGAATGCTGGATCACTCCTGTTTCTGCAGGGTGGGGAAATGAATATAGCTACTATACAATATTTGAACAAAAAGATAAAACCTGCATGTGCCACAGCCATTTTGCCATTCAGCCCAGCAGAAATAAGAGAGTAAATGCAGCAAAGGAATCTGGAGTCAACCACAGTGATGAGGAATTTTTCATGGATTCCATAAAGCAGTTGTCACAGTAGACAGGGTGAAGCTCACCATACTGTCAGCAAACTGGGGTCTGTATAATGGCTGCCAGCAATTCAGAGTTGGTAGTGACAGCAGTTCTACATGAGAGGTCAAAAGCAGATTTCTGAATTTCAGACTGAAGCAGACAAACAAAATTCAAAAGTGACAGGAAGCCTGTTATGATGGTTAACATTTCCCTGCTTTTTAATCAAGCAGGGGTGTTGATCATTGGAAGAAGAATAATGTGCTCAAAGCAATCTTACCCTGTCTGATAGAAGTAGATGTACCAGAACAAGAGGTTGCTCATCACATAGCAGGAAATAGGCGTCTGACCCAGAGAAAAAATGTAGCTGGAGATATATGAGACCAAGTGTTAAAGAGTTGTTGTCGAACAGGATATGACTCTATGATAATTTCAGATGACAATCTTAGATCTTTATATTTTTCACTCTACAGAGAAAATATAAATTGGAACAGGTTTCCCAGGGAGGTGGTAGAAGCCCTATCCCTGGAGGTTTCTAAGGCCAGGCTGGATGTGGCTCTGAGCAACCTGATCTAGTGTGAAGTGTCCCTGTCCATGACAGGGGTGTTGGACCTGGATGATCCTTGAGGTCCCTTCCAACCCTAACAATTCTATGCTTCCATGTATCAATTGTAACTGTCAATACACTGAGAGTGGAGGGCTGAAGTATTCACTTTCTTTTTTATAAAGGAAACAGATATGTGCAAAATTCAGTGTATTTCATAATTCCATACATAATAAGGCTGTAAGGACTTCTTTAACCATTAGTCTGAGCTCTATGACAGTGACAAACCATACCAAACTTGAAAATAAAATGTAATTATTTAATTCACATAGTTAAGTCTTCTCTTTAGGAAAAGGGAAGCATGTGTGGGAAAAAAATAAAAAACATTTAAAAAATCAGAACAGGAAATGTAAACCCACAGTGATTTATTGGGGAATTGCTAGCAGGGAAGTGGGTAAAGGGAAAATTAAGAAGTTGAAAACTTTAAAAGATAGGTTTCTGGTCTTAAGGGAACTGGATACAGAAAAAACAACAGGCTACTTTGTGCATAGAATAGAATAGAATAGAATAGAATAGAATAGAATAGAATAGAATAGAATAGAATCGAATAGAATAAGCTAGGTTGGAAAAGACCTTCGAGATCATCGAGTCCAACCTATCATCCAACACCATCTAATCAACTAAACCATGGCACCAAGGACCCCATCCAGTCTCTTCCTAAACACCTCCAGTGATGGCAACTCCATCACCTCCCTGGGCAGCACATTCCAATGGCAAATCACTCTTTCTATGAAGAACTTCTTCCTAACGTCCAACCTAAACCTCCCCTGGAGCATTTAAATTAATTTAAATTTCTAATTTAAAATATAAGTATTAAGTGCAAGCTGCTCCTGCATCAAAAAGTACATCACAGTGTGTCTGGATGATTGCACAACTATTCTACAGGAGCAGTGAGAGTTGCACCTTGCCCACTGCTCCTAGCAAGTCTTGATAAAGAGTGCCTCTCAGTCTGCTGCTGATCTAATCCAGGCTCCTGCACTCTGGCACTCATCCTGGCACAAGAATGTTGTGAGTTAGTAGCAGGTGACTGTCATTTTGCTAATATGTCAATACCCATCCTGTAACTAACTGTATGCACTTTAAGAAGATGATGAATTCCTCTGGAGATATTATCACTGTTTCTGCCTTATGCTAGGCTAATGGCTGCAGTCATCAGTACTTGGTCACTACAATGGCTACTATATTTGGTACTGAAAAGACTCAGAGAGCCAAATTTACTCCAAAAGGTATCTCTTTTATCAATATTAATAATAAAAACATTTTTAAGGCCTATTAATTTACATGATGCTTCATAAATTTGTTTCTCTACCCAAGTAAAAGTATCTTCAAGTGAAAATCAAGCAAGAAAAATACCACTAGATGTTGGCTAGGTGCACTTTTCTTACTTTAAGTGAAGCACAGTCTTTATACTGTTTGTCAGCACAAAGTTAGTATTAACTTTTTGTGCATTTTCTGCTGCTGTGTCAGGAACCTTGTTGAAGAGAAATACGATTCTGTGATTGGAGATACTTCCATTTCTTCTTTTCATTGTCCTTTGAGGTTCTTCTCGGCTCAGATAGGGATGTAAATCTGTCAGTCTTTTTTATTGTAGCTCTCACATGTGTCACAATGGGGCAGTTTTTGAGCCCAGTATGGCAAGCATAAGGTTTTAAATTTTGTTTAACTATATATGTAGATATACTGGGAGGCACTAAGCCTTTGTTACCCACCATTTTTATACTTCGAGACAGTGATTGCTGATGATTCTACCATCATTTTAAAACCCCATGGAGAAGAGTAAATATGGGTATATAAGTGCCAGATGTTTAGGCTAGAGAGCTGCAACAGGAGGTACTTGTACTTTAAAGCACTAGTTTTTATGTCCTTGGGACAATTGTATGTGCAGCTATTACAATGATTTAACATCCATGTAAACCTTTCTTGCAGTCATTGCATAACACACTTCCTGGCTTCCCAGCCTTGTGAATTATGGACATTAAAATCAATTCTCTGGGCTAGCTGTTGTTGTTTGAATGTTTAAGTTTGTATTCTTGCCAGATCTCCCCTGAAATAGCTATGCCTTGACTTGAAAACTTCCCAAAGCTTCAGCAGAAAGTAAGCAGAGTGTGAAGAAACCTTTGATTAAGGAAGTTAATAAGTTTTTTGAACAAACCTACTTGATTTTTCAAATTATGCAAGAGAAGAATGTCAGGAATGTCAGAATTCAGCTCCAAAACAGCTAATAGGGTTCTTGAGGAAAGATCATGCTTAAGCACAACCCCAGGATTTCTTTTTAAATTACATAATGGTTCATTTGAATAATTACTTGTGCTTCTTTCAAGAAGTATGTGGAAACTCAACATTCTTTTCTATATTACCATATTTATATTTTCTGAATGTACCTGAGGCAATAATTTTTTTGCTTATTTTAAATTCTCAGTACAGCAAATGACTTTGTAATTCTGACTTACTGAAAAAAAAAAAATCTTTATGTTATGTGGAGTTTGTTTAATGTGTCTCCCTTCTGTGTTTAATGAAATGGGAAATGACCTGTTTGCATGATCTCAGAGTAACACTAGGGCACTTTTTCCATATGTATCTTTGCAAACCCGGGTGTGTATCATTCTTCCCCAGGTTCAGGGGCCATAAAGGCACAAATCCTGTTGCCATATAGCAGCAAGATTCCAGAAATGCAGAGCAGAGAACCTCAGAAGTCCTCCCAGAAGTCCTTTATTGTAGCATAGAATCCCAGACATTACAGAGCCTTAGACTGTCCTTGACAGCAGTAGCAGCTGTCCCGAGTATATCCCTAGCAGCATCCCTACACTAAACCCTAGCTATAGGTAGCAGCTAACAGAAGCAGAAGTCCCTAACCAAGGTCCTAACAAAACTGACTACTGCTCAGAGTGGTTGGTATTTGTACTCTTTGTTATCAAACCCTTAACCAGTAAAATCCAACCACATATATAAGCTAAAATCCTTTCCCAGTAAGAGGTGCTAGCACGTCAAGGAGGTGGCTTCACAGCACATTCCAATCGAAGGCTGGCAAAGTGAGGATGTTGTTCTTGGCACACACATAGAATGTTATTGTTTTGCTCTATGCAGCTAAGGAATTGGTCAGCTAAGGAATCATGCACTCTGCATATGCCCATCAGCTCTCTTCAGAACAGTGGCTGCAACAGGTGCATGCCCACATATATTGGCGATAACAAGATTGGGTATGAAATGTGGTGGAATGTGTCCAGAGAAGGGCCGTGATCAGAGGGCTGGAGCACCTCTCCTATGAAGACAGGCTAAGAGAGTTGGGGTTGTTCAGCTTGGAGAAGAGAAGGCTAAGAGGAGACCTTATTGTGGCCCTCCTTATTGTGCCCTTATTGTGGCAGATTTAAAGTCATGTATTTTTTTCATTTGTCTTTTTTTTTTTCATTATTATTTTAAATATATGGCTCACTAGAAGGCCAACATTATAGGTGACAAAGCTGCTGGTACATATTATTCCCCAGCAAACTAATGGGAGCATAAAATTGTATTACTAGAAATGCAGAGCTGGCGTAGTAGAGGGCTGGATGAAGGAATCTAAACAAGGAAAAGAAATCTGTAGTAGTTTTATAAAGGGAAAATTAGTTTTATAGAAGTATTTTTTATGAAACATTGACTTAGCTGAGGTTATTGTATCTACCCATCTTCTTTGTGAGTACAAACTTCCCTTGCTTTATTCAGAGGTGCAAAAGCCAGTCCTGAGCTTCTCGTTCAGTCACATTAGCACCCAAATTACTTCAGTTTTTGACTTAATGGAACATATCCTAAGGTGGCAGGAAGCTGGCAATGACTGCAGTCTACAAATACATGTAGTTCCCTATGAAGTCTACTGAAATGTCATCATCTCACAATTCTCACCAGGCTTGGTATTAAAGAGTTTGATCCCTTATTGTCATTCTCTTTCCTGAACAAGCTCTTTTAATGAAAGCTGTGTCTGTAATCATCCCTTCTCAGTGGTGGACTCATTCTCTCTTCATTCCAAAGCAAAAAAATGAGAACAAACAAGGCTTTTCTATTCATCTTTGGTGATTTCTCTTTTATTATTATTGCAAAGAGAATGGAAAGGAAACAGCACAGCACAAAAAAGAGAAACAAGACAGCATGGGATGCACTTGGCAAAGCATCACTTGTCCACAGCAGCTGTGTGTGTAATTGTACTAAAGATGTCATCAGCTTCATAAAAAAAATAGAATAGGCATTTTTCCCTACTGCCAGCTGAAATTCACTTACGGGGAAAGTAGCTGACATAGGCCAACAATACCAGCCATTTGTCACACGGAGCAGTTTTACAGGGGACAGAGTTTTGGCACACAAGGTATCTTACCATCAGTTCTCTGGAAAGTTGTCACCAGCTGATATTAGGCTCGATTCCATTTGTGGTTTTGTTGTGAGTCGATTTTTGTTGTTGTTGTTGTTTGTTGGGGGTCTTGGTTGGGTTTGTGTTGGGTTGGGGGGTTTTTGTGTGTGGTTTTTTTGGTTTAGTTTGGGTTGGGTTAGGGTTTTTTGTTTTGTTTTGATTTTCTTTTGTGTATGTTTTGCTTGATTGGGGGTTTTTTTGTGGGTTTTGTGGTTTTTTTGGGGGGTTGGGGTTTGTTTGTGGTTATTTTTTTGTTTTTTTTTTCTTTTCTTTCTTCACATCTTACAGGATTCTTTGGAGTGGCTAAAAATCTAGCACTTTCATCTCTAGGGAAACTAATGTGTACACCCATCCCTCTTTGAATTTTCATGTGCATGTAAGGCACACATAAACTGCCTCTTGTGGGCTGCCTATGGAGGAGATAGGAAGGCTTTCTATAGACTCAGAGAAGATGGTTTGATTTTGATCCAGTTGAGGACATTTGAGGAATTAACTGATAAGATTATCAGCCAGGATCAATTACCTGTGGAAGAGCATGAGGATTGAGAGAGGTTCCAGGAAGTAATAAAAAAAACCCAAAACAAACCCAAAAACAACAACAACAAAAAAACCCCCACCAAAACCTAACTCCTCATTAATCTTGAAAAATACTGAGAAATAGGACTTAGGGAATCTGATCAGCCACATGGCTCTCTCTAGAAAGATCTTGGAGTGTGTGCGTGCACTTGGAATACACTTCAGGCATTTTAGGGTCAAAGGAAGCTGGACCAGATCACCTTCACAGGTCTGTCTCGGTCCAGAGTGGGAAAGAGACTCAGTTGTTTTGAATATTTCCATGTTATGAAATTAGAGGCACAAATGAGGCCTAAATATCAACAGTGAGGCTATTTATTAACAGAATAAAGTGGCTGCAACAGAGGGAGGCAGAGAGAGAGAAGGGAAAAATAGAAATAGAGAGAAGAGGGAGAGAGCAGGAGAGGGATTATATTACCATCAGTCAGAGGTGGAGAGAGAGAGATTTAGGAGACCAAGTTCTTCTGTGTTGCCCTATGATGTTTCCAGCGTGTGGTGTGTGTGGTCTTCTTTCTTCTCCTTTGCCAGCATCGCTCCAGTCTTTTTATATAGTTTTTTAGTCCTTAGATATGCATTGAGGTATTGTCCCCCAGGAAATCTTCCTGCATATTCCTTGTGTTTGTACAGGGGTCAGGAGGAAGGGAGGAGGTCTCTGCCTCCTCCTTCTCCATTTACCTGCCCACACACATAATACACATCAGGGGCCAGGTGTCTCACTATCCTCCCTTTCCAGGGTACCTGATGGGTGGAGATGATCTTGTCTTACGCATATTCCAAAGAGTAATCGATAGCAGTGGTATCTGCCCATTATTTCCAGGGCAGATGCAGTCTGGTGAGCAATCTTTATCCTTTGTTGGGGCACATCTCAGTTCATGATAAAATCACAAGGTGATTTGCTTCCAGGATTTGTAGACAGATTTCCTACAGGATTCCTACAAGGTCCCTTACAACCAACATTTCTGTTGGGTAGTGATCCTATGGCTGCAAGAGATGATAGGCTGACCCAGTCATATAAAAAAGTTTTAGTTTTAGAAAGTGGCTCTTTATAGTATGGGAAATTGCAAGTATGAGAAATAGCAAGTATGAGAAAGCAGTAGAGTTTAGTCATCTGTCTTTGAACACTTTAACTTAATTCTTACTTACTAGATCCTGCTGACTGAGAAGAACATTTGGGAGTGAGAATTTAAGCTGAATAGGATTGCCCATTTTGTTAGGCTCTCAGTTAAGTGTGTCATTTGTGGCATTGCATAGTGAATTCAGTGGGAATACAAGGTGCCTAAGTCACAGTTTTAAACACAGCTGCTGATTTGGATTCTCTGTAAATTCTTTTCTCTTTAGAGACAGAAACATAAACAGCTTAAAGAAAGAAATTCTTAAAGAAAGGAATTCTTAAAGAAAGGAATTTGTTTATAGAGGTTTGGGGTTAATATATAATTGTATGGTATGACTTTATGTATTGGATACCATGTAATTTTGAAAGCTTTTTAGAACATATTTACAAAACCATGTTTGGTTTGACTGGAATCATAAGTCTACATAGCATATTTTCTACATTAAAAGCTGCTTCTCAGTTGAGAAACACGGCATATTTCCAGCTAGACTGGGACAGCTTACTGTGAACCTCTTGCAGTAGTGGGTATTTGATTCACTGTGTCCTAAAGCATGGAGAGTATGATGCTTTTGTGTCTCTCTTGTTTGAGGAATGTAGATGTTATGTTGATCCCAAATATATTATTCATGTCTACTGATTCCACCTCTATTCCACCTCTTATCTGTTGGGTATTCTGTTAACATAAGAAGTTAGCACTTACAAGTAGAGTAATCTATGTTTATGAAAGAATTTGCAGTGGAAATGATCAAGAGTTGAATTATGATTATGAATCCAGGCTCATATTTCCTCCAGAATAATTTAGTAAAGTGGAGAGATTCTTATAACCTGAAGAAATCTCGACTTGAATTAAGTCTGACCTGACCTCAGAATAGCAGTAAGGGTCAACGTGTTCTGAAGACACACCAACCATTCTACAGAAAGTTCCTCTCTCATACTTACCTAGGCAAATCTCTGCTCAATAAGGGAGTCTCTGCTCAGCTAGAGCAATGCAGACCTTTTGCACTCAGCAAAATCTGGAAATAGATATATGACGAAGTGCAAAGCCATCAGATTGTGGTCCTGACCTGAACATAAATGTTTTGCTGGTATATATATCACAGCCACTTCCTCACTGTATATCCAGGATTAATTAAATGGGTCATTTGTATTCCTTAAGAGGGGCCAATAACCTTCTTATGCAGTGGCAGATTGTAAACCTTTACTCACTCTAATGTACTGTGATGAACGTTATTGATTTCTGTGAATAATTGAGAAGTAAAAGTATGTTAATTGTCTCTAGTTTCACTTCTCTCCGCTAGAACTGTAAGATCCAAAAGTTCATAGAGAGGATGTTTTATGATTGGCCTTTACTCAGTTTTAGTTGTTTAGAAATTATCCTTTTAAGGAGGGGCATATATTTTTTTTTTATTTATTATTAAATATCCCTGTTATGGAATTGTAACAGATATGTAGGGACTGAAAGGACTACGTTTATGAAGGAGAATTATTTGTGTACCTGAAGCAACAGTAACACTAACAACCTATTGTAACGGTTTGCTGAACTCTATTCCTAGTTGGATTTACAGAATAACAGATAAATTCACATGTCTTTGACAGCTCTTACATTAAAAACTTTCTCCATGGGTGTGGCAGTTTGGGCTGGGCGCCTCCTGCTGCTGCCACACGAGATACACCTCCAGCGTCCCGAGTGTCCAGCCCAGTGGTGGACACAGGAAGCTGTGTATTTCATTCCCATAATGTCCTTCTCCCTATAAATCTATCAGCAAAGTCTCACACTTCCTTTCTTCCCTTGGTGCTCCCGTGGGGGATGCTCCCTATCTGGTAATGGAAGGGGAGTTTATCTCAAAGCCTTTTGGGCCTGGCTAGGCCTAATGCCAGGAGGAGAAGGGGGAAGGGCAATCTCAGATCTGGGCAGCTGAGATTAGCCTAACAGTGGAGGGGAGGGAGGGGGAGGGGGGCAGAAAGAGCCCTGAGGGGTTTGAGTATACCCTCAGGTAGGGAGAAGGGGAGTGCTGGGAGGCTTCTGGGTATGCTTTGGGTTCCTTTTCATCACTGTGCTTGTAGCTCTCTGTAAAACACTCGCTGCTTTTCCATTCAACCTTTCCATCACTTCTGCAATCCATTTGTCCAAGTCTCATTTTTCTGCCCCAGTGGGAGGCAAGGGAAGATCTGCCTTTCAAACTGCCTCAAAGGGAGACTTAATTTTATCTTCCTTTGATGTTTCACATACTTGTTGACAAAAATTTAAAATTTTCATCCTCATGACCTAAATTGTTTATTAAAACAGCTTCCAAGTGGTTTAGTTCAGATGCTTTTGTGAAAGTTTAACTACTGTTTGGGTTTTCTTTTTCACTGGAAACAACATTGATGCTGATGTCTGAAGTCTTTTTTATCAGATGTTAATTGTCTAAAACATCTAGAATTGTGCCTTTGATAGGGCAGACAATTATTTCAGCTGTTTCAGTGTGCTCTTTCTAAGGGTATAATGCAAAATATTGGAACTGTACCTATTTTCTCAAGGGATGTATTTCCATGGTATTACACAGTGTTGTAGAGAGAAACATTTCTGAATGAACTTGCTTAACTTACTAATAGAAGTTAACTGACAGGTACCTTGGGTATTGTACCAGAAATCTTCTGGAGAAAGCTTAACAGAAGATTTTTTTCTGAAATTGAGGTGACTATGGCAAAAATTGACAGAATAAAAGCTGAGTATTTCTAGGTAGATTTTACCCAAAAGTCCCAAAAGGATTAAACAACTGCTTTAGTAATAACAGGAAACTGCCTTAGCATCTGCCAACTACCTGCTGGCCAATATGTACACAGATATTAAGAAATCCTCCATAGAGTATCCATGGAAAATACCTGTAAACATGATGTATACACAAGGAAATTCAGTAGAAATAGGGAAAGAACAATATTAGTGAACGTTTGTATAAAATACAAGTTCCTGTGAATCATCATGGTCCTGTGAAGAAACCCCCTGCTTTAGAGACTATCTCTGTTTTGCTTTTTCATGAGATTAGGAGATGTGATCTTGCCCATATATTTGCATTTCAAAAAGTTTTTTTCCAGCTTTCAAGAACAAAATCTTTTAGGAAACTGGAAGACAGCTAATAGAACAATTAAAAATTATGCTTGATTGTGTAAATGATTGAGTAAAAGATAACAAATAGAAGGTAAGAGCAAATTTTCAGCTCTTTCAAAGGAAGTGTGACTGGGCATTGCTGTTCTATTCAAATGGCAAATGCAGATGAAATTCAATTGATCTGCTGGAAAGCAGCTCTATGGAGAAGCACCTTGGAGTTCTGGTGGACAGTAAGTTATCCCTGGGACAGCAATGTGCCTTTGTGGCAAAGAATGCCAATAGTACCCTAATGGCGTGCATTAGGAAGAGAGTGACCAGCAGATCAAAGGAGGTTCTCCTCTCCTCTGCTCTTGTGATAT
Source organism: Dryobates pubescens (assembly GCF_014839835.1). NCBI lineage: Eukaryota > Metazoa > Chordata > Aves > Piciformes > Picidae > Dryobates > Dryobates pubescens. Next base: position 129,566,837 of record NC_071657.1, on the reverse strand, counting down.
CAGAGCTGCAGTATTGTGTCCAGTTCTGGCCTCTCCAGTTAAAGAGGGAGAGGGAAATACTACAGAGTGTCCAACAGAAGGCTACAAGGATGATTAAGGAACTGGAACGTCTGTCTTATGGGGAAAGTCCAAGAGAACTGAGGATGTTTGGAAAAGAGATGACTTAGAGATCTTATTAATGTTTATAAATATTTGAAGGATGGATGTCAAAAAGAAGGGGCATGCCTCTTTTCAATGGTGTCCTGTGATACAATGAGCAACAATGAGCACAAACCAGAACACAAGAAGTTCCACCCCAACGTGACTTCTATACTGTGAGGGGGACAGAGCACTGGAACCAGGTTGTGAAGGAAGGATGTGGAGTCTCCTTCTCCAGAGACCTTCAGGACCCATTTGGGTTCATTCCTGTGTGACCTGCCCTAGGTGATTCTACTTTGGAAAGGTGGTTGGACTTATCGTCTCTGGAGGTCCCTTCCAACCCCTACCATTCTCTGATTCTGTGAAAGAATGAGTATAGAAGGGATATTTATTTCTTCGTGTCAGAAAGACAGATATTGACCATGATTTCATGCCCTTAAATTTAATCAGGATATTAGAAAAAAATTAACTGTATTACAGCACATGTAGACAATGATTAAAGCATCAAAATGCAATGTTGTCCTCTCAAATCAAGTGTATGCTTGTGATCCAATTACCCAGAAACTGGAGACAAATCTTCAGTGCTTGCTTTTCTGTGTAAGAGTTTCATTATAGATGACAGACCATCCTCATGACACTTCTAGGTAAGAAGTCAATCTTTACTGACATCCCACTTTATTGTACATGTAATATTATATTTATTTTCAATTGAGCATAACAGGAAATGTGGTAATACCTTTGTATGTGTACTGCTTTATAGTCACTATTTGTAAGGACTGACATTCTGGAACTGGCCAACTCACTTGTTCTGGAGAGATGAATTAAATTCTTCAGTTGTGTCACAAATCTTAGACTACAGTTATTTCATTTTGCTCTACATGTGTCATTTGCATTAACTTCATACTTAGCCAAGAGCTGCCTTTGCCATTTAATCTTGAGTTCTACTCTCAAACCTCTCAGAAGATTTTTATGTGTACTAGAACTGTAACTAAAATTATAATTATAAATGTATGTTATGCATCTTGACTTATAAATACACAACATACTCCATACTCCAAGATGCAGGACCTTGCATTTGGTCTTGTTGAACCTCATGAGGTTGTCATGGGCCCACCTCTCCAGCCTGTCAAGGTCCCTCTGTATGGCCTCCCTTCCCTCCAGTGTGTCTTCTGTACCACACAGCTTGGTGTCATCAGCAAACTTGCTGAGCGTGCACTCAATGCCACTATCCATGTTGCCAACAAAGATGTTAAACAAGACTGGTCCCAGTACTGATCCCTGAGGGACTCCACTTGTCACTGGCCTCCGCTTGGACATGGACAGCCACCCTTTGGGTGCAGCTGGCAAGCCAGTTCTTTATCCACTGAATGATCTGTTCATCAAACCCATACTGCACCAGCTTGGAGACCAGGATGTGGTGTGGAACAGTGCAGAGGGTAAATGACGTCTGTTGCTCAGCCTTCATCTATTGATGTTGTGACCTTGTCATCATAATGCCATCATAAATCTTATTTCTCATATATATTGCTTTGTTTTGTGAGAGAAAGGTCAATCTTAAAGACTCCCTTAAGGTATGTAAATAAATATTACAAGAGAAGTGTTAGTTAACGCTCATGAAATCTCCTCCTTTTACAGTTACTTAAGTGATAGGATTAGAATACATAGAATACATAGAATAAGCCAGGTTGGAAGAGACCTTCAAGATCATCACGTCCAACCCATCAACCAATCCAACCCACCTAATCAACTAAACCATGGCACCAAGGACCCCATCAAGTCTCCTGAACACCTCCAATGATGGTGACTCCACCAACTCCCCAGGCAGCCCATTTCAATGGGCAATCCCTCTCTCTGTATAGAACTTCTTCCTAACATCCAACCTGAACCTCCCCTGGTGCAGCCTGAGACTGCGTCCTCTTGTTCTGGTACTGGCTGCCTGGGAGAAGAGACCAACAACCGCCTGTCTACAACCTCCCTTCGGGTAGTTGTAGAGAGTAATAAGGTCTCCCCTGAGTCTCCTCTTCTCCAGGCTAAGCAACCCCAGCTCCCTTAGTCTCTCCTCATAGGGCATGTGTTCCAAACCCCTCACCAACTTTTGAGCTGTTGGGTTTGTTAAATAAATAAATGAGTAGCCTCGGAGAACTGAGTACATGTAAATGCTTCTGTGATGACTATCATGAAATATACATGTTGAGCAAAATATTTTGAAATAATAATAAGGAAAGTAACAGTCATTTTGTATTCCCTTATCACTAAGTTCTCCAGTCTTCGTCTTCATTTGTCTGGCTTATCCAAAACTCCCTCAGGCAAAGAGAAATGTGACATCACTCATTTTCTCAAGAGGTACATGAACTTTGATATTATTTGTCTTCTTGAAAGCTCACACTATTATGCTCCAGAGTTATACAGATACAATGTGTATTCTAGTAATATTTTATGATGCTGGACCCTTTGACATGCTTGTTCATAGTATTCCCTATGAGAGGGAAATTTTTAGGCATTATTCTCTTCCAGAGAGTTTGTGTCTGGCTAGAAATTATGGTAAGGTCCATACTCCGATAAATCAAGAGTAGTGATTGTGGGGTAAACGCACAGAAGTGTTGTGATACTTGATTCAATGTACTCTTCTGCAGAATGTACCTATGGAGTGCCCTGAAGGAGTTTTATGTGTGAAAGAAGAATTTACAAAAGACTGCAAGCTGAATAGCAATCCATTACTGTTGGTCAATGGGAGATGGTACATTCCAGTAGGTGGGATGGTATTAAAGTAATGTTTTATTGTATACTTTTGAAACTAAGATGCCTAATGTTATAGTCAGGTATTAAAGAATTCAGACTCTTGCAGAGATATGTGGTGGGATATGAATATTGAGACGACAACCTACAACTGTTCCATCAAGAGATGCATCCAGAGAGGCAGGAACCCCCTTCAGATTTTGTTTCATGAATAATATCTGCATGATCTAACAGTGAATTGCACATTAAAACTACAGGAGATCTTGCCTTGCCAAAGTGTTTTCTTAACACTGTTAAAACTTTGCAATTGAAAAATGTAAGACAGTTTCATATGAGATATATATATATATATATATATTTCCCATTTGTGGGTGCAGACTGTGAAGAAAACACAAGCAAAGTGCTTTCTATTTTGTAAGAAAAGATACAGAAGTTTAAATGGCACATGAAATCACTGAAGACAAAAGAATCCTAATGAGGTTGTACAGATACTTGCAAAGAATCTTTGTTCTAAAGGGGAAGTCCTACAAGAGAAAAGCAATGGACTGCTACATGGAATGATACTTAGATGAAAAATGATGCGAGGTAGTGGAAATTTACAGCAAAGAGGTAAGGAATAGAAAAGTAAAGAAAAAAAAGAAGTAGTAATTTAGCCTTGCTGTTCACAAAAATAATTTTTCCCTGGAAAACAAATGATTAAATAAATTAAAACAAACAAACAAAAACCAATAGCAAAGCCCCCAAACAAACAAAAACAGCAACAATAACAGCTAAACAAAAAACCAACCCCCCCCAAACCCAAAACCCCCCAAACACAATAAAGTCAGCAGAACAACTGACCACAAGCTGAGCATTTAAAGGGAGGAAGCAAAGAAAAGTGAGATATAAATGACTGTGGTGACTTAACCACAGTTAGATGTCTGAGTCTTAAATTAAGGAAATAGAATTATGCACTGCCCTTGGCATATTAGCAAAATGATGTCATAATAATTCTGCTGGATACTTGAGAGAAAGTATTTGTCACACAAATGAACGACCCAAGAGAAATACCTGATATGATTAAAACCCTCTTCGGCTAGCAAAAATGCATTCTGTACGAGGCACAATACAATTGACTTTCAGAGAGATGCCTGTGAAACAGAAGAAGAGCAAAGACAAGTGGTATGAGTTGTGGAGGAAAGAATTTTGTCTTCCTCAAAGAACATAGCAAATATTTCTCAGACAATAGATTTGTATCTTTGCTTCCAACAGCCTTTCTGTAAGAAGTTGCACATGTTATTACAGGACTTCTAAATACAATAGCATTAGCATACAGTCTTAAAACTGGTGAGGGAAAGAGCTAAAAGCATACTACTAAAAGAAAACTTGGAAGCCATGTCTAATGCACAGTGTAAATGATAAAGAAGAGAGTTGGGTAAGCAGGCATAGGCTTTATAGATGGAAGCCACTGAAGTATTTGTAGGTAAAAGCAGAAATAGAGTAAAGAATACTAAATGTGATATTAAATAATATTATTTATTAATAATATTAAATAATATTATATTCCTCAAAATGTTGGAAAAATAATCATACTCCAGTAACTAAGTGTCTATAGGTGGATTTTTGTGTTTGTGTGTGTGTGTTTATGTGTGTGTGTGTGTGTGATAGCAAAATCCATGTGGAAAGCAGAAACTGAAGCAGAAAGACCTGAGGCCACAGATTGCTTTTCTGTTTTCCTGTGAAAGCACAGTCTGAGTTGCTGAACTGTAAATAATATTTTTTCTCTCCTTTGTTTGCACTATGCAAGACATCTTTGGTACTTTTGGCAAAGTAATAGTAACATGAGAAGCAATGTGTGTTCTCATTGCAATCAAAGAAACAGGGCCTAATAAAAAGCATACAAGAAGACTTCAAAGAGATTTACTAATTAGACTGGAATAAAATTGATATCTCAGGTTTGTATTCACAGTTATGACCTTTGATTTCAAGCTAGGTTTATTACAGAGCTTGCCTTTTTACTTCAAAGATATGATAAAAGACGACTTATCAGGGAGCTGGAGACAATGGTGGTTAGTGCAGTCATATATGGGAGTGACTCTATCATAATTTCAATTAACTTTTTGGTTTGGTTTGGTTTTAAATACATATCTGAACATAACAAGAAAGGAACAGAAAAATGCTTTATCTTGGGCATCCTAGTGACTCTCATTCTCTGGGAAGACAGCAGAGACAGTTTCAGACCACTGCTACAGAGCAGGTCAATATAAAATATTTGAAGTGGCTTCATCACTCCTATAAGTAGTGAGCAATAGAACAGCTTTCTTTTTTGGACTAGGGGTAGGTAGCTATGCATCTGGGGGTCATACAGGCAAGAGAGTTGAAGATTGCATTTGATTTCAGAGCTTAAATCCTTTTATTATCTGATCCTCTCTTCACATGTATTTTCCTGTTTCTCATCTTCGCTGTACCTCAGCTGATGAGGGACAGACAGCTCCTTCTAGTATTCATTGGTAAATACTTAGGTAGACTGAGCCATATGCCTTCTGATGAACTAAAGCAGCACTTCAGAGGATAGGTTTCACCTACTTTTTTTACCCTTTCCAGTTTGTGATCTGCTAAGTCAGAGTCAGCTTTCCCCACGGACTTTATGATCCTGGTTACAAATATAGGTGAATGAACACCCAATATTACAGTTCTCCAATGAACCTTAACAGAAGCTGACATCCTTCTTTAAAATTAGCCAAATGTCCTGCAGAACATTAGTTGTGAAATGTCTTGAGAAAGCAGGAAGATTGTATATGACTGAATGCTTGTGATGCAGAAACCTTAACAATAGTACATTAGCAATAGTATCTCTGTCTTCCCAATTCCTGTGTATGCTGTATGCTGTCTAGTGCAAAATAAATTATTCCTGTAATGGGAACTTTAACTCTCCCTTCAGAAGAATATCCTTAGTTTAATAGTCTGAACATTTAGTGTATCTTTTAATGATATTTAGCCCACATTTTCTGCATTGTTTCTTTTTGACGTCAAAGATATCCCAATGGCACCAACTTCTGCACCAGTCTTGCAAATCCAACAGTCTTAGAAATCCCCAAAAGTATGATTCAACAAAGGCAGAAGAGGAGAAAGGCAAATATTCTTTATTATTACCTGTTACCTACAGTCTCAGAAAACTAATGATGACAGATTCCTCTGAAACACTGCTGAGTAAAAACAGTAGCTTGTTTTGCTCTATTTTTGTTGCAGCCCTCTGGATCAGGAAATACCATCTTAGGTTACAAGTTCTGCTTTATGCCTTTACAGAAAAGCACGTGGCATAAGCCAGGAAATAAAATTTAATACTGTAGGGAGTATAAATAAGATCTAAGGATGCAAATGCATGTACTTCCACAAGAGTATTAATATTCTGGAACACAGTGAGAGGTCTATGTGCTTAGAATAAAATCTTGATCTCAGGAAAAGCAATAGCATACTTTAGTGTAGGTTAATAAAGCCTCTTTTCCCCTCCTCTCCCCCCCACCCCCCCTTCCTAGAATCACAGAATCAGTCAGGGTTGGAAGGAACCACAAGGATTATCTGGAGGAGTTTAAGACCAGGCTGGATGAGGCTCTGGCCAGCCTGATCTAGTGTGAGGTGTCCCTGCCCATGTCAGGGGGGGTTGGAAATAGATGATCCTTGTGGTCCCTTCCAACCCTGACTGATACTACGATACTACGATATTATGACACTATCTAGTTCCAACCCCTCTGCCATGGGCAGGGACACCTCACACTAGATCAGGCTGGCCAGAGCCAGATAGCACTTTTAATCTGTTTTCATTTTGTTCAACAGTGTTAGGGTTTTCAACTATGAAGTCAAGAGTTAGCGTCTGTCACACTGTCAGGTCTCAACAAAGAAGTGTCAAAATAGGAGTGTAACTTTTATTGAAAATGATGGCAAATTTTTTTCAAAGTACTTGAACATTTTAAATACATATTTTTTTCCCAGTTGTCTTGGTGATGGAAACAGTGTGAACATTATTTTAGATAAGAAGATTATATATAATATGCATTTTAAAATTTAGATCTCCATATTTGATAGCAAGTCTTTTTCAGGATAGATTGCTGGTATGTTATATTGACGTTTATGATTCTAAATATATCCTCATGAACTGGCAGACAGTCCCACTTTGGGTTGTATCTTTTCATTATACATGATTTTTTTTTCCCCTTCCAGTGTTTCACAGCATTTTACATTTGTTCATTTCATACTAGGTGCTCATGACAGAAGCAAGCAGTGAGTTTGGATCCATCTGGGGATATTTCCAAAAGAACTGAACTGTGACTTTTACCTTCAATTACCTTCAATTGTGCTGCGCGTTCTATTCCGAGCAAATTAAAATTCCCTTACTCCCTTCTACATGTGCTCACCAGTGTTCAGTATTTAGTCACAGAAGAAATTCAATAGAAAAGGAAACTGAAAATACATAAATAATTAATCCAAATAGGTACTTCAGTCCCTAATAGTAAATATATGCAATTTTGTCATGCAGCTGCATGCTGGTAGATTTGAGCTTAGCTGGTTGTGATTAACTCCTTTTAATGCAAACCATGCAACTTTCTTGACAGAGCTTAGCCACAGTATCACAGTATCACAGTATCACAGTAACTAAGGTTGGAAGAGACCCCAAGGATCATCAAGTCCAACCTGTTCCAACAGACCTCACAACTAGACCATGGCACCAAGTGCCACGTCCAATCTCCCCTTGAACACCTAATGGAAACTAGTCCAAATTTCCTGTACTCTTGATATTCAAAGTCTTAGGACCAGCTTTAAGCATAGACTAGCAATCATATTTAGGTGTTTGGTCATTCAGACAGGTGGAAAATGCCCAAATACTATTTCTAAATTTCCCACTTGAAGAGCCATATTCCAGTGCATCGTGTCAAGTCATTTTATATCACATTGTCTAACACAATGTGACTGAAGCTATGCTGCAGAAATAGAAGTAACTGACAGTGCCTAATCTAATTCATGAAAACATGACCTTCAGAAGATGTACTTTGAGATACATGCCATGCAATATTTTGATATACTCTTTCCTTTAATTTCTCTTGACCTGACTGCCGACTTTTCTCAAGGGCTTGCTCCTCATGACAATGTATTTGGTGTCACTTCATTTCAGAAACCTCTGTTAATTTCTACACAGCATTTGAAACAGGGTTTCAAAGTTTTCCATCTTGCAATCCCCTTAACACCTTAATTATGAATATTTCAGAAATTTGAAAATTAACTTATTTTATTTTTTTCTTTACTTTTTTATTTTATTTAACTTTTGGAATTCTAAGAGTTTAGATATGATAAGTTATGCTCATATGTCCATCAAAACAGAAAGACATAGTCTGCACACAGTTTTCTGTTGTGCAGAGTTACAAGGTATAATATCTTCAATGAGCTCAAGAAGTGTAGTGATTCAGTCCATAAGATGTAAAAGCTTTCTAACACTTTGTCTTCTAAAGGAAACTAAGTGAAATAGTCTTGGATAATAAATTTGATTCAGCTGTATTATCCATATCTATTACTTCATCAGTCTTATGTATCTCTTTAGCTTGGAGAGGAGGAGACTAAAGGGTGACCTTATTAATGTTTATAAAGATGTGAAGTGTGAGTGCCAAGAGGATAGAGTCAGGCACTGCTCAGTGATACCCAAGTGACAGGACAAGGGGCAATGTGTGGAAGTTGAGGCACAGGAAGTTCTATGGAAACTTGTGGACAAGAATTTTCACTGTGAGGGTGCCAGAACACTGGAACAAGCTGCCCAGGGGGTTGTGGAGTCTCCCTCTCTGGAGATATTCAAAACCTGCCTGGATGTGTTCCTGTGTGATCTGGTACAGGTGATCCTGCTCTGGCAGGGGGTTTGCACTGAATGATCTTTCAACATCCCTTCCAGCCCCTAACATTCTGTGATTTTGTATGTGCTGACACTATACATAAATGAACAGTAGGCACATATAAAATGAGCTAATAAGCCAAAAATATTTCATTCATTCTGTGTCCTTAACTTTAGTCTTTGATAGAAGACGATCACTGGAGCTTATTGTTTGTAAGTTATTAATTCAGGTTTTTATAATTATAAAGTTCAAAAAAGTTCAAAATTACAGGAAAGGTTCCCTCTAAATAATGACCAAAAATATTAACATCGTTTGGATTTAGTGCATACTTTCTAACCTGAACATCAGATAATGTCAAGAAACTGATAACTTTCTGTGTTGGCATCATGTTATTTTGACAGTTGCACTGAAATACTACATTTGAGCCCAGAACAGAAATCTGTGCTTGCTTTGTTGATCTTTCTGTGAGAGAATTATTTTGTTATGCTGGTACAATCTGATATTGTACGTTAGTTAGAACTAAGCCATATGAAACATCACCCTGAAGGTCAAAAATCACTCTGCTATGAATTTAAACCAAGTGTTTGAAAGGGGGGAAAAGAGGTTTGCAAACACACAGCTCTGTCTCCTGCAAATCTCATGGGGATTCTCAACTGCTGACTCCTTATCTTAACATGTAACATAATAACCAATTACTGTCAAAGTTACCAGACCCATCAGACTCCTATTATATTAACCTTATGCACTGGTTCAAGAGAAATGCAATCAATCCACTGCTAAATTAATTACTAATTTTAAAGTTATCATTAAATAATATGATTCCAAAATTGGCATAAATCATGTGGTTAAGTATCAAATCAGATATCAAGAAAGTCAAAGGAGTGGCAAGTCCTGTTCAAGGGATTTTATTGTCATCATTTCCTCAGAGCACTGAGAGGTGATAATTTTAACCTCGTATGGGTCCAAACCGTATGAAATTATTCACGTAACCAAAGGCCAGCAATAATTCTTTTAATTCCATGGCATATTAATGACCAACAATGAATGAGCCCCTTAAGTGTCTCATTTATTGTCTTAAATATGAAAATGTTTTAGAGATTAGAGGGAAAATTGTTTGAATTAATTAACTGAACTGACGCTCAAGGGAACTGGTACAAGATTTTCAGACAAAGGCTGAGAATTTACAATAATGACATTTCTTTCATGGTTAGAAAATATAGTACCAGAGGGACTTTGAGGCACTCTTAACATTTTAGCTGATGCCTGTTGAGGGCTTGAGATTCCTCTGAAAGCATTTATTTTATCCATCGGAGACTCCTCTCAATTACGACATGAAAGGCATCACATTAAAACAGCCACGAGGCCCACACATTTCAGCATTTAAATAGGGCTGGATAACTGACACAATGAAAATTCAGAACATAGATGGAGACTATTAAAAATAATAGGATCATTTATTTAAAAAAAAGCCTTTTTTTTTTTTTTTTTCCCAAGACAGGTAATGTGTGAAAGATAAAAATCAGTACTGTTTTGAATAAGATTAACAATGAAACTGTGTTCAACTCAGCTAACTTTGTAGTTCTTTTTTTTTTTTTCATAAATGCAACTCTGTATCCTTATACTTTATACTTACCTAAGTGCTGGGTAGGACCACAATGGATATTATGCATTAATTTGAGGTTCTAGCTCATGTTGTCACTGCTTTTGAACACAGAAACATAGTGCAGATTCTTCCTCGGTTTCAAATTCATAATGAGCTCCTCAGTTCAAGAAGAACAGGGAACTGCGTGAAGGAGTCCAGCACAGAGCCACAAAAATGATTAAGGGAGTGCAACAGCTTCTTCTTCTACTGGAAAGAGTCCAGTGCATTGATGTTGGAGTTTTCATGACTAGGTTTCTGATGACTAGTATATTCCATGGAGCTACACTGAAAAATTAATAATAGTAAAGTATAGACACATGATAAAAATAAATGAAAACACCACATTACTGTAAATAACATAAATTTCCCCAAATCTTAGTCAGGCCACATACTATTTTTACTTTATAGAAGGGGCATTCTGTCAGACACCTGCTCCTATTCTCCACCAGATTTTAAGGTTTTCTTCTCTTTCTCCGTACTTCAGATGGTCCAGAAAGCTGAAATACAAATTGTTCTGACAGTAGTCTATAAAGCCTAGCATTGCTTGTGTAGTCAGAGCCATTGACTCTGAATAGTTATGAACATGACAGCTGCATTGTCTCATAGTAAATGGTGAGGAATACTGCTGATCATGCATGCACAGTGCTTTGCCATGATGAGTTTAAAGAGGGAATACGTGTTGATGAGATGATTGAATCTATTTGTAAGATACAATTTAATAAATCAAAACACTTTGTTGTAAGATGGAGCAAGGAAAAGATAATTCAGAATTAAACAAAAGAGGATATCATCTGTAACAATTAACCTTTCCATAGTAAATAGTAGAGACAACCAGTAAAGCAGTTAAGAAATAATTACTGTAGTATCATCATCACACTGATTAATGTATCAATATGAACATTAAATATTTATCCACATTAGGTATTTGTACACTTTAACAATTTAATTATTCTATTACCTCAGTCTTTAGGAAAAATTGCTGATATATCTCTATAACAATGAGAGATGCATATCCTTAGAGACAGAGTATATAATCCTCTAACAAAATACCAAGCAAGGAATTCTTTCTGCCTCATCGACTTCATATTGGCTTGGTCTCATTTTTCAAACCTTGCAGCTGTGAATATACCATATTACAGGGTAGGAGAGCTCTGCAGAGGGACCTTGACAGGCTGGACACATAGGCAGAGTCCAACGGCATGAGATTTAACACATCCAAGTGCCGGGTTCTATACATTGGCCACAATAACCCCATGCAGGGCTACAGGCTGGGGTCAGAGTGGCTGGAGAGCAGCCAGGCAGAAAGGGACCTGGAGGTACTGGTTGATAGTAGGCTGAACATGAGCCTGCAGTGTGCCCAGGTGGCCAAGAAGGCCAATGGCATCCTGGCCTGCATCAGGAACAGTGTGGCCAGCAGGAGCAGGGAGGTCATTCTGCCCCTGTACTCAGCACTGGTTAGGCTTCACCTTGACTCCTGTATCTAGTTCTGGGCTCCTCAGTTTAGGAAAGATGTTGAGTTGCTGGAATGTGTCCAGAGAAGGGCAACAAAGCTGGTGAGGGGTTTGGAGCACAAGCCCTACAAGGAGAGGCTGAGGGAGCTGGGGTTGCCTGGAGAAGAGGAGGCTCAGGGGAGACCTTCTTGCTCTCTACAACTACCTGAAGGGAGGTTGTAGCCAGGTGGGGGTTGGTCTCTTCTCCCAGGCAGCCAGCAGCAGAACAAGACGACACAGTCTCAGGCTGTGTTGGGGATGTTTAGGCTGGTTGTTAGGAAGAAGCTCTTCATAGAAAGACTGATTGCCCATTAGAATGGGCTTCCCTGGGAGGTGGTGGAGTCACCATCACTGGCGGTGTTTAGGAAGAGACTGGATGGGGTGCTTGTTGCCATGCTTTAGTTGATTAGATAGTGTTGGATGATAGGTTGGACTTGATGATCTCAAAGGTCTTTTCCAAGCTGGTTAATTCTGTTCTATTCTATTCTATAAAAAAGTCTTGAAACTCCCAATGATTACTACTCAGGTCCTGCCCGTGAAGTTAGACATTGCTTTCATTTCAAAACAACTTTTCCACAAGTGGGTTTCATGCAAGATTCAGGTCTGATAAATTAATTGTTAGACTTAGTTTTGGAATTTTCTTTGCAAAAGACTTTTTTTCAGACTTCCCCCCTCCCCTCCTTTTTAAGTCCTTCTTTTACTGTTAACTATGACAATGAGATTGTTACTTCTTTTATGTGGACAAAAATATTGGTTGTTTCACTTCAACCACAGTGATTGTTTGTGATGTTATTCATACTTCACTGAAACAAAAGCAAACATTTAGTAGACTACAGAAAGAACTACCCCCAGCTGCCCTGAATATATCTCAGCCTTCTTGATTTGCAATAACAAATAGTTGTATTTTCAGCATCTGTGATAGAATTTACAATTTGAAAGATCCCTTTGTTATCAAACACTTACAGATTTTTAAGAGCAGGTTAAAAAATCATCACCTCTAAGTATTGCAAACTGAGAAGTATGAAAAATTTCCTGCAATAAATTATTCTGAAATAAGAACATCTGTCCTACTCAGGTTCCCTAATGAGTCAAATACTATTCTTGTATTACACCAGTATGACACTGGAATATCTCAGCTAAATATGGCAGGGTTTGCTTTTGTACACCCAAGGCAGGGCACATCACGTTTTCACACAGACTTCTGGAGGCTGTTGATAAAATATGAAAAAAAAAGCAATATTCAAAAGTCTCATTTTATATCTGTCTCCAGGACTCTTGTAACTGTGCTGTAGCACAGTAACACAGTTTAGACTGAGAATATATTTTGACTGTTGGTAGGGTTGATTGAATCCATTTACATTTGCAAGATACTGCTGTAATGCCCAGAAGCATGCTGTTAATGTGATGAGTCATGTTTTGATTCAGTTGTGTTCATCTAGCTTCTGCATATGTGACACTGCTCATACCATCCTCCCATTCTGTTCTAACACTGACAGGTTCTCTGGTTTATAGTTCTTCTGGGTTTACAGCACTTTGCTTGCTTGAAGTGAAGAAATTTGAAAGGAAAGGTAGAAGAAGAAACGTACCCCAAATTTTCTTCCTTTCTTTTTTAAATCCTGCTTGTCTTAGAAAGTAGAAACTGAAGGAAGAAGTGATTGTAGTAACGAGAATGAAGGTCTCCTGTTCTGTTTTATGCACTTCAACATTGCACACAAAATCTTATGTACAAGTCCACTTTTAAACTGAGGAATTCTTCCCCATTTCCTTTCTTGAAAACTAAACAAATAAATTACAGTAATTACAGAATCTTTGGTATTAATTATTTTGAATGTAGACTTAACCCATCTACTGATATCCAGTTCTTCCACAGTTTCAACTGAATGTAAATCTTCTGCAATATGGTCTTCACTCCCTACTTTTGTGGAATTAATTAAACCACTTAAAAGCATTCACAGAATTATAGAATCATGGAATGGTCTAGGTTGGAAGGGACCTCCAAAAGTCATCTAGTCCAATCTTCTCTGCAGTCAGTAGGGGCATCCTCAAATAGGTCAGGCTGCCCAGAGCCCTGTCAAGCCTCACTGAATAACTCCAAGGATGGGGTCCCAAACACCTCCTTGAGCAATCTGTTCCAGTGTTCCACCACCCTCAGAATAAACAAGCTGTTCCTTACATCTAATCTAAATCTGCTCTTCTCCAATTTGAAGCTATTGCCCCTTGTTCTATCACCACAGGCCTTTGTAAACAGTCTCTCTCCATCCTTCTTGTAGACCTCCTCCAGGTACTGGAAGGCTGCTATTAGGTCTCTCCAAAGCTGCTGCTTCTCCAGGCTGAACAACCCCAGCTCCCTCAACTTGTCTTTGTAGCAGAAGTGTTCCAACTCCCTGATCATTTTCATGGCCCTGATGTGATCAGCAAGTTTGCATGTGTGTCCTTGTAATCATATACAATCACTGAATTGCATTTCCATACACTTTTATTAGTTATGTGCAAAACTTCAGTTTCAGGAAAGTTTTGGTTTTTTTTCCATAGCCACATAATTGTTTTGTACATAGCTAGTATAAGAAAGTCTTTGCAAAGTCTACACTTCATAAATACAAACTCTTTTCTAGAACAATTCACCTCCATTAAAATTCAAATGCTGTGAGGTTGTACACACACACAAGTATTAATGGATGTGTAGTTACAGATATACAATAATAACAAAAAATAATTAAAATACATATCTGAGACTTCACAGAAGTAATTATTTTAATCAGGTAGCATCCTAACTCCCTGGAAACAAGTGGCCAGAATACCTGCTGTCAGTACATGTTTAGACTTGCATTAAAATTAAATTAACTTCACAAATATTGCTACTAGAAGAACAACAAAGGGCTGTACAAATTCCCAGTCTATGAATTAGCTCCTTATCTTCATACTTTCTTCAGTTTCTTTATCCTTCATTATATGTTAGCTGTTCCCAACCAGAGGAGGCTGAATTGTAAAAATGAGTTAGAAAGGTCATAATTTATAAAACCACCCCCCATCCTACAAAAAGAGCTGTTTAGTCCTTGGGAAAAGGTTTAGTGTTTGATTTCTCGTTTGGCTGAGCATGAAAAATCTACCAGGAGTGATTGCCTTGCCAGGATCTTAGGGCATTCAGTACCTACAAAGTTGAAGCTGATGCTTACCTTGTGAATCAAATACAGCTGACCAGCTAGCTACTAGTCAAAAGAGATCACTGTCCTTGATAAGAAATTACTCACATACCGTTAAATCTAGGTTGCTTTATTTTCTATTAATTCTTTATGGATCTTGAGCTTTTCAAACTAACAGAAAATGTATGAGATTACTACTTATGGATGGAGAAATCCTGACTCTGCATGCATGACAGGATCTCTTCATTGTGTTCAAGGTTTCCCACGTGATGTGCATAGGTCTTTCTATTTCACAGGAGAAATGGTTTTGTACTGATGACTGAATAGGTTGAAAAGTTTGCAAGGAATGGGAAGTCTTCCAAACTGCATGATTGGTATTGAAAATAAAATAAAATAAATCTGGAGTTGAGCTGTAGTGTAAGGGTTAGATCTAAGAAGCAGTAGAACGATGAAGGTGAAGAATACTGTCCCCTGCACTGAACTGCCTGACATCAACAAATGTGCTAGCTGAAACCTCATAGAATCATAGAATTGTTAGGGTTGGAAGGGACCTCAAGGATCATCTAGTTCCAACCCCCATGCCATGGGCAGGGACACCTCACACTAGATCAGGTTGCTCAGAGCCACATCCAACCTTGCCTCAAAAACCTCCAGGGATGGGGCTTCTACCACCTCCCTGGGGAACCTGATCCAGTGTGTCACCACCCTCATGGTGAAGAACTTCTTCCCAATATTCAATCTGACTCTACCCATTGATGTAAAAGTGTGTCTGCTTTCTTCAGGTCCTCTGGTCCAGGGCACTCCTGTCCAGCTGCTGAAGCCCTGCCCAGCTGCTGGAGCTCAGCCCGCTGCCCTAGGGATCTGAGGCCTCTAGCTAAGGGCTGTGGCAACCAAACTCCTGTTTGTAGGTCCAGTCACTAACAAAAATGAGCATGTATCCCAGAAACAGACTTAGTCATAGATGTACTTGCAGCTTGGAGAAAAGGTAAAGGAAGCAGTATATTTTACTGCAGATACTGAAGCACTGAAATATTTTGGTACTTGTCCTGCATCCTTCACAGGATATTGACCATGCAAAGCATAAGGGATTTAGCCTCTCTCACTCCAGGAAAAAAAAATAAGATCTTCAATAAGGTTGTCAAGTGCCCTAACTATATCATACATCCCTCCTCTCACAAGATTTTCTTCATTACAGAGCTCTTGTCACTCTCTTGATGCCACAGTCTTAATCTTTATTTTCCTTCTTACAACTTATTGCCATTATTCTTGTTCTCCTTTGGACATTATTCTGGTTACTATCACTGAATTACAACTGTATGTCCCAAAACTAGTTTCAGTTGGGAATAATACTTGTTTTCACATTATTTTGTTCTGCTGGTGCAGTTTTCATGCATAAAACATTAATTACTTTTTCATCATGAGAAGTCAGTGTGCTATTGATGTAATTAAAATAACCCATGATCCTTTGTATTCAACCTCTTTGCTTCCACATTCCTATTTCTGGGGAAGAATGGTGTTGTAGTTTGAGTTGGGTGCCCCCCTGGTGCATTCACTTCCTGTGTCCAGAAGTCCAGCCCAGAGGGATGGACACAGGAAATTGTGTATTTCCTACCATAATTCTTTGCACCACTATAAGATCCAGTGCGGAGTCTGGCACTTCCTCTTTCCTTCCCTCTCCGAGACTTGGTAACTGGGAGAGATCTCCCGGCCATGGGCCTGACTGGGCCCAAGGCCACAGGGGGATGGGCAGTCTCAGGCCTGGCCAGCTGAGACTAGCCCAGCAGAGGGAGGGGGAAGAAGGAGCCCTGGGGGTTTTGCATGCACCCTCAGGTGGGGATGGGATCTTTCTTTGTCACTGCGCTTTTGGGTTTTCTGTAAATATTCACTGCTTTCTATTTAAACTTTCATCACTTTTGCAATCCGTTTGTCTGAGTGTTTTATTCCTGCCCGTGGTGGGGAGAGAGGGGGCTGCCTCAACCCAGCACAAATGGCAAGACTGATTGCCTATAGAACAGTTGCATAATTATAGGGGCATCTAAGAGACAATAGTAGAAATTTCCTTACTTGGGCTTTAAAGCCTCATAAACTCACTCCCATATTATTGTGTCAATCTGTCTTGACCTATTTAGTGCTATATGCCTTTGATAATATTCTTACATTTGAGATCTCATTCCTACATCTGCTTTGTCCTGTTGTGTATCTTCTTTTGGACCCAAATTAGGTTTGTGTGTCCTGTATTAAAATGACAAAGTGATGAATTCCACTTCAGAATCCTCTTTCTTGTAAATAATTACATTAAGGTGTTTGAATTTCTTTTTCTCAAAAGTACTTGAATGTCAAGGATTCACAGCCAATGCTTTATCCTTCTGCAGGGGAGCCTTATGTTCTAGAATTATACCTTCAATTCAGGATTAGAGAGCTTCTCTGCTGTGGCAAACTGGATGATTCAAGTCATTCATCAGCAAAGGCTAGGCAGTCATCTTTTATTATAAAACTTTCAGTTGCTGGCTGATTGTAAAGTACAGCAGAAAGAAATGTTTTCATTTACTCCTAAGGGAAGTTTTGCTTCACAGGAAAGCAAAGCAGTGGTACTGATTTTTGTGTGTGTCTGTGTGTTTTGTTTTGTTTTGTGTTTTGTTTGGGTATTTCTTTTGTGTGTCATTTTTTTCCCTTTTTTTTTTAAAACATTACTTTTACAGGGTACTTTAAATACAAGAATATGTCCAATACATTCTGGTTTATAGTCTGTACTTGTTCAGTGCCTGCTTTAACTTTTGAAGGATTTGACAGTTACAATGAATACAGGCTTCTAAATGCCTGGCAAGATTGGAATCTGTGCTCTCATGGATTGCTTTGGAGAGAGAAGGAAAAGGTAGCTGCCTGTAGCTGTTTCCTGGTGGAAAAAAAACAAAACACCAAAACAAAACCACAGGAAACTTTTTTTTTTCTTCTACAACTCTATTGCTCACTGCAGGAAAGTGAAAGAAGTTTGATATTAGTTTCAATAAAGCATGTAATTGCAACAGCCATCCCAAGCAATTCAGATGATTATTGTCTTTGGTCTTTCCGGTTTGAATCTATTTCTTTGGGTCATTTATATTTATAGGGAAGATAGCACAGATAAACAGGAAAGCAGACTTTAATGAACTGAGTCTGAAAAGCAGTTAGTTTTAGCTTTCATCTCTGGGTCTTTACTTTAAAGATTCTGCTAAAGCATTGGAAGCATTTTGGAAAAAGTAACTAAAGCAACTAGAATGCTGTTTGGCTACTAGCTTGTGTGGAGATTTAAGGATATATGCCTTGAACTTAGGCAAAAATGAGAAGGACCTTAAGAATTTACCTAGGTGTGAAAGTGGAAATGGAAACTAGAAAGTGTCTTGGGTCACAACAACCTCAAGCAATGTTAGAGGCTTGGGAAAGTATGGCTGGAAAGCTGTGTGGCAGAAAAGGACCTGGGAGTTCTAATCAACAAGCAGCTGAATATGAGCAAGCAGTGTGCCCAGATGGCCAAGAAACCCAATGGCATCCTCGCTTGGATTAGAAATGCTGTGTCCAGCAGGAGCAGGGAGGTGATTTGCCCCTTGTACTCAGCTCTGGCGAGGCCACACCTTGAGTAATGAGTTCAGTTTTGGGCACCTCAATACAAGACAGGAGTCAAGGTGCTGGAGACAGTGCAGAGGAGGGCAACAAAGCTGGGGAAGGGCCTGGAGAATAAGTTTGATGAAGGGCAACGGAAGGAGATGAGGCTGTTTAGTTTGAAAAAGAGGAGGCTGAGGAGAGAGGTCATTGCTCTCTACAGCAGCCTGAAAGGACATTGTAGAGGAGTTGGTGCAGGTCTCTTCTCATAGGTAATTAGAACAAGAGGGAACAGCCTCTGTGACTGGGTAGGTATAGACTGGACGTTAGTGAAAAGAAGTTTCATGAAAAAAGTGGTCAGGCATTGGAATGTGCTGCCCAGGGAGGTGGTTGAGTCACCAACCCTGGATGTGTTTAAAGGTCACTAGGACCTTGGGGATATGGTGTATCTTGTAGACTAGGGTTATCAGTTGGACTTGGTGATCCTGAGGGTCTTTTCCAACCTAAATATTTCTGTGATTCTGTGATAGAATTCACAAAACAAAAACAAATAGAGTAGGAGATGGGGATTAGCATCAGCTTCTGTACTGTAATGGGTTAACACAGAAGTGAGGGAAAGCAGCACAAATAAAAACCCTGGGTTGAGAGAAAGAGCTGAGATAAAAAGACTTTAATATATGTGAGATAATATAATGCACAATTACCTTAATCTATTTGCAGAAAAATCACAGCAAAATGCAGCAAGCAGCAGCAAGCAGAAGACAGCAAGCTAATGTCCCCACCCCTCCTACACCATGCCAACCTCAGCAGAAGAGACCAACACACAAAATCTAGAAATCAAAAGCAGCAACTGGAACAGGAAAAGTCTCGTGTTACAATCTGAACTTCAAGCCCCATAATACTTTGCTCCACCCAGCACTTTGATTTTGAAGCTGGCATGAAGGCAGCATGGTATGAATAGCAAAGGATTCAACACATCCCATGACATGTACTCTGCTCTGGTGAGACCTCACCTGGAGTACTGTGTCCAGCTCTGGAGCCCCCAGTCTATAAGATGGATGTGGACCTGATGGAGCAGGTCCAGCAGAGGGCCATGAAAATGATCAGGGGGTTAGAGCGCCTCTGCTGCAAAGACAGGTTGAGGGAGCTGGGGTTGTTCAGCCTGGAGAAGAGGAAGCTCTGGGAAGACCTAGTAGCAGCCTTCCAGTACCTGTAAGGGGTCTAAAAGAAAGATGGAGGGAGACTGTTTACAAAAGCCTACAGTGACAGGACAAGGGGCAATGGCTTCAAACCGGAGAAGAGCAGATTTAGATTAGATATTAGGAACAGGTTCTTTACTATGAGGGTAGTAGAACACTAGAACAGGTTGCCCAGGGAGGTGGCTGGGGCCCCATCCTTGGAGATATTCAAGGTAAGGCTTAACAGGGCTCTGAGCAACCTGGTCTAGTTGAGGATGCCCCTGCTCACTGCAGTGGTGTTGGACTAGATTGGAGGTCCCTTCCAACCCAGACCATTCTATGATTCTATGTACCTATATGAGGTTATACCTAAATCCTTCAGTTGTTGCTCTCA
Source organism: Dryobates pubescens (assembly GCF_014839835.1). Taxonomy (NCBI): domain Eukaryota; kingdom Metazoa; phylum Chordata; class Aves; order Piciformes; family Picidae; genus Dryobates; species Dryobates pubescens. The sequence continues at coordinate 129,546,691 of NC_071657.1, read as the reverse complement.
CACATGTGGTGGGGAGGGGACCTGCCCCAACCCATTACAGCCTACATCTTCTATAACTGCATGACCTCTTTGTGCCAGAACACATACACATAGCACAGGAATGCAGGGATTAATATCTTTTTTTCTTCCTGAGAGGATTATATTCACTTTTTTACCTGTTTATGCTAATCTTTAGTTTTGCAGGAGTGGAGAAACTGTCATAAATGATTTTGTTCAAGATTACATGAAATAAGTAACATGGATGAGAGGAAGGCAGTCAAGTGTATATGACTAGCATTCAATGGCCATGGTCCTCTTCTGGCAGAAGATGTTATCTGGATTTAGTTTTATGCCCATTGCACATTTCTTGGTGGAATGTGTAATGATGTAGGAACAGATCTTGTTAGTCCATAGCCTCTGCTCAGAGATTTTTACAAACTGGTAATGAAAATATTCTTCAAAGAGAGGGGGACTGTGGTGTTGAATCCCTGAAGAATAAAGATTTTAATGAAAGGAAAAAGAAAAAGAAATTCTTCCCTCAAATGGCAAAAGAGATAAAGCAGGAAAAGAAAATGGTAAGGATTTTTTTCCCAAGAGCTAGGAAATTATTATCTTGAACAAATTCATAGAGTTAAAAAATAACTTACAGTTTATTTCTTCTGCATGCCTATGATAAAGTTAGGAAATGTGTGACATTAGGTATGTTTCTTTGGCAAAGAAAGGATAGAGCCTTTTCAACATTTTTGAGCTTTTTTGGGGTTGAATTTTATCACATCAGTACTAGGTCAGTACACTCATTCTGTAAATGCACCAGAGCTGCTGCAATTATCCTCAAACTGAGCTTATAAATTAAGGAAATTCAGACTTAAGCTATGCATCTGAGAAATTCTAAAGTCCAGATGTAGAAAAGAGCACTGCTAAAGTGCTGTACACATGACACTAGAGATGTCAATAATCATATAATTATAATGAATGCACTGACTTTTTGCAAAATAATTGAAGTCTGATATTTGCCTTTCCAATGTCCACACTTTCCCCATTACACAGAGAATTGTAACTCTCAGCATTCAAAACTCCACTCTTTGCTACGTTGCTTTACTTGTCTATATGAAAATGAACCTATTCTCTCTCTTTTTCTCTCTCTACTTAGTTTCCCCAGCCCCACTCCCTGGTGGAACTATGTGGAGGCAAAACATTTTTATTTTCATTTTCCATGCATCGCACTGAGTTGTTTATTGCTGTGTGGTCTCCAGTGCCAACTTGTGACCATCTCTTACCACCCCATGCATGTACTCCTCTGTGCTGCACTCTGCATCTCTATTTCTTATGGCTCCTGGTAACCAGATTTGTATTTCTTCAAATATATCATGTCAGAATCATAAACACAGAGCACAAAGTGAATACAATAACCACTTGTACTGCAACTATAAAGGGACTGTTGAAAGTCAAATGTTTGTTTTTCCTTTTAATGTTTGCTTTGGAAAATAGTAGAATCGTGTCTGAAATTCCTACAAATGAACCTTGTGCTACCCAGAAGGACAGAAATCTTGCAGGAAGGAGTAATCCTACATGTGAATGGATCAGTGCTGAATAACAAATTTAGTATAACACCATTTGGTATTACATGCTCAATATCATTCTTGAAAGGTCGTCAAATGGGTATTAATCAAAGTAGGTTTAACAAATAAGGTCTGGTAAATCTGCAACCAAGTGTACACAGTATTCTTTCAGTAACTTCTATGTGTAACAAGAGAAAAACACACCTTGTAGGATAAGGGGATATTTCAATTAAAATTTTGAAAGGTTGGGGGTAGATGGAAGGTAATCTGAGGTTTCTCTGTTGCAGTGAAGTGTAACAGTAATACATAGATGTTTTTTTTTCAGCATAAGCAGCAAATCGGTAAGAATAGAAACAAGCAGCTTTACCTTCCAATAGTCTCCGTAATTTCACAGGCACAGAAGACATGGTCTTTAAGATGTGCCTTGCTGTGATGCATACAGCAAGAACACACAAGACAGACAACCTAACAGCAACAGTTTTGTAAATCAAAGAAAACTGAAGAAGGTGAGGTATGTTGGTACTGATGATTCATACTTAACCTTCATGGTTTGCTTGTTTGCCATGTGCCAGCATGACTAACCCAAGGGTGCCAAAAAATTACCATTGATCAATAGTTTGAAATTGCAGCACTTGAACTTGCACCTTTAATTCTGCTGTGCTGTAGTATGTGTTCAAACATCAGCCTTTTAGAATTATTCATTCTGGCTGCAGATCAGCATTGCATAGACAGCTTCAGAATGTTAAACATACTTCCTTCTTTTTTTTTTCTGGCAAGGATTAGCAAGGCCAATTTCAATATAGAAACACAGTGGACCTCATATATTCTCAGTTTAAGCAGATGGTCTGGGAAGATTTTGTATCTCGGTACAGTTAGTTTAAATTTCCCTTCAATTCTGACATTACAAAACTCTTTTTGAAACAAGCATAATCACACATATGGGAGGTGAGGTATGTGTGATTTGATCCAGAGCCTTTGAAATACATGCAAATTTTCCCAATGACTTCAGCAGGCTCTAGAAAGGGGTCACCAGACCGTATTTTCAAAGATACCTTAAATCTACAAAGCCTCCAGACTTGTCTTTGCAGTTCTGAGGCGTAACATTGGGCTTTTGCAAAGTCCTTCCTAATGTGTGAATAAGATCGGTGAGTAACAAAGGAGTTTTCATGGCCAAACAAAAAATCTGATTTTCTCATTGAATAAACATGGACAGCACTCAGAAGACATTCTGCATGTTAACTACAAGCCTGTCCGTGACCTTGGTGCCAGGGAAGGTCATGGGGAAGATTATCCTGGTCAACCAGCTTATCAGGAGCAGTTAGCATGGGTTCATGAAGGGCAGGTCATGTTTGATGAACCTGATCTCCTCTAACAATCTCCACAGCATCTTTTGGGAGAATCTGACTGCTCATGGCTTTGATGGATGGACTTTCTGCTGATTACAAGCTCTTTAGGCTAGACAGGCGAGGCAGAAAAGGAGGAGGGGTAGGCCTGTATATTAGGGAATCTCTTGATGCACAGAACTTGAGGTAGAGGATGAAAGGATTGAGTGCCTGTAGGTTAAAATCAGAGGGAGGGCTAACAAAACTGACATCCTGGTTGGAGTCTGTTATAGACCACCCAACCAGGATGAAGAGGTTGATGAAATATTCTGTAAGCAACTGGAGGCTGTCTCAAGATCATCAGACCTTGTCCTTGTGGGCAACTTTAACCTGCCAGATACCTGCTGGGAGCTTAACTCAGCAGAGAGGAGGCAGTCCAGAAGGTTCTTAGAATGTATGGAGGACAGCTTCTTGATGCAGCTGGTAAGAGAACCTACCAGGGGTCAGGCCCCGTTTGACCTGCTGTTCTCAAATAGAGAAGGGCTGGTGGGAGATGTGATGGTAGGAGGCTGTCTGTGGTGCAGCAGCCATGAGATAGTGGAGTTTTCAATATGCATGTGTTTAAAAGATGTGTAGATGTCGTGCTTAGTGACATGGTTCAGTGGTGGACTTGGCAGTACTAGGTTAATGGTTGGATAGGGTGATCTTAAAGGTCTTTTCCAACTGAAGCAAGTTTATGATCCTATGAATCTATGAAATTGTAATTTCATTGTTATTAGAAGTAATGGATGAGACAGAAGGTGCACAATGCAGTAAGAGTGATGTACATCTTTTTGTCATTTTACAGTCATTAAATTTAAGCAAATTTGGTCATAGCAACACTGATTCTTTAACTTAGATTTTCCTATTTAATGCAAGTATTCAGTGTGAGATTTACTTAAATTTGCATGTTTGAAATGCGTCATCTGGTCTAAACTATTTAACTTATTTCTTGCTCTTCTCATTTGAAACAGCAGAGCATCTCAAGCTGGTAATTTATCCCCCTTGTTTTAAACACTCACAGAGGAGCGCTTCCTCTTGCTGTGGAAGTGTTTGGCTCTCTCCGCTGACCCTGTAATTCATATAGATTACAAGCCTAGATAGAAAGCCTGTTGAATGACTGGAAGCAGCAAAAATGATGACTCATTTGTCATCACTCTATCACTCCATTTTTCATAGGCATAGCTATAGTGATTTCAGAGGGAAGTTTTTAACATTCAAATACAATTTAAATTAACTTTTTGTGCCTAGCACTAAACAGGTACTAATATCTCTAGACCTTTCTACATAAGTACAAATAAACAAAAACACAGACAAAAAAACCCCAAAGCAACCAAAACCAACAAAACCCCCAAAACAATAAAAAATAATCCAAACCAAACCAAAGGAAAAAAAAAAAAAGAACAAAAAAAAAAAAAGGAAAAGGAAGAAAGAAGTTCTCTTATGGTGTTTAGTCTTTGTGTGTTCTGACACCAAGATATTTATTTGTGTGGTTGGCAGGCTTGTTTGGAAAAGGAATTCCATGGCTTTAAAAAACAATTATTTATTGAAATTTGTCTGGTTAAAAATAGAGTTCTGCAATTCAACATATTTCATGGAGTGTAATGTGGGAAAAGCCAGAGAGTACAGAGAAAAGTAGTGAACGCTAGCCAGAACAAGAACTCCGGGAAACAGTCATTAACAATGTCAGTCACAGGAGCCATTAATCCAGTCCCACCTAGCCTGCAGCTCCACAGTGCCAGCTGCTAATAAGACATTGGATTGTGTCTGAAATACCAGTGCCTGGGAAGTTCTTACTTCAAAGAAAACAGTCTCTCTCTAATAAGACCATATATATAGGCTTTTATGATCAACTCTGCTGCTACTGGCTTTCTGAAAGAAAAGGCATAAATAGGAGTGTTTAAAGCTTACCATACATCTTTCAGTGTTTATGGTAAAGCATATAAATAGACAGAGCATAATAGGATAAGGTTCAAAATTATATACTTCATCAGCTAGTCTGTCTGTCTTAGGTCACTAGCAGTATTTTATAAGTATGCTGCTTAACAATCATGAATATATATGTAATAACTACAAATAGTATGGATTATAATTGCTGTTCTTAAAAATTATTCCAGTATGAGGAAATACCAGTATTAAGAAGATATATGCATACATATATATGTCCACATTTATGCATGCATACACATGCACAATATAAGATATGCCATCATTCAGTCTGAAACTTCCTACATCCATATATATTTTAGGAAAAAGCAAGCATTTTCTTCAGGGAATCATCTGAACTTTTAATCCATGTGTAACACTTCAATTTTACCATTAATCTTTTCATTTGAGTTTGTTTTTTGGTGTTGTTTTGGTTTTTCCATTAGTACCTTGTCCTGGAAGAGACATTACTGAGCCAGCTAAACCTGTTTGGCCACTGCCCTTTCTCCTCCATCCCCATTGCAGGGTCCAGGTTTGAGGTTGATGAGCCAATATGCAAGCTCCATTAAGGCTGCCTGGAGGGGGGTGGAAGCTGGACCCCATGCCTCATACTTCAGAGAGGCAACTGCACTTGTCAGAGGCTATTTGAGAAGGCGTGTGCAATTTTGCCTGCCATATGACATTTTGAACTGATTGGCGGGATTTGAATGGGTAATCTGCCATTGGGCCATTCAGTCTTCAAAAAGGGAATTTTTAGAGGATGATTTCAGAGCCCACATCTCTCTTATCTCTTTCTCTTCTCCTCCAACCCTGTTTGGTAATGGGATTCAAGGCAGCAACAAGCACCTACTTTGTGCTCCTGTCTTCCGGGCAATTAGCTTCTGTTGTCCTAGCAGCATAGTGTTTGAGCCATAGATCTCCACCACAGCAGCATGCTCTCCCTCTCTCTCATTTCCTCTACTTTTGGATACTACCTTTTGGATTATTCCTGCCTTTTGGATTACAAATATGAACTCAGAGCATCCCTTCATTCAGCAAAGGATTTGGTAGTTAACAGATCAGTGGTTTGTGAGTAACTTATGCTAATATACCTAGTTAATTCTAAGGCTTAGAGCTTGTCTGCCTTTTGGTTAACTCTGTTGTAAGCTGAGGTGGTCCATCTCACCACCAGAGGCAGCACTGTCGTGTGGTTTTGCGGTTATAAGTTTCCAGTTTGTTCCTCTGTATGTCAAGTTCTGATTTTTCTAGGCTGCTATTCCACTGTTTATTAGTGTCCTATTGTGTGTAATCAACCTATCATCAACTGGGCAAACGAACCTGAAACAAATTGGCTTGGAAAAATAATAATTATATATTTAATATATAATAGTCATATTTTATCATATTTATGGCTTATCAATTTGATTGAAAACTGTATCATACCTCCCCTTGGAGTTTATTACATTCTGATGACTGATTGGTGCTTTTCTGTGTTGTTAGGTACATTGTAGCAGCTACAGCACCAGACTGCTTGTTCCAGTCAAATAACATACATGCATAGACAGTAAAATAAAAGCACCTGGTGATTACCTTCTGTCTTTTGTTTGTTAGTTTTTGAAGTAGCAAAATACAAGCAAACATTTTCTTCTGGTCCCCTGAATTTAAGAAGGACATTGAGACACTTGAATGTGTCCAGAGAAGGGCAATGAGGCTGGTGAGAAGCCTCGAGCACAAGCCCTACAAGGAGAGGATGAGGGAACTGGGATTGTTTAGCCTGGAGAAGAGGAGGCTCAGGTGAGAAGAAAGTTATTCACAGAAAGAGTAATTTGCCATTGGAATGTGCTGCCCAGGGAGATAGTGGAGTCACCATCCCTGGAGGTGTTCAAGAGGGGATTGGACGTGGTGCTTGGTGCCATGTTCTAGTAGTCATGAGGTGTTGGGTGACAGGCTGGACTTGATGATCCTTGAGGTCTTTTCCAACCTGGTTGATTCTATGCTTCAATATTTTTTAAATCTATTTTGTTACAGAAGCTTCAGCTGCATCAGTGTTAAGTAATTGTTGGTAACATTCTTTTCACTGCCATTTAGAAAAAAAACAAACCAAAAGAATTGTACTAAAGAAGAGCATTAAACCCCCCCCACAAAACCCAATAAAACCATATGGTTTTGTATATCTGTGAATCACATTTATTTATTTATTTTCTTTATTTCAAGGAACTAATCAGCTAGATGTGAGGTTAAATTTCCATTCTGGTCTATTGGGTAATTTTTTTGCCTCTCATTCTCTTTCTATAAGAAAAAACAATTGACACAATGGTTTATTCATAATATTTTGGTAAAACTGAGAATCAGAAATGTGGTTTGTGATATTTTATGACAAGGAGATGAACTTTTTTTTTTCCCCCATTGGTTACTGTAACCTTCTTACGTTTGTTTTATGCGTTCCCAGACTTCTCTATCTGCACACCATGCAACACATTGTAAGTTTACCAGGATTTATATACTATGGGATGGTCTGATAGCTAGAAATATAGTCCTATGCAAAAATCAAGGCTAGTAATAAATATTTTGTAGGAAGCATACTTGGAAATGTATTTATGTCTATGTTAACAATATGTGGATACAGTGTTTGGTTCAGCTGATTTGGGGAAGTAAGGGTGAGGTAGGCACACCAGTTGTGAGCCAGCCAACTAGCTTCCTTCTAGTGTCAGTATGAAAACAGAAAGAGAGAAAGACCCTGCTGGGGCAACTATGCTAACAGGTACTGAAAGTACCCCTGACTGTGGCTTGACTGCCCAAGGAGACTACCTGGCTTTGACCAAATGCTTAACCTTTAGAAAACTAAACAATGAGATACTCCCTTTGGACCAGGTAACCCTTTGGATGAAGCTGAAAGAAGGAGTAGGTGAAGTCAGTCTGTTCTTGAAAGGGAAATATGCTTCTCTTTGGAAGCATTTCTCATCTGTGGGAGTACAGTCAAATACATCTGTCTACAGCTAAAGTAGTGAGTGGGAGACCATGAGGCGAAAATGAAATCTACAAAGTGTTGGCTTTTTGTTCTAGGAAGATACTAGAGATTCTGGGAAGGTGCTGATGTCTTTGGGGTCTTTGTTAGTTAGTGTCCATTGAGGCTTCAGGTCTCGTGTTACTGTGGTTGTCTATACTTATCAATCTAAGTAAGTACTTAATTACTGATGTCAAAAGGAGTCAAAATAAAAATGATGCTGTAGATGACTTTCATGGTACTGTTTCTCAGTGGTTGTTTGAGACTAATGTAGGTTTATGTTATTCCTGTATAGAGCTCTTCTAATGTAGTGTTTGCAATATATAATTTACATTATTTATAAATTACATTATTTTATATATATAAGAGTTATAACTACATGACAGTTGTACATTATTGTAAATGAAATAAGACTATGCTATCAGTACAATAGTACAATATTTTATCAATGGCAGGTACTTATACACATGGTAAAATTACTTAGATTCCCTTGATTACTTTTAAACTGCCAAGAAATCAGTTTTTAAGACTTACATCTGTCAGTGTCCAGTTACCTAACTGAATGAACCTTCACAGTCTTTCATATCTCACAGCAGTCATAACCAGAAATAACAAGTTAGTTTCTCTGAACTTTAAGAAGTGTGTGTACCCCATGTCTGCAAAATGAAGATGGGGTAAATTATTTTCTGTATAAGAAAATATTTTATTTCCCCCTATATTTCAGTTGTTGTGTCCCACAAAGAAGAAAAATAACCAAACATGCAGTAGGTTAGTTTTCTTTCTGTTACTGATATCTTTATCCAGTGTTCTTCTCAGGAACCCTCCTACACCATGTCTCTTTAAACCTTGCTATGCTTCATTCTGTAGGATTTCAGAATGTACTTTCAGAGATTAACATTTGGGCATCTGTGTAGGACTTAGTATATTAAGTTTCTGAGATTCTAAAAGTGGCAAATACCATACTGGCATTTCCATGTCACTAAATAACACTCTGAAGACTGTAGATGACTCACCCATTTAGAGAGAGTCAGGGAGAAACTTCAGATTTTCTCCATTATTGTAATCTCCTGTGTTAAGTTATGCAAACAACAAAGTGAAATACATTTTTATAATAATCTAGTCTGGAGGGCCAGCTGACAGTGACCTGGGATTCTCAGGCTGGATGATTACTTTAACCTGCTGTGTATGTCACTGCATTAGTCAACTGCTCTTTTCCAGAATGAAGACATGAGCAAACTTGATCATGATGTGTGAGATAGGTGTTATCACAGGGAAAAAAACATGAGTACCCTTGCACTTACCAAATTGCAAACTTTGGGGGCAAAGCTGAAATTCATGGACTGAATAATCAAACCCAATTTCCTATTGATCTCATTTATTAGGATAATATTCTAGGCATAAAGATATAAATGTTGAGATCTGTTATTAAGTCTAATTTATTAAATCCACATAGAGATGCATTGTGGAAATACACTGTACATTTGTATTTGGGGATCTTTCTTCTGTTTTCCTCTAATCTATTTATTTTTTCTTCAATTTGCATAGACTTTTGTGTCAATAATATGCATTAAACATTACATAACATTTTCCAGCATGAATCTTCTATAAAACAATGCTGCTATTTACAAGCAATGCAGAAACTAAATTATCAATTATTCTATTTGAAATAACATAATATTTTGTGTTATTTCAACATCTTCACATATACATATATATTTATTTATAAACCTAATGGTATTTCACAGATGCTCTTTATGAATATTTTCAAAATGACTATATGTGTTATTGAAACTGACAGTCCAGCTCTCAGATGAAAATGGATTCCTAGCTAGATTCCAGATTCCTCAGTAACTCAAAGACTTCATCTTTATTACATTGCTGATTTGGATAGCGTTGGCTGGAGAAACTGGCATATCCTAACCACCATAGCCTATTTAACAAACTTCATTTGAGCAGTCACAAAGATTATCCTTTTTTTTTAAATCATTTGAACATTTCACTTTGAAGACTTTTTTTTCCTTCTGAATGTCAAATTTATGTTCTTCTTTCTTTCCATATCTGTTTTCTTTGGATGACATCTTACAGTGCAGTTTTATTTTCATTGCTTCAACATACGTTTTGTTTCTTCTTTTTTCTGTGCCTATACAATTATTCACACCCTTAATTTCCTCTCCTTTCTGAAACCCTTTGACCTCTTTCATCCCCTGAGACTGACTGGTAAGTAAAAATCAGTTTATTGACAGCACATCTGATACCTTTTGACTTCTTTTAAGAATCCTTTGCTGCTTGGTTTTTCATCTAGCTTTTATGGTGGAAAGCCATCCTCAGATTCACTGGGATTATTCACTTTCTGAGCCTGTATTTGCTGTGGTTACTGCATGTTTGGGTTAGGTAGATAAGGCCTGCTGCTCTAAGTTTGTAAAAGCAGTGACCAGTGGCTAATGCAATGATCAGATAAGTTTACACACAAATAGAAAAACTATTACCAATGCTTGGCATGCCTAGATTCCCAAGCCTCTCTTTATCTTTCACATAGAGATTTGGATAGAATTTAGTGTCTGCAGGGCACCATTAGCCTTAGGATGTGGATGTAAAAATCATAATAAAAACCAGTTCATTTTTAATTCATAAAAAATTTTTAACAAGATATACATTTCCTTTTAGTATCGTATCCCTCCTTCCCAGACAATATTTCAAGTATTTTTTTAGACCTTTGGCATCCCATTTCCACATCCTGCATAAGGAAGTGCTCAGGTTGGAGACTGGCTGTGAAAAATCCCAATGCTAATGACTTAGATAATTTTCTGCAAGTGTTGCTCAGGATGTTCTTCACTGAACTGTGTGGGTGCCCTTGCTTATTATACCTTCTGAAATTAGTTGTTTGGGTTTTGTTTGTTTGTTTGTTTGCTGGGAGGGGGGATTTGATTTTTTTTGGTTAGTTGGTTTGGTTTTCCCTTTGTTTGGGGTGGGGGGTTTGTGTGTGTATGTTGGGGTTTTTTGTCATTTTTGTTTGTTTGTTTCTTTCTTTGTTTGTTTTTAAATTAGAAAGTCTAAGAGAGATTCCAAAAGGCCATTTCATTCATTAGTGAAAAATACAACAAACTTACAATTCACATGTGGGGTCTCTGTCTTTGCTCTGAAGAGCAAAGCTGTATTATTTTATTTAGCTGTATTTTACTTGGTTTTCTAAGCATTTTAATTTCTCCTGCAGTCTTGCTAGCTACTAATTGTCTCTTTGCAGATGTAGCGTCACTTTCTCTGTTAAATCTGACTTCTCCTCTCAGTCTCACGATGTTTAGAGATGCTGCCAACAGTTCTTTCCAGGCTGCACTGTTAACAGAGAGGCATAAGCCAGTGCTGAAGCTCTGATGAGAGAACCTTTCTGAGAGATAAGCACCAGCTGTTGCATTACTCCACTGGGTCTTTTTAAAAGGTTACCTCTCCTGGAGAGATCAGAAACAGACTGGAAAATACTGAAAGGAGTAATGATCCTGTCAGAGTCTGTCTGGTATAAGGAAGTAGTGCAAACAGAGGATTTTTTTATTGCATATTTTATCTACTCCAGTGGTAATACCCTTTCTGACCTAATCAAATCCTGAACACTATAGCATTCTTTAAGGAACATGATTTGAAGAAAATCTTCAAGACAGAAGCTACTGATCTGTTGTATATCTGTTATATCTGTTGTATATATGTGTATCTGTTGTATATCTGTTGTATATCTGTTGTATATTATTTACAAATAACAAATATATTCAAATATGCTCAAATATGTTCAAATATGTATTGAATGAGGAAAAACAAAAGCATGGGAGAATATGTTGCAATCTCTTGCTGTAATACAAGGTCTTGACATTTCAATACACAAAATCATTACTTTCATAGGTGAATTTAATGCATCTACCTGCAGCTACCTCCTTCCCTAAAACACTCAGTGGTAGGACATTATGTCAGCATTCTTCCAAGTCTCACCAAAGAATGCCATGAAGAGATAGTGTTCTCACTCCCCTCTGACAAAGAAGAAAAAAAATCCAACTATTTATAAGTTACATTTGAAGATGTAACTTCAATTTATTCTTATTATTTTTAATTTACTTTTCTGGATTGTTTTATTTTCCTTTCACAATTTCATTCTCTTTTTTTTTTTAAACACATCTACAACCATTCGATGTTGTAGATGCAGAATTAAGTCTATTCAGCCCACTGTAGATTCATGCACTTTGTCCTGTTTCTATCAAACTATGGTTGTGCATATGAGAGGCTAATCTGTCAATGTTTCTATTCATGATTGCCTCCAGGAAACTCCCTTTATTGTAATGAGCAGATTTCAAGTAGTGGGAATTTGGAAGCTTGTGATCCAGATGGTATTCCTTTTGGGTCAAAAGCCCGTATACTCTGACCAGCTGATGTGTTAAAAAAAGACTGTAGTGAAAAATTCACAGCTGAAAAGAATACAAACTATTTCTATGCATGTTGTTGCTCTGTTCTGGAACCCTCTGTAGTGTTCCTAGCTGCTGAAAGGAGTGACTTGATTCTGCCTATTTAGCCTGCAAGCATGTTGTCATGGTTCAAGTTCTGTTCAGTGATTTTACTTTTCAGTCAGGTCTCTTCTAAGTAACTGCACTTTCTGAAGTTAACCGCATAATTTTGCAAACAGTGTCTGCCTCTAGAGGTGAGAACACTTTATGTTTGTAGTTACTACTGAGGATTGATACACAGAAATGCTCTTGCTTATACTTGTTTATATGGAGGCCAAGGCCACTGCTAAAACTTGGGTACCACATTGCCATGCCACAAAGCAAGAGTTTGCATCTCTGAGAAGGAATGGACAGGGCAGGTGACCCTAAAGTGGCCAAGAAGATATTCCATTCCATGCATGTCATAATCATTATAATGCTAAAGGATCACTGGATTTAAACTCTTTTCAGTGAATTGCATTCAAGGAGGATTATCTCTGTTCTGGCTTCAATCACAATCCATGCATTCCTGAATCCATTTCCAGAATCCATCTCCAGAACCCGGGTTCTATTTGCTGCTCAGTTCCGTCTGGGAATTCCCCAGTTCCTGCCCACAGCATAAGTGGTGGTGGTGATGTAATTGCCATCAGAGGGGTTTTCATATATATTTGTATGTGTTTAATTTTATTATTCTTTTAATCAAGCTGTCAGCCCATGGCTTGGATGGGAGCACACTGAGATGGGTTAGGAACTGGCTGGAGGGCCGAGCCCAGAGAGTGGTAGTGAATGGTGCCACATCCAGCTGGCAGCCAGTCACCAGTGGTGTGCCCCAGGGATCAGTACTGGGCCCCTTGCTCTTTAACATCTTTATTGATGATCTGGACGAGGGCATCGAGTCCATCATCAGTAAATTTGCTGATGACACCAAGCTGGGGGCAGGAGTTGATCTGCTGGAGGGTAGAGAGGCTCTGCAGAGGGACCTCGACAGGCTGGGCAGATGGGCAGAGTCCAACGGCATGAGATTTAACACATCCAAGTGCCGGGTTCTGCACATTGGCCACAGCAACCCCATGCAGAGCTACAGGCTGGGGTCAGAGTGACTGGAGAGCAGTCAGGCTGAGAGGGACCTGGGGGTGCTGGTCGACGGTAGACTGAACATGAGCCTGCAGTGTGCCCAGGCAGCTAAGAGGGCCAATGGCATCCTGGCCTGCATCAGGAACAGTGTGGCCAGCAGGAGCAGGGAGGTCATTCTGCCCCTGTACACTGCACTGGTTAGGCCGCACCTCGAGTACTGTGTCCAGTTCTGGGCCCCTCAGTTTAGGAAGGATGTTGACTTGCTGGAACGAGTCCAGAGAAGAGCAACAAAGTTGGTGAGGGGTTTGGAACATAAGCCCTATGAGGAGAGGCTGAGGGAGCTGGGGTTGCTTAGCCTGGAGAAGAGGAGACTGAGGGGTGACCTTGTTACTCTCTACAACTACCTGAAGGGAGGTTGTAGACAGACGGATGTTGGTCTCTTCTCCCAGGCAAGCAGTACCAGAACAAGAGGACACAGTCTCAGGCTGCGCCAGGGGAGATACAGGCTGGATGTTAGAAAAAAGTTCTATACAGAAAGAGTGATTGCACATTGGAATGGGCTGCCTGGGGAGGTGGTGGAGTCACCATCACTGGAGGTTTTTAGGAGAAGACTTGACGGGGTACTTGGTGCTGTGGGTTAGTTGCTTGGGCGGAGTTGGATTGGTTGATGGGTTGGACGCGATGATCTTGAAGGTCTCTTCCAACCTGGTTTATTCTATGTATTCTATGTATTCTATGTATAAAGTGGTTTCATTTCTAATCTGTACATTTCTCACCCTTACTCCCTTTCTTTTTCCCTTTGGGAAGGAAGAGAAATTAATAGAAAGCATTGTCGTTTGCCTAGTGGCTGGACCAGCCCTAAACCTTGACACAGGTACAGACTTCTTTTCTTTTTAATCTAGAGCAAGATCTTCTAAATTCCTGGATATCTAACTGTCTTATAAGTCCATAGTGCTTGCAATAAAACATGTATCACAATCTTTTCCTCAGAGATGAAATGCATATTTGACACGGACAAGCTGGAGAATAGGATGAAAGGGAACATAATGAAGCTCAACAAGGGCAAATATAGAGTACTACACCTAGAGAGGAATAGCCTCATGCAGCCGTACAGCTTAGGGGTTGACCCACTGTAAAACAGCTCCACACAGAAGTACCCTGGAGTCCTGGTGGACAACAAGTTTACCACGAGCCAACAACATGACCTCTTGGTCAAGAAGACAAATAGTATCTTCGGGTGCATTAAGAAAAGTGTGGCCAGTGTGTTGAGAGAAGCTCTCCTCCCTTCTACTCTTCCCTAGTGAGGTCTGACCTGGCATATTGTGTGTAGTTCTGCATTGTGTTCTCAGTTCAAAGGAGACGGAGAGTCCAGCAGAGGGCATCTCGTATGAGGAGATGCCTGACACTGCTTAATCTGGAGAAGAGCAGACAGAGAGGGGATGTTATCAATGCTTATAAATATCCAAGGGCTGGATGTCAGGAGGATAGTACTAAGTAGTGCCTTGTCCATATATTTCTTGGTAGTTATATTGCCTAAAGAAAATCTGTGAAAGAGATGAAATTTAAGAATATCCTGTACAAGATCAAATATCTGTGAAAAAAAATAGCAAATCTGATAAACTAATTACCCCAACCCAAAAATCTGTCAGGAAAACAAAAAGATGTAACTGTGGATACATCAATAGGATATGAAAGAGAAGGATGGTAAAAGTTCCACTGCCACTGCAAAGTTGCCATGGAAAAAGGAAATATAGTGTGAGGGCTTACAAAGCAAATATTTCTTAGTGCGTGAAATTATCAATGTTATGGCAGGAAAGAATGATGAGACCTCACCTGAGCTATTTTTTACATGACAGGCAGTAATGGGTCAAAAAAAAGAAGAACGTTAGCCTCCAATGTGTGCAAAAGTAATTTTAGGAAGACCATTTTAACACACTCACAAAGGAGACTGAAAACTGCCTCAGTGCAGCAAAGGAAGATGATCAGGAAAGTAATGACTGGACCCTGAAGAACAATACTAGTAGCAAAAAAGTAAACGTAAACTGAAAAGTAATTTAACATTTAAATAAACTTATGGTATTAATCTTTGGTGAATTTTAGAAGAAGATTGACACGTTACAAAATAACTTTTGTTTATTGTATAAAAGAGGGGATATGTTTCAATTTTTATCACACAAATGGAAGATAGTGTATCTGGTGATCTGTAAGGTTGCTTTTGTCCTGTATTCCTAGTAAAGATGTACAAGTTGTTACTTCCTTGAGATCTAGTGGGGATGTAGAATTCCCCATACCTTCTCAAAATAAGCAATCTGGTAATAATCATATTATTGACTGTTTAAAGGTCTTTAGACATACCCAGAAATGTCAATATCAAACATCAAAATATAATGGCATCTATAGTTTAACAAACATTGATACTGGTAAAATTTTATCTGCAAAACTTCTGTCTATGTAAGGTACATTGCACAAGGTACAGCTCATGAGAGCTTTCTTCAATTACTTTTTATTTCTGTTGCAGTACTTTACCTGCAACTACATATGCCATCTCTGTCATGAGTCTTTAGAGCTCATACAGGTCTTTCTGTATCACTTAGAACTTGGCAGGGCAAGTCTGACAACTGCATATGTTGGCCCGATGTTTACCCAGCTTCTATTAATGTCAAAGAAGTCTCTGTGAAGAATCAATCCCTAAATCTTCTGATTATTCAAGCTAATTTTGAAACTGATAGTGATTTCAGAGTTTTCTCAAAGGACATAGCTGTTACTTCTGTGTCCAATTCTGGGCCCCTCAATTTAAGAAGGACATTGAGACTCTTGAACTTGTCCAGAGAAGGGCAATGAGGCTGGGGAGAAGCCTTGAGCACAAGCCCTACTAGGAGAAGCTGAGGGAGCTGGGACTGTTTAGCCTGGAGAAGAGGAGGCTCAAGGGAGAGCTTATTGCTGTCTACAACTACCTGAAGGGTGGTTGTGGCCAAGAGGGGGTTGGTCTCTTCTCCCAGGCAGCCAGCACCAGAACAAGAAGACACAGTCTCAAGCTGTGTCAGGGGAAGGAGATGAGGAGAAAGTTCTTCACTGAGAGAGTTTTTAGTTGTTGGAATGTGCTGCCCAGGGAGGTGGTGGAGTCACCATCCCTGGAGATGTTCAAGAGGGGATTGGATGTGGCACTTGGTGCCATGGTTTAGTAGTCATGAGGTCTTGGGTGACAGGTTGGATTTGATGATCTTTGAGGACTTTTCCAACCTTATTGATTCTATGATTCTTACATTTTCTCTGTGTGTGCAAATGCAGTAGGTACACAAGCAAACAGCTTTTTCAGCATCACACAGCAGATCCACAGCAAAACTGTGAATATCTACCAGGAGTGCTTGTCTCGCACTTCAGTCTTCAGACTGCAGTGTCTTTAACAGTTTGAGTTCATACATTATTTATACTTATCCACAAAATAACAGTTTTCTACAATGCTGAAGAATAAAATTTATCAAATTCTTGCATTTTGCAAAGATCATTTCAAAGGGGAAAACATTTTACCAGAACCTGGAGATGTATTCTTAGCATTAACTACTAAAGCAAGTTATTACATAGCTACGCTGAAGTGCAAAGGGGAGAGTAGGCTACAAGATCTCCCCTAAACCACAAATTTGCAATATCTAAATTGCAGTATGTTGATTCTATATTAAAGGTAACATCTTAAAGTTTCAGTTGAAGGAAAAGAAACAATCACACAAAGAGTGTAAATAATATAACATCATCAATAAATCTTGTGAGATAACCATAATGATATTCATGGAACAGGATGCAATTGAATTACTTTCTGTGAACTCGTATGACATATCATTAGTGCCCTTAGAAGTGCATATTAAAGGTATGCTGGGAAAATAGACTAAACTCAAGAGTTTTTGAAGTACCTCATAGCACAACGATATAGTATCATAGTATCAGTCAGGGTTGGAAGGGACCACAAGGGTTATCTAGTTCCAACCCCACTGCCATGGGCAGGGACACCCCACACTAGATCAGGCTGGCCAGAGCCTCATCCAGCCTGGTCTTAAACACCTCCAGGGATGGTGCCCCAACCACCTCCCTGGACAACCCATTCCAAGGCTTCACCACTCTCATGGTGAAGAACTCCCTCCTCATGTCCAGCCTGAATCCCCCTGCCTCCAGCTTCATTCCATTCCCCCTAGTCCTATCACTACCTGATATCCTGAGAAGTCCCTCCCCAGCCTTCTTGTAGGCCCCCTTCAGATATTGGAAGGCCACAATTAGGTCACCTTGGAGCCTTCTCTTCTCCAGACTGAACAGCCCCAACTCCTCAGTCTGTCCTCATAGGAGGGGTGCTCCAGCCCTCTGATCATCCTCGTGGCCCTTCTCTGGACACCCTCCAGCATGTCCATATCCCATGCTCCAGAGCTGGATGCAGTACTCCAGGTGGGATCTCACCAGAGCTGAGTAGAGGGGGAGAATCACCTCCCTTGACCTGCTGGCCATACTTCTCTTGATGCAGCCCAGTATATATACTTATTATATGTTATTTATATTAAACAGCATTGTATGCAAATATGAAAGAACATTCTGAGGTTTCAGATGAAATATTTTGCCTGATTTGATATCTCATATTTTGAGGGATTTTATTTTTCTGAAGTATTCAAAAAAACCCAAACCCAACCCAATCTTCGCTTACATTTCAGGATAGAAATAAAATAAATATATGAGAGTTTAGTAAATAAAAAAAAAATCCAATTCTTCTCTAAACTCACCATTCATATATAGAATTTTATGCTGCATTTTTCCACTGGGAGGCAATATATTTTATATCATTCAGAAGAAAGAGCTAAACATTTTAATAGCCTAACTAAAAACGTGTCAAGTAACTATTGCCAAAGTTGCTTACAGGCTGCATAATTAAATATTTTGAGACATTAATAGTAACCTTACAAAAATCATGAAAGGGGCTAGATATTTTTGCCTAGGTTCTTTTCACATAACAACAACAAAATTAAATTGACCTTGGCAGAAACTGGGAGTCAAAAATGTTAACACATTTTACTGTTTTCCAGGTAAGGAAGAAACATTACTGGTTTTCCCACTATGGTTTTTACTATTATTTTTTTTATTGCATTTCATCACATAGTGTTTAAAAGGAGAGGCTTTCATATAGTAAGAGAAGTCAATGGTTTATAGCTTACTTTTACTGCTATTAAGATCTAATCTATCACTCATGCAGTCGATTGTATTTGACAAGCAGCTTCTTAAACTTGAACTTTGTCATGTGGTGACAGATAACTCTGCTTGTTTGTGCTATTTCCTTCTTCACAGAAGATTCACTATGAAGTGTCTCATTATTAATCACTATCTCTGGATATAATTTACTGTACCACAAAGGCTTAAAAAATGGGAAAAAAAACACCACCAACAAAAAAACAGCAGCAGCCAAAGCTATCAAAATCCAGAGGATGAAGAAAAGAAGGCTTTATAGCATCACCTTGAAATTGTGGCAAATGGTATTTCCTGAAGACATAAAGAAATAGCAATTTGTTGGAGGCAGGAATGTATGGGAAGTAGAATGCTTACTTTTCCCATTTCTTGACTCATGCTTCTGTAAAAATAGTGGAGATAGTGCACTGCAAACTTGTGGTACATTTTAAGGACCATAGAATAACACATCAGAAAATAATACTGTTATTGGAAAAAATAGTTACGGATCGATGTGTTGGAAGACTTCATTATCACTGGTGAACTTAGAACTAAGGAACACAGATATGCTAGACTTTGTGGAGATATTTGTTGAGCTCTAAGTGTCACAGAATCACAGAATGTTAGGGGCTGGAAGGCACCTCAAAAGATCATCAAGTCCAACCCTCCTGCCAGAGCAAGATCGCCTAGAACAGATCACACAGGAATGTGTCCAGGTGGGTTTTGAATATCTCCAGAAAGGGAGATTCCACAACCCACCCTGGGCAGCCTGTTCCAGTGTTCTGTCATCCTCACAGTGAAAAAATTTTTCCTCATGTGTCAGAGTCCCTTAATGACCTTTCAGGGAATCTGTTCCAAATCCACGGGGCCCATTGTCTTTCCTTCTGTCATAGTAGGGCCAAATGGCCCCAGCACAAACCCAGACAGACACTAAGGTGTCTAGAAACCTTCTCCCTCCTTCCTGCAGAAAGCCAGGGTAATGTGGGAAGAGGAACAAAGGGGACAGGACCATGTGTGTCTGGTAAACAACCCTGTATCTATGGTAAGGGTATGTGTTCTGGCCACAGCCTGGCTGAACACCTTCCCATTGGGTAAATATGTGCTGGCTTCATGTCCTATTGGTCCGATCAGTCTCAAGCAGGATTTACATACAGGCTGATTTCTAGTTGCCTGTGCCTTCCTTAGCCTTGCTTTTGCTTTGCCTTTGTCTTGCTCAAGCCTTGAGTGCTTGAACCTGCTTGGACCTGCCTTGAGTTGCATAGCCTCGAGTTGCCCAGTCCAGCACCTGGGATATAGCCACGAGCATACACACTGCAAGCTATGAGAGGAGCCAAGCCTGCTTCCCCTTGCAACCAGGATTTTGCCGTGCCTCAATTCACCCAGGACAAAGTAAGCATCTCTCGCAAGAAGCATCGTAAACAGCCTGCCCTCTGCTGAAGCAAGACAAGCCATCAATGACCACGTGGCATTCCTGCCAGTGACCTGCCATTCCTGGCACATGAGAGCGCCCCGAAGCCTCTAATACACAGCAGCAGCACTCCCTACCTGGGTACAGTCAGCTGTGAGTAATTAACTGACTGCCCCTCTGGCATAACTGTTCTTGTTGAGTGTCCCCCCCCACTGTGGTTGAGTGCCATTTCGCTCCCAGGGTATTCTCTTTCTGCTAGTTCCTCCCAGTTTGCATAAAATTGTTCAAATTGTTGCAGTTGCCCAAATACTGCATGTTCCCATTGTAAATCTATCTAACTCTACATCGAACTTTTTGATATGTTTGGCAATTTTCATATTAATAAAGGTTATTAATATTGCCATATAGTTTATAATAAAGGACAAATATTATATATCCCTTTTCTGACACCCTCAGTGGGCCTCACCCCTGCTTTGATCAGGCCATCCAGCAGTGAGACTAACCTTTGTGCCCATACGATTTCCTTCCAATTTGCTTGCTTGCAATATCATCACAGAAACTAGCTGTAATCAAGCTTCTTTCCCTTCTAGTTTGCCAAGTATGAAAGGGCTTGTGTACTTTTCTTTTTTGTGTGAATTTAAAGTACACTACAGTTTAGGGAAAATGGATTTTTACATCCCTTCTCTTTTGGCATGAGTGATAAGACAGAGTCACAGAGGAAAGGATTTATACGGGGAAAAATACCAAAGCCTGAAATTGTATTCACTGGTTTTGCTTTAAATGACAGCTCCCTTGTTTTATATCATGTTTTCTATAAAGTTTTATATAATTTATTAATGATAGCTTTAAAATACTAATATGTTTTAAAGGGAACTATTAATATCACAAAGTGTTTATTCTTGTTTTGGACATAATTGGAGAGATAAACCACGTATTGTATTCACAAAGACTTGAAATTATTGCAGTTTAAATGAATGTAATTTCTCTAGTAAGTGATCAAGTGCAACAAGTACATGTGAAACATAAAAAACCCCCACCCTCTTCTATCAATATACATAAAAGGAATTTGTTTTGCAGTTGTGACATTATTCAGTCATTCTCTATTGTAATTTGAGGAGGATTTGCTGAGAGCTATTTTAATACACGTTGACAGAAGGACATCAAAACACATAAACTTGCATGGAGGCAGCAGGGAAGGATTGGGAGGCAAATCAGTCTGCACATTCCTTGGAGAAGTTATAGAGTCCCAGGATAGTTATCTGAAACAGCATTGAATGGCTAATTTACAGAGAAATTCCCTATCTGAAACCTCAAAGTTAATCTACAAAGAAATGTCCCATTTCAAACCTTGTTGTTGAGCTGGGTGGGTTTTTTTTGGTTGTTGTTTTTTTCTCATCAGGTGAAATGGAGTTTGTTAGGTTGTCATGTTATAATAAAAACTGAGATGATGATTTGAGCAGTAGCCCAATGGGCTTAGTTGTTTTGGGAGTGCAAACAAAACCAGTTTCAGAAACTTCTAAACTGGAGCAGACTGTGACTTGTAGACAATGGTGCTGGTGTCTACCTAGCCTCTAAGTATCATAAAGCTTTATGTTTCATAAAATCCAATTACAATTTTTCATCTGAATCTGCTTTCTATATATAATGAGTTTACTTTCCAGCTGACAGCATAGGTAGCATGTAAAAGAAATAGCAGGCAGTTCTTAAACAAATTTAACAATACAGACTTCTTATTTGATCACCATAGTGCTACCGGAGTGTTCACTGTGCACATAAAGCATCTGGCAAGCCTGTTGGCTGATTTAATTTTCTTCTGTTTTCAGGTGGTTCTACAGCTTTTAACAAAATAAATACAAAAAATATCCACAAATTTTACTTTAGAAGGAATTTTTTAAGCCATAGTTTATCTCATATATTTGAAGTTGCTTCAGGATATACACAATGCATGCAAGAGTATTTTAGTCAGTAAACATGAATATAAGAGCATTGTCATTATAAGTGCATATAAGAATAAGAATTACCTTTCTAAGACCAAATTTGACACTGATTTGACTTTGGCTTCACATGGATCACATACTGATTTACAAACATTTGCAACAACATGAACTGTCATAATGCAGCCTGATCTAGTGGAAAAAGTTCCTGCCCATGGCAGGGTGGTTGGAACTAGATGATCTTTCAGGCCCCTTCCAACCCAAACCATTCTATGATTCTATAATAATGCAGTAGTTTATCAATCCTAATGTAAACATTTAACTATAAGAAAGGCGGAAAAGCACAGGCACACATCAGTTCACAGGGGCAAATATGTATGAACAAAACCTCTAATAATTAATATTTTTATCACAAAAGCCTACCCAGTTATTGAAATAATAGCTTGTCATTTTCATGTCTAGTTGTTTACCAAGAAAATTAAGGAATTTTATGATTCCCATAAACTGTTTTGAAAATCTCTACTACTATATGAAATGTTAGGCAAGAGTTGGATGAAATGTCGCTACTAGAACCCTTTTTTCAGGTATGTGATATTAATTAGAACATCAGGTACAGTATAATGACTGTTCAAGGTTTTTAGACCAACTTATGTAGTGGTTACAAGGCAACAATTTTAATGATGTAAACTAGAGAATACAAGTTAATCTCTTGGCAAAGACCTAAGAAGCTTTTTGGGGTTTAGAAAGGTAGCATGACATGGCATTTTGGTACAGCTGATCTAAAATCTGACCAGCATTCTTTGTAGCATGGATAATCTTTCTGAGGTGTGATAATACCATTCTGAAGGGTGAAGAAGAATGATAAGATTCTTCACAATACAATGTCTGCTGAGATTTAGCAAACATGATCAGCTAGTACTCATGTACTTGAAAATGATTCACTCTTTCTTCTACAGTGCAACATCCATGTCTTGAAATACGGTGCTTATCATTTTATTGTGTTTTCTGATACTGCCTCCAAGGGATACAAGCCCTCTAAAAAGAATTAGATAGGGTGAAGAAAACAAGAAGACAAGAACACAAGTTCCTAAAATGATTCCCTCTGGTCCTTTATATAAGATTCTCTGTGGAATGTGCATTCTGCAAGTTAGAAAAGAAAAGCCAGTAATCCAGCCACTGCTCTGACCTTTTTCCCCCCTTTTTTCTTTTCCTACTCTGTATATTCTTTCAAGATTCACAAGGTTCTCATGTAGTAAATAATACACATCAACATTGTCATTTGTTATGAATATTTTTATTGCTCTCACAGCAGTCATAAATCGTGGTGAAAATTTGTTAGGAAAATGCAGCCTTGAACAGCAGAAAAAGAAAATCCTTGCCACACCTGAAAGCTGAGAAAAAATATCCTGGAGTTGCTCAAAACTCTTCTTGGGTGCTGAAGAAGAATTAGATGAAGTACCTGAAAAGGGCCTTCAAGAGAGCTGGGAAGGGACTTTTGACAAGGGTTTGGTGTGATAGGATGAGAGGGAATGGATTGAAGCTTGAGGAGGGCAGATTTAGACTGGAGATTAGGAAGAAATTCTTTATGGGGTGAGTGATGAGACACTGAAAGAGGTTGCAGATGCCCCTCCCTGTGGTGTTCAAGATCAGTCTGGATAAGACTTTCATCATTGGTCTAGGGGAAGGTGTCCCTGCCCAAGGCAGGAGGATTGGAACCAGATGATCTTTAAGGTCCCTTCCAACCCAAACCATCCTACGATTCCAGTCATATGTGCTGCAAAATCTGCTTTTCTTTTTTGCTACTCTTCTAACAATAGATATTTTGGAACATGCCCTGCTAAACTTTTCTCTAAGTACTAAATAATTGTGAGAAAGCAGTAAGAATTAAAAATCTTTGGCATGAAATACTTGGTCTCGTATGAATGAAATTTAGTGAGCAATCTCTGTATCACAAGCACTACTCAGGTCATTCTCCCAAAGGTAAAGTAGGTGAATGTGTGAAGAAATGGACACGGAGTAAACAACATTTACATCAGCTGTGCCTCTTTGGAAATACCTGATTTAAGACCTGAGTGAGTACCAAAGGGTATCCCCTGGATCTTTCATCATTAAGTTACTCACCATTCATCATTGGTATCGTCATGAGGACTTCATAATATCTCTTTCCACCTGCCCCCTTAGAAAAAGTGATCATAAGGTAACTTTTTGAACTAAACATAAAGCCCTAAAAGAGAACAGATGCTCTCAAAAATCAGTAATGAAGTTATAGTTGTGAGATGAGGGAATTGGATGTGGCACTTGGTGCCATGGTTTAGTCATGAGGTCTGTGGTGGCAGGTAGGTCTTGATGATCTTTGATGTCTCTTCCAACCTTGGTGATTCTGTGATTCTGTGAGATCAAGAGCCCAATCTTGGTTTGAATGGATTCAGTGGATAACTTGTCAGTTACATATTTGGTCCAAGTTAAGACCTCAAAACAGACAGTTATTTTGAAAACACAACTGCAAACTGCTGAGCCACTTGAGACCCTGAAATAAATTGAATTACTTCATATTTGGCACTTGGATATTTAATTTTCTTAGTTCCTCTTTATATTTGCATCTACCCATACAAATCAAGGTAATAACTTTAGTGATGGCATGAATATATCTTTAGCTTATTTTGTTCTCTTCCATTTGTGCCTTTGCTTTATTCCTGTACAGTGCTGAACATTTTTAGCCACTTTGAACTCAGTCATACAAAAAAGCCTTAGGAAACATACAAAATTCTTGAGTTTTTCCAGGGACAGAATCCTACCCATATGTGATGGGTTATGCCCATCCTGAAAGCAGGGTGGGGGAGGGCTTGTGAGAGCCTTGTTCTCCCTGGAGGGTGTTTTCCCCCTGGGAAACTGAGTTAGTCTGTTCCGCTCCCCCTCCCTGTCCAACAAGCCTTTGAAAAGGAAGACACTGCAGCCATTTCCTCTCTTTGGCTTCTGCCTTGCCTGGACAAGAGGCTCTTTGGCTTTTCCTTGCCTGTTTGAGAGGACTGCTGCTGGCTTCCTGCTTCTCTGCCACGTGGTTAGGCCTGGTCCTCCTCCCTTCTACATTCATGCCTCTCCAAAGAACTGATTTTGTATACATATTTTCCCCATCCATCCTTATTCTTACCCTTGTGAACCTTTCCTGGTTTATATATATACATATATATATATTGTTTAAAGAAAATTTTTACCTCTCTACTTCCAAACCGACTCCAAATTATTTCTTGGTAGATTTACTCCTTCCCTTTCTTTTTTCTTCTCTATTGGGAAAGAGGAGGGGGGGTGCAGGGGAGGAATTCTCAGCCTTGGCCACCACCTCTGAGCTCTTAAATCCCAGTTAAGGCTCAAACCACCACACCATAGCACACTAAAAGAGAATTTCTATCTTAAACTAGAGCTACTGTAAGACTAATTCTGAGCATATTCCCAGGTAACAATGATAATGACACTTAATGACCATTTAGGACAATAACAAAGTTATATTGATTTTCTGGACAATATATTTCACGTAAACACTTCTGGTGATAAGATGGTAGTGGACAATTTGTGTAAAGACAGACATTTTATGCATCTTTCTAGTCTCATAATGCTTAATGTGTTTGTTATTTTTGGAAACTAACTGATTCCATCAGATATTCATAAAGTGGGTCACAATTTAATTAACAGTCTGCAGAAGTGGCAAATTTATTAACACTAGGGACATTTTCTTTTCCCTGGAAATACAGTTATGCAACTTGAGCTGTGTAATTGAAGAAATGAATATGTGAAACATCTATCTTTAGATGGTCCCTTCCAATCCAAACCATTCTGTGATTCTATGACTTCATGAAAGCTGTCCAAAAAAATAGATTCAAAGTGCTGGTTTGATCACAGTCATCAGATATTAAAGTAGTGCAGAAAATGACAAATAAGGGAAAAGCTATGTGTTAAATGTTTAAATATAAAATTTAAAGATTTAATGCAACACTGCACTTCTTGTCAGAGATGTGACAGAAAGCCTGGTTAGCATTACACAGCAAGAGGGTTAATAATCACAGAATCACCCAGAATCACCAAGGTAGGAAGAGACCTCAAAGATCATCAAGTCCAACCCGTTACCACAGACCTCATGACTAAACCATGGCACCAAGTGCCATGTCCACAATCCCCTCTTGAACACCTCCAGGAATGATACCTGTAAGAGTAGAAGAGTGGGAAGAATTTAAAAGAAATGGGGGTTTGGGTTGGTTTTGTTTTTTTTTTTCCTGTCAGGCATTATTGACAGATATGGGAGGTTAACAAATATGAACCTTTGGGAAGTCCCAGGTGACGGACGGGAATGAATAGAATAGAATAGAATAGACCAGATTGGAAAAGACCTTTGAGATCAAGTCCAACCTATCATCCAACACTATCTAATCAACTAAACCATGGCACAAGCGCTCCATCCAGTCTCTTCCTAAACACCTCCAGTGATGGTGACTCCACCACCTCCCTGGGCAGCCCATTCCAATGGCCAATCACTCTTTCTGTGAAGGACTTCATGACAAAAGCTAGATCAACCAGGAAGCACCATCCATAAATTGATGCTATCCAGAAAAAAAAGGACATTTTTTCTTATGTTGCTAAAAATCCCTAATTATTTTTTTTTTTAGTGTCTTCTTTAGATCTACTTCAGACAATCCAAAAATCCACTTGACTGAAATAAGTTAATTAAGCATAATCCGGTCATTATGCTTAACAGTGTCATACATCTGTTGAATATAACCAGTTTTAGTTCACTGATTATGCTGAGCAAATGGTCTTAATTTAGCTTGAAATGGAAGTGAACCAAGCAGCATTAATACTACAGCTCCTTAAATGCGTTAACTTACACTGCTGCAAAGTGTGTACAAGCAAATAGTTACTGTGCATATCAGCCAAAGTTGTAACTTGATCAGAAGCTTAAGCCCTGGGTTTGCAAGCAATCCCAAGGTTGAAGGCTAATGTCAATAGATTGAATGACGTGAGTTAAAAGGGGAACTAAAGAAAAAGGGTAATGACCTAATGGCAATGAGAGTGAAGGAACACGGGGTTTGCTGTTAGAATTAAAGCTTCTGTCAAATCCTGTGTCTTGGTAGGGAGAATTGATTGGCAATTAAAGAAGAGTTAGAGGCAGAATTTGAATTCTATAAGGCCTGTAAATTGATTGTGTTGATTAGGACAAAACATAATTAAAACTGTCCAATTCTGGCCTAAATACAAGAACATTGCTGAAGTAAAATGTGACGAGCTTTCCATCAGATTCCAGAAGTAAAGAATGAGCTATTGAAGGATCATCGATATATATTCAGAAATTGAAAGAAATGGTTACAGATCTCGCTATAACTGTGTTCATAATATATATAGAGAGAGAGAGAGAAAGAAAAAATGTTTAACAGCTACTAGATATTACTATTATCCAATATTACCATCCATGCAACAGTTCTAAGGGAGATGACAGAAGTATTCACCAAGCCACTTTCCATCATCTATCAGCAGTTCTGGCTAACAGGGGAGGTCCCAGTTGCCTGGAAGCTACTAAATGTGATGCATATCTACAAGAGGGGCTAGAATGAGGATCCAGGGAACTACAGGCCTGCCAACTGGATCTCTGTGCTGGATAATGTTATAGAGCAAGATCATTTTGAGTTACATCTTGTGGCACATGGCTTACTCAGTATAGGTTTATAAAAGACAAGTCCTCCTAGACTAACCTGATCTCTTTCTGTGACAGGGTGACCTGCTTAGCAGATGAGGAAAAGGTTGTAGGTGTTCTCTACCTGGACACCTTTGACACCTTTTGACAAACCATTTGACAAACCATTTGACACAGAGTTCTCCTGAGAACAAGTGTTACAAGGAGTGACTGAGGGAGCTGGGTTTGTTTAGTCTGGAGTAAAGGAAGCTGAGAAGAGACCTTACTGCTTTCTACAATTACCTGATAGGAGCCTGTTGCGAGGTAGGTATCTGTCTTTTCTCCCAACAAGTAATAGGACAGGAAGAAATAGCCTCAAGTTGCACAAGGGGAGTTTTATGTTGGATATTAAGGAAAAAATTCTTCACCAAAAGGGTTGGCAAGTGCTGAAGCAGGCTGCTCAGGGGAGTGGTTGAGTCACTATCCCTGGAGGTATTTGAAAGTCATGTAGATGTGGTGCTTAAGGACATGGTTTAGTGATTGACTTGGCAACACTACATTAATGGTTGGACTCCATGATCTTAAAAGTCTTTTCCAACCTAAGCAATCCTATAATTATGTCTGCTCGTGAAGATGATGTATTTTTATCCAAAAGAGGTGCCTCTAGACACAATTCAAATAAAAACTCTGCAGTTCCCTTGAGATGCCTGAAAGGGAATTACAGGCAGGGAACTTTCTTCAGGGTGAGGTGAATTGTTATCACACTTGCCACCTTGTGAAAGGCATTGAGAATAGCCTACAGATATGTGCTGGGTATTATTTATCTGAAGCACTTCATTGAATGGGATTTGTTTGTGAAGTATAAACAAACTTGTGAATGTACAACTAACCAGACCTCCCTACAAGAGCTTGTGCTTCAGGCTACATGATTTCTCTTCTTAATACTTTATGGAGGTGTTTTAGTCCCTGTGTGTTGATAGGTTTTGTGTGTGTGTGTTTTGTTTTGTTTTGTTTTTTAAAGAAGCTTTACACACCAGGAAGCTATTCCCCTTCTTATGCCAAAAAAACCACCCCATCATGAGCAATATTTGAGTCATGCAAATTAGATCAGTCATAGAATCATAGAAAGATTTGGGCTGGAAAAGACATCCAGAGGTCATGTAGTCCAAACTTCCTGCAGTGGGCAGGGACATCCTTCACTATATCAGGTTGCTCAGAGCCCTGTTGAGCCTCAACTTGAATATCTCCAGGGATGACGCCTCATCTACTTCCCTGGGCAACATGTTCCAGTGTTTCATCACCCTTGTGGTAAAGAACTTGCTCCTAATATCTAATCTAAATCTACTCTTCCCTACTTTGAAACTGTTGCCCCTTGTGCTATCACTACAAGCCTTTGTAAATAGTCTTGGTGAGGCAGGACTTGCCCTTGGTGAAATCAACCTGGAAGTCTCAAATCAGCTTCCTGTCCTTCATGTGTTCTAGTATGGTTGCCAAGGAGGATCTATTCCATGATATTCCCAGGCACAGAGGTGAGGCTGACAGATCAGTAATTTCCAGGGTCCTTTTTTTCGCCTTTTATATAGATGGGTGTATGTTTTCCTCAGTTACCATTGCCCAGACAATGGTTAGTCTCTGGAGCTGGGTAACTTAGTCATGAATAAAACTTGATCACTCCTGGCCCTTATCCCCTCCATTTTTCTGCTCCCCTACAGTGCTCCTAGTACCTTCACATCTCTCTTGGACTTATCTACTGCCAAGTTTGCAAATGGCATGAAGTTCTGAGTTAGCTGCTGCTGATCCAGATTTACATATGCTAACTGAACAGCTGTGGGGAGACGGGGAACTTCTGGGAAAGAAGGAGGGGGCAGGGGTCCAGAGGAAGCCGCGCTGTCCCCACCACTCTGCTCAGCCCCATGCCTCTGTAGGTGGCAGCAGCAAGTGGCGATGAGGCACAGCCCTGCATCCCTGGTGCTCTGCTTGGACCCATACCATTCAGCTCCCCCACTCTCACAGCCTGTGGCCCGAAGAACAGCAATGTGGCACAGCCCTGCTTCACACTGCCTGTGGCCTAGAGAAGGCCATGTGGCATGGTCCTGCTCCCTGCCACTGCGGAGAAACTTTGAGCTGCTCCTGCAAAAGTGTCACCATTTTAAAGCCAGGGAAAGGTGAGATCCCTTCTCTTTGATAGGTATTTTTCCCACTGCTTTTTTCCCCTTCTGTTTCCCCTCATTAGCTGTTTGGAGTTGTTTTGCCTTCATTTACTCCAAGGGCATTATTTGAACCTTGGCATGACTACCCCTCACCCCGTGGTGACCAGGGTTGGTAAGGGGAGGACTTAGCCTTAACACAGAGACACTGTCAGGGCAGATGTGAAAATGACAGATTCATAAAAAACCCTAAAGGCTCTACACTGATACTAATTGTTCCCTATTGTTCAGCTCTGCTATACCAGCAAAGCCAAGGCTTGGTTTCCTTCAGTCATAATAAGTTCTATTCACCTAATCCAAGGCAAAAAAGATTTATCCTTGCACACACATCCTTTGACCAGATGTCACCATCAGCATAGATTCAAATGGGTATCTGCTCATTTAAACCCACCATCAGTAGTGGTTTACTTTCTAGGTGAGATAAGGAGCAAATTAGAAATTATGAGGTGCATCTTTCAGTGGTCATAACACAATTCTCACAAATGCATAATACTAAATCTTCCCTAATTCTGTATGGTTTTGTTCTATTGGATGTACTGACCCTTTCAGTACTGGAGGAGACTTATGAGCATTGACTCAGGAAAACTCCTCTACATTCAGCTCCAGAGATTTAAGGTCCCAGAGGACAAAGACTTTCTGATCTGCAGCTTTTTGAGCAGTAAAATAATGTAGCTTACTCCTTACTGCTGAGTCCCACATGGCATCCTGTTCTCATGATTTGTATTCAGTGGTTTATCCTTTGGGTAGAAGGGAACATTCTGGGGGGGGGGGGGAAGAAATAAACAAAACTCTCCACAAAACTCTTTGTGTTATTCTCTTTCTCTGAAACAAGTGATACAACTGAGCTGCCTCCACACACTGTTCCGGTCTGCTGAGGTCCTATCATCTCTTTCTGTGGAAAGACCAGAATTGATGTCATTCAACTCTTTGGAAGGAGGATGTAATCAGTACTTCCAGATAATAGTGAAGGCTGTGAATTATCATGCAAATCATGCAACGTCAGTCACTCTCTCACTGGATATCTGATAGCTAAAGCTGTAAGTTCTCTGAGGCGAAAAGGAACGAGTCCCCACATGACTTTTCAGGAAGCTGTTAGTGTATGAGTGTTTCTAGTAAACTAGCATTTCCAAGAGATTTCAGAATTGGAGGCCTCTTCATGCTTGGGAATGCTGACATATCCCCGAGGACTGCAAATGCCCAATTACAAAGCTTATGTACCGAAGTGTTTCTTCCAAATATGAACTTAAAGGTTCACCTAGATAACAGGATTGTCTCTTTTCCTGAACATTCTTTCTTCTGCTACATAATTTTGCTGTGCTTGTTGAGTCTTTAGCTTTGAAGTGAAATCTCAGCTACATCTTGAAATACATTATTAGTTGGAAGGAAACCCAACTTTAGCTCATCGTTAAACTTTGAGGAACAGACAGAATACGAATGGATAAAGCTTAGACCTTGTGTCTTTTGTTCATCTGTCTGTTCTCTGATTTAATTTTCATGAATGGAATTCTAGTCAGTTCAACAAATTTATTCATATTCAATCTTAGCAATTGGTGTAATATTGAAATACTGATTTTTCTACACTTTGCTCCTCTCCCCTCACCCTCCCCCAGGTAAATAAAATAGACAAATTCTGGAGTGTTTTAGCTCAAGTCAGAAAGCTAATTATGATACTGTTTATATTTAAGACAGACTCAATTTTAAGATGTTACACATGAAACTTTGCTTTATCTTATGAGCACTATGTACATATTTACTCCTTGGAATATGAAAGTGCTAAAAATTATCTAAATACTGTACTAAAACCCATGATTTAAGGAATATTTCATTTTTTTTTCAGGAAAAAATATTCATACTATTGTTGTACTTTCTGAATGCATGGCAAAAAACCAGCAGCCCATAATACTTATAATATTCTAGTCATCATTAACATTCATCTGGGCTGCTTCACACAATGGATCTTTTTTTTTTTTTAATTTGAAAATATTATTTTTGCCCATTTATTCATCATTTCCCTACAAATGTCATTCTTATTTTCTTCTTCCCTTCTAGGCACAGTGAATGTTTATAATTTGCTTACATGATTGCTTTCAACTTTTGTAGAAATTGATGTATCCAAAGAAAAAACCCACCACAAATATGCCGGCTACATACCACATCTTTTGTGCAGTTCTGTTTTTGTTTTTCCTCAGGATTTACTTCGTGGTTAGGAATTTGATAAGGCTTGCACAAAGAGAAATGGAAACACACTGATTTAGATCATAAATTATATGACATAAATTGCATTACTTGATACTTGGCAGCTTCATGAGGCAGATAGTGCCATATCACATCCAAAACACACAGCATAACACACTCAATTAAAAGCAGTATACTTACATAAACCCACAAAATATGTGACAGACAAAACATGTTAAAAAATGAAGCAGTATTTCTTGTTTGCAGTCTGTTGAGATTTGTATCAAAAGCAAAATGCACACCACAAGGCTGAATTTTGCAGACCTTCCAGAGTTTTATATGAAGCTCAGCAGTGTCTTCAGAATATTCATTGTGAACACCTTTGACCATTTAGGACAGCGTGAACTTAAGTAAATAGTGTCTGTTCTGCACCAAATATCGATCTAGATGGACCCTTTATGGAACTATGCTAAAGTTCTTCTAATTGATGTTTGGACACTGATGGGAGTATAAAATTACAGACATACACACGATGCTAAAAACCGTATTGTGGTTTTGGTGTCCATATCGAGTGGGGGATATCCCTGCTTGACTGCAGGGGGGGTTGATTAGATGACCTTTGTAGGTCCTTGCCAACTGAAACCATTCTATGACTCTATGACTCTCCATATATCCATTGTTGTGATGTGCTATCCTTAGCTCTGGATGGTTTATCAGATCTTCATCATTCACTGGTGTTCAGAAGAAGGGAAGCATTTGATTTCAGTGAGGTCAAAGAACTCTGAATAGACCTCACTGCATTTTACACTATAAAAACTTTATTATTCCTGAGATAAGTTGAATCTTGTCTAATTATCATAGAATCACAGAACATGAGAGCTTTGAAGAGGCCTCCAGAGATCATCGAGTTCAACTCCCCTGCCAAAGCAGGATCACTTGTGCTAGTCCCCACAGGAATGCATCCAGGCTGGTCTTGAAATTCTCCAGAGAAGGAGACTCCACAACCCCCCTTGGCAGTTCTAGTGCTCTGTCACCCTCACTGTAAAGTTTCTCCCCATGCTGAGGTGAAATTTTCTATGCTCAAGCTTGTACCCATTGTTCCTTGTCCTATAATTGCACACCACCAAAAAGAGCTTGGCCCCATCCACTTGACACCCACCCCACAGGTATTGATAGACATTGAACAGATCCCTTCTCAGTCTTCCCAAGACTAAAAAGCCCCAGGTCTCTGAGTCTCTCTTCACAGTGGAGATACTTAAGTCCCCTAATCATCCTTGTGGCTCTCTATTGGATTCTCTCCAGGAGATCCCTATCTCTCTCAAATTGGGGAGCCCAAAATTGGACACAATTAAAGGCATGGCCTCACTAGGGCAGAGTAGAGGGGGACACACTTGCTGGACACACATTTCTTGATGCACCCAGGATACACTGGCTCTCTTGGCCATTTGACTCACTAACTTTTCAAGTTTCATTTGTTTTAGCATATTTAATTTGAATAGTAAAATTGATGGATCTCCATCTAAGGAGACAAGTGACAGATGAAATTTGGATTTCTTCAAGCACTGAATGATTTGAACATATATTTTAGTCTGAGATGTAGTGTTTAAATTATGCTTAAACTTCCTCCCCTCGATCCCACTGATACAGAACTGAGAAAAGCTTTCCAATAGTGGTTGTAGTAGTAGAGATATTTGTTTTCAATCATATGGAATATGTGACATCATAGTTTTTACCTTCTTATTAATAAATATGGTCTTTCAACACACATATACACACACACATATATATGTATGACTTCCACCATGAAACAGTGTCCAGGAGGAAAGTAACATTTATTAGTAGTTGTCTTATAAATAGTAAGGACACTTTTTGATCACCTCTCTAGAAGATTCTCTCATTCACATCTGTCATACATTTTCTAACCTTTTAGCATATGGGCACTTTTTCAATTAACATTTTAATTTGAATTAATTTCAAAGTATATGCTAAGAAATATTTAATTCAAAGAATATACTAAGTGATCAGTCTGCAACTCTTACATAAGCATTCCTCAAAAGGAACGCACAGTGCCTTCCCATTTCACATTTTTCGTGCTGCCAGCAATGTATTTCTTACTTTTTTGGAATAAACTGAACGACATATTTGAGAGGACAGGCTGTCACCATATAATTAACATTTCTCTGCTTTGTACAGTACTACCTATTTCCTTTTAAGTCAAAATTCAGTACTATGAGAGTCTTTGATTACTATTTTTTAAGGAACCTGTTGGTGGTTTGATCTTTCTGTGATATGTTAGGCCGTTCCACATTTTGGTAAGAATAAGCAGTAATGATAATTGTAGTCTGCACGGATCACCATTCCTCAGTTCCATTCTTTCTTTTTCTTTTCAACAAGAATTATATAATTTTGTGTTTCTCAAAAGAACAACAGAAAGATGTTGGAAATTAAATCGCTTCAGTGTTCTTTCCAGCATTGCTTTGAGAAGATATTACAATAATATAATCATCTGAATTGTCACTCTTTTGATCCATTTTTGTATCAAGAAATGCATCAAGAGATGACAGTGCCTGAGACATCCCAGGGACTTGATTGCCCTTTATAAATTTTATTGTAGCAGCATTGCTATAGTAAAGGTTGTGTCAGCAGTTTTATTGTAATACCAGTCCTCAGGGGGTGATAACTCAGCTGTAAAAATTGCTAAAGGCTTAGACTTGGCATGAAGGTTGTATTTCTGAAAGCTAGTTTTTCTAAATGGTCAAAATATTTGATGAATTGAAAAAAGTAGTAAAAATTATACAAATGTTTATATTTGCTCACAAAGAACAGGAATATATAGTTAGGAACAAAAATAAGTATCTGTTGTCCTTTCTTCTCCAGTTTCTTACCTAATCACTTTTCAGATATCTTTCATAGTTGTGATATTATTCCATAATTTCATTCCAGAGTCATGCAGAGAATTTCAGGTGATATGTTCAGCTATATGGCTTACAGGCTTCTAAACAAAACCCAGTTCTGAACAGAAGGAGACCACTGGTTGTTCACTTGGAAACAACTTTCAGCATATTGAACTTACTATCACATTGTCATCTTCCTTGTACAAGGAGAAATTCAGTCTGGTGCCTACTTGAATATTCACCATGTACAGTGGGGAATATAAGCATTATATCCTTCCATTGCTAACAAAAAGCACCAACCAAAATCCCCAAATAAATCTGAAACCTTGGAGAACAGTCAGGTATACATTTAGAGGACACTGTGGTCTGCACAAGTTCCTTACTCACTGACAAATTCTGAAGGCAATCTATCCACACATCTTGGAGGCATTCCATGAAATACCTTAAAAGCTGTTTTCCTCTGATGTGAGCTATGGTTGTATCATCTTGTAGCCACTGCTCCATCACCTTTGATATTAAAATACAGGGGAGGCATTAGTC
Source organism: Dryobates pubescens (assembly GCF_014839835.1). Classification (NCBI taxonomy): domain Eukaryota; kingdom Metazoa; phylum Chordata; class Aves; order Piciformes; family Picidae; genus Dryobates; species Dryobates pubescens. Next base: position 129,511,345 of record NC_071657.1, on the reverse strand, counting down.
ACTCCCTTCCACTGCTGAATATGTATATGACCTTTCTGTGTATGATTATTTGGACAATCTTTATTTATCTAACAAAGAAATTGTTATTTGTTGGGAAAATTTGTTTTGGGAACCCTGACCTTAAAATTAGTGAGAAAGATTAACATGGATTCTCCCACTGTAGGCTGATAGCTTTGTTTTCAGAGTATGAAAGCTATTTGATAGTTTTGTTTTGTTTTGTTTATTTATTTTTGTAGTTTTTATGAAAAGGAAGAAGAAAAAGAGGGATGAAACAGAACTCTGTCTTCACTTGTCAAAACTGGGAATATTTTTATTATACTTTTCATTATGGCATGAAAAAGCATAGGAAAAAATTACTGCACAGTACAGAAATAAGGATGCTAGCAAGAAAAGAAAGGGACATTAAAAAGAGTCAACTTGGAATATAGAATTATCCATTTACCATACCACTTTATGCACTTCTAAATTTTGATTGTTGACTGTTCTGTTTCAGTTTTGTTTGACTTAAATGTAAAGGCAGAAGACAATAGTCCTATGATGAAATAGCGTAATAGGTTTTTCTAGTGCCTGCTGACATGAGTGTTTCTTTGTGAGTATAGCCACACATGAAACAGATTGCATTAACTTTTTTTGTCTTAATTTGCCCTTTCGGACTGTCAAGGATATTTAGAAAGTTGTTATTTTAAATTAAATGCTTAATTGTCAAAGCCATATTTTAGACTGTACCCTTCTACCTATTTAAAAAATAAAGGTTGATTTTAATGGAATTGTCAACACTTTCCCCACTTTATGCTTTTATAAAGATCAGATTTCTAGTTCTGCATGTGTTTTTTTTTTGGCTAAAAGTACCATATTGAACAAAGTGACTGTCTCTTACATTACATGGCTTGTGATAACAAGTGCTCCATATTGTTCTTGCAGAAGTATTTATTTCTCTCTCTGCCTTTCCTAACCACAGAAGTATTGTGAGGATACTTTTGTTTCTATTTCAGGCGCAATGTTTGACTCCTTGAATTTTTAGATACAATTGATTTTGATAAGCAAAAGACAAAATACTAATTGTACAAATGTTGAAGTCAGATTTATTTTCTGGGGGAAAAAAAGTATAAAATTAGATATTTGACTTAACCATTGTTTATTGGAAGTAGATAGAATTTAGTATGTTTAAAAGATGAAGTATGAAACCTACAAAGAGATATAAATTTTATACCAGGGACTGCCATTATGTGAGTCTATGTATTTAATTTGAAAATCCACATACTTCTAGGTGCTTAGAATATAGAACATGAGTGATCTTTTTTCTTTGGTCTTTAGTCCTTCTGAAATAACTACTATTTGTCTATTCCAATTTGTAGTAAATCCTGACACAAATTTCTCTCATAATCCTTGGTGCAAAAGTTACAATAATACAGCATATTTCTGTCAGACAGCATTCATTATTTATCTCTATTTCATTATGACTTTATACATATTTTACATTACTTTGTCATTCTATGTGATAAAATTTATGTGATAAAATTTATGTGATAAATTTTATGTGTTTAGCCTGGAGAAGAGGAGGCTCAGGGGAGACCTTATTGCTGTCTACAACTACCTGAAGGGAGGTTGTAGCCAGGAGGGGGTGGGTTTCTTCTCCCAGGCAACCAGCACCAGAACAAGACGACACAGTCTGAGGCTGCACCAGGGGAAGTTTAGGATTGAGATGAGGAGAAAGTTCTTCACAGAGAGAGCTGTTAGCCATTGGAATGGGTTGCCCAGGGAGGTGGTGGAGTCACCATCCCTGGAGGTGTTCAAGAGGGGATTAGACATGGCACTTGGTGCCATGGTCTAGTAGTCATGAGGTGTTGGGTGACAGGTTGGACTTGATTATCCTTGAGGTCTTTTCCAACCTTGTTGACTCTATGATTCTATGAAAATGAGGTGACATAAAAATACCAAACTACACACTATGTATTGAATGCAAACAAGCATGTTACTGGCCCTTGCAATCTCAGGACATTCTGGATTTATACCTGTCAAAAACATTGACCATATTTCTTTATAACTTTTTGTGTGTGTGTGCTAAATGTGATGTCTGTATATATAGTCTGTCTGTTTCAGTTTCCCAACTGTAAAGACATAATATTGCAGAGGAGAGTGAAGAAGCATTTTGAAAGTGAAATTTGATCCAGTCACTGACAATTAACCATCAAATGTCCTGCATCAGATGCTAATGATAATGTTAGTAGAATGAGATGATGTTTGGGAATTTGTTTAATATACATTGAGATACAATCAATAAAAGGGGTTTTCAGTGGCTGAACTCAGTTTAAACCAAAGTAATTCCACAAAGCTCTGCAATCTATCTTGGAAATGTATCTACTTTTGGAAATTACTTTGATGAACAATACTGACACTCAGAAAAAAATTTAATGTTATCCAGGTGTGCTGTTTTTATTCTTAGTTCATTGCTGAACTGATCTTCAAAATGACAGATCTAACTTCTACTCTCGGAGCAACACTGCGTAAGTCATACCTTGTATTTCAAATATGCTTCAGAAAAGTCTGTGTACTGTTTTATTACACCTCAGTTGGTCTATTGTAATGCTCTTAGCAGGTGTGCTTGACAAATTGATCAATAGACTTTGGAGAGTTTGGACCCAGCTACAAGGCTAAGAAGGCATAGGCATATTGCTCCAATTTCTGTCTTGTTACATTCACTTCCTTTACAGTTCAGCATAAACTTTGAGATATTATTGCCCATGCTAGAAGCATTAGACAAATCTGTCTCTAAAGAAGAGGCTCAAACTGGTCTGACACTAGTTGCATGACAACAGACTACAGTTATGTGATGTTTGAAAATTAACTTTTTTTCCCTTAAGATTAGAAGCATCTATCCCTATAAAATAAGCTTTATACATAATATGCAATTAGAAGCTTTGCCTCTTTATATCCATGTAGCACAGTATCGCAGTATAACTAAGGTTGGAAGAGACCCTCAAGGAACATCAAGTCCAACCTGTCCTAACAGACCTCACGGCTAGACCATGGCACCAAGTGCCACGTCCAATCTCCCCTTGAACACCTGACTCTTAAAACTGACTCTTAAATTAGTTTAGGATTTAACTTGACTGTTTCTCAGAACTAATTACATGTGCTCCCCTCCTTTCCTTGTTATTAAGGTCCTACTTGATTTTAGCTAGTGTTTGTTATCTCTGCAGTCTTTACTGTGAGCTATTTTTCATGCCCCTTTTGACAATTTTTAAATTATTGAGCACCTCCTCTTGACCACTTGCAGTGTTACCTATGACTAATGCTCAGACACCAATAATCTCTGATAAGGTCCTGTAAGGGTCTGGATGGGCTTCAAGTCACATTTGGAGATGATACAAAAGTAGCTGAACATTACCACAGTATCACAGTATCACAGTAACTAAGGTTGGAAGAGACCCCAAGGATCATCAAGTCCAACCTGTTCCAACAGACCTCACAACTAGATCATAGCACCAAGCGCCACGTCCAATCTCCCCTTGAACACCTCCAGGGACGGCGACTCCACCACCTCCCTGGGCAGCCCATTCCAATGACGAATGACTCGCTCAGTGAAGAACTTTTTCCTCACCTCGAGTCTAAACCTCCCCTGACACAACTTGAGACTGTGTCCCCTTGTTCTGGTGCTGGTTGCCTGGGATGCTATGGATTTTGTCTGTAGAATATGTTTATGATTTTAAGTGGATGAACAAGGCAGGGTGACAGTTTAGGCAGTTTAATTCTGTTGGAGCACTAGATTGTGGTAAAAAAGCTCAGCATATTGGCTCGATGTGGTCTATCTTGCTTATTTGGGACAACTTCTATGGAAGATTCTTCACTGGGTCCTTTCTAGAGCACTTCTGTTGAGCCTGGTAAAAACTTTTGAAGGCTAGGCTTATAGTACTGAAATTGCCAAAGAGAGATGAAAAGAAGAATTTGATTCTTCTTCTGTACTTGGTATTGATGAGGCCACATCTCAAACATTTTTAAGCCCCTCACTAAAAGAAGGATATTGAATTGCTGGAGTGTGTCCAGATAAGGGCAGTGAAGCAGGTGAAGAGTCTGGAGAGCAAGTTATAAGGAACAACTGACCAAACTGGGGTTATTTACCCTGGAGAAAAAGAGGCTTAGGGGAGACCTTATTGCTCTCTACAACCACCTGAAAGGAGGCTGTAGTGAGGTGGGTGTCAGTCTCTTCTCCCAAGTAACAAGTGATGGGACAAGAGGAAACAGCTTCAGGTTGCACCATGGGAGGATATTAAGAACAACGAAATTGCTGAAAGGGTTGCAAAGCATTGAAATAGGCTTCCCAGGGAAGTGGTGCAGTCCTCATCCCTAGAGATACATAGGGAGTGATGTAGGTGTGGTGCCAGTGAGACTCGTTCCCAGCACTGAACTGATTAGTAGTGCTGATTTGGATGTTGGACTCAATGATCTCTTCCAACTGAAATAATGCTATGATTCTAAGAAATACAGATCACATAAGGTAAAGTAACACCAAAGTGAGTAAAATACTTATATTCCTTGTAAAACCTAGTATGATATTCTACATTTAATTAATATTTTACACCACTTATTAGATGTAATGTAAGGGTTGACAGGCTGATTAGAGGCTAGCTATTGGAGGCTACTTCCATGGAAGCTTGGAATACGAGCCTTAGCACACTGAATATACTAGATTTGCTTTTAGATTAATAAAAGACATTTAAAAGATCAGCATAAGACCAGCAAGCCCAACCGTTAACCCAGGAATGCTGTTAACTTAAATCAATTTTGATTTACTGCTTCAGCTAAGACAGTTCATTATGTTAGTGGAGACTTTCACACACAGAGAGGTTAAAATATTCAAATTCTGAGCAATGCTTTGAGTGTGTTTTATCTTTCATTCTGTTTTCCAGCAGTACCCTCAATGACCCTATCTAACTACACTAGAGAGTGTCGCCAACAAATAGTACTTCATTGATCATGGTATAGAATTAGAATAGGATAGAATAGAATTAACCAGGTTGGAAAAGACCTTTGAGATCATCAAGTCCAACCTATCATCCAACACTATCTAATCAACTAAACCATGGCACAAAGTGCCTCATCCAGTCTCTTCCTAAACATCTTCAGTGATGGTGACTCCACCACCTCCTTGGGCAGCCCATTCCAATGGGCAATCACTCTCTCTGTGTAAAACTTCCTCCTTAACCTCCAGCCTAAACCTCCCCTGGTGCAGCCTGAGACTGTGTCCTCTTTTTCTGGTGCTGGTTGCCTAAGAGAAGAGACCCACTCCCACCTATCTACAACCTCCCTTCAGGTAGTTGTAGACAGCCATAAGGTTTCCCCTGAGCCTCCTCTTCTCCATGCATCAAAGCTTACAGTATCCATAAGGTAAAAATATTTAGTCTTTATGTAAGATGACCAGCTATTTTCTACAATTATGATCCTTTTAGAATAGCCTGTTGCATACATGCTTTAGCATTTAAGGGTAGACATAAAGCACAGCACAAAGGTATGATGAACCTAAAAGAACATCTGTTATGATTGCATATCTACGTACCCATATGCATACAGACATCTTGCTATGCATACAAAGAATTTCCTCTAATGTACTTACTTTTTTATTATTATTCTAAAGCTATAATAATACATTTATGGAAAAAAAAAGTATTACTTTTCCAGTAATTTTGCTTAATATTCATCTTGTCTCAAATAACTGTGATTTTTTTCTTTATTGCATTTAGAGAAATCACTTTTAGGGGAAGTCCATTTAACATTGAAAAAGCTTTTAGTTTTTTCCTCCAAACATTATTTATTTGGGGAAAAATAAATGTAAATATATACATTTTATTTTTTTTTCAATGATGGTATATTTAATAATTATACATTATATACAGTGCATTTGTGGTAAAACACTCAGATGTTTTTCCTTTACTTAGTTCAACACAATTTATGCAATTTCTTCACAGAAAGAGTGATTGGCCATTGGAATGGGCTGCCCAGGGAGGTGGTGGAGTCACCATCACTGGAGGGGTTTGGGAAGAGACTGGATGAGGCACTTGGTGCCATGGTTTAGTTGATTAGATGGTGTTGGGTGATGGGTTGAACTTGATCTCAAAGGTCTTTTCCGACCTGGTTAATTCTATCCTATCCTATCCTATCCTATCCTATCCTATCCTATCCTATCCTATCCTATCCTATCCTATCCTATCCTATCCTATGCCAAAATTGGATAATCACATTTTGCTGAATGAATGCAATATTGTTAATTGTTTAAGAAAAGCACAATCTTTTTCAGTTATTAATTTTTCAGTGAGGGAGTGATATTTCTTTAGAATGTAAATGATAGGTAAGAAGTTCAACATAACTGAACTGGGGGAGAGATGTTCTTTTGTTGCTGTATGATACTAACACTGAGCATTACATTCAGCACAAATATCTTCCTTTTTATTTTCTTCTGCTTTGGTAGTGTCAAAATAGCTAATGTTCAACCACTCCAGTTTTGAATGAGAAGTATGATAATTTAATTAATGTTTAAAGTCTAAGAGCTGCTGAAGATCATACATAATCCAATTAGTTTTTATTCAATTAGTTTAATAGCAAGCCACTTTGCTATAATTAGAGTTAATCCCCTGATTTTTCTCCTCAGCTGTTTGTCAATGGCCTGTATGATATCTTTGAGGAAATCATAGTGGGATATAATTATCAACAATCCCCGGTGGAATTAATGCACTAAATAGTACTTAATTGTATGTAGTATTCCATTTCTGGATGGGTTAGATTTGAAGATGGTAAGAACACAATACACAGTTTGAAGTTGCTGAATCACTTTCCCCAGAGGTTCTGGGAAGAGGAGACAACGCAGTTATTTCTCGCAGTTACTGAACAAAGAAATGTCAAGAATCAAGCCAAAATGAATCAAAGAAAAGAATTGCAGCTAGGCCCTTCTGAACCACTGTGGCTGTTTATTAAATTGTAAATATCAAGAATACTTTCAGCAGTATCATAGTCTCTTTGCAAACAGCAAATTTGTATTAGTGTCTGTAATGTTGGATCCTTGGTGAGCTAAAGCCACAATTTCGTAGTTTTATGAATAAAAGAAAATGTATATGCATAATCCATAAACAGATTGTATCAGAGCCTTGGAATTTCTCAAGGAGTTTTCCTTTCTGTGCTGTGTGTTCTTTTCAAGCACAAATAGGTGCTTGATACATAAGATGCTGTATCTGCAGATATGGCTTTAATCCAGCACCTAGTCACAGAAATCTAGCATTAAATATAACATTTGATTATTTGGGACATCCTGTTGATAGGCTAAATGCTAACTTCCTTTGCAGTCTGATACAAGCCCAGCATCTTGCCAGAATTTGAGTCATAAAACATAGAGAGTGAAAAAGATAAAGTTCCTGACAAAACATGACAGTAAGTGCATTTTGTCACATTGCAGACAAAAAGTATATTATTTTAGTACAATGTTCATCAAACCTTACACAAAGCTATGCTTCTCCCTGCCAAGATTAATTTCTCTTGTTTCACTAGAAATGCTAGCTCTTGCCAAACCATGTAACAAAATGTGCAATACAAGTGCCTAATAGTAAATTAAAGAAGAAGAAGAAAAGAAAAGCCTTTAAAACTCACTTTGATAGTCTAATTGCAGTGTTGCGATGTAGCAGAAAGGAGCTTTTTGTATTCTTCTAAATGTGACACTGTAATGTGTACCTGTTTTAACAGATTACTTGCCATGACTAAGATACAGTAGCTTGGAAGATCAGCACATAAGGAGGGTTTTGAATTTGCTTCCTGTTCTTCAGCTGCTAGAAGTAATGCATGTTGAATGAGAGAGTTTAAAAGCTTAGGTGTTCCTACGAAGGCCAAAGTACAGGATACTCTCCCATCTTCAGATGTGTTGTTCCTGCAATGGAGAAGCCTAGATTCACACATCCTGTCTGAAGTCAGCATAGGCTTTTTTACTAGTCAAAAGTCATGAGTATTCTTTTGGAGAAATACACTTTCCCATCACTCTCCACTCTGTAGTGAGAGCTGAGTGGGAGGTAAAATCAACCCTAACTTTAGATTTTAACCTTAAATATGTCTGTGATAAGTCCAGAGTCAAAAGCCGTGATTTGTCAAACAGCCTGACATGAGTGCTTTAGAGGAAAAGCTTAGAATTTGCTGGGTCATATGTCCTGCCATCTTGTTTTCCAGTATTTGACTTTTTGATGGATAGGGGAAAGGCAGGATGTTATACGGTCATTTCACTACTTTTGTTTCAGGGACATATTCTTCCTCCTAAAAGCCCTTCCAGAAACAAGTATGTTAATGCTTGAATTTCAAGTTCATCTCAGAAGAGATAATGTGAAATCCTGAAGACAGAAAAATATTTTTTGAATTCTTAAAACATTTTAACAGACACTTACTGAGTCAAATTAAGGATTAATTTCTCAGTCACAATACCAGCTTTACTGCAATCTGTCTGTCCTGGGAAAGATGTTGGAGACTTAATTTTCCTCCTTCTTACATTTATAAAGGCATATGACTACTTCGGGAGCACTCACTTTTTATTCCCCCTCCCCTACATCAATATCTGTATTTAAACTCAGTCCATTGGTAGGTAGTGCAGTAGAAGGGAAAATCATAGTCATTTATTTATTCTTCATTGGGGAAAGATTCCAAACAATTGCTGATTTTATTGCTTTGTGTTTTGCTCTTGAAACTATCCTCACATTGTTTCCAAACAGGAAATAGAAACTTGAGAAATTTGCTGACATTGAAAATAAGATCTATTTAAGAACTGTAAAAAATACACAGGGTAGAAGAGAGAGCTTTTACTGAATTAAACAAATGTGATTGATAGAAAGAAGAGAGGTACATGTCATTTAAAATTTCAAGCCAGGTGCTATGAAAGTCTGGCTGTCAAAGTGGAAATAATATTACCTGCCTGTTTGATGTCATCCATGTTCATACTTTATTGAAGGAACTTAGAGCATGAAAGAAGTAGACTCAGTATCAACTATCAACAAAAAATTTCTGGCCAGGGTACTGTTGTCTGTGTCACAGCAGCAATTACACAGCACTGGTCCCCAGACACTTTTTTCTACTTGTTAGATGAAATCAATAACGCCCAGACAAGCACTGAAATGACAATTTAATGTTCACAAAAAACATTTACACTTCATGGCTGCCTTTGAAAAAGTTTCTAACCTCAACAGGAAGGGCCAGTGGAAGGTTCTATACAGCAGGTAAAGGTTGTTGCTTTCAAACAAAGGTATTAGTTGTCATTTAAGAGGGCTTTGTAAAGATTATGCAACTACTTAGGTAAGAGATCCCTTTGACAGAAACAAAATGCAAGGAGTTTTAGGGAAAGAATTACGTACAACGCTAGGGTGACAATGAATAGAGACTACAGAATCATGGAATGCATTGAATTGGGACTCTTCAAAGGTCATCTTGTCCAATCCCCTTGCAGTGAGCAGGGACATCTTTAACTAGATCAGGTTTCTCAGGGTCCCATCAAGTTTGCCCTTGAATGTCTCCAATGATGGGGCCTTCACCATGTCTCTGGACAATCTGCTCTAGTATTTCACTACCCTTATTGTAAAGAACTTCCTCCTAATATCCTGCATAAATCTACCCTTCTCTAGTTTAAAACCATTGCCTCTCATCCTGTTGCTACATGCCCTTGTAAACAGATGAGAAAGGAGAGGAGCTGAAGGCATTTTCATCTTCTCACTTCAAGAGATGGCATGACTCAGCATGATGGGGCTAAAAGGTGAAAGGCTGAAAGTGGGAGCAGATAGAGATATTTCTCTCAGTGTTGTCTCTTTCATATACAATATGCCTCATAGTAAATTGCAACTGTGGCAGCGCTGGGCTGAAAATTAATTTATACTTGTGCTTTGAAGGAGGTGTTTACCACTTTGGCTCAGGATGCATCAGTAAGAAGTTCAAGTGTATGTGTCTTATGTATTGCTCATACAAGGCAAGGGAGGATAGGGTCTCCCCAGCAGTCAGGCAATCTGGGTCATTCTTGCCTGGCCATCTCCACACTTGCTGCCACCTCAGCTTATCATTTAAGCAAGGTATGTGCCTTCCATCATGATTAGCTGTTTACCTACTGTGCTGCAGCTGTTGGGACTTGGGGCTTTGTAGAGACCCATGAGATCGGTACATTACACTGCTACAGTAGTGCTCAGAAAAAAAGCTGTGTGGATGAACTTGTCTTTATAGGTGGTGCTGGTTATTCTGTTTGCAGTGAATTGCTTCAGGAAGATCTGGGGCCAGGCTAGGTGGACAGTGTCTTTACCAGTATAATCAGTGAAGACAGTAAGATTAACTGTAATGTTTAATAACAACAACTATCATTTTCTAAGGCAGCCAACACATCTGCTTCACCCGCTGGAAAACTGAACAAACTGTAATTGTAACAGAAGATGCTGATTTGTGAAAGTTCTAAGCTTTCATTCAGGATAAGAAGATTGTGGTAAAAACCAAAACCAAACACAATAACAACAACAACAAAATAAATTAAAATTCTCTATCACTGAGGTGAAAATAAGTAATTTTAATTTATATTGATTGTTGTAGTTGAAAGTATTTTACTAGTTTGTTTTTTTTTCTATTGCCAAAAAGATCAAATTAAACTTAAGAAGTACAGAGGTGGGATTAGTTAGATCTTTTCCAATCCAGTGTAATATTTTATAAGTAATTTATTCCCTGAACATCAGGAAAATACTGAGTTAAACTATCTCTTTTTGTACTTATACATCAGCGAATACTCTATGGCCCAATTGCCAGAGGCATTGTTCCATGATACATTTTCTTCCTTCTTCAGTTTAAAAAAATTTTGAAAAGCAGTAGAAAATGCAGACATTTAATTTGTAATAATTCAGAACTGTGGCAGTATTTGTGGTATGCTAGCTTAAAAAAAAGTATCAAGCGTTACAAACTACATGCAGTGGTTCAGATTTCTGACTTTTAAATGAATCAGATTGTTGTATGAAAAATGCCTAATACCTTACTGAACTGTGGTAGATCTGTCACAGTTCTGCCAGCATGAACTGAAAAGCCCCATTAATGATCTAACTCATACAATATTTACTGCTGCTGCATCAAATGGATCTGCTTGTTATACTAACATGGCCACCACCTAGAACACTGCTGTCTCACAGATCAGTGAACAATAGTAAATCAGTCAATGTCTGCCCTCTGGAATTACTGCATCCACTGAAAATTTAACAAGCATCAACAGAATCCCAACTTACCTGGATTCTCCAGGAGTTGTTGTGCAGTGGGGAACAATATAACAAGGAATTTAGAAGATCAGGAGTAGATTTCTTCCTTTTCTCCTTCACATTTCTAATTTAAAAAGAAAGTCTGAAAGATCTTTGAAGTCAAATCTTTCCATCGAGGTTCTTATTACTATTTGCCTTTTCACTCTGAAAAAGTTTAACCAGCTATAGGAAACTTAATATACTTGTGTTTAAGAATTCTATTTTTCTCTCTCACAGAAACATTGGTATAAATCTTATAAATAAAGGTTATCTAAAGTTTGCATGGATGTAAATGCATCTGTGTCTTCTAGACCTCGTTTGAACATGCCCGGTTCAGTAGTACAGTTGGGTACTTGTTCTTGGACTCTGAATACCTTATCTCTACCATCACAGCCTTTTTTGGCAGCATGCCTGTAATGAAACACCATCAGTCAGCCTGTAAGCCAAATCTATGATAAGACAGAAGCAAAAGAAAACATTAAAACCCAACAATTCAAAAACTGCATTGTATGATTAATAAGAAAAAGATTTTTTCACCACAAGTGGCACTTTACATTTTAACTTTCTTTACTTAGGACTTTGAAGGAAGGAATTTTTTTAAAGTGATTTAACAACAAAGCCCTTAGATTAGATGGTAAACATAACACTATTTTGCATTAATTTTGAATTCTAATAGCTGTAGATGGTTATGTGCATTGAAAAGTTGCAACTAATGAACTATATCCAGAGCTACTGAAGTGAAGACTAGGACCAGAGCACATTCTCTCATGTGTGTCATCAGTACTGGAGGTCATGCTGTATAGCACTGTCTTGGTCCAGAGAGGGAAAGAGACTCGGTTCTTTTGAATATTCCTGTGTTATGAAATTAGAAGCAGAAAGGAGGCCAAAATATCAACAGTGAGGCTATTTATTAACAGAATAAAGTGGATGGATCAGAAGGAGAGAGAGAGAGAAAATAGAGAGAGATAAGAGGGACAGAGAAGAGGAAAGGAATTATATTACCACACCCCTCACCCCCTAAGACAGTTTGGGTCTGTGGAGGAAGGGTGCTGCCTTGTTGGCTGTGCTGTCCTCTGGTGGAGGAGGGGAGGGAGAGATCCAAAGGCAAAGTCCAAGTCCTTCTCTGAGCAGCCTCTTCAGCTCCATGAGTTGCAGCAGGCAGAACTTGGGACACGGAGAGGGTTCCTCCCGGTCTGCTTCTTCCAGGCTACATGTTGATGTCTCTGTCCTTTTCTCTCCTGGTATTTTCTTCAGAGTGGCCAGGTCTTTTTCTTCCTCCAAAGCCACTAGTTGTTCAGATCTTTTGTTCAGTTTTCAGTTATATGTCCAGGTGGCGAATATGCATATTCCAGACAGTATTGATAGCAGTGGCCTCTGCCCGTTATTTCCAGGGCAGCTGCAGTCTGGTGAGCAATCTTCTTCCTTTGCACCATCCTTCCTTTCCAGGGTAGCTGATGGGTAGAGATGATCTTTTCTATGTACATTCCAGAAAGTCATTAACCAGTGGCATCTGCCCAATACACATCAGCTATTTCCTGGGCAATCAGCAAAGGTGATTTTGTCTTTGTTGAGTCACATCAAGAGAGACAAGATTCAGTCTTTCACAAGCACTCAAGTCCTTTCTGCCTAGCCAAACAGGACACATCAACATTACTGTTTTGAGTAATGTTATTAGAAGAAATTTTTATGGTTTTTGGAGTTTTGGATTTTAGTGGGTTTCTTTGTTGTTGTTTTTTTGTTTTGTTCTTGTTTTGTTTTGTGGTGGACGATCTGCCTTCTATGAAAACAAGCTTTTGATATCTTAATACATTTTGGAAGTTCACATTGTGAATCTGTTGTGGATGCTTTCTGATTTAGGTGTGGTCATCTGCTAGGTACTCCTAGGTACTTTTTTGCAGTGGCTTCCTAGCCACTTAGCTCCCAATTGGGATTCATCCCAGGCACAATATTTTACATTTTCCTTCACTATATTTTGTGAGGTTCCTATCTCATTTCTCTAACCTGTTTCTAATGTTACCCTAAATTTGTTTTTACTTAAAAATTACTGAAAGAACTACTATCCCTTCATGTTGTTGAAACATTATGCCCCTTTATTGATCTCTTATTTTGACCAAGAAAGCTCAACTGCCTTATTTTAATAAAGGCCTTACATGCTTTGTGAAAGAGGTACCCAGGTTGAACAGATAAATTCTCAAATGTTTTCTGACTGAGAGACTGAAGTCACACATTTTTAGTTACTAGGTAATCTTATACCAGATGAGTACAGCTAGCTGTAACTATGAGGAAAGCTACCTCAGGATTTGTCTCAGATATCACCAAGAAATCAAGGTAAAAATTGCAAATCAAAATGAAAATGGATTTAAAATAGAATAGAATAGAATAGAATAGAATAGAATAGAATAGAATAGAATAGAATAGAATAGACCAAGCTGGAAGTGACCTTCAAGATCATCATGTCCAACCTATCATCCAACTCCACCCAACCAACTAAACCATGCAACCAAGCACCCCATCAAGTCTCCTCCTGAACACCTCCAGTGATAGCGACTCCACCACCTCCTCAGGCAGCCCATTCCAATGGGCAGTCACTCCCTCTGTGTAAAACTTCCTCCTAACCTCCAGCCTAAACCTCCCCTGGTGCAGCCTGAGACTGTGTCCTCTTGTTCTGGTGCTGGCTGCCTGGGAGAAGAGACCAACCTCTGCCTGTCTACAACCCCCCTTCAGGTAGTTGTAGAGAGCAATAAGATTTAATTAGCTCTGAAGTTATCTGTAGACTTCAGCAGTTCAGAACTCTGCACAGGTAACTGGAAGTACTTAATATTTCATGTCGATGCTCATTAATTATTGTGGTGACAGTTACCAGATACTGGAGAATTCCTATGGTCTTTAATTATCTTCTTTTCATACATGTTAAGAAATTTAAAATTAATTGAGGCAGCAATGCATCATGTGTATCTATTCTTCTGCTTAATGTCTTATGCATATATGTATAACATTTATGTATTTTAAAGTGTCCAGCATATATATATATATATTCTAGTGTTTATACAGCTTACTGAAAATGTTTAGAATGATTGATTTGATTTTGCTTGTCTCTCTATCTTTTTTTTGATCTTATTTGAAGTTGTTGAACTAATAAATGCTTTGAAGTGATTGTCTTTACAAATGTCACATAATGTATATGGACATTATATTTTCAGACCAGATATAATTAGGCCTTTGAAGGTCTGCTGTCATCTATACAGACAGTTACAGCAGGCTTCCTTTGCAGTCATTGGCTAACACTATTCAGTCTTTTTAGTGTCTAAAAATGCATTGGGTTTTGTTTGTTGTCACCAAGGGAATTTTTCATTCAATATCAGCATTCTACCAACACTTCATTTTAAATAGCATTTCTTAGACAAGATCAGGGTATTTGTTCTTTCTAAGGTTTTTAATGTGTTTGTGAATAAAATTGGTTTCATTCTGAACTGGAAAGTATATTTTTATCTCAAAATAGGTTTATTTACAACACGATGGAGTAAGAACATGATCATTAAATAAATGCTATTAAAAATGCTAAATAGTTTATAGTTTAGCTCAAGTGTACAACTATCTCTATCTGCTATAACTATTTTTTTCTTAATACAATATGAATTTGAGGAGATTTGTTTGCATTCTTTTATAGAGACAAATAAGTAATTTTGTTTCATTCTGTGATTTCTGAAAGCAGATATATCTTCTGTAAAATAAAATTTCAAAAGTGAACAATGTTATCAGCTGAATATTTAAAAAATCAAGAAAGATAGGAAATCTAATTTATAACAGGATTCAAACTCATCTTTTTTCGACATCTGAAGTTCAAGAAAGTTAGCAGAATGCCATCAGAGAAATGCTGGGTGCATTAGTGCAATGACAATTACACTATAAATTGTTCATGACAGACTTGCATCAGCAGGCTAACAAATTATTCACATACGATATAGCTACTCAAAGATGAGATAAAAATACATTCCTCCTTTGAAGCTTCAAGTCATCAATAAAGTCAGAGAAAATAACATTGAAATGAAGCTTAATTTCTGATTCTACTGAACCCATTAAAGCAAAAAAAAAAACTTAACCTGATACGTGATCAGGAAGACAGAAAATGTGTATCTGTTGCTTCCTGTGATGCCTGATTAGCAAAGGTTCCCTTTTCTTTGCTTCTCTGTCTCATCTACTGTAATTCCTGAAAGACACAGAAGAGCAAAACTATAGATTAAAAAATTCCATTACCATGCAGGAATTATATGATGAAAGTCATACTTCAGCTTCTTAAAGATGCTTAGATGAATAGCATATCAGTTTAATTGAAATCACTAAGATACTTTAGTATAAGTCTTGCACAAACAGCTTTAATTTGACCTTGAGACATTTCTTTTATTCATCTTTGATGTTTTAAAATCTCTTTAGGCAAGAGATAATGATGCATGGTTGGTTGTGTCTTCTTCTGCAGCTCTTGCCCTAGTAGTGAAGTGTTTGAAAAAGATGGCCATGACCAACAGAAGAGCAGCTTGTCTGTAGAAAGCAACCAAAACATTTGTGTTTTTTCTTTACCAGACAACACAGCCCCTAAAAAGAGTGACTCATTCTGTCAACCTGCCCCTGCTGTTTCAGCGTGACCAAACAATCCTTGTGTATGATTGAGAGGTGAACTAGTCATGGCATAAGGTTTTCATAATTTATACATTCAAAATTTTTTTTGTTCCATGCTTATTTAAATGATAAATTAAGTGACCATTTAGTCTGCCTTACTAAATTACAGCAATGATGAGACTGAAGGCTAGTCTCTTTTCTAATCAGCCATCATCTGAGCACTTGGGGTACCAATTTCAATTGTTTGAAAGCAGGACCTTTTTATAGCCATGCTATTTATTCCCTCTACACACCAACATACACCCTTGTGAGTGGGCATATTGCCAAAACTAACAGATGAGGAAGAATATATTTCTAAAAGTGAACCATCAGCTGCTTCAGATAACAGGAGAGAGAACCTACCCAGGAACATGAAAAAAAAAAGCACCTCCTGAATATCTTCATCTACAGGCAGAATGATGCCCTCTAACAATGAGAAGCTGAATTAACTTCAACATTTTAAAAGATGTGCAGCCACACTGGACACATGAGTGGTCTACTAGAAAAAATGATGATGCAGCATGGAAGAAAACAAAAATGTCACATCTGCGTCTTAAGAATTCTATCAGGTGGGGTTATACAATACTAGAATATAACTGCATATATTCACGTGATTAGCTGCTGATATTAATCTTGTTCTGTGTTCTTCCTGCACAATGCTCCAGAAAAGACTAAAATAGTCCTTTTGCATTCTCTCTTCACAAACAAATATCACAGGTAAACCCTCACTTAGAATCTTAGGTCCCTGGGGCAGGAGCAAAGGCTTAATCTAGTTGTATTAAAACAATAAAATACTCGAAAGCAAAAAATTTATTGAGGGAAATTTATCACAGAATCACAGAATGTTAGGGGCTGGAAGGGGCCTTGAGACAGTCCAACCCCTGCTTCCAGAGTAGGATCACCTATATCAGATCACACAGGAATGCATCCAGGTGGCTCTTGAATACTTCCAGAGGGGGAAACTCCACAACCCTCCTGGGTAGCCTGTTCCAGTGTTCCGACATCCTCACAGTGAAGAAATTTTTCCTCATGTGTGCATGATTTATGAATCAATAATTTACAATAAAACAGATGACATGGTTATATTTCCCCAAATAAGTGGTGGGGGTTTTGTTTGTTTGTTTGTTTTTCACAGAATATTCAATTTAATCAACAAAGTAAATATATTAAAGTGTTTTCTGGTATGAAAATGAAGATGCTGCATGAAAATAATATAAGCTGTATCTGATAATAATAACAGTAATAAAATGACTGATAAAAAACTTCTTAATATTCTAGATATCAGATAAGCAAAAATTAATTGCATTAAGGGTTGTTTTTTTTCCCCCATCATATTATCATTCCTAGAAAGGATTAATGTTGTTTAGGCATCTTCCAATGCAGTGATACTGGGATACGTTTAAAATTCTACTCCTTTTAACCATAATAAGATGCTGGAATAAAACACAGGAATTCTTTGTATTGCTAGAAGTCAGAGAAAGACCTGTTACACTTAAATAAGTGGTCACTTTTGTAACTGAAAATAATTGGAAATTTGGGTCATTCAGACAGAAGCCCTGTAAGTGGAGGCAGTTAAGCTGCAGTTACTATTTTTTAAAGCATCCAGTGCTTCACTGATGTCTCCCGTGAGATTAAATTTGCTGCTGAAGCAATAGCTTTGTATATGAATTATAAGTCTAGTAAGTAATTATTAATCTTAAAATATGTAGTGAGTAAGTAAGGTCTCGAGGAACTTTAATAGTGTGGGGCTTGTGAATAGCTTATTCTGTACTTTCATTCTGTGCACCTATTTAGCTTAGCAGAAGACTTTTATGAAGAAGTCTTGCATTAGCTGTTATGTAACCTAAAGTGCAGATACCTAGCTAACTGTGGAAGACACATGAAACTATGATGCAGTCCTTACGAAATAAGATTCTGTATTAATTCGTTAGCAGAAAATAAAAGTAAATTCTAATTTATTCAGTTTATATCTAAATTTATATCTAACACTGGTCCAAAGAGCATGCGACAACGGTCCTTATAGATGCCTTCACCAGTGGTGCATTAGAATAGAATAGAATAGAATAGACTAGAATAGAATAGAATAGAATAGAATAGAATAGAATAAAACAGGTTGGAAAAGACCTTTGAGATCATTGAGTCCAACCTATCATCCGACACTATCTAATCAACTAAACCATGGCAACAAACTCCCCATCCAGTCTCTTCCTAAACACCTTCAGTGATCGTGACTCCACCACCTCAATGGGCAGCCTATTCCAATGGCCAATCTCTTTCTATGAAGAACTTCTTCCTAACATCCAGCCATTCTTTCATTCCTATCCAGCTTCTAAGACCCTACAATACTCATAATTTTTGAGCCCAGAATTGCAAGCACAATTCTTTACAACCTCTGCACTTGTGATCAAAGGTATAAACGAGCTGCTAAAAGATAAGCCGATTTGGCTGCAAATGCACACATTAAAGTCCTAAAATACAGCACATCAGATCAATGTTTTGTTGTTTGCTTTTTTTTCCCCATTAGCACTCAAATTAAAAAAAAATTAAAAATAAATCAAACAGTTCATTTATATAATACTATATCACTCCAGCAATATTATTACTATGCTTTTTACTATTCAGTCTTGAGAAGCATAAGCCATCTAAATGTTATTGCTCTGGGTAAGACAGATGCTTATGTTGATATTTATGTGCAGTTTCAGCTTTTATTGATAGAGAGTGACAACTCCATTTCTGAAACCCTCATAAATCAGGTTATTACCAATGTCCAATTCGTTTTGTTTTTATCTACCTTTAAGTGTTAAGGCAAAGTAAGAAGTTAAACTTAGATTTGCTTCCATAGGCCAAACAGTGGCATAGTATTGAGAAAGAATAATAATATAGGTGTATATCAGAGTTGATAAATTTTGTATTGGCAAAACTAGAAGTGATTAAGCTTCTTTTCTATCTAGGTTACAAAAATGCCTTTAAACCTGAGCAGGTGCACTCACTCCTAATGCAGGCAAACTCCCCATAAAGTGTGGAATAAGGAAAATACATAAGATTGCCAACAAAACTGATGAGAATTTGCCTGAAAGTGAAAAGGAACACATTAAAAACTCCATAATTTGGTCGTATTTAAAGCTACTGAAACATTAACCATGTTGATAAGGTTTTTCTGCTCAAAACTGATTGCCGTGTACTGCATTATATGAAATCACTGACTTCACTGCAATTTGTTTTAATTTGACAGTTATAAAGGAATATGTTAGAACTGCTGCTTGAAATAACTCTCTCCCTGAATTTATCTAGAGACTTTGTTTTTTTTTAATTTTCCTTTGAAAATCTAGCAAGTAGATATCATTGATTCGAACCAGACTCTCTTTTGGTTACCAGCAATGTCATGAAGGATGGATAACAAAATTAAGTAGCTGTAAGTTTCCTTGGAATTCAGGAGACGTGCAGGTTATAACTTACTTGCTACCTGCTGCTGCTGCAACCAAGTAGCATCACAGTTTAGTAAATAATTCAAATTGTTAATTATGCAAACAGGATTATATGAGGAAACAAAGGCATCAATGAATATATGATTTTTTTTTTTAAATCTGGAAGTTTCCCTAAGGTATCTCCATGTGTATTTCTCATCTCCTACATCTTTAAATGTAAATATTCTCTTCCCACACCAAATATTACTGTTATTTACAACAACAATATATATCATGTGCATAGCAGTTAGATGATTATTTTTACTCATTCATACAATGAGTCCTTCACTGTGGTTCAGTTCATGTGCCTGCATCTGAGGGCTTAGATAGTGAAGGACTGCAAAGGTAGAAAGCTGTAGATCTACATTTGAAAATTTGAGCTTTTTGAGTCATACATAGTGATTTGGCCCTTGCAGGACAGAATTTTCTTGCCTGTTCATTGTATTGTAAGATATTAATAGAACATTAAATACTTGGCCTTCATTAGTGTCTTGCAAGGCTTGAGGACTAAAGCTTCGCCTTCTTTAGGATGATCCCCACTTCTGGTTATTATGCCAGCAGCTATACTTAAGATATATTTTTCTCCCCATATGCAATTATGTTTTAAAAAATTAACTGTTTTGTATTCAATTATGGTTTCTTTGCTTTAAGTTTCTTAAGCTTTAAGAGATTGTTGAGGGCTGTTTTAGTAACTTGAAGTGGATCGTTCATGTAAGGTAATATCTAATCTAGTGTGTGAATAATAGCATCTTTGTGGGAAGTTAAAACCCTCTGTTCTGCTTGTGGTTGTTCCTCTGTGTTTCTGGGGTTAGCATTTCCAAGGTGTGATTATAACAATATATCTCACTTGGAGGGCAAATTTATCTGCTGTTTCTGTTTCTCACAATTTACGTGGTTGACATAGCCGTTTGCCTCAAATATTATCAATATTAACAACATTATCTTCTTTCAGATAGTGTAAAGTCGCACCTTTTTATGATCATACCCTTACCATAGGCAGCTTAGTGGTAGGGCAAATGAAGTTACAAATATTCAGTTAAAAATAGCAGCAGATAAACCTCTAAAAAGTGTTTGCTTTTCTGATTTCACACAATTACTGTAGCAATTATCTTCTCTATGGTGGAATAACTTTGTATCAAATACATCAATATTTGTTGATAACTTTGTAAAAACTGGGCATTGTTGGTTGCACTAAAATTAGATGAAAAGTGATCTGGACAGATTGTGTATAATGTGTTGATTCCTCTGCCATATTGCAGTCAGCAGAAGTCCTGGGGGTGGTACCCTCTTGCTATAAAAAGGAAGATGTAGCTGGTAGAGAGTGTTTCTGCTCAGTGAGAATGCAAAACATTACACTACCTACTTGCTCCAAAATAGTTTCTATCTGGTGACTTTCTGGCATGATATGGGGGTATTTAGGGAAAGAGAAGGATAAAAAGTCCAAATGCTGAAGAAAGTGTAGATGTGGTTTTGTAAGTGGTGGGCTGAGTTACTTAAAAAAATTATTTGAACCGTGATTAATTTAAGCACTGTTTTCACTACTAGGATTTTGTTTTCCTTAAAATAATTATCTGTGAAGACAAGTAGGAAATGTGGAAGCCATGTTATACAGCAATGCCATCAAAATAAGTGTTTAATTTTATTCATTTTCTTGGGAAACATT
The DNA here is from genome assembly GCF_014839835.1 of Dryobates pubescens. Taxonomy (NCBI): domain Eukaryota; kingdom Metazoa; phylum Chordata; class Aves; order Piciformes; family Picidae; genus Dryobates; species Dryobates pubescens. The sequence continues at coordinate 129,490,301 of NC_071657.1, read as the reverse complement.
TCTAAAATGCTGGCCAGTCTGTCTTCTATCATACATCATGAATGCTGTTCCATGGATCTAGGCTTATACAATCACTTCTGCACATAGGAGATCCACCTACACACGAATTCTGTAAGCGAAGTTTTGTCTGGAATTATGAAGAATGATCAAAATTATAATTGTGAACCACAACTGCTAACACAGGAAAGAGTTTGGTGACTGAAACTGCAGTCTACATTCAGGAAAATGTGGAAAGAGTAGCAAAGACTGCACATTAGTGACCAAAACCCAAAACCCTCAATCTAGTTAGAACTATAAAATAAAAAAAAAAAGGGAAAAATATCCAAAAACCTGATTCAGAGAGATGTTTGCATTCTTTTTAGACTAGTCTTCAAGAGTAAGTCCAATTTTAACTTCACTGAAAGGAAGGGCATATTTTCATGATTATTATCTCTTCTTTCTTTCTCCCATTCTCCCTTTACTCCTTTCTTTCTCCCATTCTCCCTTTCTTTCCTTTCTTTCCTTCTTTCTTTCTCCCATTCTCCCTTTCTTTCCTTCTTTCTTTCTTTCTTTCTCCCTTTCTTTCCTTTCTTTCCTTCCTTCTTTCTTTCTTTCTTTCTTTCTTTCTTTCTTTCTTTCTTTCTTTCTTTCTTTCTTTCTTTCTTTCTTTCTTTCTTTCTTTCTTTCTTTCTTTCTTTCTTTCTTTCTTTCTTCCTTTCTTCCTTTCTTCCTTTCTTTCTTCCTTTCTTCCTTCCTTCCTCTCTTCCTCTCTTCCTCTCTTCCTTTCTTCCTTTCTCTCTTCCTTTCCCTCTTCCTTTCCCTCTTCCTTTCCCCCTTTCTCCTTCCCTCCCTCCCTCGCTCCCTCTCTCCCTCCCTCCCTCCTTCCCTTCCTTCCTTCCTTCCTTCCTTCCTTCCTTCCTTCCTTCCCTCCCTCCCTCCCTCCCTCTCTCTTTCTTCTTTCTTTGTTTTCATGAAGAGATTCCTCTTTCTGTTCCCCAAAGCTAGCTATAGGATTCAGTCTATTTCAATACTAATAACAACTTTCTTTTTTAAAGCTCTCCACAGCATCTGTCTTCCAATACCCTTAACAGTGATCAAACAGTTTGCTTGATTCATTCATCAACAGCAAGAAAGAGACTAGACTGAAGCTCAGCTCCCATATAAAATATTCAGAAAGTTAGGAACTACATGCCAGTGAACAGATTATTTTTTTCTATATTTGTGGTTATGCTTCCTGGGAAGGTCTTCATTTCCATATGAATACATATTTGTACATTTCCCAGTAACTTGGCATGCTCCAGATGATTTTCCACTTGGGTGAATAGCCAGGCCTTCATGGATCTTGGTGTGGAATTTTGCACATGCATTTGAAAAGAAGACAACAGAATTAGTGTTGTCATAAAAAAATTCCAAGCATGATGGTCCATCAGAGGTGATAACAATTTCTTTTTATTAAAATGGGTTCACTAACAATGGAAACTAGTTTGCCAAATGAAGTATTACTGAACATTTGTTAGCATTGATATTTAAAAAGATGCTGCATGCCAAAGACTGATAATGAAGCTGTAACACACATTGCTGAATTGTTTCATCAGAGAGGGGAAAAAGAAAAAAAAATGAATGGGAAAATTTTGTATTTTCAAGCTCTTTTGCATCTGCTTCTGTTAGCTAAATGCTCTGCTGTTTTATCACTTTGGCTAAACCAAAAAGAGTTTTCAGTGTATTTGAAAGTGTATTTAAAATTTTAAGGTATGATCCTGGTGGCTTGGAGCTTATATTCATTGCTCAAGTATTAAGTATTTTCTACATGTCATGATTTAAGTTGAGTATGCTGCTGCTATTCATACCATGCTGCCATCATGCCAGTTTCAAAATGAAAGTGCTGGCTGGAACAAAGTATGGAGCTTGAAGATCAAATTGTAACATGAGAGGCTTCTTGTTCCGCTTGGTGCTTTTGGGTTCCAGGTTTTAGGTGTTCACTCTCTTCCATTAGGACAGCAGCCGGACAGGGAGGGATGTGGGGTTGCTCCCTGGCTTGGACTTTTACCTTGATGGCTTCTGTTTGTTGTTGCTTTCTGGTGTGCTTTTTCTGCAAATAGACTAAGGTAATAGTGCATTTTGTTATCACATTTATAGTAAACATCTTTTTATCTCAAATCTTTTTATCTCAACCCAGGTTATTTTGTGTGTGTATTACTTTTCCCTCACTTCTGTGTGTGGGGAAACAGGCAGATTAACCTATTCACAGTGCTTTAACCTATTACAATAAATTAAACACATTAAATTCCAGAAGCTCTGGTATAACGTGGTGACTTCTGGGGTCCATTAAGAAGATTGTCCAACAGGTCAAGGGAGGTTCTCTCCCTCTGCTCTGCTCTGGTGAGACCAGAGCTGGAGTATTGCGTCCACTTGTGGGCAGTTCAAGAGGGACAGGAAAATACTAGAGAACAAGAGAGGGCGACGAGGATGATGAAGGGACTGGAGCCTGTGCCCTATGAGGAAAGGCTGAGACCTGGGGCATTTTAGTCTGGAGAGGAGGAGACTGAGAGGGGATCTTATAAATGTATGTAAATATATGAGGAACTGTGTCCTGGAGAATGCTGGAATTTCACACTTTTGGACCTCTGGTGCAAGGAAGACATTGACACACTGCAATTTGTTCAGCAGAAAGGGCCATAACAGCCAGGGTTGGGACATTTGCTTTGTGACAACAGATTGAGGGATCAGAATTTGTTATCTGTGAAACTGTCCAAAAGTTACAATAAAATGCAATTTGAACTACAAGAAAGAACTTTGCTCAGAATAAGATAACCTAGTCCTGGATGATATAAAGATGCCAGTAGGAGTCTGGTAATTCCTTTTTATGCAGGGTAAATTATTTTTTATCCCAGCTTAGAAGTGAAACTAGAATTTTTGGAAGAATTTGAAGTCTGGAAAAACTCCTTTACTGAGAGTTTTAAATCACAATCTACACAGTCTAATAAGAAGTAGATAAAGATTTGATTTGATTTGATCTGATTTGATTTGATTTGATTATCAAGCATATGTATTTTCATGGGGAAAAAATATTAGGTACTTAAAGGTTTCTCATTCTACTATGGGGAAAAAAAATAAAAGCCATGGCTTTTGACTTATCTTCTGATGATCATGATGGCACTAATAAGAGCTGTAATCATCACCAGTGGGAGGAAGAGAATCCTTGAGAATAAGGCTCATATTTTTTATCTCTAAAGGTAATGAACTCTAGGAAAAAAAGTAGATGGTGGATTTTTTACTCTTAATGGTTTCAACTCAAATGTGGATAGAAAATATTGTAGCCAAACATAAACTCCTGGAGTTATTAAAAGCAATGTTAGGCTAAATTCTATTGACCTTGTGAGCAATCTAGTGGCTCTTTTGGGCTTTAAACTTTCTAATCCATATTGCTGATGTTCTCTTTTTTTCTTTACAGTTTAAATTGCTGTTTGTTGTTTCTGGATTTTTGCTCCTATTGTTTAAATTGCTACATGTTCCTGCTGGTATTTGTTCCACAACTGAATATTTCAAACTAGTAAATAGGTTTTATTAATATTTTCCATGGGATTTTTTAATTAATAAAGTTATTAATATTCGTATTAACCATTCTGCCTATTGAATACTAATAACCTCCTTACAATCATAACATCTCAGCTTACTGTTCTCACACTTCTATGGAGTAACACGTCATGGACTTTGTCCCTTTCTTAAGTAGTCCATTTTTCCAACCAATTTGCTGATCTCCTCAGTCTTTTATCAATGATAAAGTGCATTAGTGGGTGGTCTACATTGTATCTTGCAGATTGCTACAAATACACTAAGTAATACTAGACCAGGTACTGGACCCTGGGGGAGTGTGTCTAATGCTCAAACACAGTAACTGCTGTGTTCAAAGCACATTAGAGCTTCCTTGTTTGATGATACTTGGTTCATCTGAAAACAGAATAGAATCAGCTCCAGCAGTAGTCACCATTCTACAGTCTTTGATTATTTACTTCTTCTCTGATGTTTTACTTTTCCACTCTGCCCTTCTGCCCTTATCCAATTTCTAGTAAAGTAAAATAGTTCCTTTCAAGCTACTATTAAAAAGTCTCCTTCATGTTAAAACTCTGCTTTAAAATTTAAATAGACAGTACAAATTGCTTTTCCTCTTATAACCAAATAGCAGATTTATGGAGCTAAGTGACCCTATATACTCAACCTGTATTTCTCCAGATGCCTTCTGACCATGACAGGTTTTTGGGGAAGAGCCTCTGAAAAGTGGACTCCTTGTAAGGAGGAATAAGAACTGGAAAACATTTTAGAAATCATCAAGAATATCACCTCTTCTTCTTGTCCTTCTTGCTCTTTCAGCAGCATGTTTAACCCACCCATCACTGAGCCAGTAAATGTTAGATATTTACAAAAGAGGATGGTAAAACTGATGTAATGCTAGCAGGGGTTTTGATTCAGAGTTCAAAGGATATGTTTGGGAATTATTTTTTTCTTTTTTTGGATTGCACTTCACTAGTTTAGCTTTTTGTGTATGTGTGTACAGTAAATGGCAGTTTTGCAGTCTATTTGATTTTAGAGTCTTAAGGAAAAAATGCATCAAAAATTGTATTGTATGTATGTAGTCAAGCTGGAAAGCTATACGACACAATAATTTTTTAGTCTAAGAAATAACAATATCCCAAAGTTGACCTTTCTAATTCACCATTGATCATGCCATCCTATTCCATCTGGAATACTGATAATGTTGAAAATAACTTCTTTTGGTCCTCCATAGTATGTTTTCCAACCAAAAAGAATATCACAGTATCACAGTACATTAGAGGTTGGAAGGGACCTCAAGAGATCATCAGGTCCAACCCATCTGCCAAAGCAGGACCACACAGGGTAGTCCACACGGGAATGCATCCAGGTGGGTTTTGAATGTGTCCAGAGAGGGAGACTCCACAACCTCTCTGTGCAGCCTGTTCCAAGGCTCCATCACATTCACTGTAAAGAAGTTTATCCTCATGTTGGGATGAAATTTCCTATGTTCAAGTTTATTACTGTGCACCACTGAAAAGACATAAGCCCCCTCCACTTGACACCCACCCCTCAGATATTTATAGACATTGATCAGATCCATTCTCAGTCTTAAGACTAAACAGCCCCAGGTCTCTCAGTCTCTCTTCATAGGGGCGATGATCAAGTCCCCTATTCATCCTTGTCGCTCTCTGTTTGATTCTCTCTAGCAGTTCTCTGTCTTTTTTTGAACTGATGGGCCCAAAACTAGACACAGTATTCCAGGTGTGGTCTCAGCAGGGCAGAGTAGAGAGATGGAAGAACTTCCTTAGACCTGCTGGATGCACATTTCTTGATATGATATATATTATCCCTATGGCTGTTAAGCTGTTGTCCCTAAATACAAATTTTATTCCCTGGAATACAAAACATCTGAAACAAACAAGTGTCAATTTTTCAGTCGTATTATGTTTGGCTGAGCTGGAGTTAATTCTCTTCAGAGCATCTTTGTAGTGCTATGTTTTGCAGTGCTGTATCTGGGTGTTGATTACACACTGGTGTTTCGGCTACTGATGAACAAGCACCCAGGCTGTGCTTTTCCCACATTTCCCTGCCCCAAGAGTACACTGAGGGATGGGCAAGTTCTTGGGAGGGGACACAGTCTAGCCAGCTGGCCCAAACTGGCCAAAGGTCAGTCCATGCCATACGATGTCAGCTCAGATGCATACACTAAGTGAAAGAAGTCCATGGTGTCTGTCCTCTAGAGCAACCACTACATGTAGAACCCTGCTTCCCAGGAGTGACTGAAGATCATCTGCTGATAGGAAGTAGAGAATAACTTCTCTGTTTACTTTTGCTTCCACTCATGGTCTTTGCTTGTGCTTTGCATTATTAAATTTCTTCTACCTTATTACTGGCCTTTTCTTGTATTTTCCCCTCTCCCCTGTCCGTCTGAGAAGGAGAGTGACAGAGTGGCTCTGGTGGGCCCTTGGCCCCCAGCCAGGGCCAAACCACCACATCAGTCAACAGAAATGTCAATTTTAATGCACGGTCTCCTAAGACAGAGCTCTCTGGGATTGTTTATATATGGTTTGATTAAGGTATTTGACATGGGATTGACATTTTCAATGGAGGTACAGAATGCAGTAGTCTCCTGAGGCCAAGGCATAGCTGACAGAGTTGGAGTGGTAGATCCACAAAATTCATTGGGGATTTGTAACAGAAGATTAGTTTTCTACATTAGAAAAATAAAATATGGAGAAAACAGCTTAGAAACAAATGGCTTATTGTTCAGAAACTGTGAAAACTGATAATCAAATGCTCAAGTCAAATGACCAGTAAAGGTCACGGGTAATGGCAGGTGACACTAGAGTAATTGTATTTAGGAAGCATACACACAAGTTAGTGTTCTAACTGTTACTAGAACTGAATACTTCTTATCTTACACAGTGCCATGTGAGAAGTTTATTACTATCTTATATTTATACTATCAGTACAATATCTACAATAAGTTCATACTTAAAGGCCAGGCTTGATTTATGGCATGTGTGAACTAAAATGGCTCTATCTGAAACTCTAAGCAATCTATGTACCAGAGAGATAATAACACAACGCAGAGGTGAGTAAATAAATCTTTTGATCTCCTAGAACAAGCAATGAAAAGGGAACTAGACTGAGTTATCAGCTACAAAAACTTGTGTGTCCTATTTAAAATGTACCAGTAGAAGGTGATATCACCTATTCACATTTTTTACTGAAAAAAGTGTCTACTTTACATCAGAAATTGTTGTCAGCTGCAAAAAAAAAAGGGCGTGCAAATTTAGATAGCTTAAGTACTGCTAAAATTTTTCCAACTTAATTTTCCAACTTTAAAGAGTAAAGTTATTTTATTATTTTTTTCATTAAACATTTCATCATCCTTAATTGAAGTAGAAATAAAAATTAAGGGGATGATTTTTTTTAGTGGTTTTAACATGTGCCTTTGATTATTATTGAGAATTAATACATAGTCTTATTTACAGTGAAGAATAAGCAGTCCTTTGTCCCAAGTTGCATTAGAATGGAATGGAATGGAATGGAATGGAATGGAATGGAATAGAATAGAATAGAATAGAATAGAATAGAATAGAATAGACCAAGTTGGAAGTGACCTTTGAAATCATCGTGTCCAACCTATCATCCAACACCATCTAATCAACAAAACCCTGGCACCAAAATTAACTAACTCAAAAAACTTTCTTGACTGTCATCAAAACCCTTTATAAAATGGAAAGGTTAAACCACTTTTCTTAACATTGAGTGTTGGGTTTTCAGATTATAGAAAAATGCACATTCAGCAAATATAAATGATCACATTTTATCTATTTGCCTGGATGATGACTGGTTTTGTTAAATGTATTCTTTCTTGTCAGAGTATTTACACACAAATAATTCTGTACATCTGAATGTCAATTAATTCCTCCATTCAACTCAAATTGTTAAAGTACAAAGCAATTTTGGAATTAGCTAGAGCAAAATCTCAAAATCTTATTTCCATATAATAAAATACATTCAACCTATGATAAGGATGATGAAGATGCATTTAATTTCCAAATTATAATTACACTTCTGATGGTTACAGCATGATCTGCATCACTGAATATCTACCCAAAATTATGATTCCTTAGAATACAGAATACAGGATTAACCAGGTTGGAAAAGACCTATGAGTCTTTTCATTGAGTCCATCATCATCATTGAGTCCAACCTATCACCCAACACCACCTAATCAATTAGAACAAGGACAGTCAAGAAAACCCCAATAAAATCACCATGGAAGAACTCACATTTGTACCCAAGGATATAGAGTTGTATCATAATATAGTGAAAAAAGAATAAGAAAAATTAAGGTCATAGTGTGCTCTGAAGCTGCAGTATAATGTAGGTGCACCCAAACTCCCTTTGGAGGGTAACTTGCAGGAACAATCTGAGTGGTATGTATGGCAGCAACACAAACCTTTATATAGCCTGAAAAAATCTTTGTAGACACACACACACACACACAAATCTATTAATCTATATATTAATATCCTGCTTATGTGAGTTGTTTCATTTAAAGGTAACTTAGGTATGTCTGTACTACCGTGCAGCCTACATATTAATTTTGTACTATTGGATAGGAAAGTTCTTGAGTGATAATAATTGATAAAGGCATAACATAATTTTATTGTGCAACCAGCCTTCAAGAACAGATTTGCTAAACAAAGAACAGGTTTTTAGTTACAATTCAAAACCAGGGAACACAGAACTACATGCTGAATGGCTGAGCAAGTTGCATAGAAAATAGTGAAACATTTTGACTAAGAAAATGTCATGGTTTTGGGTATTCTCTATAGGCCCATAAGAATGTGTAAGTAACATAATCAAGCAAAACTATGTAAAGTTGATTAAAATCTGAAATGGAATTGGGTTACAATTAATCATTCTAGTGCTGTAAAAGTAGTTATAATTAGCCATTAAAAATAAGTGAAAATGAGTTTAATGGCTTAAATAGAAGTTCAACATTTTTATTAGTGCCAAAATCTAATCCAGTAGAGGAGATGATAGCTTCAGCTGATTCAACTCTAGAAGATTTAGCAAATTATCAGGAAGGTTTAATTACACTGGAGGCAGTCAAACAGAAAACTCAAGAATGCCAATATAGTCTAAAGCAAAATTAAATATTATTAAGAAGCTAGTCCTCAACAGACTTTAAATTTACAAGATAGTTTAATCATACACATTGTAGTATATTTAAAAAATATGCCAGCTGGTAAAAAATGTCTGTAGAAACATCAAGTGTGTTTGAAATGTTAAAGCATCCTACTAGGATTCAAAACTAACCTTACAGAGAATAGCATTTGTTGTTATTAAAGATGAATTTGTTATAACAGAAGATAAAGTAAATGTCCAACACACAGCCCTTCATTCTAAAACTGCAGCAGAGTATCAATGCTGTATGTTAAGAAACACTGACAGTAAGTAACAGTGAACTGAAGACAACTCCTGTTGGGCTGTTAATGCTGGGCTGACTGAATAAATAGGATTCTTTTGACTGACTTGCTCAGGTTTTGAAATGTATTCCAAATTACGGAATATGAAACTTCTTTTTGGTTGAATACTGAGTACAGATCCTCTTACCATCCTCCAAACTCTTTAAAATTCAGTATTTTTGTTTACAAATAGCATTTTTTACATCTTCACTATTCAACAGATAGACATAATTGCAATGTAATTTATCCCATCCTAAAGGAATTGCAGTTAATTGCATATACCCAAATGTGTTGGCACAGACCAGCAGTAAGGTATTCACAGGATCACAGGATGTTGGGGGTTGGAGGGAAGCTCTGGAGATCTTCGAGTCCAACCCCTCAGCAGAGCAGGACCGTAGAATCTAGCACAAGTAGCACATGAATGCATCCAGATGTGTCTTGAAAATCTTCAGAGAAGGAGACTCGACAACCTCTCTGGGCAGCCTGTTCCAGTGCTCTGTGACCCTCACAGTAAAGAGGTTCCTTAAGTTGAGGTGGAACTACCTGTGCTGTAGTTTACATCCACTGCCCCTTATCCTATCACAGGGTGCAACTGAGAACTGCCTGTCCCCTCTCTCTTGACACCCAGCCCTCAGATATTTATAAACATTTATTAAATCCCCTCTCAGTCTTTTCTCCAGACTAAAATATATTTGTAGTTTTACATGGAAAGCATTGGGAGGAGAAAATTAATAAGGCTATCCCTTTTACCCACGATATTCCATATTTGAAAGGCCTGAGTTAGTCCATGTTTGAGATGTAGAGAGACTGGACAAAGCATGCTGGCTCTGTTAAATGTTATCACAGAATCACAGAATCACCAAGGTTGGAAGAGACCTCAAAGATCATCAAGTCCAACCTGTCACCCAAGACCTCATGACTAAACCATGGCACCAAGCGCCACGTACAATCCCTGGCTACAACCTCCATGCAGGTAGTTGTAGAGTGCAATAAGGGCTCTCCTGAGCCTCCTCTTCTCCAGGCTAATCAATCCCAGCTCCCTCAGCCTCTCTTATTCAGGTATTTCATAGTTCCCAGAAGCTGAAAGAATTTCACCTGTCTTTAAATTTATACTGGTTTTAAAAATTGCACATTGGAATTATATTTTTTTTTTCCATAATAACTTTTTTAGAAAGAATCCTTGCCTTTAAACTTTCATGATGTGCTGTGGAAAATAAAGTACAAGGCTTTTTGGAAATTCTAAAAAATGGTGTATCAGCTTTTAACTGAATTTTTTTTTTAGCTTTTCAGACTTTAGATTATAGCCATTTTCTTGCTAATTACATCCTGTGTGGCAGCCATTACCGTGTAGATAAACATGAGGGTGCTTTTGGCAAGGTTGAGTCAGTTGATTCAGCTAATTCAAAGGGGGAGTCAGAAAGCTTGGAAAACATTTTAATTAATTAATTTTCTAGAAGACAGGATGGTGTGAGGCAAAAAGATGAAAATAGTGGGTTGGTGGGTTTTTTGATGGTAAGCTTATTTTTGAAGTCACAGAATCAGTAGGGCACATCTGACAAATATTAAAGTACATGCTTGGAAATGTATGTCTGTATTCGTTGACACAGACCATATGCCTGTAATATAAAATTTTTCACTGTCCAAACACATTTTAAGTGTCTTATTTTTTTAAAAGAAAGATGTGTTTTTAGATTGTCAGAATGTTTGTATTTCAACCATTGGTGCTGGTCTCTTCTCACAGGTAATTAATGATAGAATGAGAGGGAATGGCCTCAAGCTGTGGCTGTGTAGGTTTAGACTGGACATTAGGAAAAAAAAATTCACAGCTAGAGTGGTCAGGCATTAGAAGGGTCTGCCCAGGGAGGTGGTTAAGTTACCAGCCCTGGATGTGTTTAAAGGCTGTTTGGATGTGATGCCTGGGAGTATGGTTTAGGGATGAACCTTGTAGAGTAGGATTCTCGGTTGGACTTGGTGATTCCGAGGGTCTTTTCAAACCTGAATGTTTCTGTGATTCTGTGGTTTTGAATTTAATATTGTCATAATGTTTGTATTTCAACATTTTTAATTTAATATTATTGAGAGTCACATTTCACCCTGTGTTATGCAAACAAAGAATTTAAAAGTTGGAAAAATAATTTGATCATCTACATCCACTCTCAACTTTATTTTGTTTTGTTTTGTTTTGCTTCTTTACAGCATACTCTTCAAGCATTTGTTCAGACTTAGTTTAAAAATTTCAAAGGAAATCCGTATCTTTAAATAATAATATAATAACTACAATCACTGTTACCCTGTTTGAGTGATACAGTTCATCGCTGCCTAATTTTAAGCATTCAAAAGTGTCATTGACTCCAGTCAGTTTGCTAGGTTTAACATTATGCCTCTGTTCAAATGCCTTGTCAACTCAGGCTGCTAGTATGATGAGAAACATTTTCAGATCAGACAAAGGAAAAATAGATCCTGACCTACACCATTTACGTATGTATTAAAATTGACAGTCATCTTTCCTGAAAGTATCCTGCACCATGACTAATAGTTTCTAAATATTTGTTGATGTGCAGACACAGTAGAAATGTCAGTGTCAACCTTAAGTGAAAATCGTTGCTGAATATTGCAGTTAAACTTTCTGATTATTATAGTTAAACTGAGGCTAAGGTTCAAACTCAGCATTTCAAATGAGCTCAGTGCATAAAGTAATTTGATTTTGGAGCAGACTTAGCATACGATCACAGGAATTCTTTCAGTAGGAGTCATCTACTAAACCTGAAAAGCGTAATCAAATTTTAAGCATGTGCTAGTAAACTTAGGGATCTATATGAAGCTAGTAAAAATCCATGCCAACTGACTGAAATGATAAAAAGGAATATTTAGTGTGAATAATGAAAGCAGGAATAAGTAGATCAAGCACTAAAGGAATATTTTATTACATTTCTAATACTTCTATTTAGTGAAAACAGTCTTTATGACCTACGTGTTCGGTTCACAAGGAGAATGTCTCCTGAGTTCTGTTTTCAATACCTTGAATATCACAGTTTTGTATATTTATTGTAATCTGTAATTCTACTCTCATCTGAAAGTCACCAACTTCATAAGGGGTTTTGTTCCTGAAAAAGGTAAAGTAATAAAAAACCCAACCAATCATTCCTTTTAAATATGGTGGTTGAGTTAGACTGGTGATTGAAATGTGGATTTTGTAACTCAAAAGGTTTTTGCAGTGTAATTTCCTTAAAAAAAAGAAAAAAGTGCAGAAAAGACTTTTTATTATCCATTGTGGGAAATGAAACAATGTTACTGATGAAGATACTAAAGGTCTAAATTTGCTACTAATGGCAGTCTGGTCATGAAGTATTAATTCATTTGTCTTGCATTCATTCACTGTTAGCTTGAATCCAGAGCTTGGCAGAAAACAGGGAGAGAGCAAAGTTTGGTGTAATCTGCTTTTGTTTAGGGGCTTTATCTGGAGGAATTAGAATTGAGCAAAGCAGAAAATTCATACAATACTCAGGCTATTTTCTAAAACATTATCTTCTGGGCAAGTATGCATTTGTTGGAGCAGTTCTCATGGTTGGTAACACACGGGAATAGTGATTGGGAAGGTTACAAGAATGATGTTGTGGAACGTGTGACAGGACTAGATGGCAGAATAGCTGAGAGATGAAGCATAGGAGGAGGCTGGCAAATCTCCTTGCCCGTCTTCAGTAGTGGCAGTTCCATTCTGGCTGAACTACCTTTCCTTGTTGTTGAATTTCCTGGGTCTTGTTCCTTAGGTACTTTTTTAACAGGGTTCCATTTAGAACTGCACTGACAGATGTTAAATGTTATTTATTAAGTATATTGCCAGCCACTTGACAGACCTTGCCTTCAAAACTGTACTTGAGTGAATTATGCATGGTCAATACTAATCTCAGTTTTACCAAAGTAGCTGAGTCACTACATTGGGATTTATTTATTTTTAAACCCAGAAACCCTATAGCTGTTACAGTCAACACAGAAAAGGAATCTCTGATGATATCCCAATGAAAACTGTGACAGGATATTTGGCTATTTTCACTCTGCGCTTTCCTTATATTCAGTATACTTTGCTGACATTTCTTCAGGGATACTCAAGTGCTTTGCCATGAAAAGAATCTCTGATGTAAGCATGTAGTCAATTAGCAGCGGTGTGGCAGCTCTCCATGGAGACTGTCTTGTAAGGTGTATCAAAGTGCCAAAAGTAAATAAAAATGGCCCTAAATACAGTGACACAAATAGCCTATTTTATCTCCCTAAATACAGTGATAATTCATGGGGCTCCTACTCATTACTGTCAGAACGTAGTTCACAGTTTACAAAATATTTGGTATTTTTTGACATAAAGAAATGGTTAAATCCAAGCTTCAGCTACTACCTGATTTTCACCAAGGTCATAGGCTGGACTTGATGATCTCAGAGGTCTATTTCAGCCTCAGTTATTCTCTGATTCTGTGATTTTGTATTCTGTGATTCTCTAAATAAGCAAAGCATAAAATTAATTACATTTTAATTCAATTTCTGAGGTTAATCACTGTAGAGAGTCAGTGACAATATAGCACATGGTGGGCACTAGATAACAGATTACAGCACGTTGCAATGAAATGGAATTCTGAGAGGATTTTAATTGACTTAAAATTAAGGAAAACCTAACTTTTGTTATATTGTTTAAAATCTAATCAGATGTAGTTAACTTCTTTACAATGTCATTGTGGTCAAATTACAAAATTTCATGTTGCTGAACTTTCATAATGCTCATCAGATTGAGAAAGTGATAATGTACAACCCTCTGATTTCCAGCATTTTGGTATTCTGCCAATAGGATACATTTCTTACTCATTGCTTTGAATCATCTTTGGTCTGTACATGGAAATTTGGATGCTGTTTCTGAGACTTAATCAGATATTAGCTGTATATTGAAAAAAGTCTGGTAAATTCAAATGTAGGTCTTGTCACTTAAACTAAATGAAGAGGAAGTGCTTACAATACAGTATAATCCCAGGCATAAACCACTTAATTTTTCCTTTTTGCCTGCCAACCTTGAAATCTCTTTTGGTATATTCTGATCTTCACTGTGTAACTTTTCTTTCTTGACTATCTTTCCTTGCTTTGCTTTGCCTTTTTTTTCTCCCTTTATTTTCCTCTGGACACCATCTTTGTATCTGTCAACAACCACTGTGACAACTGCTGTATCACAAAGATCTATAAAGTCCCACCCCCTAGTTCCTGCTCCAATTTGTGATTGCCTTTGTTTTTCCTCAGTTTGGCTCTATCTGTATTTTTTTCCCCCTATCATTCCTCCTAATTCATATTTCAACTATTATTTGTCCTTGATATGCTAGAGCTTTTTTGAATCATACATTAAAATCAACAACAAATCAAATGTAATGATCTCTACTTCTTTCCTTCAGTGTGTTAGATTGACAATGTTAGGTGATAAATTAATGCTAAAGGTTCTTGCTGATTTATTGGAGTCTTACAATATTTCCAACAAGGATGTCTTTTAGTTGGCCTTAACTTTGCCAGTCAGGCAGGTTTCTTGCAGGTATTTAGCGCCAGTTGGAGTGGGACCAGTCACATACCATGAGCAGTATTGCCCTCCCATTTTGATGGCCTCCCATTTCCTACTTTCTTGAAGCATATAGCAAAGAGCTGATAAGGATGCCAGATAAACTCCTTTCCTGTCTATAAATTTTGCTTAGAAGTCTAACCTATGCTTCTCATGACCTAACAGTATTTATTGCAAGAATGACATTCTTGTCTAAAATTTACCAAATACATTTGGTTAAAATTAATCTCACCTTTGTTTCTGCAAACTGAAGGTCTCAGCCTTTTTAAAACAGATGCAAATCCATTTGAATTGATGCAGTTGGATGAAAGCCATGGAAGATGAGCTGGTAGAAAGGTCAAATAGAGTATTTTTTCTGTGCTTAGTGGACTATAATGAGTGATTGCACCAAAGTTTGTAGTTAAGCAGAAACATGGAAACTACTTTTATTGTTAATGAGCAACCTACCACAAATATGTGCTTATCTTAAATTGAAAGAAGAACCTCTGTGATTATTAAATTGCATTATTTACTTCATAACAGAAATAGGACCACAAAGGTATCTGTGAATATCGGATACATAAATGCAACATGTTCTTGTCTGGTATGAACTTCTGTATACTAATGAATTTGGCTCCACTTTCTGAGCTGCATTATCATCTGCTGTTTAATTTGAATGGTGCTCTTGATCATCCAAACACACACAATTGCTGATTTTCCAAGATAATCCGGCAATGAACAGAACATGCCAGCTGTAAGAAAGGAGGCTGAACGTTCTACTTCTGAATGCAAAGCAATCATTAGAATAACAAATCAGGTAGACCTAAAGAGATTGGGAGGTGAAAATATAACGTTGACTAAAATAACCAAATAATAGAATCACAAAATCGTTTCGGTTGGGAAAGACCATTAACATCATGTTGACTTTAAAATTATTCATTTAAAATTAATCTTGTAGGAAACTTGCTTTCTATAGAAGCTGGATATGGTGCCTTTGTGGCTTCATTTATATTACCCTGAGCTTTTGAAAATAACATTTCTTTTACTTCTCCAATAAACTTGAGATTTTTTTTTATAGAGGTCTAGCTTGCTGCACTGATTTGCTACTAATTTCTGGAACAAAAATTAAATATATTTTTTTTTTAGATTTTGTTTCTGATTTTAGATGATAATTTCCACTGAGTCATACTCATCTGTTCCATTTCAGATGCACATATCTGTACTGAAACAGATGGAGTTTTTGCTCACTAAATCAATGGCAGGAGATTAATCTTTGGCTGCAGAACTTCTTCTGACAAAGAAATCCAGAGAATCAGAAGGAAGGAATCTTCAGGAATCTCCATATTTGTGTGAAAGGTTAGGCTGATATTTATGGCCTTTGCTGGAGTTATATGCAAAAGTGGCTTTGCAGAGTGTAACACTTTTCAACTTTTATTGGACAGGAATATGTATGCTTGTGTTGTGCAGTCACATAAATCCTCAGTATGCCAAATATGATCATCCTGTCTAAACAGTACAGATTAAATCCTGTCAAATTAAAAGTTATTTTTAACTACCTCCATTTCTCTGTTATACAGTATATATACACATATGCACAGATTTCTGCAGCTGTACTTTTCAGTGCTCTGCTTTTCCAACATTTGTGCAGATCTTTGCTGAAGGAATGGTGTAAAGAGTCAGGATTTCCTGGATACATCAAAGGAGTAATGTATGTGCTTTATCACTGATCAGCTGCTGCTTGTGTTCTTTTTACAGTAAGACAAATCCAAAAAAGCCCAGAGGAGTGTTAAAGACTGCTGCAATTTCTAAGCGAGATTTCCAAACAGAAAAGAACGTGGAGAACACTAAGTGTAGGTGCCATGAGACTTAGTGTTCAGATGAAACAATTAATTAGACACCCTGTGTGCTTTATTCTGTTGGCTGTTTCATTCTATCTCTAGTCCTGTTATAGGTTTCAGAGTGAGTTCCTCTTGAGACCTAAATTTCATTTGTTTTGGATAGTCAATGCAAAGAGCAGAATGACTCAGCTACTTGATTATGTAATCAAAGAATATCTCTGTTTGGAAGAGATCTTCAAGATCATCGAGTCCAACCTTCAGCCAGCACTGCAAGGTCACCACTAAACCATGTCCCTAAGCACCAGACCCATATGCTATTCAAATACCTCTAGGGATTGTGTGCCCTGGGCAAACCATTCCAATATTTGATAACCCTTTCAGTGAAGAAATATTTCCTAATATCCAGCCTAATCCTCTCCTGGCACAGCATGCATCCATTTCCTCTAGTCCTGTTGCTTTCTACCAAGGAGAGGAGGCTGTGGCCCTCCTTGCTACAACCTTCTTTCATGTAGTTGTAGAGACTGATGAGGTCTTCCCTCTGCTCTTTTTCTCCAAACTGAAGAACTCCAGCTCCCTCAGCTGCTCCTCACAGGGCACATGGTCCAGGCCCTTCACAAGCCTTGCTGCCCTTCATGAGTCTCACTGCCCTTCTCTGGACACGCTCCAGCACCTCAATATCCTTCCTACACTGAGGGGCCCAGAGCTGAACACAATACTCAAGGTGTGCCCTCGTCAGTGCCGAATACAGTGGGATCATCACCTCTCTGTTCCTGGTGGCCATAGTGCCATTGGCTTTTTTGGCCTCCTAAGCACACTTCTGACTCATGTTAAATTGCCTGTCAACCAATATCCCCAGGTCCCTTGGCAAGTTGCAGCTTTCCAGCCACACATCCCCAAGTCTGTACCTTAGTGTGGGGTTGTAGTGACCCAGGTGCAGAGCCTGGCACTTGGCCTTGTTGAATTTCATAGAGTTAGCCTTGGCCCATCGTTCTAACCTGTCCAGACCCCATTGTAAATATTCCCTACTCTCTAGCAGATCAACACAGTCACCCAGCTTGGTGTCATCTGCAGACATAGTGAGAGTGAGCTCAATTCCTTCATACAAATCATTAATGAAAATACAAAAGAAAACAGGCCCCTCTACTGCACCTGGGGGACACCACTAAAGACTGGGTGCCAGCCAGATTTAAATCCTTTCACCACCACTCTTTTGGCCCAGCCATCCAGAAAGCTTTTTTAACATGTAACAGTAATTGAATGTTTTAAGTGGAGTTTTGGGAATATTTGGGAACTTCAGGGAGTGTGGAGGTGAGTTATGGATGTTTGCACATAATTTTGATAAAACCAACAAACAGAGGATTAACTCAGTTAACATCATGCAGATCTTCAAGACTTTTAATATTGGGACAGGTTGAGTTTGTACCTCTGAAGTCTTCACTGAAATGGGAAGACGTAGCATTAACTTTATAAACACTGCACTTGTATCTTCAAACATTATGAGGAGAAATACATCACTCGCATGGTAGTGTCTGCCATGACCACCAAAAAGGGCTGCTATACAGATCAGTTTCTTTTTAATCTTCTTAGCTTCTGGTACAGCACACTAATCTGGGGTCAAGGAAGAGCAGATTGAGAGCAAGAGTATAACAATGGAAAGAGACATCAGAGCACAGAAGGAATGTCTAGTGAAGTCTGTACGCACAATGAATGAAAGAATTCAGTACTGACTCTGTGGTTGGAAATACATTTTCAGGATACAGAGTATGAATCTATGAAGTGAATGCATTGTTGGACAGAGGATGGCTTGCAAGAGGAATTGTTGTGGAATGATATCACAGCTTTTTGCTATCTTTTCTTATAATAACTAAGGTGAAAATGCCCACTATAATTCATATTAAATTTAGATGTTGATACTAGTGATTAAGCAATTCCTCTAGTTTTCTTTCTATGATATTTTTAAATTATACTTACCATTGAACCCACTTATTCAGCAGATGGGTTATTGATACACTAGTTTCCTATTGAACATTTGAAAAAGTGAACAATATTTTAGCCTTATGGAAAGGCAATGATGTGCAAAGTATCAGGAATCTTGATAGCTTGATTTTCATTTTACAAATGAAAACACTACATGCAATACATTAAGGCTTAATGCAGGATGGGAAGTGAAGTAGCATACTTATTACTAGTTACATGTCTTTGAAACCCTGGGGCTAGAAGATGGGAGCAATTGGGAAGATAATTATGTTATAGTAAGTGCATAAATTCTGAAAGATTTTCTGTATTCTAATATATTAGAAGTCTGGGAAACCTAGAGATTTGTGAACAAAATAATCAAAATTACAAGCACTTATAGTTTTAGCATTTAAAGAAGGTATAGGAAATGATAGTTTTATCTTTATCAGACATAGACTTGATAATGAATGTTGCTGTATGGAACACTCTAATTATAGAATCATAGAATGGTCTGGGTTGAAAGGGTAATCTAGTCCAACCCCCTCTGCAGTCAGCAGGGGCATCCTCAATTAGATCAGGCTGCCCAGAGCCCTGTCAAGCCTCACTTTGAATATCTCTAGGGATGGGGCCTCAAATACTGCCCTGGGCAACCTGTTCCAGTGTTGTACTACCCTCATAGTAAAGAACCTGTTCCTAATATCCAATCTAAATCTACTCTTTTCCAGTTTGAAGTCATTGTCCCTCATCCTATCACTACAAGCCTTTGTAAACAGTCTCTCTCCATCCTTTTTGCAGGCCCTCTTCAGGTACTGGAAGCGGGGTCTCCCTGGAGCCTCCTATTCTCCAGGCTGAACAATCTCAGCTCCTTCAGCCTGTCTTTATAGCAGAGGTGCTCCAACCCCCTGATCATTTTTGTGGCCCTGCTCTGCACCTGCTCCATCAGGTCCATGTCCTTCCTATACTGAGGACTCCAGACCTGGATACAGTACTCCTGCTTGCTTTTGCATTAAAAAACATGTTGCTTTTGTCCAAAATTGGGGGTGGTAAGCACTATTAGATCTCTATGTTTGGTCTCTACAGATGATTGGCATGCAGGCAGCATATCATGCACTTCAGTTGGTTAGTAGTCTCCTCAGGATCTGTGAAAATCAACATGGGGGAACAAGTTACACATTGAAATAGTGAAATAACTCTGCTCTAAAATGTCATTTCTCCTGTGCCTGTACTTGAAATCATGGAAGGTTATCTTGCTGGAGAAATGAGCCCAGGTGAACTTCAGGAGACTGAACAAGGCCAAGTGCAAGATTCTGAGGGCCAATTGCATCCTGGGCTGCATCAAAAGAAGCATGGCTATCGGATTAAGAGAGGTGATTCTGCCACTCTTCTCAGCTCTCATGAGACCTCACCTGGAGTACTGTGTCCATGTCTTGGGCCCTCAACAAAAGGAGGATTAGACTGAATGGAGAAGGTCCAGAGGTGGGCTAAAAAATATTATCAGAAGGATGGAGAACCTCTCCTAAAAAGACAGGATGGGAGGGTTGGAGCTGTTCAGCCTGGAGAAGAGAAGGTCTTATAGTGGTCTTCCAGTACTTGAAGGCGGCCGTCAAGAAAGCTGGGGAAGGACTGTTTACACAGGCATATAGCAACTAGGACCTGGGACAATGGCTTTGAACTAAATAAGAGTAAATTCAGACTGTACATTAGGAGGCATTTCTTTGCTATGAGGGTAGTGAAACACTGGCACAGGTTACCCAAAGCGGCAGTGGGGGCCCTATCCCTGGAGACATTAGAGTCAGACTTGATAGTACCCTGAGCAGCCAGATCTAGTTGAGGATGCCCCTGCTTACTGCAGGGAGGTTGGACTAGCTGACCTCTAGAGGTCCTTTCCAACCTAGTGCATTCTATGATTCCATGATTAATAGAAATAAAACAGCTGTTTCATTGTCTCAGTTGTGAAAATTGTTTCAGACTTCAGTAACTTATTTGAGTTTGCATCAGATGGCTGAGTTTAGATCAGACAATAGAACAAAAAGTGCTGTTTCTGTGGCTACTCACAAGTGAGATTTAGGACTCATTTTCTGTCTGACACTTGAGGTGAAAACTGCAGAGCTTCTTTTCCCACTTCTATCTTGCTAAGAACTTTGTTTATCCACTTTATAACACTTATAAGGAGTCATTGCCCATTATGACCTTTGGGACTAGTACGTGTATGTGTGCATAGATTGCTCACTGAGCCATGGGTGTGTGAAATTCAATAATTTACAAGTTATGGATTTCTACATTGCTTATCAGCTCTTTGAGACATCTAGTACAACATTTCTCAAATGAATTATTAAAATTAACATCCCATCCTTATCATCACAACCTCCTCCTTCCTAGATATGTCACTTCTGTGACCAGACTGTCACATTTCATGGAAAATACACCTCTGCACACTTTATTTTTTTTTTCTCTTTCAAGGAGACTCCTTTCAGTATACAGAGAGTTCTGTGAAGTTGGAATTAAGTAAAGTTGTCAGAGGACAGGGCTAAGGAAAAGAAAAAGAAGAATGGGTTTGAATAATTGCATGGAATTTAATGGAGTTAAAAACAACAACAACAAAAATCTATGAAAATGTAATAAGAATTATGCGGAAACCATTATAAGATCTTGCAAAGTTTAACAGAATGTTGTGTTCTATACCTCTCCACTTGTATCCATACCATAGGTTCTATTCTGCTATTATCACAGTATCACAGTTTAACTAAGGTTGGAAGAGACCTTGAGGATCATCGAGTCCAACCTGTCTCCACAGACCTCATGACTAGACCATGGCACCAAGTGCCACGTCCAATCTCCTCTTGAACACCTCCAGGGACGGTGAGTCCACCACCTCCCTGGGCAGCACATTCCAATGACGAACAACTCGCTCGGTGAAGAACTTTCTCCTCACTTCGAGTCTAAACCTCCCCTGGCACAGCTTGAGACTGTGTCCCCTTGTTCTGGTGCTGGTTGCCTGGGAGAAGAGACCACTGAAAGAGAAAATATTGTAAAACTGGTTTACAAACTCAAGAAAAAATGGACTCAAACAATCATGTCCCAGGCTGTGCAAAGTAACTTATCATTTGGGATTGGGAAATGTATTTGTTTTCCTGTTACATTGTTGTCCCTCAGTGCCATAAAAATTACCTGAGAGGCACGTATCAAGAGTGGCTGTATCTTCCATATTAAACTGGTGGTCTGGGACAGCAAACTATTGGCCTAGTAAAAGAATTAGCAATAGCAGATGATGTAGACTTAAAGGGGGAAGGGCATAATGCTATTATAGTCTATGAGAAGGTGTGGCACAACACCCTGTTTAGGTGGAGAAAAGGGGAGTTAAAAAACTTACTGGTAGGGATTATAACCATTAGAGACACAAGAACCAGAAAAAGAGAAACCAGACTTCCATTTTTCTCATGTCAGACCAAGAATGCTTATAGCATTTCCCAAAACTCAATGTAGATTCATTTTATAGTCAAGATATTAATGCAGCCTGTGAAAAAAAAATATTTCACGCTGCTCACATACATGGAAAGAAGTGACAAATGTTGGATCTTTAAATTGTGTGCAAATTTACTGCTAAAACCCTGGGGTCCCAGCTCTATAGTGGACTCTTTAACAGTGAACCCTCCACCCAGAAACAGGCTTTGAGGGTCTGCATTTGCTATGTTCACATACAAGGTTACAGTTTTTCCCTTTCATACCTTTTCTATTTGTATCTTTCTGAAAATCTTTACCAAAAGCAACTGTGTAAAATCAAAATAAATATTTAAACATCTAGGTGGTAGTTTGACACTCCTGAAAATAATGGCTGAACTTTAGTTAATTCAGACCTGCTTTAATAGTATGGTTTGGGTTTCTTGTTTGTTTGTTTGTTTTTCTTTTTAAATACTCTACAAAGTTTGAGTACAAGGTTGCATTTAATATTATCAGGGGACAATTTTTATCTTTGAAAATGTTTTGTTGTCTGTAAAGGATTTGAATAATGGAAGAAATATTCTATAGACAGCATGTTTTCAGCAGATTTCTGGGGTTTTTTGAGTAGAAAAAAAAACCCTTTCATTTTCCTAGCATACCATATGCTGCAGTAGGCTAAATGTGACTATTTCATTAGTTGGGTAAAATACACATTTTTATTTCTTGAGAAAGTCTCACTGCAAACCTTGAAAGGTTACCTTGCTATTTCTAGATTTAGTCAATTGTAAAATAAATTACTTGTGTTCACACACACATACTGGTTTATCATTCATACACTGCTGCTTTATAAGAGGAATAGAGAAAAGGTTGCACATACTGAGGATTCTATATTTCAGATTCAACAAAAGCATAAAAAATGCTGGCTCTTTGAAAATTTAATGTAGATCTCCTACCACCTTAATGATGCCTCATGGAGTTAGTCCAAAATGTATAAAAGAAAGCCTTTGACAATTTTTAGCCTGTCACTTCAAGAAGTATTCCACTAAAGCTTTTCAAGTGCTTTGTCTCTGAGCACACACAGAGACATGCATGAATTTAAATAACATAGATATTGCTATTGTTGTTGTTATTATTACATTAAGTACTTTAGGTATGCTGAACTTCAACAGGAACGTGAATGATGAACTAATATAACATTTCCATATAGCAAAGAGTATCTCCAGAGGAGAGGCTCCCTTGTACTTGGTTATGTGAATAGTCACAGGGATTGTGCTACACTGATAGGTAAAGAAGGCAGAACTGTGTAATTAATTTTATTTCCAGCTGTTGAGATTTCAGAC
This sequence comes from Dryobates pubescens, assembly GCF_014839835.1. Lineage (NCBI taxonomy): Eukaryota > Metazoa > Chordata > Aves > Piciformes > Picidae > Dryobates > Dryobates pubescens. The sequence continues at coordinate 129,467,176 of NC_071657.1, read as the reverse complement.
AATAATTCTAAGCTCTCTGAGCAAACATCTTCCTTTTCTTTACTTCTTTCCAGGCAAACTGATCAGAGGTGCTTTGGGGGTTGGCTGTGTGCCCAGTTTCCACAAATGCCAAAGACTCCTGCACATTGAGTTAATTAAAATTGACTGCTTGTCTTAGGCAGAGGAATCAGGCTAAACTCTGGCTTATTCTACAAAAGGATTGAACAATTTGGACAAACAAAATAATGTGTTACTAAGATGGGGAATAAGAATAATGTAGTGCTTTGTCTTGAAAAAGCAGGTCATATTTACATGTTGTTTTAATTTCCACCTCAGACTTTTAGATATTATTTGGTTGGTTTGAGTTATGTTTGTTTTGTGGGTTTTTTGTTGTTGTTGTTTTATTTGTTTTGTTTTTCTTTACTGCAGTGAATTATACATTGTTAGGTCTGTGTATGCCAAGGACAAGAAGGATATATCAAATGAAGATTTTACAGCTGAAGTTATAGATGACAATAAAAAGTCTAATCTTGCAGGTGTTTAAACCTCACAGGTATCTCCCTTTCTGACTGAAACTTCCCCAGTGCCTAGTGTGACTTTCTTATTCAAGTACATCAAAACTGCTGCAATCTACACAATTTGCCAGCTATCAAATGCCTAAGAGCAGCCAAATACCAAAGGTCTCCAAAGGACATTTAATGTGCATTTCCTAAGAACACCTGGCTGACATCAACAGTAGAGCTCTCAACGAACAAAAAAACATATTGAAGATTTATAGCATTCATACTCTCAGGTTCAATGCCCTTTTCAGGTTAATGGGTTAAAATTCATATATGTCTGAAGGTGTTTATACTTCTAGAGTATGTTGTGAGCTGAGGTTAGCAATGGGAAGCTACTCCTTCATCTTCTGCTCCTCTACAGGAAATATGTGATTCACAGGAATATACAGAAGAGGTGAAAGAAGAAATTGGTGGCAAGTGAGAAGAGCAGCAGTAGAAAACTACATTATGCTATAATTCAGCATTTATAGTGTTCATAAATTCTGCCTTTGCTTCAAGATGCTGTTTTATACCTTTCAGTAACCAGTCTTCTGGGGAAAAAGATGAACAGAGTTGACAACAAACTCATAATTGACTATTTCCCTGATGAGTGCCTACCCCACAAGGTTACAGAGTCATGTGCTGAGTGTTTCTAATGGATCTTGGTTTCTCCTTTGTATAGTCCAGAAGGTTTCTGAACAAAAAATGGCCTGTAATTTGTTAGAGCAGTCTTCAGGGGGAAAGTGACATGAGTTAGGTGGTAGATGACATTGTATCACAGCTTTATTTTAAAAGAAAAGGCTTTGGCTTTTGAAAGAATCCATCTCATGAGATAGGTCCAGCCTCTGAATGTGACAAAAGCAGAAGTTTCTCCCTATGTGACTTAACTCCTCAGCCACTCTTTAGGGTTCCCTATTGATTTTATATATGTGACTTCTTCTTTTCTGGTCTGCAATCTGAGATTTTTAGTGTCTCCCTAGGGATGTGACAGATGTTCTCAAATCAATATATACCTTCAAAGTAAAAAATGTTTAATAGTATATTAGGTACTTTTCCATAGTATAAAATATTGTACAAAAATTCAATATTTAATAATACACACATTTCCATAATATAAAATGTTATACAATTTTCTGTCTTCCCCAAAAGCAGATTTAATTTTCTTTTATTTGTTCTAAACCAATCCATCTGTCTACTAATCCATCATCAGTAAATTTGCTGACGACACCAAGCTGGGGGCAGGAGTTGATCTGCTGGAGGGTAGAGAGGCTCTGCAGAGGGACCTCGACAGGCTGGGCAGATGGGCAGAGTCCAACGGCATGAGATTTAACACATCCAAGTGCCGGGTTCTGCACATTGGCCACAACAACTCCATGCAGAGCTACAGGCTGGGGTCAGAGTGGCTGGAGAGCAGTCAGGCTGAGAGGGACCTGGGGGTGCTGGTTGACGGTAGACTGAACATGAGCCTGCAGTGTGCCCAGGCAGCTAAGAGGGCCAATGGCATCCTGGCCTGCATCAGGAACAGTGTGGCCAGCAGGAGCAGGGAGGTCATTCTGCCCCTGTACACTGCACTGGTTAGGCCGCACCTCGAGTACTGTGTCCAGTTCTGGGCCCCTCAGTTTAGGAAGGATGTTGACTTGCTGGAACGAATCCAGAGAAGAGCAACAAAGTTGGTGAGGGGTTTGGAACACAAGCCCTATGAGGAGAGGCTGAGGGAGCTGGGGTTGCTTAGCCTGGAGAAGAGGAGACTCAGGGGTGACCTTATTACTCTCTACAACTACCTGAAGGGATGTTGTAGACAGACGGATGTTGGTCTCTTCTCCCAGGCAGCCAGTACCAGAACAAGAGGACACAGTCTCGGGCTGCACCAGGGGAGGTTCAGGCTGGATGTTAGGAAAAAGTTCTATACAGAAAGAGTGATTGCCCATTGGAACGGGCTGCCTGAGGAGGTGGTGGAGTCGCCATCACTGGCGGTTTTCAGGAGAAGACTTGATGGGGTGCTTGGTGCCGTGGGTTAGTTGTTTGGGTGGTGTTGGATTGGTTGATGGGTTGGACGCGATGATCTTGAAGGTCTCTTCCAACCTGGTTTATTCTATGTATATGTATTCTATGTATTCTATGTATAATTGATATTACTAATCTATTTACATAACTGTGATTGTGTAGAAACATGTCGAATCCTGTTCATAAGAGCAATGTGATATTAATTTTACCTACTGCTATTATCTGAGGATTTAAATAGAAATATTAAGTAATCCTGGTAGTGTATTCATAATACAGGCCATGGAAAGAATCTGGTAGACTAAAGTTAGCCTAGTGATGTTAATCTCTCCACTCGGCTTTCAAGACGTGGGCTTAAGATGCAGTTTTAGAAGGAGGTCCCAAGAATCAGCGGCTCACATGAAGGGAATCTGTATGCAATATTGCATCTGGGACTAATCTGAATGTATCAGGCTTCTGGTATAAGAGAAATACATTTTACCCACAGCTTTTTTGATGGTCAAAGCTCATTGTGTCTGTGCTCCCATATAACTGGACCAGTTGCAAAACTGATATTGACCCAGGCAGGGTCAAATGGTCAAGCAGCTTGGACCAGCTTGGACTCAGATTGGGTGGGTTTTCTTCTTCAACTCATTCCTTAGCCTTATCCATGCAAAAGTAGTAGCTGTCTTCTCAGTGTTTCTGTTAGTAATGTGGTTTCTCAATTTCCAGCTGTTTTGCTTAACATCAGGTGTAGAAACATGTGAGTTGCTGCACTTGTGGAATGTCTTTATTACATGTGCCTTTGCTTCAACTAAGTGATGCCAAGCCATAGTCCTGCTAAAGGTACGTCAGCACAGATCAAACTGAAGTTTCTACATTGCAGATACTATAAGCAAGTCCAGACAAACACAAGGTGGAGCCTCATCTTATTGAATGTTCTTATGCTCATTTCTGTGTACGCATGTGATATCCTAGGCCTCCTGGCTTCTTAAGGATAAACCAGAATACTGTGTGACTTCGTAACAGCTCATGATTCATATAGATTTACTTCTGGTCTGAATCACTTAATCAATCAGACCAGGGATAATAATCTCCCTGGAGGATTTTTAATTTTGAAAATATCCATTTTAACTGCATGGCTTAGTATCTTTGGATTCAAGCATTATAAGAGTAAAACTCTCTTCAAGATTATGGAAAAATTACCTGGGTTATGGTTTGCAAAATGAAAGAGTAAAAATTCTGTTTCTGTTCTAATATGTATTTGATTCAGAAACACTGTTTAATGAAATTTTCTTTAACAGCTGATAAAATTAAACTTACCTTAAAATACAGCTGCAAAGTAGTAAAAGAAAAAAAAATCTATTTCAAGGAGGAAGAAAATTAACTGCTAGGAAAGGCTGAGATGAGATGGAAATAAAGAGAGAAGGGATAATTTTGGGAGGGACTGAGACTATTGCACACACAGTTTAATGTAGAGATACTGCCTGCAGGAATTTGTGCCCTGTGAAGACTGTTCTATACTCTTTTGAAAAGAGCAATATATATAGGCTAGCCATCAGACAGCAGTACTGTTTTGAAGGCTGCTGGAGGACATGCAAATGAAGTTGGTATCAGACCAAAGGTGAAAAAATACATTATATGTGTGTCCTATAAAGGACATTAAACTCTAACCAAAGAGTAACTGCAGTTATATAAAATAACAATAGTTTTTAAAAAATAGGAAAGGAAGACAGAGAAGATACACATTTGACCCTAATTCTGAGTCTTAAATGGTTCCACAATAGAATCAAGCTTTTTATTGCTTTAATACCGAATTATTTTACATTATATATGCAGGGTGTAGTTTTTCTTTAAAGATGTTCATTTGCTAAGAGGCTAAATGTGCCTTCCTAAAATGCAGGTATTCTTAATAAAGGAAGCTGTATTTACTACAGACTGAATCCTTAACTTCCTGTCTAACCTGTTTTTCCATCGCGTCTTCAAATGCTTATTGGATTAAATGCTTCTATTTAGGCAGATTTTTGAATGAATGGATGAAGCACAAATATGAGCAAATATTGTCACAGCAAATGCTAGTGTATATCATATTCTTCACTATCTTTTCACTGTTAGATTACTGTGGCTTTTTCTCCCTGAAACTCAGAAATTAAACACCCCTTGCATTGCACTGAAGAGATTTGCTTGAATCAGATAAGTAAATCACATTTTAAAGAAAAGAAAATGTGGGGTTTATTTTTTCCAACAGTTATGAACTTCTCAGCATTGACAATGAGAAATTTCATAGTCATATTTTCTTTCTCATTTTGGATTATATCTGCAATGCACAATGCTAGCTACTGCCAGCAGAATAAGTTAAGCCTTTTCTGTTTTTCCTGGTACCTCATCTAGAACTCGCATTGCTCAAATGTGAAACACGTGTCCATTTATTTTGCTAAATCTTTTATGAACTTTGATTTTTAAACTTTTTTTTCCCCCTTTAGTTCTTTTTATTTTTTGCCAGTAGGTATCATTTGATCAATAAATTCACATGAATGAATAATGTTGGGTTTTTTTTAAACACTTCTAGACTGGCATTTAAAATTTGTAAACATTTTTGTAGCCTTTAAATCTGTGTCAAGACTTAAAGAGACAGAAGTCTGAAATGGGCCAGAAATCAGATTCATTGTAATACAATTAAGAAATGAAATTAAATTTACTAAGTAAATTTTCTTTATCCATCAAAAATTAGATGGTTAAAAATGTAAAGTTAAATATTGCATCATTATATTGCATCAATTCATTCTTAAATGAAACTATCCCCAACTACTGATTTTCTTCCTTATAGTGATTTTTGTGTTACTCAGAATCCATAAATGAAAGGTACATAGAAGTAACAGAAAGACATCTAATATAGATAACAGTCACAGGGGAAACACTGATAGGTCTAATATGTCTGAAAAATACGGTTCTTCATCAAAATCTGTTTACAGTCTTCCAAGTAATGCTGTCTCTTTTAAAGACCAAGTGTAAGTGAAGGATCAAGTTTACCTGAAATGCTCAAAGAACCATAAATCAGGAATGGTTTGAATATGAGATTGTTCAAGCTAACTGTTGCATGAAAAGAAGATGATAAACCTGACACAGCAGCAAGATAGTTACCACAGCTTTAGATAAAAATAGTTAGTTGGGAGAAGTATCTAATTTTTTCTTAAAAACAGGAATTTCTTTTTCATTTTCAAGGGTTGTTTTCTTATGGAGATAACAAAACTGCTAACATGGAAGGAAACAGGATGAAAACATTATGTGCACCAACTCCTGAAGACAATTACTTCTTTCTTTTAATATGGATTAGTACATAAACACAGATTATTCTTTTTTTTCAGATACATTTTTCAGAAATTATCTGCAAAAGAATGATACTCACACAAATGGATTGCAGAAGTGATGGAAAGTTTAAATGGAAAAGCAGTAAGCATTTTACAGAAAACCCAAATACAGTGACAAAAGAAACCCAAGGCGTACAGAGTCCCTTACAGCACACCCAGAAGCCTCCCAACATTTCCCTTCTCTCACCTGAGGATATAGTCAAAATCCCCAGGGCTCTTTCTTCCCTCCCCCCTGCCCCACTAGGTTAATCTCAGCTGGCCAGGTCTGAGACTGCCCCTCTTCCTTCTCCTCCTGGCATTAGGCCTAGCCAGTCCTAAGATCCCTTGAGATAACTCTCACACCATTACCCCATAGGGAGCTACTCTACTCCCACAGGAGTAGAGAGGGAAGAAAGAGAAAGTGTATGACTTGCAGATAGTTTTATAGGGTGCAGGACATTATGGGTATGAAATACGCAGCTTCCTGTGTCCACCCACTGGGCTGGACCCTCAGGACACTGGAGGTGTATCTTGTGTGGCAGCAGCAGGAGGCACCCAACCTAAACTGCCACAATCCAAGGATTGTGTACTTCACTGTGTGCATGTATGTCTAAGCTAGGCTTTTGAGAGAGACGTGTCAAAAGAAGCATTAGAAGGTTTCTTTTCAAAGACATTCAGAGAAAGAATGAAATGGAGAAAAAAAAAAAAATACATAATGTTGCCAGAAGATAGACAGTGATATACCCATGGTATTGCAAAATAAGATCCACAATGGCCAGCCAAAATTTACATCTGTCTTACTTAAGATCAAGATTTTGGGATCAAGGCTCTCTCTTCAACTCCTTTAGCAAAAGAGTTGACTCTAGCAACAGTCCTACCCAGCACTGAAACTAGGATTTTTGCTATAAATTGTTAGCTCCAAATCCTGGGCTAGGGTCATAGGCATTCCTTCTCTCTGTTAAAATGGCTGTGTGATGTTAAAAAATATGAGTAAGGGAAACATAAAGAAAACCTGATTTTAGACTTTATTTATAGTGTAAAGGAAAACCCTATCCTGTCGAGATATATTCAGTGAGGCCTGAGAGCAATTCTTAAAGGCAAATTTTATACATCTACATCTCACTTTTCCCTTTCCCCTAATCTTCTGTGCTGATCAGAGAGTCTCTAAGATGAAAAATGTTGCCATTAGTAATGTAATTCAGCTGCCTGGAGCTTACTGCTGACCTGGAGACCTTTGTGCATTGACTCTGTCCGGGGTGTGTATAATTTTCAGACTGAACACCCTTGGCATCACCTAGCTATTTGATCCAGCTCACACCATTCTGTCTGGAGTTGCTGCTTCAGTCTCACTCCCACTGATGCCATTCTCCACTCTTCTCTTCCTTTCTTTTTCCTCTTCTCTCCTCTTTGACTGACCTTTTTTCCCTCAGTGATCTTCCTGTAACAAAAAACCACTTGAAAAAGTTAAAGGCTACACACAACTCAAATAAAAATGGAGAACGAGCAGGAAGAATGAAAAACAAGGTATTATTTGCTCTTCTCTTGTCAAGCTTCTCTCCTTTGCCTCCAAAGGATTGCATAGCTTTTCAGAGGACTCAAATCCTCTTGCAACCACACACAATGAGAAATTAATTTAGTATCTTTTTGTTTTTCAGCAGGAGGGCATGTTCTATGAGGCATCTCATCCGTGATTCCTGCTGTAACTTCTTAGCTCTGAGTCCTGTCCTCAGGTCGCACATAATTTCTGTTATGCTTCTTTATTACTCCAGAGGTTAAAATGGAAATCTGCTACACTGCAATATATGGGAGAAGAAATGGTAGTAATTCTTATGTTTTGCTTGCTGTCAGCATGGTTGTGGAGTTTTTCTTTAGCTATTCAGTTTGCTTAAAAAGATAAAAAGGCTAAGATAAAATTCTGCTTCTCACACTATTTTATGAATTCAAAGTAACTCCATTCAAGTTGAATGAGAGGGAAAAACAACAACAAAACAAAATCAGTTTTACACTGTATATTCACCAGGAGCAAGTCTCACTATTTCATGTTGTCTTTTATGATCAGTGACAGAAGTAGGGCAAAGAGATAAAAAGTAGTAAGAAAACCCTGGGTCATTAGTCGATACTATGACAGTGAATGAAAAAAGGATAATAGAGTGGCTTAAAAAATATATACAGTTTTTCTTGCAATGAAAACAAGTACCTAAGCCCCAAACAGGAGACTAAAACACTGTCTTTGTAATGGGCTGAGGTGTTTACATACTGAAAAGAATTAAAATAATCCTTTAATAACTGACTGTTAGTGTTATAGTCTCTATAAAGGAACTAAAGGATAATATGATGTAGCTTCCAGTTACTGTTCAGTGAATTAGTATGCTGCAAAGGTAATCAAATTAAAGTTAGATAATACCCCCTGTAAAAGCCCCATTTTCGCATTGTTAGAGGAGGCAAAAAGCCATTTTCATTCTACAGGATTTAAGGGTCTCAGGTGTTTGTTATGGCTGGTACTGATTTGTCTCACGATTACATTTTATTTTAAGAATGTTTCCTCCTGCTTTTTGTTAGAAGTCCAAATAGAGAAGTTTCAACTTTCCTCTTGAGATCTGCCTTTTGCATAGCACAATACACCATTTACAACAAGGCTTAAAAAGATTTTGAAGAGGAAATAATGGGATTTCCTAACTTTGCCACAGTGTAAGATGTTGATAAACAGTAATTCTGAGCTGCTAAGTAAGGTGATATCGATTTTGTATGTTGGCAAGCTGGACATTAGCTTTGTGGAACAGGGATATAATGGCCTCAGAGTTTTGAGAAAAAAGAAAAGTGTACGTATCAGAGAAGTAATTTTTCTCTTTAACAGTAAGTTAGGTCATGCTATACTTGATAAGAAGGTGCCCTTCAGCTGGAGTGAGGCTGAATGATAGAATCTAGATAATTGTCAACTGAAAGACTCAACTTAGAGAGTTAGCAGCATTCACCATGGTCTTCTTGAGTGACAGCAGTTAAATACTCAGCACAGGAAACACTCGTGGCCTTCTCAGTATTCACTGAGAGGAAAAACCTCAAACCTTCAAAATGATTTTAACAATTATTGTTCATAATCTGTTACCGAGAACTCTTGTGGGCTGGTTGTGCATGCGCTCAACCTAATAAGAATATGGGGTCAAAGAAAAGCTTATCTAACAGTGGTAACAGAGATTGCTTAGCCTGGAGAAGAGGAGACTCAGGGGTGACCTTATTACTCTCTACAACTACCTGAAGGGAGGTTGTAGACAGACGGATGTTGGTCTCTTCTCCCAGGCAAGCAGTACCAGAACAAGAGGACACAGTCTCAGGCTGCGCCAGGGGAGGTTCAGGCTGGATGTTAGAAAAAAGTTCTATACAGAAAGAGTGATTGCCCATTGGAATGGGCTGCCTGGGGAGGTGGTGGAGTCGCCATCACTGGCGGTTTTCAGGAGAAGACTTGATGGGGTGCTTGGTGCCGTGGGTTAGTTGTTTGGGTGGTGTTGGATTGGTTGATGGGTTGGACGCGGTGATCTTGAAGGTCTCTTCCAACCTGGTTTATTCTATGTATTCTATGTATTCTATGTATTGGGCCTCAGGGCTCTCAGGTCAGAGAATCAAAGGATCACAGAATCACCTAAATTGGAAAAGGACTTTAAGATCACCAAGTCAAATCATTAACCAAAGTGTAGATCCTGGTATTTGGCCTTATTGAAACTTCTACAACAGGCCTTGACCCATTGATCAGGTTTGTCCAGATGGCTCTGCAGAGCCCCCCTACCCTCAAACAGATCAACGATTCTATACAGCTTTGGTGTTATCTACAAACTTACTAAGGGTGAACTCTATGCCTTCATCCATCTCATTGATATAGATGTAAAATAGGACTTGAATAAAGATCTTAAATAGGACTGAATGATTCAAAACAAAGCAATTTTTACCAGTGAAAGAACTAGAATTTTCCCTTAGTCCTCTGAGAAAATGGAAATAGAGTGAGGTGGTTAAAAAGATCAAGTTAGATACATAAAAATATATTTATTGCAGTTTGTTGGTTTGTTTTTTACATTGCTTAAGAATGGCCTCATAAGAGTTGAGATGATGTCAGAAGGAGACAATGCTTTTACAAATTAATATATAATGGTTCTCAAATAAATCAGTTGTATGATTCAGTAATGCTCTTTATAGTTTTCTATTTCTGGCATAGGTCTTGCTTTCACATATTGGAAAATGGTATCAACTATTACCACACTTACGTTTACCATCTGTGGCTAGGAAAATAACTGATGGACTCGGAGAATGTCTCCACATTACTATGACCTTCCATTAAACTGTCACCAGTTTGAAGAATGCAACTTTTGAAAGGATGTTAAGAGATTTCAAGGGCAAGACTGAGACAGGTAATCTTAACACTGAAAATTGCCTGCAGGGTTAGCATGCAAGTCTTTGTCTTAAAAGCTCTTCCTAAAATAGATGCTACACAAAACATGATTTTGATGTAGCGATTTTTATTATTTTTTTTTACAGAGTTTTTTTTTTTTTCTTGGAGCTGACAGTTAAGTCAAGGCCTTCTTGATTCATCACTGAGAAATCCTAAAAGCCTAATACGCTGGCTGAAGTATTAAGGAGACAAAAATCTTGAAATTCAGAATCCAATATAAGATAGAATCATAGAATCATAGAATCAGTTAGGGTTGGAAGGGACCACAAGGATCATCTAGTTCCAACCCCCCTGCCATGGGCAGGGACACCCCACACTAGATCAGGCTGGCCAGAGCCTCATCCAGCCTGGTTTTAAACACCTCCAGGGATGGGGCCTCAACCACCTCCCTGGACAACCCATTCCAAGGCTTCACCACTCTCACAGTGAAGAACTTCTTCCTCACGTCCAGCCTGAATCTCCCTACCTCCAGCTTCATTCCATTCCCCCTAGTCCTATCACTACCTGATATCCTGAGAAGTCCCTCCCCAGCCTTCTTGTAGGCCCCCTTCAGATACTGGAAGGATACAATAGGGTCACCTTTTCCCCAGACTGTTGTGGGCTGTTTGTGCATGTGCTCAGTTTTAAATGCATATCTAGAGAGTTATATTCTGGAAAATAAACAAGTGATCTGAAGTTCATATTCCTGGGAAACTGAGAAAAGTGTAGAGTTATTTTCTCTTTCTGCCAGATTTGTGAGTTGAAAAATCAGTGCTATGTGAATAATTAGTGATGAATAATTGATATAAAAAGTTAAATGGATTTGGAGCTTTTTTTTTTTTATTATTTTTTCATTCTAAATTATTCACAGATTTCCTTACTTAATATTTTTGACTGTAGACTGTTAACAATAGGCAATTTTTAATTTACAGGTAATTATTAATTCACAGTGTTACTTAGCAAAAGTAGAAGTTGGAGGGGGAGGAGGAGAGTTTATTAATGGGCTTACTTATATAAGCAGCAATACAGCATGATTCCTGTTTTACTTTTCTACTTCCTGTCATATGACTCCCAATTCACAGTACCATTCAATTACTTACTTTGGTGCTGCAAAATTTGCAGTGTCTTTCTGGTTACATAAATGAAGCAGACAGTGAGCATTTTCTAAACTGAATAAACCTGTCTCTTAATGCAATTATCAAGAATAGGTTGGACTTGTTGATCTCAAAGGTCTTTTCCAACCTGGTTAATCCGATTCTAGTATTATTGTACTTGCAATTCAGTGTTGCTTTTGATAGACTTTTTCAGTCTGTAACTCACCATCACTGGAGGTGTTCAGGAGGAGGCTTGATGGGGTGCTTGGTGCCATGGTTTAGTTGTTTAGGTGGATTGGATTGGTTGATGGGTTGGGCGTGATGATCTTGAAGGTCTCTTCCAACCTGGTTTATTCTATTCTATTCTATTCTATTCTATTCTATTCTATTCTATTCTATTCTATTCTATTCTATTCTATTCTAATTATTTGCTCAACTCTATATCTATATATCTATCTCTACATCTATCTCTCTACATCTCTATATCTATATCTATCTGTATTAAGGTCACTTGGAGACCTTTGCTTGAAATGATATCACCAGCAAAGCCGCTGTACTATATTATATACTGCTAATGTCTATTGTTCGATAACCAATAGATGTTCAGCTATATAATTTACATTCTTAGCATGTCAAAGACAGAAGACCAAAGCTGTCACTGTTTTGGTATTCATTGCTGAAATATTTTGAAAACAATACTCAAAGAAAAAAAAAAGAATCATGCACACACAGAGATATTTTGATAAATAAATTTGGAAGTGGTCATGTCTGCTGCAAATAGATCCGAGAAATAATACCATTGGTTATATCCAATTTCCTGCCAAGCATTGCTGAAATTGTATCTTAGAAACAAATATAGTGTCATACAAGTGACATCTATATTTGTAAGAGTAATGCTAGTCTGTGTCAGGCACATCAAGGTGTTATAAATATCTTTTATACACTCACACACACAAACACTGGATTTAAAATAGCATTACTTTTGTCAATGTGCTTCCTGTCATTTAAATATTTAATAATAGTCAATAATATTAAAACTGAAAATGTATCTCCCAGCAATGGACTTCTGTGCTTTTAGGATTTGCTGATTTTTATTATTTCAGTGACTTCCCTGCTGATAAATATTCCAGCTCTCCTTCTTATTGGTGGAGTGTTGGCACAGGCAATGTCCTTTCACAGGCATCCCAACAAGAAACACAGCTGAAATGTAAGTTTTTCTCTACCCCAGTGGGGCTATGGACTTCCTCAGCTCCAGATTAAGACAGTATTGCAATGTATCTGAAATCAGTGTTGGAAACAGAAAGCTCAGGTATGGGGCTTCAGGCATGAAAACAGCAGGCGAGCAGAGGTGTGCTGAGGTAGAAGGCACTGGAGAGGGCAGATACTTTGTTTCCAGATGTTTCATTTATGACATACCTGGAATAATTAGAAAAGTTTCTTAATTTACACACTTCACTCTCCCCTATTTGAAAAACCCAGGGCACCAGTCACACATTCTAGAGACAGATAGTTTTCAAGAAGGCTAAAGCATCTGGTTCACACTCTAATTATGAAACCCAGTAAGTATAAGTAATGACACCAGTTTTCCTATGGCTTTTTGTCTTGTGACTGGATGATCTAATGTTTCACATGAGGCAAGAACTGTCATTTCTCTACTCTTGCAGCTATCATGATAGTTGTCTGATAGATGCAGTCTCTTGTAGCTACTGAGGCTAGAGCAGCAGTGCAGGCTTGTCCCTATACATGCTGCTGATTTTCCTGCAATTTCTAGGACTTAAATTTATTTACTCTTTCCCATGTACAATTTAACTTGGCCATTTAACAAGAAATCTGTTGACAGGTGAGAAAAGCAAAGAGGAGTAAACACACACACTCAGAAATAGCACAAAACTGCATGGACTTTCATTCCTTGGGAAGCTCTATTTAAATAATAACATAATTGAAATGCAAATGTCACTTGCATATAAGCAATTGTGCTAACTAAATTCCCAATTCAGAAACAGTCAAGGATGCCTCCAGCATATTTTGAAATGTGTTTTTACAACTACACTCAGGTAAGGTGTTAAGCATATGCTTCATCCATTGAACTTAATGTTTTGTGGTTTTATTCCTGAAGATTGTGACAGCTACAAGAAAAAAGGTTGAATCAACTACAATTTGACCATGTCAAATGGTCAGATTGACAGAAGAACAATTGCTTCATTGAGTCACCTCATTATTTATATTCGGTAAGCTAGAGCTAGTTTTAGTGATAAAATATTGATTACTGTTATTTCTCAGATGTCCAACACTACAGTATCTGTGTGAGCAAATGAATTCTGAAATATAAAACTTCCAGAGAAAGTTTAAATGCATTCATATTAACAAAGATTTATTAAATTTGGTGATAGAACAGAACAGAATAGAATAGAATAAAATAGAATAGAATAGAATAGAATAGAATAGACCAGGTTGGAAGAGACCTTCAAGATCATCACATCCAACCCATCAACCAATCCAACCCACCTAATCAACAAAACCATGGCACCAAGCACCCTATCAAGTCTCCTCCTGAACACCTCCAATGATGGTGACTCCACCATCTCCCTGGGCAGCCCATTCCAATGGGCAGTCACTCTCTCTGTATAGAACTTCTTCCTAACATCCAGGCTAAACCTCCCCTGGCATGAAAGCCAAGTAGAATGCAATTAAATCTTTATATCCCAGGAACAGTTTGCATTTGTTAACTAATGAATAGGAGTAGTGTATTTTTTCAGTAGTGTCTATCTGTAGATACATAAAACTTAATGTATTTAGGTTGATTTTCTAAAAGTTCACACTTTACTTTGTAGTGAGAGTTTATCTGCCTCGAGTCACCATCACTGGAAGTGTTCAGGAGGAGACTTGATAAGGTGCTTGGTTGCATGGTTTAGTTGATTAAGTGGTGTTGGATGATAGGTTGGACACTATGATCTCGAAGGTCTCTTCCAACCTGGTCTATCCTATCCTATCCTATCCTATCCTATCCTATCCTATCCTATCCTATCCTATCCTATCCTATCCTACTCTATATCCTTTTCTAACCTGTAAGCCTTTTTCAGTCAAAATTTAGTAGAAGATACTTCAAAGACAGTGATGACTTAAGAGTTTTCCTGAATATTGGTAGCTTTCTAGAGGCAGAAAGAGTTCTTTTGGTTCATCTGCCAAGGACAGAAGTGGGAAGAATTCAAATATTGCTGATAAGGGCAAGCTATATAGGGCTGTGTTTTCAGTGGTCACTATGGTTGTTTTGCCTGGAGAAGGAGGGGGGACTTTGTCGCACCTACAAGTTGCTGAAGGGAAGTTGTAATAAGGTGGGGGTTGGGCTCTTCTCCCAGGCAACTTGTGACAAGACAAGAGGGCATGGATTGAAGCTGTACCAGGTTTAGTTTAGATGTTAGGAAGTACTTCCTCACAGAAATGGTAATTAGAGACTGGAATGGCCTGCCCAGAGAGGTGGTGGAGTCGCCATCCCTGGATGTGTTTAAGGAAAGACTGAGTGTGGCACCTAGTGACATGGTCTCATCAATGTGGTGGTGTTAGGTCCATACACTTGATGATCTCAGAGGTCTAGTCCAGCATCAATAATTACGTGTGTATCTTCTGGATGATTCCAATATGTATTGTCACCTGGCCAGTGTATAGACCAAAAACATAGACAGAAAGATGTGGACTAAATACAAGGCTTTTGGAATAGAGCAGCCTGGTTGCCAACTTTCCCTAATTGCTTTGGGATAGGTATTCTTCCTGTTTCTTGTATAACACTTGATATATGCCACTTACAGACTCCAGCTCTGAAGTAGAGAATAATTGCAAATCTGATGGAATTCTTGCACATACTACTGGGACATGCATAGAAATATTCCTAGTTCTTCACTCCTGGGGATCCAAAACATCAGGACAGAGTAAACATAATTTAAAAGTGTCTGAGCATTGATAATGCCTTTGCAGATTTTTCAGAATGCTTGTCAATCATTGTCATCTTTGCACACCCAGATTATAGCTCTGTTAGGTTTAACTGCCTGTTTATTGAGGCACTAATCATAATAAACCAATTATGGATAATGCAAACAACTTTTCTCCAAAACGTTTCCCAACTGCACCTATTTTCTGTCTAGAATGAAGTCCCAACTTTCTTCATCTTAGTAATAATTAGTTTCCTCTGACTCACATCCATATATAGCTAGTAAAAAAATTAATAAAAAGGCTTATAATCAAACTGTTGCACAAAAGTAGAAATCTTTTGGGTTTTCCTGAGTGTTATTTTTAGTTTGTTACACATATTTGCCTAAGAGAGGCTACACCTTTATGTCAGTGTTACTTACTCTACTACCTTAGCAGTAACACCTTCAGTGTGATGTATGTCCCCAGAAAGCTGCATTTATTTACTCTCTTTCCCACTTTCATGTTTATGGATTTCTGCTAGATTTTACTTTAAAGTCTTTATTCAACATACATAGATCTTGTTGCAGCACTTTCATGAATAGCTTACATTCTTCAATAGCTCTGTGTTTTGTCTCAAAACCTCTTTGCCTACATAGTTATAGCAAGGGGTAGATGTGTAATGGTTAAACTGTGCCTATCAAAAAAAGAGAGAAAATACCAGATTTTTCTTTATTTCTTCCAGGACTTACCTGGTACCGGATCTTAAACAGATATTGAGGAAGCTGAAGGATAGAATATACCCTGGGTTCACATACTGGGTAGTGGAATATGAGCTACTGCTGCTGTTACTAAATTACCATTGAATTACACCATGACCAACTGAGAAGGGGTTTAGGCGGCTGAAGAAAAAAAGAATAAACATCATGGACGCTAAAGAACATATAACTGTGTTGTATTTGGAGGATTGATGTGGTTCTAAAATGTCTCACTACCTTCCATGCTGGGTTCTCAGAAGACCTATGAGAGGATTTTCTGTGAGGCTTAGAATGCAGTATTGGCAAAGAAATGTAAACCTATTTCTAACACCAAAAGAAAGCTTTAAAAGGGAGCAGGACGTGATAAATTCTTCAAGATAAAAGCAGTAGGGAGAGAGCTAGTCAACAGCTGTGAAAACAGAATTAAAACTTGCATAAATTGAAAATGGTATTCCCCAAACCAAAGCTGAATCCAAATAATACAGTGTGTATAATCTCAACACAGGATTCAAACTGGGTCAACAGGACACTGTGACTAACTCTGTGGATGACTGCCAACATGCTCAGACAATTGCAGCCTATTGACCAATGTCAAACAGTTCAAGTTTGCTTTCCCCACAGATTTGAATTTTTCAAATAAATATATCTTAGAGCAAATGGACCAGTAAGTATTCAACAACATAGTGCTGAGTGTTAGACTTGGAGCTTAAGTCAAATCGCATTTAAACATGTTTCAATACAGTACGTGGGTGATAAGGGTGAGGATTTCAAACACACATGGGATTTGGAAGAATAAAAGATGGAAATATTCTACATAGTATCAAGACTGATCAAAGAAAATTTTAAAAGACACAAGATGACAATATAAAAGAATGTACCAGTTCCAACTGGGGACATACATACATATATATTGTTTGTTCTCTTTCTTTCTTTCTTTCTTTCTTTCTTTCTTTCTTTCTTTCTTTCTTTCTTTCTTTCTTTCTTTCTTTCTTTCTTTCTTTCTTTCTTTCTTTCTTTCTTTCTTTCTTTCTTTCTTTCTTTCTTTCTGTCTTTCTTTCTGTCTTTCTTTCTGTCTTTCTTTTCTTTCTGTCTTTCTTTCCTGTCTTTCTGTCTTTCTTTCTTTCTTCTGTCCCATTTCATCCCTCAGGCCTGTCAACCACACCTCATTGAGGGTACAGTGTCCATCTCTGGAGTTCTCAGCAAAAGGAAAATAGGAGCCTATTAGAGTGAGGGCAGTGGCACAAAAATGATCAGAGGAATGGAACCCCTCTCCTATGAGGAAAGTCTGAGAGAGTTGGAGTTGTCCCATCTGGAGAAGAGAGAACTCTGAGGGACCTTATTTCATCATTTCAGTAGTTAAAGAAGTTCTTATAAGAAAGATGGAGACAGTGTTTTTATCAGGGCCAATTGTGATAGGACAAGCGATAATGATTTTAAGTTAGAGGCATGTAGATTTAGACAGGATATAATGAAGATGTTTGCTACAGTGGGATAGGTGAAACACTGAAACAGGTTATCCAGAGAGGTGTTAGATGCTCAGTCTCTGGAAACATTTGAGATCAGGTTGGACAGGTCTCTGAGCAGCCTGATCTAGTTAAAGATAGCCCCGCACAGTGCAGGAAGGTTGGACTAGATCATCTTTAAGATCCCTTCCAACCCAAAGCATTCTATGATTCTCTGATTCTATGACTGTCTGTACTGTTTATCTCTCAGAACATTTCCTGGTATTGGTTTAGTCAGTGTCAACTATCACCATGCCAGACAGTGCCCGAACAAAACCAGTATACAGAGAGAGTGATTGCCCATTGGAATGGGCTGCCTGGGGAGGTGGTGGAGTTGCCATCATTGGAGGTGTTCAGGAGGAGACTTGATAGGGTGCTTGGTGCCATGGTTTCGTTGATTAGGTGGGTTGGATTTGTTGATGGGTTGGACGCTATGATCTTGAAGGTCTCTTCCAACCTGGTTTATTCTATGTATGTATTCTATGTACCCTTCAAGCAGGCAATTTGAATGTGGCTTCCCGGTTTTGGAGTCAGACATTCAGAAAGATCTATTTACAATGAAAGGCATAGTCATCCTTCTGATCAAAACTCCCAACCAAATGGTACAGTTGCTTGCATCTAAGTTGCCATTGATGTTGGGATGCCCTTATCCCTTCATTACTTCCATGTTCTTCATGTTCCTTTTTGTTTCTGCCATTTATTCTCTCTCTCACTTTTAAGATGGATGTCAAGATATACTTCATCTTCTGCTTCTTTATTCCTGTGAAATTGTTTCTTAGGAAATTTTCTACCCTATTGTGCAATTGTCTCCTACTAGTATTTTATGATTCACAGTTCTCTGTCTGTTCTCTTGATCTGCCAAACATCTGTGCAATCTATTTCTCAGATGTCTTCTTCTGTATCATTTGCTAGTGTATTATTAACAAATTACCAGCATGAAGCAAATTCCTTGTGCTTCTTAAACTTACTGCACCTTCTAGGCATTATCAAACATGCATAATTCATAGAGTCATTATTCTCCCCAAAGTACTTGCACTGTGACTGGGGAAAAAAAGAAAAATAAGAAATAGAGGGATGTCTGTGGAATTTTTTCCCCATTTTCTTCCCCAGGTTATTTCCTCTTGTTAAGTTTTACTGCTGTATGAGTAATACCTTGAATCTTCTCTAGTTTCTATTTCATTACTGTTTGATTTCAAGAAGATTTAATCCATGCTTTAAATAACATGAAAGGAGTATCCAGTCTTCTGTCATTATCCAAGAATGATCTCACACAAATGTTAAATAAGAAAAGATCTTTGAGTGCTTTTGAGTTCAGAGAAGTGTTTGCCTAAGTAACAATCATCAGCATATTGGAACACCATTAATTCACCATATGTTCATGTCATGCATGTCATGGATAACTGTTGATAGTTCATATGATATTAAAGTTTATATCTTGCCTTCAAGAAGGCTGTTTCCTTACAATATATGCAGTGTAACCGAAAAATTATTGCTAACATGTTGCATGAGCAGCAATATTCCATTACTTTTAGAATAAAGAAATTGATGGAAAGAATAAGTAGTTCACAGAATGGTGCCAGCTAAACCAGGAGACTGAGAATAAATTCTTTAAGTTTCTCACAGATTCCTGGAAGCAATACTCACCAGGTGGGGGTTGGTCTCTTCCTCCAGGCAACGAGCACCAGAACAAGAGGACTCAGTATCAGGCTGTGCCAGGGGAGGTTTAGGATAGATATTAGGAAGAAATTTTTCACAGAAAGAGGGATTTGCCATTGGAATGGGCTGCCCAGGGAGGTGGTGGAGTCACCATCACTGGAGGTGTTTAAGAAGAGACTGGATAGGGTGCTTGATGCCACAGTTTAGTTGATTAGATGTGGTGGAAGATAGGCAGGAGTTGATGATCTTGAAGGTCTTTTCCAACCTGGTCTATTCTATTCTATTCTATTCTATTCTATTCTATTCATGCATTAGCTATATGAATCCACTTCCTTACCCCACTGTTTGAGTTTCTGTTAATAAAATCCTTAGAGGTTAATGAGAAGTCATTTCCAAAGGTAATCAATATCAGAAGTTACATATAGTTCTATGTAGCAGAATAAGGTTCCAAGATGAGAATTAGGAAACATGTTTAAAATAAGCCACTGGCTGGATAGTGTTCAGTTGGGTAAAAATGATGCCTAATTAAAATCTAACTAAATCTAAAAATTGAAAATATACTGATATGCAGAAAATATTATCTTTAAATGAATTAATTGATTTTTATCACTGGAAAGATATTCTTTGCATTCCAACCACCTCCAGTTATTGGTTAAGAATGGAGCCCTTCCTATCCAGTGAAAGGATGTGCTCTAGCCAGAGGCAGAATGCACATTTTTCTTCAAAATGTCAGTACCAATGGACCTCATAAACAGTATTATGTTTTTATTTTATCTTGGGTGTTGAACTACCCAAGTTTATCCTTTATTTTGGAAGTGAACTATCATTTCTTTCTTTTACTAAAGAAGAGACAGGATGGAAAGAAACAAGTTCTGCCAGCAAGCTGAAAGTATGATTTAGTATGTTTTATTAAAGATGAAAGAAAAAAAAAGGATCCAGGAAAAGTGAAATCTGGAGGAAAGATCTCTAACACCTGAGGTTGGTCCTTGCATGCTGTTATGGTATAGAATTATATATGTTATTACTTTTAAAGGAAATAGTGATGAGATTAATGAGAAAAACTTTATCAATGTCTTATATAAAAGTATGCATTTGTTAATTAGAACACTATGGTAAAGTTCAGTTTGATTAATTGAGATTTAATAATAATATTCCAGTTACTTTTAATTCCCAGTCTTCCTCCAGAAGGGCATTTGTCCTGAAATGATGACTTATGACTTTGGGAGACCACTAAAATACAGAAGTCAAGCTGTGGCCTCACCAGTGTTGAGTACAGGGGCTCAATCACTTTCCCACTACTGCTGGACACACTGTTTTTGACACGGGCCAGGATGCTATTGTCTTTCTTGGCCACTTGGGCACACTGCTGGCTTATGTTGAGCTGGCTGTCCACCAGCACCCCCAGATCCTTTTCCACCAGGCTGCTTTCCAACTACTCTTCCTAAGCCAAGCTGTAGTGTTGCTTGGGGTTGTTGTGAACAAAGAGCAGGACCCAGCACTTAGTCTTGTACATGTGGTGCTTAATGACAAGGTTCAGTGATGGATTTGTCTGTGCAAGGTGGTGGAGTCACCATCACTGGAAGTGTTTAAGAAGAGACTGGATGAGGCACTCTGTGCCATGGTTTAGTTGATTAGATGGTGTTGGGTGATAGGTTGGACTTGATCTCAAAGGTCTTTTTCAGCCTGGTTAATTCTATTCTATTCTATTCTATTCTATTCTATTCTATTCTATTCTATTCTATTCTATCCTATCCTATCCTATCCTATCCAATCCTATCCTATCCTATTGTGAAGGTGCTAGGTTAACAGTTGTGGACAATGATTTTAAAGGTCTTTTCCAACATAAAAGATTCTATGATTTTTATGAAATTAAGAAGAATACTACATCAGATTAGACATGGCTCCATCTTTTAAATATAGCAGGTAAAAATTATAGGTCCAGTTTTGGAATAATGAAGGTACTCCTGATTTAAAATATGTTTTATATTTGTCTAAAAGAGTTGTCAAGTATTTTGAAACAGTAAAAAAACTGACTCACAAAGTTCTGAATATTCTGAGAGACATAATTAGGTCCCTGAGAAAACATGCACATTGAACTTGCTACTCAGAGTCATTGCTAATTCTTTGTATGTGGGAACAACATGAAATAGTCATGAAGAGTCTTGCAGCTAATGTGAGACTTGCCTTTTATTTCCTCTAAATGTGAGGAAGTGGAACAGACATTTTTCTCTACAGCAGGTGTTGTCTGGAAAGTGATAAATTCAGTTTCACATTCCTTGTTTATCTGTTCTAGAAATGAGGGAGGAGAGTGGTAACAACTCAAAGAAAGAAAGAAAAGTGCAAAGCTTCCCTATCTTGGCTGCCAAAAGCCATCAGAAGAGCTTGGCTGCCTGCATAATCACAGCCTCAGGAAGCGGAATGCTTGCCCACAGCAGAAAGGGAGACACAAAGGGATTATTCTGAGGTTGAGAGAAGACTTGTGAGTGCTTAGATCTTGATGTTTCTTGCCTAGGTTTCTCCAGTGGCAAGAAAGCAGAAAACAAGTTTTATCTTTCCTTTCTGTGATACATGGTTAGAAGATTTCTTGTTGTAGTTTAATTTATGTGGAAGGAAACCTGAAAAGTTGTGTCTTAAACTTTGATAACATAGGCTACCATTTATTCCAGAGCATATCTTAAAATGAGCAGCTGAGAATCGTATGATGCAGCTGGAGGAAAGAGAGGGGAGTTTCATTGCTCTATGAATACAACTGCTTTGGAATGTTATATACAGAGAAATGGTCTCTAAATAGCTAAGCCTCAAGTCAATTAAGATTTTACAGATTTGGGTGAGAATTATAAAATTGGAGAAGAGAGAGAGGCCTGTTCTTTTTGCAGCTTACTGTTTATTGCATTAGGACTTTGTTAAGATACTACTGATTCGAGCTGTCTCCAGGAACAGCAGCAGTGTGTGCAATTACAACCAATCAATAATTAAAAACAAAGAAAAAGGTGTCTATCCCTGCTGACTGAGGCCAAAGTAGAAGCATAACTCTGGGTCTTCCATTTGTTAAACTTTCTTTAAGGAAATTAATATGAATCTTTTATCAGTTAGTCTCCAAAATTATGGAATATATTTAAAGTCCACTGCTTTGTCCTGAATAAATGGGTTGTGCCCTAACATCTGTCCTTTAGTATCTTTTAGTATCTTTTTTTTTCACAAGGAGAGGCTGAAGGAGCTGGGATTATTTAGCCTGGAGAAGGAGAGGTTCAGGGGAGACCTTATTGCTCTCTACAACTACCTGAAGGGAGGTTGTAGCCAGGAGGGTGTTGGACTCCTTGCAGGCAACCAGCACCAGAACAAGAGGACACAGTCTCAAGCTGCACCAGGGAAAGTTTAGGCTTGAAGTGAGAAGAAAGATCTTCACTGAGAGAGTCATTAGCCATTGGAATGGGCTGCCCAGGGAGGTGGTGGAGTCACCATCCCTGGAGGTGTTCAAGAGGGGATTGGACGTGGCACTTGCTGCTATGGTTTAGTCATGAGGTCTGTGGTGATGGGTTGGACTTGATGACCTTTGAGGTCTCTTCCAACCTTGGTGATTCTGTGATCCTGTGATTCTCACTCAAGGGTTCAGACCCACACTGATTTGCTATAAATAAAACTGATCTGCAAAAGCTGATGCAATATTATTTCTGTAGTGTTCCTTTCATTGCAGTGATGTAATCAATGTGTGGTTGTGTGAACCAAGAGACTCAGCTCAGAAATTTAAATGCTCTAGTATACTCTTTCAAAGGTGTTCATAAAGAGGCCATAACGACATAGGTATATGTAATACATAGGATGCTGCTTGCACTTGTTTGCATGTTAAAATTCTGATGCACCCAAAATTGATTGTTGGTCTGTTTAAAAGATTTTTCTAAAGGCTTTGTGGTCTTTTATACCAATTTATCATGTCCATGTGCCAGAACTGGCTCTCAGTCTGCTACTTGCTTCACCAGTGAATTCTGATTCTCTGTACAACAGCAGAGTATATTGTTGTTCCAAAAGGGCAACACAAATAAAGAGAGTACACATTGATCTCATAGATTAATGACCCAAGATTAATGAATTTTAGTACAGTATTGGTAAAAGACATGCAAAAAGAATGTGCTTTAACTGTTTTCTTCAAAGCTCCTCTAACTTTTAAGGGCAAGTATTGTTCATCTAACGTCATGACTTAGCAGAAATGACTACTTTAAGCTTCAGTTTTCTCCTTACCATTTCCCAAAATAAAGTGCTGAATCTAATAGATAGAGGTGATTTATTTTCTAAGCTATTAACTACTTTCAACTTTACTGATGATATTGCAGAATAAAAAGTTTGTCTCAACGTCATGCAGTTACATTATTTTTCCATTTGGAATGCCAAACCCTCAAAGAGTCACTACATTTTGTCAATTTCAGTTGCCAAAGAGTGTCAGTATAAATAATATTCACTTATTTCTCTGAGGATTTGGATGAATTGCAGTCTTTGCTGTGGACAAGAAATAAGAGCTTATAAGTAGCATATAGAAATATGCATCCATCTAGTAGCAGTCTCATGAAGGTGCCTTTACTGTGGACAGATTCCTTTATACATATCCCAGAGCATGCTAATTCGAATATGACTGAGCAACAGATTTCTGTACAATGCCATTGTATACAACGCCTATGTATACTTACCTATAATCACCAATGCATGTGATTGTAGTCTGATATATCTTTTTTAGAAGGCATGTAATTTTCATAGAATCATAAAATTGTCAGAGCTGGAAGGGACCTCAAGGATCACCTTGTTCCAACCCCCCAGACATGGGCAGGGACCCCTCACACTAGATCAGGTTGCCCAGAGCCACATCCAGCCTGGCTTTAAAAGCCTCCAGGGATGGGGCTTCCACCACCTTCCTGGGCAACATGTTCCAGTGTCTCACCACCCTCATGGAGAAGGTTTCTAATATTCAATCTGCATCTACCCACTTCTAGTTTTGCTCCATTCCCCTAGTCCTATCACTACCTGACACCCTAAAAAGTCCCTCACCAGGTTTCTTGTAAACCCCCTTCAGATACTGGAAGGCCACAATAAGGGCTCCTTGGAGCCTTCTCCTCTCCAGACTGAATTGCCCCAACTCTCTCAGTCTGTCTCCAGCCCTCTGATCATCCTCGTGGCCCTTCTCTGGACACATTCCAGCATGTCCAAATCTTTCTTGTACTAGGAGCTCCAGAACTGGATGCAGTACTCAAGGTGGGGTCTCACCAGAGTGGAATAGAGGGGGAGAATCATCTCCTTCAATCTGCTGGCTATGCTTCTCTTCATGTAGCTCAGGATATGATTTGCTTTCTGGGCTGGAATTACACGCTGATGGCTCATGTTGAGCTTCTTGTCCACCAGCACCATGTCCTTATTCTAGATACTGCTGCAGTGAATGCTGCTTTCTCTATAACTATAGTGACAAGAAACATCATTCCCTTCTGCACATCCCCCACAATCTTTGGGGATTTTTAAACCCATGCCTTTCATAGGCAAACATATCAAGCAAGCTATTGTTGGCACTGGCCTTTTATGTGTCATTTTGTGTCTGCACATACTGGCTACAGAGCTTAAGCCTTGTTGGCAAGAGTAGGAGAGGGTCAGAAATGGAGTTGAATTGCTATGAAAGAGTTCAGATGCTCATGTGAGAGGGATTCTTCTAGTGCTGCAGACTTCAGTTTTTGCTCTTTACCACCTCCCTTGTGTTTTGCCCAGTGACTGCTTATGTAAAATAGAGCTGGGCTGGGGATGATCTAGGGACCAAACACAAATTGCAACATGAGAAAAAAAATATATATATAAAACAAATAATATATGAAGTGTGTTTGAATTATTTCCAGTAATATAGCCTATTCCTTTATTTGACAAAGGTTTATCCAACACAAATTGTTACCTTTAGGTATCTCTATAAAACAATATTTCTCCATCAACTGTTCTTTAAACAGAAATGCATTTGAAAGGGGAGCTTGCAGGGCACACTTCAAGGCATGGAAATAGTTGGTCACTACACATCTGTGACTCCAGTACTCATCCTATTGTGTGCTTAAAAGTGCTCAAATGACTTTTTCCTTAGGCTACAAAGCACTCCTCATTTTCAACCATGAGTTGGTTAAAAATCAGAGGCATTTCATTCAGGGCTCTTAGGAAATTTTTCAACACCTAAGTCTGACTCTGGATCATTCATCTTTTTGGTAAGCAAATATGCATTTGACACAGTGCAGTGTTCAGCTGCCTGTCTTTCGGTGGGAAATGCACAGATGGACTCCTGCACGTTGGCAGGATAATGTACCCACGGAATCAAAATTTTCCATTACCTTTTTCATCCTTTTATCTTGTTTTTGCGCTTTGCAGTGCCATAAATTTAAGAAGTAAAAATCAAGCAATAGCTGTAGAGCCAGTTTAGTTAAATACCACATGTACTGTCACATCTCTTCTAATGGTATAATTAAACAGGAGTTAGTATTTGCAATATGTAGACATTTTGTCAATTAAAGATAGACAGGGGAGAGATGGAAGGAAAAAAAAGGATATATAAAAGCTTTTGTGATGTCAGTTATTTCTATGAAGTTACTCAGAAATGTGGCTTCTTGTTGCATTCAAGATAAAAGGAACTTAGTGCCTAGCTTTCTCTTTTCTGATTTTAATGTACAATGTTCAGTAGATGTTTACTCTCCATTTATATCTGGGTTCACTGCTGTGCTTTTCCAGATGTTGCTTTGGAAAAATAATTACAATTCAGTCAATCAAATGTGCAGTGGTGGGTTCTACAGTTTGGGAAATTCTCCAGTGCAGCCTCTGAAGAAAGATTTTCAGCTTATTTAGAGATCAGATTCTCTTCCTGCTCTACTCTCCCTAAGAGTCAGTGTTTTTGTGATATAGTCCAGGGTATAAATACTGGGGGACAGTCTCAGAATGATTTGCTCAGAATGATTTGCTCTCAGCAGGTGATGCCATGGAGATGGCATATTTTCCACCAGCAAACACCTAAGGAAGACTTATCATTAACTAGCCTTCCATGATCAGGATGGTTACTATAGTTTAGTTACAGTTTAGTTTTGTATTTCTAAGCAGTACCCCTTGCAGCTGTACAAGGTTACTGATACATATTTCTAAGCATTCCTGTTTATTTTTCCTCAAACATTAAAGCAATGGGAAAGAAGAGAATGGGAGGCTTATTCATTGGGTTGGTATGGGGAAGATGAAGATACTACCAGTTTAGAGGAGGGGAAAACCCTCAAACAATGAAAGCAGAGGAAAAACAAAAGATGCAGCATGCTTAGATGATTGTAGAAAGTATTGAGGTTTAGCAGTCTGCAAATCCTAAAGGTTCAACACAAGTATTGAATAAATTGGAAAAAAGGAAGTAGGTGAGAGTATCTGGCTGTGAACTCCTAAAGAAGTTCAAGCAGCACACATCTAATGTTCAAAAAGAACTAGATATGAGAAACGTGTTAAAGTAAGGCTTGAGGAGCATTCAGAGAGATCATACCCAGGGCAACAGGGACAATTTCAGTGCTTAGCACTTACACTAATACAGAAACAAATTGCTTTAATAGGTGCTTCATGTCAGACTGCATGCTTTGGTGTTTGTTTCTGTGGACTTCTGAGCTGTGATTCTTTGCTTCTTTTTGTCCAGGAAAGGAGAAAGGATGAGAAATTTCAAACTGCTGAGAAATTTGCTATCTGCTTGCAAAGTACAGCTAAGATACTTATCTAATAGCTCACATAAACATTACATATTTGTTTGAACATAGCTTCATTATAGTTTTTCACTTGCTATATATAGCTGTAAAATTTAACTAACAAATTCCTCTAGAAACTTTGAAGTAGCCAATTCCTGATTTTTATCTACAAGCTAAAGGGAAGTTGTAGCCAGGTGGGCATTGGTCTCTTCTCACAGGCAGCCAGCACCAGAACAAGAGGGGACAGTCTCAAGCTGCACCAAGGGTGGTTTAGGCTGGATGTTAGGAAGAAGTTCTTCAGAGAAAGAGTGATTGGCCATTGGAATGGGCTGCCCAGGGAGGTGGTGGAGTCACCATCACTGGAGGTGTTTAGGAGGAAACTTGATGGGGAGCTTGATGTCATGGTTTAATTGATTAGATGGTGTTGGATGATAGGTTGGACTTGATCTCAAAGTTATTTTCCAACCTGGTTAATTCTATTCTATTCTATTCTATTCTATTCTATTCTATTCTATTCTATTCTATTCTAGAAACGAAAAGAAGAACACTTTGCAGGGACTTCATCAGGAGTCTAGAAACTTTAGACAGCCAACATACCCTCTCAGATTAATCCAGTTTCCTCTAAAATAACATCCGTAGGTCAGATAGGTTTTTCTATCCCCATTTTAAAGCCATAGGTACGGGTGGAATGCTGTCACAGCTAGACAGGGGAATGGGCTGCCTGGGGAGGTGGTGGAGTCGCTGTCATTGGAGGTTTTCAGGAGAAGACTTGATGGGGTGCTTGGTGCCATGGGTTAGTTGTTTAGGTGGGTTGGATTGGTTGATAGGTTAGACGTTATGATCTTGAAGGTCTCTTCCAACCTGGTCTATTCTATTCTATTCTATTCTATTCTATTCTATTCTATTCTATATTTTGAACCATACTGAAGGAAAGAAAAGCTCATGTAAATCAAGTGTGTGATGCCTAAACCAGGACAGTATTGTACTCCCCTTTCACCTCTAGAGATCCATCTCCACTTATTCCCCATCAGCCAGCAGACTCCTTGCAGAGTGAGTATGAGTTTAGAAAGACCTATAGATCCTCAAAACTACTCTACAGTTTCCTGCAGTGTGAACTTCTTAATTACTGAAGGAACTGCAATTAAGTTAACTACAAATGCTATTGCTTGCAGAAAAGATTGTTGATCCATAAATGTTTCATAATAGTACATCACTGGATGTACAAATTCCAAAATTAAAGAGATGACACTGAGGGACCACAGATGGTTGCAAAAGAGGAAAACTTTAGGAACTTCAACATATTTTGAGTTTTTAGTAACTTTTTCCATTTTGTACCCGGACAAACCTTCAGAACATACAAAGAATTTTGAAAACAAAATTCAATAGGCAAAAGAAACAGAAAGGCATTCAATGTTTTCTGTTTCTTGGAGTCTTAAGTGTCTAGATTTTCCAAGGCATACATAAATTATCATTATAAAATTAATTTCAAGTAAAACAAAGGGCAAGAAAAACCCCACAGTCTTCAGGTATATCATTTAAACTGTGGCAGCTGCTACAATGTGATGATTATGTGTGACACACATCAGTGGTAATGCTGGAGTTACAGCTTTCTTATTTCCACCTATGTCTCCTGCAATGTAATCATACCTCTACTTGCTAAAACACTAGTGTCAGGTTTGTTTGTAGGTTAGACTCATAATTACTAACAATCTCTGAGAGAGAGAGAGGGAATCATCTTATTCCTGTATTGACAAAGCAGGAAAATAACAGCACTTGAGATTTGACAATGTAAGAATGGTTTCTAAAGGGAAGACAAGAGGCACTTTAGTCATTCAGGACACTGTATGACACAGTTCCCTAAAAACTGTAATGAATACATGAATCAAATTTTAGCAATCCTGTTTTTAAACTTCAAATATGAAAAACTGCATGGACAAATGAGATTATTTATTTGACCATCTGCAGAGTAGTACTACATATTTCTCCACAAACAAAACTAAATAAAACAAACAAGCAAGCACCAAAAAAAGAGCAAAACCAGACTTTGGAGTCTTCAGTTCAAGATAACTCATATAAGACACCGGGGGGGGGGGGAGTTGTGCCTTTTATTTTTTCAGCATTGTGTTTTATAATTATCAGTCCTTTACAGGCAAATCCAGAGTGATCAAGCAATCATTGTAACCACAGCAAGAAAAAAAAAACACACCCAAAAACCACCCAAACAAACCCCACCAAATCCATACATTTGTTGGCAGAGGCAGGCAGTCATTTAGCAAGGTGAAATACCTTTCTTGCTGCTGTGTAGTTCTTGATTGTACAAAAATAGAGAAATTTCCTTCTTTCTGTTGTCAGCCTTATACCTTTCATGTTGTACTTGTTTTAGTTGAGAAGGAGTCAGTTTTCTTCATAGCAGAAGCTATGGAGCTGCATTTTGGATTTGTGATGAAAACAGTGTTGCTGTATAAAGATGGTTTTGTCATTGCTAAGCAGTCAAGGTCTTTTCTGCTTCTCAACCCCACTGCACCAGCGAGTAGGTTGGAGGTGTACAGGAAGTTGGAAGGGTACACAGCTGAGACAGATGACCAAAGGGATATTCCATACTATATGATGCTATGCTAAGCAATAAAAAGCTGGGAGAATAAGAAGCAAGCGTGGGGGATGTTCAGAGTGATGGTAACCATTAATTGTGATGGAACTCTGTTTTCATGGAGATGGCTGAACACCAAAGGATCACAGGATGTTAAGGGTTGGAAGGGACCTTCGAATATCATCAAGTCCAACCCCCCTGCCATAATCTAGCACAGGTTGCACAGGAACACATCCAGATGTGTCTTGAAAGTTTCCAGAGAAGAAGATTCCACAACCTCTCTGGGCAGCCTGTTCTAGTGCTCTGTGACCCTTACAGTAATGAGGTTCCTCCTCATGTTGAGGTGGAACCTCCTGTGCTGTAGTTTATATCCATTGCCCCTTGTCCTATCACAGGGGGTAAGGGAGAAGAGCCTGTCCCCTCCCTCTTGACACCCAGCCTACAGACATTTATAAACATTTATTAAATCCCCTCCCAGTCTTCTCTTCAGACTAAAAAGCCCCAGGGCCCTCAGTGTCTCCTAATAGGCCATGTGCTCCAGTCCCTTCATCATCCTTGTAGCTCTCCATTGGACTCTCTCCAGCAGATCCTTGTCCCTCTTGAACTGCAGAGCCCAAAACTGGACACAATATTCCAGGTGAAGTCTCAGCAGGGCAGAGTAGAGGGAGAGGAGAACCTCCCTTGATCTGCTGGACACACTCTACTTAATGCACCCCAGGATCCTATTGGCCTTCTTGGCCACAAGGGCACATTGCTGTCTCGTGGATAACTTCTCGTCCAAGAATCACAAGTAAATCTATTTCAGAAAAAAATTACCTCTTCAAGCTTTCATTTAGTTTTCTCTTTTCTCATGGTATTTTCTTCTTCTTACTCACATTTTATCAAGGTTTGGGTTAGGGTTTGCAATTTGCTACACTACCTGGACACTCACAAGTCTATGGGCCCAGGTGGCATCCACCTCACAGTGTTGAGAGAGATAGTGGAAGATCTTGCCAAACTACTTTCTATCATCTGCCAGCAGTCCTGGTTAACAGATCCCAGAAAATTTGAGGCTTGCCTCCTAGAAGAAGAGCCAGAAGAAGAACCAGGGAATGACAGGCCTGTTAGCATGACCTCAGTAATGGGAAAGATTATGGAATGGTTCATCCTGGGTGCACTCACATGACGTGTGCAGGACAACCAAGGAATCAGGCCCAGCCAGCATGGGTTCATGAAAGGCAGGTCCTCTTTGACAAACCCAATTTCTTTCTTTGACCAAATGACCTGTCTAGTGACAGGTGTGAATGAGAGAAAGGCTGTGGATGTTGTCTACTTGAACGTTAGTAAGGTTTTGACATTGTCTCCCACAGCATTCTCCTAGAGAACCTGGCAGCTCATGGTTTAGACGGGTTTACTCTTCAGTGGATTAAAAACTGGTTGGATGGCTGAGCCCAGAGAGTTGTTATGAATGGAAGTAAATCCAGTTGGCATCCAGTCACAAAGAGTGTTCCCCAAGGCTCAGTATTGGGGCCAGTCTTATTTAGTATCTTCATCAGTGATTTGGATGTGGGGATCAAGGGCTCCCTTGGTAAGTTTGTGGATGACACTACATGGAACATGATTGTTGAACTGATTATGGGTAGGAAAGCTCTGCTTTTGGATCTGTACAGACTGGATAGGTGTGCTGACATCAGTTGTGTGAAGTTTAACAAGGCCAAGTGCTGGGTCATAACAACCCCATGTCATGCTGCAGGCTAGTGACAGAGTAGCTGGAAAGCTGTCTGGCAGAAAAAGGCCTGTGATGTTGGTAGACAGCAGGCTGAACGTGACAGCTATGTGCCCAAGTGGCTGGGAAGGCCAACAGCATCTTGGCCTATATCAAAAAACTGTCCAGTGAGAGTGGGGAAGTGACTGTGCCCTTGTACATGGCACTGGTGAAGCTGCACTTTGACTAATGTGCTCGATTTTGGGTGCCACTGTACAAGAGAGACATTGAGGTGCTGGAGCATGTCCAGAGAAGGGCAACAAAGCTGGTGAAGGGTGTGGAAAATAGGTCCCATGAGGAGTGGCTGAGGGAGTAGAAGAAGAGAAGGCTAAAAGGAGAATGTATTGCTCTCCCCAGCTACTTAGAAAGGTTGTTGTAGTCAGGTGGGGCTTGGTCTCTTCTCCCAAGTAACTAGTGATAGGACAAAAGGAAATGACCACAAGTTGCACCAGGGGAGGCTTAGATTGGGTATTAGGAAAAAATTCTTTATTGAAGGAGAGGTCAGGCACTGGAAAAATCTGCCTAGGGAAGTGGTAGAGTCACCATCCACCAAAATGTGTAGATGTGGCACCTCAGGACACGGTTTAGTGGTTATGGTGGTGTGTGTGGATGGCGGGACTAGATGATCTCAGAGGTTCTTGTCAACCTTAATGATTCTGTATGTTAGACTATATTGTATGAGAGAGGAAATGTGACCTAAGGATGATTAACATAGAGAAACAGCAGAATTTAATTCCAATTTTAAGCTTATTAAGATGCATGAACTCATCTGTCTCAGGATACTTATGAAGTAACTTTTCTACAGAAACTGTCTTACAGGCTTTAATTTTTGGTTTAACAAGTCTTAGATAGGATTATGCATATTTGATAATTTGTGAAATGCCTTAATTCTTTCCTGATATACTAAGCAGATTTTTTATTACACGCTTTAATTTGCCTATGATATACTAAGCAGATTTCATTCCTACTCATATGAAATAGCAGTAATTAGCCATATTATGCTTGAAGAGGATTTACTAAAACATTTAAAATATTTTTACACTCCCAAATACGTGATATATATAGACCTGTTATGTGGAAAGTTTTGGCTGAATAGTGTTGAAATCTAGGTATGTTTTCCCCTTTCAGAAACTTTTTGGAATAGAATAGAATAGAATAGACCAGACCAGACCAGACCAGGTTGGAAAAGACCTTCGAGATCATTGTGTCCAACCTATCATCCAACACCATCTAATCAACTAAATCATGGCACCAAGCACCCCATCAAGTCTCCTCCTAAGCACCTCCAATGATGGTGACTCCACCACCTCCCCAAGCAGCCCATTCCAATGGGCAATCACTCTATGAAGAATTTCTTCCTAACATTCAGTCTAAACCTCCCCTGGTGCAGCTTGAGACTGTGTCCTCTTGTTCTGGTGCTGGTTGCCTGGGAGAAGAGACCAACACCCGCCTGTCTACAACCTCCCTTCAGGTAGTTGTAGAGAGCAATAAGGTCTCCCCTGAGCTTTCTCTTCTCCAGGCTAAGCAACCCCAGCTCCCTCAGCCTCTCCTCACAGGGCTTGTGCTCCAAACCCCTCCCCACCTTTGTTGCCTTTCTCTGGACATGTTCCAGCAACTCAACATCTTTCCTAAACTGAGGAGCCCAGAACTGGACACAGGACTCAAGGTGTGGCCTAACCAGTGCAGTGTACAGGGGCAGAATGACCTCCCTGCTCCTTGTGGCCACATTGTTCTTGATACAGGCCAGGATGCCATTGGCCTTCTTGGCCACCAGGGCACACTGCTGGCTCATGTTCATCTGGCTGTCAACCACTACCCCCAGGTCCCTTTCTGCCTGGCCGCTCTCCAGCCACCCCACACTTCATGGGGTTTTTATGGCCAATGTGCAGAACCCGGCACTTGGATATGTTAAATCTCATGCCGTTGGACTCTGCCCATCTGCCCTGCCTGCCAAGTTATGATTAGGCCACAAATAACTTTTTAATCTCTCTGAGACTTCCAAATAGTAATTACAGATGCTTGCTTTTAGGTCCACTCTAAGAATGTAGATCTTCTGTCTGGCAGCCCTTTTTGAGAGCTGAGACATCACAAATAAACTTTTAAAATACTTTTTTGTTCTCTTTAATATGATGGCAATTTTTTTTCCTCATGAGGAAAATCAATAAATTTCTCACCTTCTACATCAGAATTCAACTTAGCAGGGAAAAACCCACAAAAAACCAAAGAAACAATTGCTTGTTCTGCATGAAACATTCTTCCCTGTGAAGACAGCCTCATTGAAGTGTAAACATTCTTATTGTCACCCTCAGGTAAGATTCCAGTAGTACTACCTCTGGAATTTTCAGGTCAACAGAAATATAAAAATGAGATCTTAAGGTCACATTTTAGCAACCTAGTGGCACATTCCCAGTGTAAAGCAGAATTCAGGAACTCTGCTTGCAGGTTCCAGAAACCATGACAACACTGAACATGTGTCACTCCTCTAAAATCTTCAGGTGAGATATGCTGTATCATTAGGTATAGGGCTTTCCTTAGCCTGGTAATTTCACCAGAATGATTAATGAAAATATTGCAATGGATTTGGCAGACAGCACATTAGCCACATTGAAAGGGTTTTGCGTGAAGCATATTAAGAGATCAGTCAGACAACTTTGCTTTAGTTTAAAAATCTTAGCTCATGCATATCCATCCTGCTTCCTTCCCATGAGATAAAGACTGATAAAAGAAAACCAGACAGATTCTTGTGGATTAGGTTGACAACTCCATGTCAAAGAGGATTACTGAGGGAAAGGTGGATAAAATAATCAGCTCAATTGAGAGACAGCTAGCAGCCCAGCACACACACACGCACACAAACTCCAAACCAAAGCAAACCACAAAGGAAACTAGAACAAAACAGTGTTAATCATGACATATTCATTCACATCCAAGTGTATGTTTGACACACTCGTTCACATCCAAGTTTATGTGTCTCCCTTCAACACAACTCTGACTTGTGTAAGTATTTAAAGTCACACCTATCCTTTGGTAACTTTCTGGATAAGCATTGCTTCTGAGGGGCATGCTGTGCTGTTAGTAAAAATTGTTGTACACACATAAAATGGAAACTCCCATCACAATTTGAAAATTTGCTAGGATTGGAAGTCTTTCAAGTTCCTCTGCATTATTACCCAGACATCATATAAATCAAGCCATGACGGCAGCTGAGAGAAACATACTGATGTAAAAAATGCATGTCAAGATAGAATCTGATTTCCCAATTCTTTAAAATAAGGAAGAATGAGTGATGATTAGTTTTGATGACTGTAGAAATCCTTTAGTGAGATCAGAGAAAATATACCAATTTATAAAACTGGTTTCTTTTGCAGCCCATTCAGATGCTTTCTGTCCAAAGCAAGCAAACAAGCAGGCAAACAAAAAAAGAAATACATAAATGTAATTATCTGTCATGGATCCTGTTAAAAACCAGTCAAGCAGTCTTGAGTTGTATGAATTCAGAATGTAGAACTACAAAAAATATTAGTCTAATCTTTTAGCAAGATGGTTGATCATTAGTATTGTGTTTATATCAGTTTTGGTGGCTCTCCTCCCAGCAGCATTCACAAGAAACATAAATATTAAACACACTATTCTTATCCAGAGCTTCTATTATGAAGCAGGGGTTAGCATCTCTTATAAAGTCTAGGGATTCTCTTCTCTTTTGGTTTTACTTATGTCAAGTGCAGAATCTTAGACTGAAGCCTAACCTGAGCCTATGAGCTCAGGTCTGTAGCCAGGGGAATTAAATTTGACACAGTCCATTTTCATGCCTAGGTGTCCTGGCTGCCAAATGAGTAGTTGGTTTCCTTTAATCCAAAGTCAAAGTGAGAACTAAACCCAATCTAGTTTCTGTGATGAGGGAATTTGGGACTCCAAGGTGACATAAAAATATAGATGCACCCAGAAAGACATTTTTAAGTGAGAGTTGTCAACATACTTAGTGACAGGCAATTTCACCTTTTTCACTTGTAGAAATAAGTTATCTCAGAACTGAAAATCAACCATCTTTTAATAAAACAGCTTCCTGCATTCAAGTATGCTTAATAGGACATCTCTGTTCTGTAGTCATTCTAGGTATTACAGTCCACTTGGGATGCTACAGCTAGGGGTGCTGCAGCAGCAGTAAGTGCAAGAGTCTTACGTTCATGTAAGCAGATGGAGAGCTTCTCAAATATAAGGGAAATACAAGGGAATGGCTGCAGAACCAAGCCCATGTATTTCTCAGTGTCCTGGTTTTGTCACACAATGGAAAGTCCTTGTCCTCCATCTGCAAGCTAAGTGAGCGAGAGAATTTGCCAGGCAGTCCAAGGAATCAGATGCATCAAATCTGTCTCTGTGCATGCTGGAAATGCTAACCTTCACACATGCATCATTTTGAAACATGATGTAGCATTGAAAATGCAGGTATGTATGCACAGAAATGTCAAATATGAACCATCTTTATTAGCACTTAGATTTTTCCTTATGAGTTGCAACTGTTTTCTGTCCCTGCTTTAGTTTTTCACAACCCATATATACAAACTCATATGTACAAATAGAGTCTTGGGCACAGAGAATGAATAAAGCATGTGAAAGCCTTTTATCCTAGGGAGGGGTGCTCTGACTGAACTTTCTCTTCCCTTTTACTTTGAGTCCCTGAAGAATAATGACAGTTAAACAGTGGCTGTTGTGGCAGGATGCGTTTTGGGGTGAAAAGGCCTATTTGGACTGGAAGGGTAATGTCATCATGCCAAGGATACTGCCAGCTTGGCATATATATCCATGACCTCTCAATCCATTTCCTCTATCTGCAGTAATCAGATGTGCCAAACTCAAAGAGC
Organism: Dryobates pubescens; assembly: GCF_014839835.1. NCBI lineage: Eukaryota > Metazoa > Chordata > Aves > Piciformes > Picidae > Dryobates > Dryobates pubescens. The sequence goes on along the minus strand of NC_071657.1, from coordinate 129,431,111 downwards.
ACCCCTCTTCATCAGTGACATAGACTTATTTCATTATTTCTTTTTAAAGTGTTGCCCTCTTCTGCATCTCTTATGTTTTCTTCCTATTGAATACAGTTTCTTATATTCTCCCTAAGTACTATTCCCTTGAAAACGGTTTTTGACTGTTTTTCTTTCTTTTAACTCCTCAGATCATCCAGATAAAAGAAGTATCAGTTGTGGATTTTGATAGTAAAGGTTTCTAGGCAAAAAAAAGGTTTCTGTATTTCACTCAACTGGACCTTATGTGTACTCTGCAATTCTAATCTAAGGAGTGATGTACAGCAGATGCTTGTCAAAGGAATTGGGACTGTACACGAGACTCAATGATAGAGCAACAATGCTACCAGGATCTTGCAACATCAGATCTTGCAAGCTGCTCACAATTAGTCTTTCAATAATTAGTTGAAATGTCTTCAAAGGAAAAAAAAATCAGTAAAACAGAACAAAACAAACAACAAATGAACAAACCAACCAAAAAACAACCCACCAAGGAAACAAACAAAAAAACCCAAGCTACAACATTAGCTTCGAAATAGTCTGTAGCAGCAGTGGATCAACGTGCTGGGACAGTGAGCTTGAAAACATTTTAAAAATTGAAAATGAATGAGAAAACACTCCTCTACTCTGTCATTTATTATTGGAAGAATTCTGTCTTTAGTAGCCTGTTAAATAATGGCAGAATATTAATCTGTGCGACAAGTGATTTTTTTTTTTTGGGGGTGGGGGGTGGAAATCGTGTTGATATCTCAAATTACTATAGCTTTTTTCCCCCTGAATTAACATTTTCTGTAGCATTTCATTGTACACACAGCTGAGAGGTTTCTCACCACAGTTAAATTATTTTAGTAGTGGGTAGATTGACCTTTTACATTCATTGCACATACTGGTTTGTGAAGCTATAGGGTACTTTGGAAACAAAAATGTTCTTTTAAGGGATTACTTGAAATCTGATCTTTCCCCCTAACATTTCTGCTCTTTATAAGCTTAATCATTACATTTGATTGGATAAGCTTTTAATTTTCTTTTGGTATAGCAATATTTCAGACCTAATATGCATTTATTCTCCTTGTATAGAGTTCATTTCTTTCATTCACCTTCTCCTCTACCCCTGTACTTGTAATAGTCAGGCACTTCAAATGCACTTCTTAGGGCACCTTTGTCACTGATAATCCGAATACATTTTCTTAGTCAATAAAATGCCAAACCACACACCTGACATCTTTCTGAGAGCAAAATACGAAATAAAGTCTGACTGCTGAGTCAGTGTTGCAAATTTCAGCAAGATTGACAAAGAATTGGGGTAAACATGAATGCTGTAGATAATAAGAGTTTGATGGACTGATACAGAAATAAATGGTCTGGGGGACTTTGGAGCACTCAAGGTCTTTCCAGGTGGCATGCTTGTAAATTAGAGGCATGGGATACAAATGGAGTTGTCAGCTTTATCCTGTCAGGAGCACATGCTCTGGATGTCAAGGATAGAGAGAGCTGAGAGGAACGATATAATAGCTGAACCTTGCTATATGCATTGCAATAATCTGTTCTGTTAATGGTCAAAACAAAGGTGTGTTTTTCTGTCTCCTTCCCTCTATGATTTCAGGTTCTTTAATGACTTTTTTTGTTGTCATTCTTGGAAGAGAGAGCCAAAATAATTTTATCTGGCAGGTGTCATTTAACAAATAAGAGGAACAGTTCACTTGAATGTGAGTTGATTTAGAATATAGATAGAAAGCTAATGACATTGAAACATTTCTTGTGTTTTGGAACTGTTATTTGTACGGGAGCATATTATATATATATATATATGTATATATATCTCAGTTCCAACTCTTCTATCAGAGATATTTCTCAGATGAGTTAGATTTGAATGAGAAATTACCTGAAGATTTATGACTCTGTAAGTACCTGTCCTTGGAGACCATAATGAGCCCAAATTTTAGCATCCTTAGAACACAAGATCCATCTCTTAATTCGTGTCTACCTTTAATATCACAATAAGACCACAGGACATTTGTCAGAAAGACAGATGACCAGAGGAAATTGCAGGTTTTTAAAAAGTTAAGAGTATGATGAGGGAGGATGTAGACTTGAAAGGAATTGCATGTTCTCATTTGGAAGAACTGTAAATCACTAAATGAACAAATGTAATTTTCTCAAGGAGATAACCCTTACACAGCAGAAATCCCAGTCATTATGAACCACTACACAGAAATGAACATTTCCTGCATTTGACCTTTCTATCAGGGGGTATCAAGAGATCTTCCGTCTCCTTTGCTACATTTCCCCCATTCTAGTGCCCTTTTTAGCTGCAGTTGAAATTTAGAAAATTCATTAAGCTATGACATTTGACATTTTTATCATAGGTCACTAAAGGTCATTTCTGCAGCAATGTATAACATCAACCAGGAATTAGTCATAAGTATGAATTCCTCAGTCTGAAGTCATGAGTTCATTTGTTATTACTAAATAATTATAACGGACTAAGAAACTACTGATAACCACATTCTGTTTATCTGATAAATAGAGAATTGCAAAATAATCTAGCAATGTTTGACAGACTTTTAGTAATGGCACAGATAAAATTTGCCATTGGGCTACCAAACACAATGCAGACATGTTGTTTAGAATAGAATAGAATAGAATAGAATAGAATAGAATAGAATAGAATAGAATAGAATAGAATAGACCAGGTTGGAAGAGACCTTCAAGATCATCGCGTCCAACCCATCAACCAATCCAACCTGCCTAAATAACTAAACCATGGCACCAAGCACCCCATCAAGTCTCCTCCTGAACACCTCCAATGATGGTGACTCCACCACCTCCCCGGGCAGCCCATTCCAAGGGGCAATCACTCTCTCTGTATAGAACTTCTTCCTAACATCCAGCCTAAAACTCCCCTGGCACAGCCTGAGACTGTGTCCTCTTGTTCTGGTACTGGCTGCCTGGGAGAAGAGACCAACATCCACCTGTCTACAATCTCCCTTCAGGTAGTTGTAGAGAGCAATAAGGTCACCTCTGAGTCTCCTCCTCTCCAGGCTAAGCAACCCCAGCTCCCTCAGCCTCTCCTCATAGGGCTTGTGTTCCAAACCCCTCACAAACTTTGTTGCCCTTCTCTGGACTTTAGGTGATCTGTACACAAGGTATATCAGAGGGTGGATCAGATTGAATTCTGGTTTTGAAGACTCACAGGAGGATATCTAATTCTTTACCAGGAACATGCCCTCTGGCCTTGGATGCGTTACTTGCATAGTTTTGCAGTGATTTTACTTGTTTAAAAGACGATAGAACAATAATTCAGTTTATACAAGCATAAGTGCAAAATTAGTAAAGATGTAATGTATATGGTGTTCTTTAACAGTAGGTTCTAATACATTTTCAAAGACAACTTTTCAAAGAACCCTATAGATCTGATGCTGTAATCTTGTTCTTACATTTATTTTCCTTTCTGTGTTCATTTTGTCTGAACAGACTGTCAGCCTGGTGCAATGATATCTTGGGGGATTTACAGCTTGCATAGCTATGAAAGAAAGGGCTGCTTTTTCCTCCTTTTAGTCACTGTCACATCAGTACAGGCATGCTTCGCTGCTGTGCTGAGCACAGAGATATGCTGACACCTGTCCCTTCCACTCCACAAGCCACCACTTGTATCAGTGACTTCATCTCTGAGGAGATGGGAGAACTTAGTGGGAAAAGGAATAGTAAAATGATATGACAGGGAAGACTTCTTTCAGGTAGTGATGGACAAATTTTCAGTTCCAGGAGGGAACACTGAACTATGCCCTGAAAGTCTGTGAAAGATAAATGCAATGTAGTCAAAGCAGCATGAAATCAGGTATAATGAATTGGCCTTAATTTTTTTTTTTTTTAACTTTCCTTAATGAAAAGGTTTCACTGAAAATGAGAAACAGATTTGCTCTGAATAAACTCTATTTATAGAGCCTTAAATTTTATTTGACTGGGCAGCACGTCTCTATTTCACACCATCTTCAATATATACAAACTTGTGGTATGTCTTTTTTGTCTTTCTTTGATTAAACATCTCCTAACTGATCAGCCAAGTCAGCAGAAGACGTTTTCACTTGCTGCCTTAGAAATGTGATAACTTACATAAAAATCATAAAATATTCATAAAATATTATTTGTGATACGTGGGAAATGAAGGCTTCAACTGGAATGTGAATTTTTGGCTATTTCATTTGAAATTATAATGTATGCATTAGAAATTACTCTGTAGATAGCTAAAGCACAGCTGGAGAGAGGGAAGGCGGTTTTATTACTATTCTGCCTATAGTAAGACCATTGTAACTGCATCTTTCTAAATGGAACAAATGTTTTCTTCTATTTGCTTTTGCCCAAGACCCACAAAAGGAAGATGTAGTAACTGAGTAGCAGATGGCTAAGCTTATGTGACTAACAGTGCTTTTGTGTTATTATTTCTATCACTCACTGATAACTTTAACTTTGAGCAGTGCTACTTTCATCACGCCTGTTCTTATTGGGCTGCTGCATTAGAGCTTCCTATGACAGTCTGTTCCATGATAAGTGGCAATTTAAAGGCTATAGCACTAGATGGTGAGTTGTTTGCTGCCTGGATTATGACTGACAGTGAGGATTCTTTTGTTATTATCACTACAAATAAAATAATACATGCTATGGCATTTCTGTTTAATTTTGGTGGTGGAACTAGCATTGGGTTTCTGGGTAGTGAAAGCAGATGTCCCTCCTCCGCTTCTGAACATTGTATATTGCTATCTAATTACTGTGCTTATCCAAAAGGCCTCTTCACATCTACCCTCTCTCTTTCCTCATCTCTCACTCCTCATTTCCCTCTGACCTTTTCATGAAACAGTCTGACCATCCATGCAAAAAGAACTAGCTCATGGAAACATCATCAACTTCCTAGGCAGGCATGTATGTGTTATTTTGAGAAATTCAGTGTTTGAATTTTTAGTGTGTTTCTGTATATCTGTAGTTTATGGGACACTAATGATCAGTTTCTCATATCAGCTCCTCACTAGCTGATGAATAAATCAACAGTTTACACCCTTCTTGGCTCATATAAATCTACTACTATTAATCTTAAGTTGCCATACAACAACATAAGTATTGAAGTTAGTGCTTCTGGCCTGAATAGCATCCAGATCAGCTTCTACTTGTGAAAATTTCAGAGCTGACAAGCTAGTTTGGTAGATATACTATTAGAAGAGCATGCTGTTTCCATTTTCCTTGCAACAAGCTTTGTAAGACCTTTCTTAACCTGCAAAGTTTTAAACAATTAGAACATCCATGTGTAATGAACAGTTGCATGGAACTTTGAGGTTAAATTCTAAGTAAAACTGCTCTTTGTTCACATTGGTGTGCTTTTTAGACTGTTCAGAGCTATTTTTAGTGCCTTAGAACTAATTTGAGGTTGATTTTCCTAACACTAACAATAGGGTTGTTTATTTCTTCCATAGCAAATAAAGTTTGTCAGTGTCCTGTCACTGAATGTTGGATGTAGTGATCCAACTTGTTTCCTGTTGAAGGAGGCAAATTTACTTCATGACAAATCCTTTCTCTTGTTATTTTCAATAGGGAAAAGAAAAAAAAAAGGGTGGGGGGAGGTGGTCCTTTTCCCTAATGCTTTGTGTCTGTTTGGTACAGGACACAAAAGTTTCTGGGTGCTTGGTAACATGTCACAGATCAAGACGAGGTAGCCTGTAGAGTCCCTTCATCTAAGACTCCATACTCAGAAGAATACACTGGTTCTCTGTAAATAAACGTAAGCTCTATTAGTGCTCATATCTGTACTAATATTATCTTTTTAACATCTAGAACCTACTTTCAAGAGCTTACATATCTGGAGACGTAGTGTTGAAATCTGACTAATGAAAGCACAACTACTTTTTTTTCCTGAACATCCAAGAGTTCTTGACTTATTAAAATATGCAAATCACTCTACCACTTTGTTTAATTGCTGTTTCCTTAAACCCATCAAATCTTCTTAATTCTTTCCTTCTTTGTCCTTAATTAACACCCATTCCCTATTGGCTAAAGTGTAACCCAGAAGACCTACACTCGTGAAATTCCCAACTTATTAAACCTAATTGCTATAATAATTAGGAACCATTGGCAAAATATTCATCACACAGAAACCACAAAGACATCTAATTAACACTCTCAAAATGCTAGGCATTCACTTCTTGATATTTTACCTGGCTTTTCATGCCTTAATTTCTGGAGATGTTTGACCTAATATGTTGTCCTAAGGATAAATAGGATAAGAATTTTTCTTACAAAGCTGAATTTGCTAAAACTGAAGCTTTTCACTACAACAATCAAGAATTGCTGTAAAAGTTTCATATAAATTGAATTTCTCATAGGATGCCCTGACAAAAAAAAAAGCCTAAACAGAGACCAGCTCAGTAAATCAGATATTTTGCAGATACTTTGGGCCCGATCCTCTCCAATATCTTTATTGATGATCTGGATGAGGGGATTGAGTCCATCATCAGTAGGTTTGCAGATGACACCAAGCTGGGGGCAGGTGTCAATCTGTTAGAGGATAGGAGAGCTCTGCAGAGGGATCTTGACAGGCTGGACAGATGGGCAGAGTCCAAAGGCGTGAGATTTAACACATCAACTTGGGTCAGAGTGGGTAGAGAGCAGCCAGGCAGAGAGGGACCTGGGGGTAGTGGTTGGCAGCCAGATGAACATGAGCCAGCAGTGTGCCCTGGTGGCCAAGAAGGCCAATGGCATCCTGGCCTGTATCAGGAACAGTGTGGCCAGCAGGAGCAGGGAGGTCATTCTGCCCCTGTCCTCAGCACTGGTTAGGTCACACTTTGAGTCCTGTGTCCAGTTCTGGGCCCCTCTGTTTAGGAAATATGTTGACTTGCTGGAATGTGTCCAGAGAAGGGCAACAAATCTCGGGAGGAGTTTGGAGCACAAGCCCTATGAGGAGAGGCTGAGGGAGCTGGGGTTGCTTAGCCTGGAGAAGAGAAAGCTCAGGGGAGACCTTATTGCTCTCTATAACTACCTGAAGGGAGGCTGTAGCCAGGAGGGGGTTGGTCTCTTCTCCCAGGCAACCTGTGAGAGAACAAGAGGACACAGTCTCAAGCTGTGTAGGTGGAAGTTTAGGCTGGATGTTAGAACTAAGTTCCTCACAGAAAGAGTGATTTTCCATTGGAATGGGCTGCCCAGGGAGGTGGTGGGGTTGATGTCCCTGGAGGTGTTTAAGAAAAGACTGGATAGTGCCATGGTCTAGTTGATTAGTTAGGCTTGGGTGATTGGTTGGACTTGATGGTCTTGGAGGTCTCTTCCAACCTGGTTGATTCTGTGATTCTGTGTGGGGCAGAATAGGACACTGAAGAGCAACATCTTATTACCAGTGTGGGAATCATCTTCACTAGGGTATTGCTTAGTCTTTCTGAAGTTTTTTTCTCTTGGGTTTTGTTTAATTTATTCTGAAGGGAATAAAAAGGTAGAATCACATTTTAATACTGGTATGAAAGTGATGAGGTTATCTGTTGTGGAACAGAAGTGTTCTGGAAATCTGCAATATTTGTGTTGTAGAATAAATAACATTTTCCAGTAGTCTTAAATCTATGGATTTACTGGAGCTGAAAGAACTGGCATCTGATACAGTTTCTGCACCTTGTTTCATATTTGTACAAAATGGATTTTAATTTCATTACATACTGTGACTTACATAAGGTGTTGAGAAGACACTATCTAGAAAAATAAGGAAGATTTTTTTAGCTTTTCTGTGACAAAAGAAGCTCTTTCTTGAACTGAAACATTCAGAAGTTTAAAGCAATTTCAGCCACAGGTGGTGGTGTATTTACATTTATTTTCCCATGAAGCAAAATATAGATTGTTTTTTCTCACCCCAAATCCTGTTGCAATCTTTAGGAATTGGTGTATGTGACAAATAGAGAACCAGATATTTTGTTTATATTTTAAATGACAAACTCATAAAATAAAACTGTGATTCCAGAGAAATCTTTTTTCGAGATTATTATTCATTTTTGTCCTCTAACACCCACAGTCTCTCATGAAAAGCTGCACTTCTCATGCACTGAGCACCACTGTCTTCTCATGATTGTGTCCTGACACTCTTGTGGTTCATCACTGTCATATCAGTTCTGTGTTAAGTGTAACATCAAAGCTGGCAAAATGGGACAAAGATATATCAGTGCAAGTGTAGTCCAAACAACAGCAAGCCTGATACTGCAATTGACAATGCAAACATGCAGAAGTCATACCACACTCTTCAGGGTGCTGACATAGAGTAGTCTCAATTGGCCTAAAGTCAAACTATACAAAACAAATATTTTAATGGGGCTTAGTAAACAAAATGTTTCAGGTGGCTTTGACTTCTCACAGAACAGCAGGCTTCACTTTCTCCAGTGGAAGCTGGAGTTTTGGGTTTTATTGCTGAGTTTTCAGATTTGTATAAAAAATTGATGTCTTCCTATGGGCAGAAATAATGAAGAATCTTTTGATTTTCTATCTTCATCTCTACTTTTGACAGGGGAAAAGTAAAATACAGATTCAACAACTTGCACTGTTTGTCAAAGCATAACTCAAAGGAGGATATTTAGACAGTAGCTGGTTAAAGATATTCTAGTTCCAGTTTATACTCATAAAATACATTAATTAATTGACTACTGCAAATCAGTGTCAACCTGCCTTTTTTCCCCCTCATCTTTAAGTAGCACTTGCTATTGTTACTAACACTTTAAATTTCAACTACAAATGATATTTAATTACATATTTATATGACATCATCATAAAATTGAAAATAGCGACTACTGGAAAGAAAGCAAAATATGGGGGAAAATGATTAGCAAAAGCCAAAGGGAAGCAGGTGTAATGTTATACACAAGATCCTGACCTCTGCCTATCTCAGAACTCCCCAATGTTTACTGAAACTGTTTGACAAAATTAACATTTTCCTCTTTTCCAGGACTTTCCTTTGACTTGCACTGAAACAGGTTCAGAAAGAATACTTGACAGGTTTATTAAAGTGACAGATACCACAGGTTTGTAATTGGTGGTGATAAATGCACTAACTCCTGGTGATGAAGAGCAATTTAATAAATGCTGAGTAACATCAGACAAACATGGAGGTGCAAATCTTTGTAATAATGGTAATTTATTACAGTAATGGTAGCAAAAGTAAAGCCATATATTGAATGTGCAACTCTTACCAAGAAGGCATTCCTTGTCTTGGCTAATGGCATGGAAGCACAGCCCACCAACTGTCTCCATCTCTGCTAAATCCACAGTCTCTCTTTGAAAAGATTCAATTTAACAATCCAAGGACTTGTCTGTATACAATTCCTACAGAACAAATGCTGAGCTCCTTTTCTAACAACCTCTTTTACCTTACCTTGTCTGGAGACTCTCTGCAGCTAGCAAGCTTTTCAAAGCACCATCAAAAAGACTGAACTGCTGAATCATTCTTTAAAGAAAACATTAAAATAGTGCTTTATAACAAAAGAATCAGCTATAAAATGGGAGCAGAAAAAATGTTTATATGTTGTAACAGAAGGATCTTTTGTGAAAAATATTGAAAATACAACATTTGGTATCTATTGATAAGCAGCATCTTACTATACATAAAGAATAATGAGACTCTCAGCCACTCTGGATTAAAAATCTCTGACTCTGCAGTTACAGTTATATTTGCAGGCTTAGCTCAGCAGTAATATCAAAACAAAATGCTTATAATGACTTTAATAGGGGAACCATTACCTGCTTTTGTCAAGACATCAGTGTGAAGTACTTTCAGTACACTGGGTTAGGTGTTGAATTTAGGAAACTCTACATCCTATCAAATTCAGAGATCATTTGGTATCTAAAAAATCAGGTAAGTGGATAACACAGCCATTTATGTCAAGCTTTTTCATATAGGAGCAACTCTTGGAGACTACACTTAGAACTTTCACAAATATATCAAACTGCCTTGTGGTGTTTAGAGTCAAAATACATTATGTAGTAGAATGATTGTGTTTCTTTTGTGTCTGTTATTATGATACATGCCACACAGAACTGCCACAAAAACACCAAGAAAATAAATTAGTGCAACAAATCCTTAGCACTCTCTGCAGTGTAATTTGGTACACTTCAGCACTGAACAGTGAAATAAGTGTTCACAAAAGTACTATTCAAAGGGAAAAAAACCCCCACCACACAACATTTTCATAGACCTTAAGGCTGCAGGTAGTTACTTTCCATTTCCCTTTAAACATTGAATACTATGCTTTCAAGGTGGCCACATGAACTGTCTTCTTTATTATTGCATAAGTTAATTACACTTAAACATCTTCCATCAGGTAAGTAAAGATTACACAAAATAAATATTCAGTTTCAATTCCTTCTGGACTACTTACAGAACAATTTGACATCGTTTAACAATATAAGTCCCAGAAAAACACAGAACAGCTTCCTCTCCCTAATGCAATTCATTTTCAGGTTAGCTATATATCAGAATACTTCTTTTTATCATCATCTATTTGGAAGTTTTGAGGATGCACAGCTTCTGAACAGCACACCTGGTTCCCTTTAGACTTTGCCCATATTCAGCCAGCTCTGTTCACAGAACCTGGTTTTACTGAGCTCACTCTAGAATTTCCTCTGAGAAAATACTGTTTGTTTTTTTTTCCTCTTGGTAACACTAGGTGCCATTGCAGTGGCTTTACAAATGCTTGACTTGTCCTTTCCAATTAGCAACAAATATTACAGGATAATTTGTCCAAGAAGAAGATCGATAGACTGTTTGGGAAGAAATTATTTCATTTAATTTTAAAATAATTACAAACACAGATATGGTTACTGGTCGTGCAGGAGAGAATGGCAAGTAGCTAACTGTTTATTAAGTCATTTGGCTGGGTGAGATTCACATCTCTGCTCTGAGTTTGAACCGATCAGCATTTGAATCACCCCTAACAGCTAAGGCTCTGATTTTTGGATGTGGCTACTATGTACAAAGAGTTCACTTTTCACTAGAAATAACATCCCCAGCACAAAAGGCCTGCCCAGTGCCTGGCCTGTCACTAGAAATATGCTTTAGTTAGGTGTTACTTTTTTCATCATATGAGGTCTCCTTCTTCATCTCATATACTGTCAAACAAGTTTCATGATCATTCTGAAACATGTTATTGCTTTCTGTTCCTTAATTATTTAGACATTATTATTGAAATCTAACAGTGAGAATGCAATGAAATATGTCATAGTCAATATATTTGAGTGTTGTTATTTTGTTCTATTTTTTGCTACTGCAGTGGAATCATCACCTACAATTTTCCTTACCTTAGTTGTTCTAAATACGTGTTTGACTTTGCTGAAGCAAGTAGACTGAACTATTAGAGTTTACTTTATCAGCTTTGTTTTCCTCTAGCTTTACCTCCTTGTTTGCTGAATGTATATCTGTTAGCTATCCCATGCTTACATGTGGTGCTCAGTTCCTGTAAGGCAGAGCTTGATTTTGCTGGTTAAACATAAGTGCAGTGTCCTTTGAGATGTCCTGGGTACCAGGTCATGGCTTTCAAATGACTATCTAGAAAAGCACAGGTCTTCCATGCCCTTTATCATAATTATCAGCAATCTCAACTCTTAAAAACACAGATGTCTTTCTTTGGTAGGTGAACCAACTTCTAAAAGTAGGAATCAAGTCAGGATTAAGGCACTGGTAAATTCAAACAGTCATTCAGATTACCAGAAAAATCCTTCTGGCTGAGCATTTAATGTCTTTTTAGACTCTTCTGATTGTATACACTAGCTCTTCAGAATAAAATCCACACTGAACATGTAGACCTCTAAATTTAATTATTTCAACAGAAGTTTTATCCCACCCTTCCAGGCCCTTCCTCAACTCATATGCACCATGATAACCCTCCATCCTGTACTAGTGTTTCTTCCCAACCTTAAGCCATCAAGATCCATGAAGAAATCTCCATTTCTTAACTTGGACAGCAACATGTGAACACACAGCAGATCTGGGAATGACTCCCAGTTCAAAGCCATCTGTACCTTCAGCACTACAATAATTACTCTGTTTCAATATTTCTCTTAATGCCTATAGCCACTTAACCTGCAATGCTGGGATAGGGTAATAATGTTTCCTGCAATGTGATGATATCAAGGACCACTAACTAAGGATCAGAACTGCATTATGGACATGTATTTAGGCTGTGTTTTTAATGTCCATGCCTTTAAAAATTGCCCCCTTTGCTCTGAGTCTGGATGCCGTTGTACATTATCCTGATCTCCCATGCATTTCACAGCTTCTGTGAGAAACCAGGGGACACTCTTCTGTAAAAATTGTGCCAAATGTGACTGGACATGCAAGGCTACCATTTTCCATGTTATGCCACAACAATCAGTGAACCTGGTCCTCAGTCAGAAGCTGTAACAGCTAGGTCTTTTTAGCATAGCTGCTATCGTAAACCTGTGCATTTCAACCAACCTTTTCCTATAGCGGTAATAGATCAAATATGATGAAACATCTCTCCCAAACAGAATAGCTTTGGTGTGTTTGGGAAGTAGGTAACCAAATTATGCAAACAACCTATGTGATCATCAGAAAGTGTAAAACTTTCCAGAAGTACCTATAAAAAAGCAGATGTGTCATGGACCAAGCTGGATATTTGCTGCTGTTATTCAAAACCATCCTGCCTCATGCCAACAAGAGGACACAGAATCAAGCTGCGCCAGGGGAAGTTTAGGCTCGAGGTGAGGAGAAAGTTCTTCACAGAGAGAATTGTCAGCCATTGGAATGGGCTGCCCAGGGAAGTGGTGGAGTCACCATCCCTGGAGGTGTTCAAGAGTGGATTGGACGTGGCACTTGGTGCCATGGTCTTGTAGTCATGAGGTCTTGGGCGACAGGCTGGACTTGATGATCTTTGAGGTCTTTTCCAACCTTATTGATTCTATGATTCTATGATTCTAACTTCAAAATGAAGATACTGGCTGGAGCAAAAGTATTACAGGGCCTGAAGTTCAGCTTGTAACATGAGAGGCTTCCTGTTCCAGTTGCTACTTTGGGGTTCCAGGTTTTGGATGTTGGCTCTTTTCCTGTGGGGATGGCAGCAAGAGAGGTGGGAGTTGGTTTTCTGCTTTATGCCTTTTTTTTTTACATTTCATTGCACTTTTTCTGCCAACAGGCTAAGCTAAGATAATTGTGCATTGTATTGTTAGCTAAGGTAATTGTACATTATGTTATCTGATTTATATTAAATTCTTTTCTCTCAACTCTCTCTCAACCCAGAGTTTTTTTGTGGGCGTTAGTTCCGTGTTGGGTCAGGTTAAGCCGTTATGGTGCTTTAACCTGTTACAGGACTGTAAGCACCAACTAGGACAATAGCATATCAGAAAACAACTGTGTGGGTTGATCAGACTAACCACGAGCAAACTATATCTACCTTGTCTTTATAACTAAGGAAAATTATACCTTTTGACATGACTGAATTTCTGGAAAGACTCTGAGGAGGGAAAACCCATGACCCTGCATCAGGATCAGAATCTCTCTCTCCAGTCTCTAGGGAGCCCCAGGAGTGGAAAGGAGCCCAAAGAAACCTGATGACCCAGCTCCTGGACCAGGTGCAGTTTAAAAGGAACCACTACAATGAATTTTCCAGTCTCTCTTTGGGACTGTACCATTTCTCTGAAGGGACAGGGTGGACATACAAGAAATCATCATGGTAAGCCACCTGACTTCACTCCTTCATTGCACCATCTCCAGCCTGGGACAAGGATATTGTGTGATTAATAAAACTGGATGTGTCTGTGATTAAAGTGCTTTGATATTCAAATCTGTTTAGCATTCTCACAGTCACTTGGCCATAAACCACAACAGGAGAACACAGCAGGAAGTCTGTATAAACCTATAACACAAAAGCAAGATATCATCAATTTCTAAACCGCTGCATTTTAGTCAAAGTCATTCAGCCATTATTTGTTGCTTTCAAACAATTGTCCCATCTCAAATGTTTGTGAAACAATATACAGTGTTCTACAAGAATTCTCTGATTTTCCTCAGATTTGATAGTACCAGTCTAGACTTCTTATTTAATCAGAAGCCTAGGAATATTACCTGGATATTCTCTGGTCAAGTGATGGCTAACATAGTCTTTTGAACTTTAATTCTCCTGAATGATAGACAAGAGTTCAAAAAGGCAAAGCAGGACATAAATTTGAGCTCAAATGATTTTCAAGCTTATGAGTGAATTCATTTACTTTTACCACAGAAGACATGAATAAAACACTAGGAATTGCCTATAATTTGAACTGATGTGCAAGGCAGTGTGTAGGCAGTCTAGATTTAAGTGGGAGTTTGAACAACAATAGATATACAGCCATTGTATCCTAATGTGATAGGAAGATAATGAGTCAGGCTGCAAGGGACTATTCTTATATGTAATGATGAGTACACACTGTCAATCAGTTTTATAGAATTTCAATTATGTGGTGGTTAGGCTATTCATACAAGCTGTGCCAGTCTCAGGAAGAACCATGTGTTGTGAATGTACCATTGTGCCTCAAAATTAATTACTGTTGTTCTTTTCAGTTCCTCTCAATATACATATATATAATGAGAAAAAGAGGACTGGCTTCTAGAAATGTTATATTCATTAGACTCTGGAAAGAAGACCAATAACTTTCTCAGAAACCAGATCTCTGATCAGGTCATGATGATTTAGATATTTAATATGAGTGCCAAGATATTAATTATCTCTCAAATATTAGCCAATATCTGGGCATGCTTTTTAAAAGACACTTAACCCTACTCCTCTATTTTCCATGTTTTTAAAGGCTAGATACCAATACTTTTTGTAGTACTTTTGTACTATGCAATCTTGTCCTGCCATCTTTATACTAACAGAGCTATGCTTTGCAAACATGCATCAGACAGCAGTTAATATGCTCTAAGCATGTAAGGTATAGAGATATATTTTTCAGGTATGAGAACAGAAGGAGTAAGGGCACAATGGGCAGAATCCAAATATTTTTAAGTCAAAAAATGTTTTAAATGAAAGAATGAACATCCGCAAATCCTGTTTGTAAAGTAGAAATCACTGGGAGTTGTCTAGTAAGAGAAATCTCAAGCAATCTCAAAGCTCCCTACCTCCAGAATCACCTAAAAACAACACTGATGTTGACAGCACTTCTAGTCACTGAGTATTCTGTACTGCTCAACTTTTTATGTTCTTGTCCTGAAAGCCAGCTGAGTGCTTAACTACAGCCACTCACAGGTTGAGAAATGTGGAAAATTAGAAGTTTTGCTCCAAGAATCAGTTTCACTATCTTTCCTTTTGGGTCCTTTGGTCTTAAATTTATGACTAGACAATCTTCTTCCATAAGAAGGTGTTATTACAGTGGAGGCTAAAACTCTTAGAACTACTTCAATTATTTCTGTGTATCAGACTATGAAAATCTATCTTAGGATCTCAAAGTAACAGATGAAAAAGGAAGATTTCTTCTGTAATATTGCTGACCATTAGGTCATTACACTAGGACTGTCTCTATAAACAAAGAAACCTAAAGGAGGAGGTTTATCTGTGGATTGTTTCCTTACAGATTTATGTTTGCTTTAAAGAGATGTGGAGAGGTTGCTTCTTTACTGATAGTTATGTGAACTGACTGAAAAATTTATGATTAATTACTTAGCGTATTCTTGAGTGTATTTCCTACTCCCATACAATCACTATTGCTACAAGTTACACATTTTATTTACTTGTATGTGCAGTGTGGGAGTCCTTTAATTAAAAAGCTGCCTACTCAAGCTATTTAAAACATGGTTTCCTTAAAAAGAACAACCACAACAACAACCACCACCAAAAAGCCAAACAAAACAAACAGCCAAACAAACCTCACATCATTCTCTTATAAACAAAACAGCATATAACACATACTAGCAGGCCATGTGCTAACTGGTGTGGCTTATTTCATTCACCAGATGAGCATTCTGCACAGATGAAAGTAAGAATTTGTGGACCACTAAACACTGGATTTTCTCAGCATACAGAGCCACCTGCATTTCTGCAGTTTAATCTAATCAACTGTGAAATATTCAGTGTTCAACAGACCTAAAATATTCTCATTTCTTACCCATGATATAATGATCTAATGCCTGTGTGTTGGGCTGAAATATGCAGTATGATTAGGAAAAGATCCAAGAGTGTTTAATAAACCTCTCCAAAGTGCACCAAATATTTGTTATTCATAAACACTTTTTTTGTTCTGAATTTATATTTATCATAGGCAAACAGCCTTCAAAGATAATATGCAGAAAAAAAAACCAATCCATCAAGCAAACAACAAACAAACAATTAATAAAAGTTTCACAGAAAAGTACACACTTTGACAATCAATTTTCTTACTGTAGAACAAAGAGTATTTCCAGAAAGTGGTTCTTGCAGAATGTGAAAACTGAAAATGTATGACTGTAGTGTCAGTTCACTTATTAAACATTCATCAAAGTGTTGAGTATCTCTTATTAATTCAGTGGTTCAGATACGCCCTGTCAGAGCACCCAACCACATGATGAGAGCAGCAAATACTTCTGTTAGACCAGTGCCAAGTATGAGGAGAGGTTCGGAGAAGGGAGGGGAGGAGAGGGGAGGGGAGGGGAAACCAGGTTGGAAGAGACCTTCAAGAGCATCATGTCCAACCTATCATCCAATACTATCTAATCAACTAAACCATGCAACCAAGCACCCTATCAAGTCCTCTCCTAAACATGTCCAGTGATGGTGACCCCACCACCTCCCTGGGCAGCACATTCCAATGGGCAATCACTCTCTCTATGAAGAATTTCTTCCTAACAACCAGCTTAAACCTCCCCTGATGCAGCTTGAGACTGTGTCCTCTTGTTCTGGTGCTGGTTGACTGGGAGAAGAGACCAACCTCCACCTGTCTACAGCCTCCCTTCAGGTAGTTGTAGAGAGCAATAAGGTCTCCCCTGAGCCTCCTCTTCTCAAGGCTAAGCAACCCCAGCTCCCTCAGCCTCTCCTCACTGGGCTTGTGTTCCAAACCCCTCCCCATCTTTGTTGCCCTCCTCTGGACACATTCCAGCAAGTCAACATCTTTCACCGATATGGTTCTGTGTGCTGGCCACTGACACTAGGAAGAAGATTTCTGTATGCCTTTTTGGAAGATTTGTTTAAAATTTCCTGATCTTCTTTCTGTTTCCTTATTTTCCCATAGTCATCTATCTCAATGATATCCCATCTCAAATTCTGAGGAATTAAAATACACATTTCCCTCAAGAAATAGCAAGGATTTGCATCTGTATTTGCAATGTGCCTTCAAAGAAATCAATATTACACAGAGGAGGAGGTTTCAGCTGACACTGTCGAGTTCTGCAGGGCAGAAGCAGACCTCAGTCTTGTTAGCAGTAAGGTAGAGGGATGGATGTAGTAATTATCAAGAGAATAATATGGAATAAATCACTAGAATTGATGTTACCTCATCTCTGTTTTTTATTTCTTATGCTAAGATGGTTAAATGTGGAGATAAGGCAGAAGAAATTAGTTGTATGACTTGACAAATTAGGGAGTTTAAAGTAAAACTGGAGGATATAACTGATAAGGGAAAATAAGAATACATGTATGTTTACAAAATTTCTTTCTCTCAAGGTAAAATTGGTTTATACTTGCCACTGGGTAAGAGTGTGTATCTCTCTAATTAGTTCACCTTAGCTGCTTTGCAGTAACTTCTTAGAGCACACCAACTTGAGTGTGTATATAAACTCACTGCAAGTTCAAAATAAATATTAAGAAAAAACCCCACATTTTCCTAAAGCTAAATAAATGTTAAATATCAGGATATTTGAAGTTTACCTCTGTCTGTCTTCAAGAAGGTGAGCTCCAAATCATAGTATCATAGTATCAGTCAGGGTTGAAAGGGACCACAAGGATCATCTAGTTCCAACCTCCCCTGCCATGGGCAGGGACACCCCACACTAGATCAGGCTGGCCAGAGCCTCATCCAGCCTGGTCTAAAACACCTCCAGGGATGGGGCCTCAACCACCTCCCTGGACAACCCATTCCAGGGCTTCACCACTCTCATGGTGAAGAACTTCCTCCTCACGTCCAGCCTGAATCTCCCCACCTCCAGCTTCATTCCATTCCCCCTAGTCCTATCACTACCTGATATCCTGAGAAGTCCCTCCCCAGCCTTCTTGTAGGCTCCCTTCAGACACTGGAAGGCCACAATTAGGTTACCTTGGAGCCTTCTCTTAATATGAATCCACATCTGTCCAGGTCAAAACTGTACCAGGCACCAAACTACACTAATTCATTGAGGTTATTTAAGTTCATTCATACATTTCCAATTCAATAGGATATTATAAAAACACTATCATGGAGCATGTACTGGATCAGTTAGTCTTTATTTATTCAACTTCAGACCTCCAAGAGGACTTTCACACATGATGCTTTCATTTCTGAAACAAGCTTAAAATAGCTGATGGGTTTTTGTTACTCAGTGATATCTGTATCTTTCTTAATAGGACAGTATTGAAAACTTGGTTTTCACCAACTTGTAAATACTTATTTCCTTTTAAACACTTAGCCAAGTTCAACAGCATCACTATAACAGTGCCGAAGTCTAAACCTCTGACTACTTTGAAGCTGCAGAGGAGCTTTGAAATTATGGCAGTGAAAAAGTACAGTTTTTGGGGGGTTATAAGAGAGAAAAAGACAAAATCAAGAAGAGTGGAGTGCTAATCAGCAGAAGATACAGAGAGAAAAGTGAAATCTTATGACAAGTAAAAAACTCCTGAGAGCCAGCATGAGAATAAACAAGATATTTTTCTTTGTTATTATTATTTCCCTTTGAGCACTGCCCAAGGGGAGTGCTTTGATGTAGAAGTAATGTGTAGATATCTAAAACTGTGCAGTCCTTGTAGGCCCTGTACACCAGGTGAGTAAGCAACTGTGTAACCCAGAATATGAAACCTGAATCATGCAAAAATTTTTTGGTCCAGTATTGACTAACTTCTACAGTTATTTAGCATGATCATTAGATTGAGTGCTGAGTCTGAATTTTTTTCATTTGATGAGTATTTCCATTCCCTAATTTCCTCTTCCCAATACCAGGACTTTTTGGGACCATGGAAGACGTAAAACTGTTGAATAAAGGTTGTACAGCCTGTTCCGGAATGGTGTGTCCTGTGCATGTGAAAGTGATACAAGCAGGAGTGCATGGAAAGGGGAGATGTGGTAGAAAGAAGGAATAGGGCTGCTAGTATCCAGGGTGCAGGGTTTACCATGTATTCAGGGTGCAGGGTTTACTGGACACTGCCATACCTGAGTGGCCAAGTCCTGGCTGTGCCTCCAGTTATTGCTTTGGTTCCGCAGGTGCTGTCCTCAGTAAACACTTGACCTGTGGGGGTGCCTCTAAAATGGCACATGGTGTTTCCATAACAAAATGTTCAGGATTTCTTGAAGTCTGTATTGCCTTCATGGTATTCACATACAGCAAATTCTAGCTAAATGCCTTCAGCCCTGACTTGCTTCCATTGTTTTCTGTAAAGACACTGTAGTTGTGTCTAATATTTAGCTTCAGAATCAACTTCTAATTCAAGAGGAAGGATAGCACAATGATTTTCAGCAACACGGAATCCTGCTGACATTCCCTATAGAGTGTAAGACTTACTGTGTGGTTTTGGGAGTCCTTTTAATCTCTTACTGCATTCACATTCCAATCAAAAATTCCATCAGAATTTTTGTCTTACAGCACTGTCAGTTACTTCAATGCTCTGGTGATTAGCAGCATAAAAAGTTTTAGGAATAAGTGAACCAATGTTGTGTGTATGAGTACCTCCAAGACTAAGAATTTAAAGACCTCCTTTTCAAGGTAAGATGGATATGTAAATACCATATATTCTGAATGACATTCCAAAGAATGAGATTCTCATAGGAAACATAAGAAGAAAAACATCCCTTTAGCAATATATTGCTAACTGTTTTGCAATTCATGACTAGTCAGCTCATTTGCATTTATGTATTTCAATATACAGTAGAGCTAACAATATTAGACACATCACACTTGGCAGTTTCTTGGTCTGAATAATAGAATTCAAAATGAGGGTTACATTTTCCAGTTAACCTCAGTGCAGAAATATTTTTTTTATCAGATTTGAGTGCAGTTACACAGTAAACCCATGAAGTTTAAAACCAAACTACTTCCAGACCATGTTTCTTTAGATGTATTGCTTTTGTCTCTAATATAGCCTAGCGGCCTTGCAGTACAGAATACAGAATTAACTAGGTTGGAAAAGACCTTCAAGATCATCAAGTCCAACCTATCACCCAACACCATCTAATCAACTAAGCCATGATACAAAGTGCCCCATCCGGTCTTATTTTAAACACTTCCACTGATGGTGACTCCACCACCTCCCTGGGCAGCCCATTCCAACAGCTAACAACTCTCTCTGTGAAGACCTTTCTCCTCACCTCCAGCCTAAACTTCCCCTGGCACAGTTTGAGACTGTGTCCTCTTGTTCTGGTGCTGATTGCCTGGGAGAAGAGACCAACCCCCACCTGGCTACAACCTTCCTTCAGGTAGTTGTAGACAGCAATAAGGTCTCCCTTGAGCCTCCTCTTCTCCAGGCTAAACAATCCCAGCTCGCTCAGCCTCTCCTCACATTATTTAGTCTGATCTTGTCAATATGGTGAAATGAATTTAAATAATTGCCATGAATGTTGAATTAACTAGGTTTGTAAAAATTCAGTATCTTAGTTACAGTTTAACCAGGTTCTATAACAGCTACTCATTTGAGGAGTGTTACTACAAACTTACATAGCTTTGAAAAGCCAGGATGTTTTCAAACAGAAAATCTTGTACCAGGTTTAATAATATTATGCAGAAAATTACCCGTTGCCTTCCTTCAAAAGAATCTACCTGTTCTAGATTCTATGGTCCTGCTCTGGCAGAGGGGTTGCACTTGATGGTCTCTAGAGGTCCCTTCCAACCCCTTACATCCTGTGATCCTGTGAAGTGGGATGCACGTTATGTTGTAGCTACGTACATATTACCTGCACTGAAAATGTCACACAGGGGAAAAATTACTGGAAAACAAGCAGCACAAATACAGTAGGACTTGGTGCTGAAACAGTGAAATTTAGTCACTGTCTTATTGAATAGAAGCTCTTAAAATCTTCTGTTTATAAATCAGATTTTAAATAAATAAATAACAACAGACAACCCCCCAAAACAACCTGGGATTTGAAAGACTCTCAAGTTCTTTGAAGCCTTGGCAAATACCTAGAAGTAACATTTTTCAAGCAAAACATGAATGCTGTCTTCAGAGCAGCTAAAGATGTTCTCTTTCCTATTCAGAAAACTGTTGCATGATCTTATTGTTCTGCCATAGTTCTGCTTATGGCTGGCTGACTGCTTTTGCCTACTCTTGTGCCAGTACTTCCATTTAGTTTAACTTGTTCTTTCTCTGGTCCAATATTTATCTGCCTGATTTATTGAGAAATAATAAGCCTTTCTTGGTATTTGCTGAAGAAGCCAGGTACATTCAGATCCTTGTTTTGTATACCATATTGCAAAAATAATCCTTATTCTCTATCTCACCCATCTCTGATATAAGCAGACTCTTCAACAAATGGGAAGAAGTGAAATCTCATCCATCCCTGTACTCGTATGCTCATTACTATGTTTCAATATCTTTTGCACTGTGCTAGTGCAGTTGCAAAGATCTGCAAGATCTGAGTCCGCCAAACAGAATTCAGACTGAACGATCCATAATAGGCGAGCCGAAGAGAAGGGGCACTTGTTAAATGGTACTTATGTGATTTGAGTCCATCTGCAAAAAAGTAGTACAGATCAAATATACCTGTTCTTATGTAGGCTAATAGGGCACCCACTGAAGAAATCCGGGTTATAATCCTACATCATCTCAATTTCCTTGTAGTTAGTTTGGAAATATTAGGTTTCAGGACAGTGAGGAACACAAGATGGCATACAAGAATACATGAGTTTAAGTAGTGCATGAAAGTGATATTTCATTAAAAGCTTTGCATAAAACAGAAGCCTATGATTAAATAGAATCATAGAATGCATTAGGTCAGAGGGGACCCTTGAAGATCGTCTTGTCCAATGCCCCCTGCAGTGAGCAGGGACAGCTCCAGCTAGATCGGGTTACTTGGGGCACCATTAAGTTTGACCTCAAATGTCTCTAGTGAGAACCTCTACCATATATGTAGGCAATCTGTTTCAGTATTTCACCACTCTCATTGTGAAGAACTTCCTCCTAATGCCCAACATAAATCTATGCAGAGAAGGTAGATTAATAGGTAGGTTTAAAAACATTGTCCCTTGACCTATCACTCTATGCCTTTGTAAACAGTCCCACCGGTCTTCCTGTAGGTCCCTTCAGATATTTAAAGGTCTCCCCAGAGCCTTCTTTTCTCCAGGCTGAACACCTGCAACTCTCTCAGCCTGTCATAGTAGGGGAGGTGCACCACCTCTCTGTTCACCTTTGTGGCTGTTCTCTGGAACTACTCCAGCAGGTCCATGTCCTTCTTGTGCTGAGGGCCCTAAAGGTGGATTCAGTACTACAGGCGTGGTCTCACCAGAGCAGAATAGAGTGACAGAATCAACTCTCTCAATCTGCTGGCAGCACTTCTTTTGATGAAGCCCAGGATGCAACTGGCCTTCTGAGCGGCAAGTGTGCATTGTTGGTTCTTGTCCAGCTTTTCATACCAAGTCCTTTTCTGCACGGCTGCTCTCAATCTTCTCAGCCCCATGTCCTGACCCATGTGCAAGACCTTGTGCTTTGCCTTATTGAACCTCGTCAACTAGAAGTTTGATTACTAGCCACTAACAGTAATTCTTAAAGATGTCAGGTATCTTTTGCCCTTCCTAAACATGATTCATGTAGACTCTGATCAAAAGTTTCCATAGAGAAAACAGTAAATTGAATTGACTCTACATCATTTGTAAAATGGAGTCATATACACATATTTTATATATAATTTCTAAAGTACAGAGACTTAAATCTGTCAATTGAGATTTGAAAAAGAAAAACTAATACTATTTACTAAACTGTAAATCATGTAACTTTTTTGCACAGCTTTCTGGACTTAGTAATTCCTCACAGAATACCTCTCATAGCTGTTGCTATCCACATCAGTCAAGCAAGGTCAGCCACATCATCACATCTTCTCAGCAGCTGCACTGCAAGAGTGCACAATGAGTTGTTTATCTCTTTTTCAGAGAGGCCCACAAGGCCAAGATGTCAGTTCGGTTAGAGCAAACATTTTAGCTCCCTGTTTTTCCCACAGATACATTTTCCAAACAAGTCTTGCAAATTGTATTTGTGCTTTCATGCAAACATCTCCACTAAAGCTTTATATATTTACATACAGATGGATTAATTGCATGAATAGAAGCTTTGATTTCTCCCATAGAGGACAGGTGACACTACTGCATTTGGATGCCAGTGGTCTCATCCTGGCTAAGACCTTGACATCTGTGGTCAGTGGTACCTTGTTATTGCACTGGGGAAATAAAAGAATTATGCAAGCAGAAATATAAATGAAAACGACAGGAAGAGAAATAGAAGAAGAAGGGAAAGCATCTTTAATGGAATAATGCTGCGGAAGAGGAAGCTAGATGAGAAACCAGGTGGTAGAGACAGTGGCAACCACAGGTCCAGTTTTACATTCATGCTTTATACTAAATAGGTCAGTAATGACTGAACAAACAACTTCCCAAACACCATATGTCCTAAAAAACCTTAGTCATTCCTGGCTGGCTTATTTTTCTTAAGGAATGATGCATCTCCTAGGTGGTTTGTTTACATCTAATTCCATTTTCTACCCAAGAAAAATGGTTAGGAAACTATGCAGATTCCTTTCAAATCTGTTTTCGTCTCTTGGTTTGCACATCAGATCCAGCTGTAAGCAGTGGTGGTCATATGGAAGATCTGACTCTGTACTGCCATGTCAGCATAAAAGATATGAAATTCAGTGACGTATTTCTCCCCCAAAATGAAAAGTTTATTTTATTTTTAACAGTACATTGCATTAGTATATGTCATGAAAGCTTTAGTTATACACTGATAAAACTTTCTGTTTTTCAAACAGCTTGCAGATGTATTTTGTTGTGATAAAAATGAGACATGAAACATTTAGTCACAAGCAACCCTTGTTTTTAGCACCTCGTGCAAAATCCAGGCCTTGAAGATGCCCCAAAAAAACTCTGTGCTCTGTACAGTCAAAGCTACATATGTTTGGCAGATGAGAGGTTTTTTAACGAAGTAACTTTTACTGATGAGGAACCTGTCTTCCAAACATAGGTATCCATACAAAGTGCATGAAGTAGACATTGTGAATTGTCCTTATATATATTCAGCTTATTTGTATATCTTTTTTTTTCATAATATTCACCACAACTGACAAGCTTTGGATACTACTATGCTAAACCAAACCTATATAACTACTTCAAATTCTGTGTGTTCACGTAACAGAAATAACAGAGTCATAGCAGAACTCTTATGTTGAAATGTAGCTGTTGCCTTTACAAGAAAAAAAGAAACCAGCTAAAATTAAAATATATATCTGTTGTCTACAAGACTAATAAGAAACAGAATTGCATCATTAGTCATACATACAAAATGTGAAAATAGATTCTGCTTCATGCTAAATTATGAGGGAGAAAAGCAATAATAAACCAATATCTCTGTTCTTCAGAGCATCTTAAAAAGTTAGGGTGTATAAAAAATGAACCTGTGTTTATTAATACACACATACAAATCCTGTAACATACACTGAATATATGCATTTGTACATATATATATGTATGCATTTATATTGGATATGCACAACATAATGCAAGGAAATATTCATGGCTACCACTTGATCTGCAAATAACTTGCTTTGTCTTATGCAACATTAAATTAACCAATAATAGTTTGGAAAGAAGAACAAGTTTCACAATAGCAGATGTGCTCAGCTGTAGGTGAAGAATGTTCTTCAACCTCTGTGTGAATTGATTTAGCTCACAGAGGTCCTTGTTACACAGAGGGTAGAGCTTTTAGTACTTTCTTCAGTAATGAGGCCACAAATACTCTTAGTGCTTTGACAATTTAATGATAGATTGTTATTATGGCCTGTGTGATAGTGATATGGTCTTTGTGATACTAACTTAGTAGGGTATTTTAACACCTTTTTATAGTGTTTATAAAGCTGCAAATCCAGAATCACAAATTCCTCACAAGTTACTTTGCTTTGTATGTTTGACCTGCCAGATTATTGCAAATTTATGGTTTGTGGACATTCAGTACAGTACACAAAAAGCTTAGCATCCCTGTGAAGTACCAATAATCACTCTCAAAAGCTTAACTTCAGTTGATGCTGCTTTAATAGCCAGAGGAACTCTGAAATTACAAACAATTGTATATTTTCACCAAAGGACAGATGATCAAATTCTGTGAGATGCTGATGAACCAAATGGTGTCATGAATGCAAATTGACAGTGAACTAGTTTAACTTACTGCACGCCTTAAGATTAGCTAAGCTGTGAAGGTATCACATCAGATATAAATATTTACTTCCCTGTTAAAGAAAGACAACAATCTGAAAATAAAAAACTTTTTTTTTAGGGACTTACTGGTGTTTGTCTTTTATTATGAATGACACTGGGAAGCAATGCTGGTTAAACAGATATTGCTCCAAGTGAAATGGCAAGAGGTAGACACTCAGAGGTGTGAGAATCTGAAAGAAAAGGATTAGATTTTACTATATAGCCACTGCTGTGCTTATTTTATTAAACAACATGCCAAAAATGAGTATTCTCCTTAGAAGAGATATTGTCTATAGAAAATTAATTCTATAGTAATATAATCACAGAATCACCAAGGTTGGAAGAGACCTCAAAGATCATCAAGTCCAACCTGTCACCACAGACCTCATGACTAAACCATGGCACCAAGTGCCAAGTCCAATCCCCTCTTGAACACCTCCAGGGATGGTGACTCCACCACCAGCCTGGGCAGCCCATTCCAATGGGTAATTACTCTCTCAGTGAAAAACTTCATCCTCACCTTGAGCCTAAATTTCCCCTGGCGCAGCTTGAGACTGTGTAATATCAGATATGAGATTGTGTAATATCGGATAGTATTTGTGTTCCTGAAGAGGCACTGTTTTTTTCACTTAATTCTGTACATTGTGAATGTCTGATTTGTTATTTGGGATGAACTTTCCAAAGCTCATGGTATACAGGTACAAGTTAAGCGCACAGTCCTGGGCCACAAAACCATCTCACAGCAGACTGAAAAGCTGTCATCGTGCTCATGGTCAGGATCCTTAGTGAAACACACAAGAGAGTCTTATCAGGTTTTTCTACCAATAGAGCCTGTTTAGAAAATGGTAAACATTTATTTATTTAGATAATACACTAAAAATGTCCACTCTGAAGATTTATTCTTTATTTAAGAGGCCAGTAGAGTTTAGATACATACAATTCCACTACTTTTAGAAAACATTCTGTTTTCATCCCCTAAAATGCACATTTTTCAGAGATTGAGATACCACTCTCCCCCCAACCCCCCCTTTACAAATGGTATAAAGTATTTGCTGGTGTAGCAGTTTCTCCAAGCTCCATTAAGTTAACAATGTTTTTCCGTGTTTCTTTCAGTACCATGCATTCTTTCTTCTAGCCCTGTGGATTATATGGCATACACCATTCACGTGAGATACTTAAAATGGTTAAAATCCATCATTTTTTAGGGTACTGCTTAAATTCCACAGATGTAGAATGGATATGTACTAGACAGACAACAGATATATATTTACAGACACATGTAAAAAGCCACATATATATGTAATAATTCTTTTTTTTGAGTATAAACTGCTGAAGATTTTTAGAGAGCATGGAATTTATTTGTTGGTTTGTCTCTATTCAATGTTAGTAAAAAGATGTGATCTAAAATACAATTATTGACATTTTTCAGATTCATGAATTAAAAAAACCAGCTGTCTGCTGGTGCTAATAATGCTATTTAGCACAGTCTTCCTGGACTGGATTCTGTACGTGTTAATCAGCTAATCATTAATTCAAACTCTCTAAATTACTGTAATCTTGTGATAAGTGAATTCATGTACATGGTATTTTCCTCTCAAAAGGATGTTGTCTAGATTGTAGCATGTGTCAAAGAATTATTCTGTTAAAACAATAAGTGGTTCCAAAAGAAAAGGAAAGCTTTGCAATTCATTTTGGTGTGATTGTTTTGACTTCAGTCATGAAAATGCTGCCATTCTTGCTTTTGATGAATATACTGTCAGGAAGAGCACAGAAAATTACCACCCTTCCCATAAATCCCTCTTCACCCTCAGTGGACTCTTTTTGACGTCTTCTGTTTTGGTAATTACTGCTTTGGCACATTTGTAGGTCATATATAGTCTGCTGAGCTTGTGTTATCCAATATTCACATAATCAATATGAAACATTAGCACAAACATATAGGCTTCATCAGAGGCGTGGTCCTATTGAACTACTTTAATTACCAAGATTCCTAAACCTGCCCTTTAATCCCCTCCAGATTTTCAGATAAATAAGATTGCTACCTACATGCAACAACAATGACATTCTGAGCACACCGAGATAAAGGTCTTGTAAATCAAATCACTGTGTAATTATCCTTTAACACTCGAGTCACCTTCATTATTTACGTGCACTTTTAAGAAACTGCTAGTGTAGTCTAGGACTGCAAACAGTTATTTAAACAAAGAAAGTTTTATTTCAGTATGCAGTTCTTGGATAAGAACTTGCCTCTCTTGCTAAGGAAGTAATGTGCTAATCTTTTTCATCAGAGAGCTTCTTATTCATGGGTTTTATTTACTCACAAAGGTCTTGAACTTGCTCCTCTGAAGTCAATTGGAGTTTATTTCCTGAATAGAAATAGTGGGTCTGGCAGCTAAAGTAATCTGAAATTGCTGTCCCTGCTTTGACATTGAAGCCAAGAATTGGTAGGCCTAATTGCAATAAACTATGGTAAAAGTCTCTTAAGGATTCCTAGTATATATTAACTGTGGGCCCCTCAACTTCTAGCAGGACCGAGTAATACATTTGAAGTATCATTTGAAAAGCAGCCTTGCAAATAATTCTTGGATCCTTTTTAAAAACATGTTTTTCATCAGAACCAAATTCAAGAAAGTATCTGCTAAATTATATGGTGATCAGATTACTGGGACCTACCAAAAACTAATTGTATATGACACCTAGAGGGATATCTGCTGAATACATTACCAGTATTATTAAAATTCATTCATGCTGACATATTAAGGTTTAAAACTTAAAATGGACTGTTTCTCATTATTTTAAGCGTCCAATCATTATGAATTCATTTATCAAGAGTCTCATGGTTCATGACAAAAAAAACAAGCAAAGCTTTGAAGAATGCATTTGATTTGTTATATGAAATCACAGTATCACAGTATAACTAAGGTTGGAAGAGACCCCAAGGATCATCAAGTCCAACCTGTTACAGAGGAATAATAAACCTCCTGACATCCTTAATACACTGCATATCACACTTTAAGCGAAAAAAAAAACCCAAACCCCAAAATCAAACTGAAACAAAGAAAGAAACAAATAACCAACACAATTTTTTAAATGAAAACCTACTGCACATATGATTTTAAAGCCTGTTAATTTAAATAGAATAGAATAGACCAGGTTAGAAGAGACCTTTGAGATCATCATGTCCAACCCATCATCCAACACCATCTAATCAACTAAACCATGGCACCAAGCAACCCATCAAGTCTCCTCCTAAACACCTCCAGTGATGGCAACTCTACCACCTTCCCAGGCAGCCCATTCCAATGGCCAGTCACTCTCTCTATGAAGAATTTCTTCCTAACATCCAGCCTAAACCTCCCCTGGTGCAGCTCATTTCTCTGAATTATATGTGGTGGAAGCTTTTGCAGGAAATACACAGAGGATCAAGTATGAGAAAGACAAACTCATGCACTTACTGAGTAGTAGTCTGAACACAGACCTAGAACGTGATCAAAACCTTTGTTTCCTTATTTCAGAGACATTTTTACTTAGACATTTCCAAACCAGGATTTTGCTTTTCAGCAAATTTAGTAATGTCCTGTTCTTACACAGCCCTTACAGCCCTGCTGGTAGTATTTTTTGGGGGGTTTGTTTGGTTTGGGTTTGGTTTGGTTTGTTTGGATGGTTGTTGGTGGGTTGTTTTGGGTTTGTTTCTTTGTTTGTTTTGTGGGAAGAACACTAGCAGAATAGAATGATAATCATAGAGGAAAGTGGATTTTGTTAGTGAAAAATAATACACCAGTAAAACACTTGGTTCAGAGAATCTGTCCAGTAGATTTAGGACAACACAAATATGTCTATTTGTTGACTCAAAAATGATGTGATATTTAAAAACATGCACCACCTACACATATTTTCAGATGCATTTTCTAGCTTTGAGTCTCTCTGTTTATAATGAAAATTTTTAGAACATTGCAAACATGGAATATACAGATAGGCAGTAAGATATAAAATTGGTTATCAATACTTAAACTTCTTTTAGAAATTATCAAAAATACTTATTGAGGATGAGCTGATTTTAGTCATAAATACTTGATTATTTTAGCTAAAGCCCAGACACTAGCATCAAAGTCAACTTTAATTAGTAGATGTGACAAAATAAGTGTAATATAGAGCTAGTTTTGATGGAATAAATAAACTTATATAGGCAATGATGTCAACCAGACCATCTTCTTTATACTATTAGCAGTTAAATATGATTTGGATTTTTTTTGCAGTGGCCAGAGCAAAGAGCTGCCATTACATTATTGTCAAAATATATCATTTTCTTTGCTGGCTATTAATGATAAAAATTAAGATGAGAAATCATATGTGATATGGAGTGTTAAATCTTTAACAGTATTCCATTTCTCCCTATTTGCCATTCAAAGGAGAGTTTTATAAGAAAAATAAAACTACTTCTTCGATGTTTTAGGATGATATTCATTATTAGTAGAGATGATAGTGGGGATATGTAAAACAGCCATTTAACATAGATTGAACTTATGGCCATGAATGTTGGCCTGGACGTTGCTGCCACAGAAACATTCCAATTCTGCTTTCTTAAAGAAAGAATGTCTATAAAGTAAAATGCAGAAAGGCAGATAAAAGAAATAAATCCACACTAAGTCCACATTACAACATAACAGATTTTATTTGTGAATCATGTGATAATTTAGCCCAGAAAATTACGTGATTTCTTTAGCCCAGAAATCCAACAGCATCCTGTGCTCCATCAAAAGAAACATGACCAGCAGATTGGAGGAGTCTACAACTACCTGAAGGGAGGTTGTAGCTGGGTGGGGGTTGGTGTCTTCTCCCAGGCAACCACCAACAGAACAAGAGGACACAGTCTCAAGCTGTGCCAGGGGAGGTTTAGGCTGGAGGTGAGGAGAAAGTTCTTCCCAGAAAGAGTAATTTGCCATTGGAATAGGCTTCCCAGGGAGGTGGTGGAGTCACCATCACTGAAGGTGTTCAGAAGAAGACTTGATAGGGTGCTTGGTTGCATGGTTTAGTTGATTAGGTGGGCTGGGTGATAGGTTGGACTTGATGATCTCAAAGGTCTTTTCCAACTTGGTTAATTCTATTTTCTACTCCTATTCTATTCTATTCTATTCTATTCTATTCTATTCTATTCTATTCTATTCTATTCTATTCTATTCTATTCCCCTCTGCTTTGCTATCAGGAGACCCCACCTGGAGTATTGTGTCCTGCTCCGGAGCCCCCAGCACACAAAATATATGGAATTGTTAGAGTAGACCTGGAGTCCATCTATGAGGAAAGGCTGAGAGTTGGAATTATTCAGCCTGGAGAAGAGAAAGCTCTTGGGAGACCTTATAGCAACCTTTGACTATTTGAAGGAGGCCTACAGGGTAGCTGGAAAGGGTCTTTTTACAATGGTATGTAGTGGCAGAATGAGACGTAATGATTTCAAACCAGAAGAAGATAGATTTAGATCAGATATTAGGAAGAAATTCTTCACCATGACAATGGTGAGACACTGAAACAGCTTGCCCAGAGAAGTTACAGAGGCATCAACCCTGGTCTAGTAGGCAGTGTGCCTGCCTACAGCAGGCGTGTTGGAACTAGATGATCCTCCAACACAAACCATTCTATAATTCTATGATTGCTGTAGTCTGTATTCCAGGGAGCTTTTCAGCTATCACCTACCAGGAGTGTCTTCCTGACAGCATAGGTTGCCTACTCTTTTCTTATTTTGGTCACCAGTTTGTCTTAATTTTAAACTCCATTATCAGATTCCCCAGATAGTAGTTGACATTTTTCTCTATGATAGTTCCCTCTGCCCATTTTAAAAGTCGCTGACTTTAGGAACTAATTTATGAAACAAGATGATCTAGACGTTTATTACCTTGAGCAACCCTGAGACTTGGCCTCCATATACTAGTAATGCTGGCTTGCAATATTTATAATAACAGCCCTGGTCCTCTGTGCATCCATTCTACCTAGCAATTAGACACATTTCTTTATCATGAAAGCACATACATTTTTAATGTTTGATATGCCCTTAATGTTTTTTAAAAAGAGCCAAATAGAGCCAAATTATTTTTGAGATTATCTAGTCATCATACCTCCTGTATTTCCAATATCTTGTGTCTTGAATGTTTTTGTGGTAAACACTATTGTAATGAAAATTCAAGTGAAATTACTGTTGGGTTTGCAGGTTCATAAAATAACATTATCATATGTTGAGGACTACTTTATTGGTCTTTAGAAACAAATGAGCCTTTCATTTTCTGCTGACAAATAAGGCATTAAAATGACTCTTAAAGTACAGTCTAAGAAAGTCCATTTTCAATAAATTTTGTTGCTAAGATATGAAGTCATCATTTGTGTTCTTGAATTGGTTAGCACTGACTTAATGATTTGTATATGCAAAAAAAGAGCAAAAAGCTAAACATAGCTTCAGCTACAGCCACTTTCTTTAATCGTGGAAAAGGCCAGGAAATTTATCAGCACTACATTTTTGATCAATGAATACTTTCAGTGTGATAGTTTTATGGAATTGGCAAGGGAAGAGAACCATCAGGTAAAGGTGGCTGTGAGGGAGCTATTATTGCCAGATTTGACAACATGAATATGATGAAGATGGAGGCAGCTGTAAGGATGGAGAGAACTGACTGAACCAGATAATGAAGGAGAGGGTGGGCTCAAGGGAAATGACTGTGTGAAAAGCTGAAGGAACAAAAGAAGCTCTGGGTTGAAAATCTGACCCAAAAAATCTTGCCTTCATCTCAGGTACACTTTCTTTGAAAATTATTTCCTCCTAGATAAAGAATGCTCTGTAATCAGTACATGAACTTCTGAAGGGTCAAAGCTCAGGCTTAGCACAGAAAATATGGTGTCTGGGTCTTTCTCTACATGATGGTTCCTTTTTGTCCAAGAGACTATTAGTTGCTGCACAGTATCACCTGTCCTGAAGCCAGTGAATATGAGACATTCAGCAATCCTGGAGTAGAAGCAAAGCTGGAGAACAATGGGATTATCAGGGAGTGGCTTAAAGTAAATGCTTAAAGAACATTTTTGCAGTTAGGTATGAAAAGCATGTCTAAATTAACATCATTTTATTCTCTTGAAAGTCTTCTCCTTGCTCTTTTAAAAACAAACACTTGAACAATTTAAAAACAGCAAAGATACCAAGAACAGCATCTAAACAGATGGACAGCACCTAAAGAAAATGTTTTCACTATGCATTTGAAAGCAATACTGGCAAGAAAGATCAGCTATTTAAGTCACATCCAATTCTAGGTTTTGCAGCTCTTGAAACTATAATTACATATGAATAACTCCAAGTGTCTGTATAGTAGATGAAAGAAATAATTTTTGTGATAATGGGGATGTGTTTCCAGGATCAAGATACAATTTTTGTTTCAGAATCCAATCTGGCATATGTTATATTAACATTCTTAGAGTATGGCCACCAAATTAACAAAATCATGAAAAACTAATACAATCCAGACTGATAAATCCTTGTCTATAAGATTTAACAAAGGCACCATATCATCAAGTTGATAAGAAGTACTCTGTATATTAGAGCAAAGATCATGAAATCATAGAATGCATTAGGTTTGAAGGGACCCTCTAAAGTCATCTTGTCTAACCCCCCTGCAGTGAGCAGGGATATCTCCAACTAGATTGGATTGCTCAGAGTCCTACTAAGTTTGACCTTGAATGTCTCCAGGAATGGAGCCTCCACCTGTTTCAGAATTTCACCATCCTTGTTGTAAAGAACTTCTTCCTTATGTCCAACTGAAATCTACCCTGCTCCACTTTAAAACCACTGCCTCTCATACTATTACTACAAGCCCTTCTAAACAGTCCTTTCTCACCCCAGAGCCTTCTTTTCTGATATCATTCCTGCTATCATAAAGAACAGAAGAATTGTGAGAAAGACTTAAAGCCTGATGTTTTCCAAAGTGGAACTTTATGGAAGTAAATTTATTTTAAACTAAAAGACTTTTTCATGGAGGTAGAATAATTAGCACTCAAAGAAACAGAATTTTGAACCAGAATAGATTTATTTTTTTAAAGGTATACAATACTCTCTTGCATAGGAATATTTAAAATTGGTGGATTTCTGGATTCAAGATTGAAAATTTAAGTAGTTTTCTTCTACTAACCATTTTTCAGGTATGCAAATATATTGAAATTGAAATGAAAAAATATCTTTTTTCATTAAGTGGTGTAACTGTGTTAATAACTTTATTTTAATGATTAAATTACATTTACATCCACAAAGAAATGGACAAAGTAAAGAAATTTGTTGTGCTATTATTAGTCATTCACAGTGGTAATAAGATTACCATACCTAATTTAATTAAACTAAATGTTCTTATCTTAATTTATCTAGCTATTGAAATTTAATCACTGTTAAATGAGGATCATCATTTAATTAAAATTGAGGCTAATTAATGGTTTCAGTTGTTGTTTCTGTGAAAGATGCTGTTTTTCATGGAAAAGCACAAAAACTTTTATGAGGCAAAGAAACCACTTACAACATTGCCTTAGGAACATTTCCTTCCAATTAAAGCATTCACAATACTATGGAAACATATTATTATGTTAAGCAGAGTAAAATTATTCTTGCATTGCACCCCATCATCCACACAGATAAAGAGAGAGAGAGAAAGAAAGAAAGAGAACCAGCAAAGTTTGGCATTGAATTTACTCTCAAGGAATCTTCCCACTCTATTGTATTTCATATTTCTTGTCAGGGTGCAGTGTGCAGCTGCTGGGGAGGATTAAACTTTGCACATTGCAGAAGTTTTCATCAAGGCTAAATGAGAGAGGTGGGGGGAAAAACAACAAAAAATGAGAACAAATTTTAAAGCTGGAAAGCTTCAAGTATGTTTCTGGTTCCAAAAGAGGGATATCTTGAACCCTAGTGCTTTCCACCCATTGTCTCGTGTCCTGTCATCGGGCACCACTGAGAAGAGGCTGGCTCCATCCTCTTGGGAGTCACCCTTCACAAATTTGTAAACATTGATGAGGTCACCTCTCAGTCTCCTCTTTTCCAAGCTCAAGAGCCCCAGCTCCCTCAATCTCTCCTTGTATGGAAGATGTTCCACTCCCTTAATAATCCTCGTGGCTCTGTGCTGGACTCTTTCAAGTAGCTCACTGTCTTTCTTGAACTGAGGGGCCTTTGGTAAAGCCATATTGACTACTCCTAATGACCCTCTTGTCCTTGATATGCCTATGGACAGCACCAAGGATAAGTTGCTCCATCGCCTCTCAAAGTCAAATCTGCAGTGGGGTAGAAGATATTCAGGAGGTGTAGGGATGAGCATTGCAGAAAGGAATGTTAGCATTTAGGGCCAAAATTACACAGGCAAGATGTCTGACATATCCTATACACATCAATTCAAGAGAGACAGGGACCTGCTGGAGAGAATCCAATGCAGAACCATAAGGATAATTAGGGGACTTGAGCACCTCCCCTGTGATGAGAGACTGAGAGACCTGGGGCTGTTTAATCTTGAGAAGAGAAGACTGAGAGGGGATCTCATCAATGTGTATAAATATCTGAGGGGTGGGTGTCAAGTAGAGGGGCCAATCTCTTTTCAGTGGTGCCCAGTAATAAGACAAAGAACAACAGGTACAAGCTTGAACATAGATGATTTCACCTCAACATGAGGAGAAACTTCTTTAGAGTGAGGGTGATGGAGTACTGGAACAGGCTGCCCAGAAAGGTTGTGGAGTCTCCTTCTCAGGATATATTCAAAACTTGCCTGGATGCATTCCTGTGCAGACTACCCTAGGTGATCCTGCTTTGGCAGGGGGGTTGGACCTGATGATCTCTTGAGGTCCCTTCCAACCTCTAATGTACTGTGATACTGTGATGCAAGTCTAACAGTATATGACACTTCTGGGGTAACACACTAGTACTTCTGGACGCAAACATTTCATTGTTGCTTAGGAGCTCAACCTTATAGTTTTAAACAGATTGAGAATACACCAGTGTTGATGGCTGGTGGTGGATTGACCAAGTCTGGATACCAGGTTCCCACAAAGCTGTTCTATCCATTTCCATCCTAAGGAGGACACAGCATGGAGAAAACAGCATCGGAAAAAAGCTCACAGATCAAGATGAAGGCAATTTAATAAAGCAAAAGCAAAGACACATGCAGAAGATGAGGAAAACAAAATATTTTTTCTCTGCTTCCCATCAGCAGGCAAGAAAGTAGGACTTCAGTATGTCTTGCTCCAGAAGATAAATGTCATAACAATGACAGTCCCACTGCACCTCCTCCTCCTTTATCTTAGCTTCAATTGATAAGCAAATGTCATATTGTATGGAATACTCTTTTTGTTAGTTTGGGTCAGTTGGACTGTCCGTGTCCCCTCCCAAGGTCTTGCCCGCTCCTAGCTTACTGTTGAGGGGGGAATGTTGGACAGACAGCCTTGATGCTGTCAGAGCACTGCTCAAAAGTAGCCAAAACATTGTTATCAACACCTTCCTAGCTACTAATGCAAAGCACAACACTACAAGGGTTGCCATGGGGAAAATTAACTTAATCTCTGCCAAACCCAGTACGGGATACATATTGGTACCAGTACATTTGTTGTGAATTGCGTGTGCCTGGAACGAATTTCAGTGTCAGGCCAACTGGTGCAGACTGGCCTGTGTCCATAATATTAAGCTTCTTGTTTCCTGGAGCACAGCAACTGGATGCAAATATTTACTGGGCATTACTCATAAGCTGAGTTTAGAAACTGTTTGGAAGGATGTTTGTTGTCCTGGGCCAAAACTGTTACATAGAGTGCTCATAGGTTTCAAAAATATGGAAGATCACAGGGCAGTGTACCACTGTCAGGCTTAATCTTATTCAGTTAAACACACTCATAAATTTCCAGAAAGTGACATGCATTATGAAGACAAATCACTAACACATAGTGCATCAGCAGACTCTGTCCCTTACACAGGGACTGTTAAGCTCCAGCACATTCAGAAAGAGTACACTACTCCCTTTAAAAACCACTTTTGCATTTGCTTTCTACATAATTTTCTTTCCATATTTCACAGAAAGTGAATTCTCTGAATACAGTAAGAAACAGAATATTGTTTTACCCTCTTAGACAGTCAGAGCCTTTCCAGAGCCTTCTCAGAGTGACTTTACTGAACCATAGCTGATAAGCTTCTCACAGTGGTTCTCAAGCTCTTGAGCAGCTACTTCCTTCAAATGCAGCCTCTTCAACTACGACCCAACAAAGAGCCATCTTCAGATGATTTACTTTTAGCCCCTGGTACTATTTTAAATCATACAACAACTCTTTCAAAGCAGAGTAAAGATAACTTGTTTTTTTCTTTTATTGTTTGTGCAAATTACTCTCTCTTACCTTTCTTGTGGATCCCCCAAGAATTCAGCTATTACAATGTCTGTTGCAAATAAAGGCTAGCTATTCTCTCATTGTCCATAACATCTCAACTCATCTTGAATATCTCCCACTACTCCTGCTGCAAGATGTAGCCAAATTCTTGTGACAGCTTCTGGTCTTTGTCATCTATTTCCTTTTTTTCTTGTCAGATCAATGTTCCTAGATTGAATTTCCTTTAGATTGAATTTCCAAACCTCTGCAGAGTCATCAGTTTTTTATTATCTTTCCTTGCAGTTGTATTGAACATAAGCCTTGAATCCATGTCTTATTAGGAACTCTAAACATTCAAGAAAGCACTCAACACTGTAGATATACTGTTATGCCAGAGGTTGCACAGCTCACCAAAATCTTGTCTTTGATCACTGAGCTATCATAAGCCTTATTTATGTTGTCTTTCTCCTCAGTCTTAATAAGAAGGGAGTTTAATGCTGATGACAACTGAAACAACAGTAACAAAGACCACAGGCTGTTTTTTGCTGCAAATGCAGAAGGATGAGTATTGATTTAGTAGTGTCTATTTATCAGCATTTGTGCATGGGGAAAAAAGGGACTGAAACAGGAAACCGTAAAATCAACAGAAATCAAGAGATGCTAAACATTGACAATGTGGTCCTAAGTAAAGGAAAAGGAAAACTTTCTATGCAGTGTGCTGACATTCTCAGATTGCCAGAGCAGCTGCTTCTTGAAATTTGATGATACTTCTCTGAGAAACAGAAACTTTGAAAGTCAGCTGGGTTGTATTAGAACAGTATCTCAGATTGTTCAATTCTTACACTGCAGAAAAACAAAACCCCAAACAATCAAAGAAAAAACAAAATGCATACAGACAACCCCCCACAAAACAACACCAATCCCCCCCCCTTTCCACCCCCTCAAAGACAAAACAAAAGCAACAAAACCCCCAAACCCACCCAATTTTGCAAGACCTGTTTAGTCAAAAGGAACAACAATACCCCATAAAAGAAACTCACTCAGCACTTTCAAAGTGTATCTTTTTCAGGTAATGTAAGTATCTACTCTACCTTAAAGTATTACCTTGTGTTTTATTTGAGCCATTATGACTGATAAGCAGATTTTTAATCAAGGAAATAACGTGTAGTTAATTATGTGCATGGGTTGTGCTTTAAATTACCCTTTATTAGCTGTGTTCATCACCTTCCAGCCCACAAACCAGGTGCGACATGGCAGTTCTTTCTTTAAGTACTGCTTGCAAAGATTACAGCCAGAACCAGACTTAATCCAATTAACAAACAGTGTCCTCATGTGAAAAGTGAAAAACTGCTGATAGTTGCAATGATTGTCATTAGTGTTCTTCAGTTAAGAGATTCTTTAATTACAGAGCTTGACATCCTCCAAGGTACTGTGATAGCCTGAAGATGCACTGCAAAAAAACCCCACATAGATTACAGGTGTAAACAAGGTCTATTAAAAAAAAAAAAAAAAGAAGAAATAATTGCACATATGGGAGGCCAAAGTATTTTCTTTAAAGTCAGAAAATTAGTAGTGATACTTGACAGAGATTAATTTTTATGGACAATTTATTTCCATGAAGTTATAAGTATTTGCTCTGCTGGTCATAGCAAATTTTTTTTCATAATATATCAGATGCTGGTTTTCCTGGAGCAAAGATCTGCAGTATACATAGAATACATAGAATACATAGAATAAACCAGGTTGGAAGATACCTTCAAGATCATCACGTCCAACCCATCAACCAATCCAACACCGCCCAAACAACTAACCCACGGCACCAAGCACCCCGTCAAGTCTTCTCCTAAAAACCTTCACTGATGGCGACTCCACCACCTCCCCAGGCAGCCCATTCCAATGTGCAATCACTCTTTCTGTATAGAACTTTTTTCTACCATTTTGAATGTCATTGTTAGGCCTCTCAGCTTTTTAAAAAACTTATTAAAATCTGTGAAATAAGATGTACTACTTTGATCATTATGGGAAATTATCTGTTCTTAAGCTGCTCCTGCATGTGGCTTTTGTTAAAAGAGTGTCCACGCTAATGGTGATGATGTGGCCCAGCCTACCATCTGTATTACATCCCCAGTGAGTATTCTTTGCAACTTCAGTTTTCATGGAATCAATAAGGTTGGAAAAGACCTCAAAGATCATCAAGTCCAACCTGTCATCCAAGAACTCATAACTACTAAACCATGGCTTCAAGTGCCAAGTCCAATCTCTTTTTGAACACCTCCAGGGACAGTGACTCCACCACCTGCCTGGGCAGCACATTCCAATGGCTAACAACTCTCTCTGTGAAGAAATTTCTCCTCACCTAGAGCCTAAACTTCCCCTGGTGCAGTTTGAGACTGTGTCCTCTTGTTCTGGTGCCAGTTGCCTGGGAGAAGAGACCAACCCCCACCTGGCTACAACCTCCCTTCAAGTAGTTGTAGAGAGCAATAATGTCTGCCCTGAGCCTCCTCTTCTCCAGGCTAAGCAACCCCAGCTCCCTCAGCCTCTTGTCATAGGGCTTGTGCCCAAGGCCTCTCACCAGCCTTGTTGCCCTGTTTTGTCCAATGCCTCATTATTGACTGTGTTCTTCCACATTCTGTGTGTCTCATTTCATCTTGTCCTGGGTTAACACAGAATGCTCTCACAAGAATCCCCTGTTTCCCCACACAGAAAAGAGGGAAAGTAGCACAAAACCCACTCTGGGTTGAGATAAAGAAAGTTTAATGAGATGGTCAGATGTACAATTGCATTAGCCTTTTTGTAGATGAGTGCAGCAAAACTAGAAGCAGCAGTAGAAGTCAGCTATCTCCCCAACCACCCATCCCACAGCCTGCTCAAGAGAAAAGACCAACACTCCAAATCCATAAACCAGAAGCTGGAACTGGAACAGGAAGCCTCTCATGTTACTTACTGAACCTTAAAAGACCATCCAGTAGCACCCCCTGCCAGAGCAGGATCGCCTAGAGCAGATCACATAGGAACACATCCAGGTGGGTTTTGAATATCTCCAGATGGGGGACACTCCACAACCCTCCTGGGCAGCCTCTTCCAGTATAATATCACCCTCACAGGGAAAAAAAATTTTCCTCATGTTTACATGCAACTTCCCATGCCTCAGCTTCCATCCACTGCCCCTTGTCCTGTTATTTGGCATCACTGAACAGAGCCTGACTCCACCCTCTTGGCACTCACCATCTTTATAAACATTAATGAGGTCACCCCTTAGTCTCCTTCTCTCCAAGCTAAAGCGCCCCAGCTCCCTCATAAAGAAGATGTTCCACTCCCTTCACCATTTGTGTGGCTCTGTGCTAGACTCTTTCAAGCAGTTCCCTGAGGTCCTTCTTGAAATGAGTGGCCCAGAACTGGACACAATATTCCAGATGTGGCCTCACCAGGGCAGAGTAGAGGGGGAGGAGAACCTCTTTCGATCTACTAACCACAGCCCTTCTAATACATCCCAGAATGGGATTGGCCTTCTTGGCCACAAGAGCACATTGAACAAATACCTCTGTCTACATAAGGAATTGAAACAAACAAACAACTGTTAATGAGTTGAAAGCATATATATAATCTCCTTCTTGGAACTCATCAGCATGGTTTAAGTGTTTCATGAGTGTATCCTCAAGTGATCCAGAGAATCACACAGAATTATTACCTAATCAAAATGCAAAATTCATTGATGTGTGATGTAATTAAGCAATGAATTTTGAATGTGTTCATTAAATTGGAATCAAAAATAGATGAGACTTTAGGGTCAAGGTCCTTCAACAGCTAACTTTACCCTAATGTCCAATCTGATACAGATGCAATTTTTAGTTTAGTAATTTAATGAAACCTCATGTAGTCTGAAAAGGTTAATCAGTTCTTCTTGTGGGACTAAATCCACATGAAAAGAATGTCAGGTTTGGAAAACATAATGAAATCAGAAGCATGCAGAATTCTGGCTAGGATTTCTTCCAGAGATGTATGAAAGCATCAACATCATAGAATTCAGTTGGAAAAACAAAACCAAAACCCAGCAAAAACATAGTTGTCACATAAAGAAAATAGAATTTGCTTAACCGAGGAATGTTGTAATGGTTGGTATAAAGATAACATTTTTTGTTTTGATTTTCATGGGTTTGATGGAATCTTACCCAAGCTTGCTTGAAGTTACCAAACAGGCTTCAGCTTTGTGAATAATTTTCTGAAGTGTAGGCAAGGATTAAGCTGTTGCACATAGTTATGGGTGGCTAGGTAGTCTAGTATAAATCTGCATTGGTTTGTAGCATTGCACTTAGGGGAAATATGTGAAGATACACTGTTTGAAGGTGTTCCATTTAGCTACATTCTAGTAAAGGAGAATCAAAGACTTTGAGTAATGAAAAGTCATCTTTATTGAGTTGCCATTGTACAGACCAGTGTCACTAGAAGTATAAAATTACAGGCATATCTGTTTGGATAGCCTTAATTCTTATATTGAACTAACTCAAGAAAAATAACCTAGGATGCAGGTGAATGGATGGATGGATGGATGGATAGATGCATGAATACAACTTTACATTTCTCTGTCTAATTTGAATTGTATGCTCTGAATGTGAAAAGACTATGGAAAATGGAAGAATATTTAATTCAGTTAATCAAATATGCTGATAGGTAAGGCAGCAGTTATAAAGGCACTAGATAAATAGTGTTGGGAAGTCTGGTGGTTCGTTCTTTCTCTCTCTTACACATACTACATGACCCTACATGACTACTTGAATATATTAACTCAAGATCAGAGTAATCTTACATGGCTTACAAACTAAAAGCTATCTGTACTCAGCAGGAAAAAAAAACCACCAAACAAACAGGCATAAACTCTCTGTCCTAGAATTCACCATATAGACTCTTCAAATTACCAGAAAAGACATAAACTTTGCTGATCATGAACTAAGCATATTTGCATAAACATGTATTTGCAGAATCTGTCTGTAGACAACTAAGATCTGCTTATAAAACATCATGGTCATTTCTGAAATGCTGAAAAGGGAAGCAAGTGGAAAGATTTTCAGTGCATGAGCATTTACATTGAAATGTCTTTTAGGAAAGCAATCTTTCAGAAGCTCAGCAGGTGTAGAGAACCCCATTTCTTTCCTTATCAACCCACAGCCTCTGCAAACAAGGTTTCAGTATTTTATGAATGCTGTTTTCAGTGTTTTCCTCAGTAAATTGTGCTGAAATGATTAAGAAAGAGTTGCACTTCAGGGCTGTGTGCAGCTGGTGACACAACAGCTTCCATGGAGCCTAAGGTTACAGGAGGGACTGGACTAGCACATACTAATCTCAGGATGTGAAGGCTATGACACTATTTGTATAGGTTCAACTTTTTGTTCATGAAATGAGGACCAGTCTATTGTCCATTCTGTCACCCTCCAGGACTTCTTGTTTTGAGGTAAAGAATGGAGAGATAGTAAATGGTATATACAACATGCTTTCTTTTACTTGTGCCTACTTCTAATCACTGTCCAAGGGGGTAGTGGGAATAGAGGTTTTTATTCTCTTTCATGGCCACCCAGATATTTCTAAAGAACATAGATATTTTAAACTGCAGAAAGGAAATTAATTAGAATTGATGCTTACAAAAATCTCTGCTAGGTACATTTTCGGCTCCTTGATAGAAGACCCAAAGTCCAAATTATGAAGTAATCTTCCTGCCTTCTCCCAGGCAACCAACACCAGAACAAGAGGACACAGTCTCAAGGGGAGGTTTAGGCTGGATGTTAGGAAGAAATTCTTCACAGAAAGATTGATTGGCCATTGGAATGGGCTGCCCAGGGAGGTGGTGGAATCACCATCACTGGAGGTGTTTAAGGAGAGATTACCATGGTTTGGTTGATTAGATGGTGTTGGGTGATAGGTTGGAGTTGATGATTTTGAAGGTCTTTTTGAACCTGGTTAATTCTATTCTATTCTATTCTATTCTATTCTATTCTATTCTATTCTATTCTATTCTATTCTATTAACAGATACAGAACAACAGAATCATGTAACATTAGTATGTTGTATGCTATGGGTTGTGGTTTTTTTGCTATTGCTGTTGCTGTTTCTTTGCATGAATTCATATTTAAATATTTTAAAATGTTATTAAGCAGTGGTGATATAAAAATCTTAATTATCAACTGTTCCTCTCCTTCTCAGTGCTGTTTCCGATCTTGTTTACCAACTGAAAAGTATTTAGGCCTGTCAAGGGCTGGAGTTATGCTGGCCACTAGATGAGTGCCAGACACTCTATTAACTCCCTTCCCAAAGGGCAGAGAAAGGGAATAAGGAAGAGAGACTTAAGAACCAGAAAAGAAAGCTTCTTTAATTAACTAAATACAAAACTAATGTAGAACCCAAGGCCCCTGATGGCAGTTAGGCACTGATGATGTGGCAGAAGTCTCAGACCGGACTTGGCATCAGATGGGAACCAGATTCACAGAATCATTAAAGTTGGAAGAGACCTCTAAGATCATCAAGTCCAACCAGCAAGCCAACACAATCATATACAATAAGCCATGTCCTGAAGTGCCACTGATACACATATTTTAATACCTCCAAGGGTGGTAACTCCACCAATTCCTTGGGCATCCTGTTCCAATGCCTCACCACTCTTCCAGTGAAAAAAAAAAAAAAAGAAATTTCAACATCTAATCTAAATATCCTCTGGTACAACTTCAGGCCATTTCCTCTTCTTCTATCACTAGTTACTTGGGAAAAGAGACCAATATTCACCTCACTACAGCCAGCAGGCTGAGGGAGGTTATTCCCTACTACTCTGCCCTGGGGAGGTGGCATCTGGAGTATCATGTCCAGTTCTGGGCTCCCTAGTTTAAGAGGGACAGGGAGCCACTGGAGAGAATGCAACAGAGGGCCATGAAGATGATTAGGGGACTGGATCATCTCTCTTAAAAGGAGAGACTGAGCATCAGGCTGTTTAGCCTGGAAAAGAGAAGAGTGAGAGTGGATCTTATAAATGCATAGAAATATCTAAAGGGTGGAGGCCATGAGGATGTGTCTGGGCTCTTTTCAGTGGTGGTCAGGGATAAGATGAGAAGAAATGGGTACAAACTAGAACACGGGAAGTTTCAGTTGAACTTAAGGAGAAAATCCTTTCCTTTGAGGGTGACAGAGCACTGGAACAGGCTGCCCAGAGATACTGTGGAGCCTTCTTTTCTGGAGACTTTCACAAGAAGCCTGGTTGCGTTCCTGTGCAACTAGAGTGTGCCTGCATTAGCAGCAATGTTGGACTAGATGATCTTCAAAGGTCCCTTCCAATCCCTACCATTCTATGATATACTTCACTGTTCAGTTTAGTGTCATTCATGCTGTTTGCTCCTTCC
The DNA here is from genome assembly GCF_014839835.1 of Dryobates pubescens. Taxonomy (NCBI): domain Eukaryota; kingdom Metazoa; phylum Chordata; class Aves; order Piciformes; family Picidae; genus Dryobates; species Dryobates pubescens. The sequence continues at coordinate 129,386,836 of NC_071657.1, read as the reverse complement.
TGTAGATGAAGCATTTTATTCTGCACACCCAATGCAGTACATGAGATTCAGCAGTGACCTTCATCTTCATCAAAGTCATAGTACGGTACAAGTGCACCAGACTCTTGTTTCTTGACCCTATTCATCCCTTACATGTTTCAAATGCATGCACTAAAAGCACAGTTGAAAGAGTTTTCCTCTTTCAAGAGATACTTTTATACACTGAGAATCTTAATCACCTTGTCCCACTTGTTATGTTAGCATTGTAAACAAGCAAAAGTTACCTCCTCTTGTATTAGAAGTTTTTATTGACAAGAAACCCCACAACAACATACCAAACCCCATCTCTGGGTCACTTATAGGCATTTTAATCCCTCAACAAAAGTGATATGGACTTAAATGTCACTTTACTGGTAAAATGTTGTACTCTGTGTTGTGGTTGGCTGCATCACATGCAAAGCAGATGAATATCTACAAAATTAGGGGAGAGGGAAAAAAAGAATCACTTGAACTTACAAGTAGATTTGCAGTAATATTACATTCAATGCCAATAAGTATTTAATGGATCTTTAAGATTTAAAGCTCTACTTAGAACCATTTTACAGAACCAAAACACTGATTTCCATGAAGTAAGTTTGCTTGTCAGATTAGATTTAAATTAGATAAATCTTGATTAATATATATTAATTTTGCTGGTCTTGACTTTTCCCTGACATACTAGGGTTATTAAAGACATTCTCATACATGGAGTTAACTTTTAGTTTTCATTTGAAATAATCTTATAAAGCAAAAGAAGTCCCTTTTCTTTTCATACCTCTTTTCAGGAAAAATAGAATCATAGAATCATAGAAACAACCAAGTTGGAAAAGACCTCTGAGATCACCAAGTCCAACCTATCACCTAATACCTAAAACCTCATGACAACTAAACCATATCTTCAAGTGCCATAGTCACAACTGACCTGGTGCCATAGTCACAACTGAAGATGAAAACATTAGGGGTAATTCTCTACAATGGAAGGCTGAGCTAAATAGTTCTTGCTTATTTCTAGATATGTATTGCAAGCTACCAGCTTTTTGCCCCCGTCATGGGTTTAGTCAATTGAATGTGTTGGTGCGTATTTGATACGTGCTAATGGTATGCCAGCTTTAAAATGAAAGTGCTGGCTGAAGCAAAGTATCATGGGGCTTGTACTTTGGATTGTAACATGAGAGGCTTCTGGTTGATGCTTTTGATGTCAAAATTTTCAGGGTGTTCGTCTTTTCTACTGGGCTGGCTGCAGGCTGGGGGCCTGGGGGGGGTCATTTAATGGGTAGCTTCTGCTGCTGCTCCTGCTTTTGCTGTGCTTCTCTGCAAAAATAGGCTAATGTAATTGTACATTATATCATTTCCATTAAACTCTCTCTTTATCTCAACCCAGCATTTTTTTTGTGTGTGTGTGTTGCTTTCCCTCCTGATATGTGGAGGCCAGGCTTGCTTCTGAGAGAAGACTGTATTAAACCAGAAAAATCCTTTATGCAATATATTCCTGAAATTATTGCTCACATTTTATCTCTGTAAATAAAAAGGAAAATAACTGCTTATACAACTTTCATGTAACACTTCATCAGGGCAAATTAAACAATAGAAAAGATGCACTCTAGCTGTCAAAATTTCTTTTGAAAACACTCGACTGAGTGAAGAAGGATTTAATGAATAGTTACTACTTCAAAACAAAACAAACAAAAAAATCCCAAACAAAAAAAATAGTGTTTATTGGTTTCACTTATTACTTGAACAACTTAAGTATTTGTGTATATGATGCTCCATCCTTTTAAATATCTTCTAAAGAGAAATTCAGTTATGTCAGCTACATTACAGTCAGCAGTAGTCATTTTCCTACTAACAAGTTCCAAGTCAATAGTAAAGATTAATCTGCTCTGAGATCTCATTGGCATTTTTCAGTATTACTTTGGAGATGGAAGTGGAGGTCATTCCTAAATGAAACTATTGAAACTATTGAAAGAAAAAGAAACTTATTGAAGAATTGCTTCATGGCAAGCGAAATTTGTGCTTAAATTTCAGACATTTCACAGAAAGAGGTTATTCTCCAAAACCTAAAATTCACTTCCAATCAGAAATGGCTTTCCTATCATGTGGTAACAATTACTCACCGGCTTCATCCAGCTATGTGTTTTCCACTATCTTTAGGTGTGTTTGCAACAGCTAAGGATTCATAAAGGCTGTGAATAAAGCAGAAGAATCAACAACAAAAACCTATTGGCACATTGTCTTCCCTACTAAGTAGCAGCTGATTTGCCTTCCCCTTCTGCTTCCCTCCCACTTTAATCCTTTCCTTTTTCCTTTAAAAAACTATTTCGTTAGCTAATCATCTTTCTTTCCTAACATGCTACAAAAAATATCTCTATTGAACCTATTGAAACCTATTGAAAGGTTTTGTGACTGTTATCCTAGTCTGTTTTAAAAAGTGTTAGAATATAATAGAATAGAATAATAGAATCAATAAGGTTGGAAAAGACCTCAAAGATCATCAAGTCCAACCTGTCCCCCAACACCTCATGACTACTAAACCATGGCACCAAGTAGAATAGAATAGAATAGAATAGAATAGAATAGAATAGAATAGAATAGAATAGAATAGAATAGAATGGAATAGACCAGGTTGGAAGAGGCCTTCAAGATCATCTCATCCAACCTATCAACCAATCCAACCCACCTAATCAACTAAACCATGGCACCAAGCACCCCACCAAGTCTCCTCCTAAACACCCCCAAAGATGGTGACTCCACCACCTCCCCAGGCAGCCCATTCCAATGGGCAATCACTCTCTCTATGAAGAATTTCTTTCTAACCTCTAGCCTAAACCTCCCCTGGCACAGCTTGAGACTGTGTCCTCTTGTTCTGGTGCTGGTTGCCTGGGAGAAGAGACCAGCCCCTGCCTGTCTACAACCTCCCTTCAGGTAGTTGTAGAGAGCAGATGTTTAACACATTTTTGACAATTTCACAAGGTCAAGTCTAACACAAATGACGACTGCATAATTTTAAAGAAATGTGACCATCTTCCATTACGTGCATGCAGCATTCAGTTTCAAGTCAAAAGCATCCAAATCAATATTGCAAAGAACTTCCATCTAAGCCTATAATCAATGCTTGCCAATGCTGAATGAACATCAATTATTAATAATGGATGTGGTTTGGGTTGGTTTACTTATATCTGCTTTTAGAGTATCATAAAGGATTACTCCTGCCAAGTGCATCCATTACATAGGTATCACCATCCCAAACATAAGAAATTATTGACAAGTAATGTTTATTTAGGCACAAACAGCCCTGACTGGGTTCTAAATTTCCAACCAACATAGAATACATAGAATAAACCAGGTTGGAAGAGACCTTCAAGATCATCGTGTCCAACCCATCAACCAATCCAACACCACCTAAACAACTAACCCATGGCACCAAGCACCCCATCAAGTCTTCTCCTGAAAACCTCCAATGATGGCGACTCCACCACCTCCCCAGGCAGCCCATTCCAATGTGCAATCACTCTTTCTGTATAGAACTTTTTCCTAACATCTAGCCTGAACCTCCCCTGCCGCAGCCTGAGACTGTGTCCTCTTGTCCTGTTTTGACCTATGTCTTCTGTTAAATTGGAACATCATAGTTGTTGAATGCATGGACCACAGGAGAGAGGGAACAGGCTTTGCTGCCACACATGAAGAGATCACAAAAGAAATACCAGGATCCTGAGAACTCTGTAAAGCAACATGGCTTCACTTGCCTTGGTGATAGCATCTACACAAAAAGGGAGTGTCCGCTTACTTATTTGGAGCTTCTGCATTGCTTCGTTGTACCATGATGTTGGGGAATTTGATCACTTAAAATGGCATGGAAAAATTGGCACCTACATGAGCCAGGAGGAGATGGACATTATTTTGCAGCATCCCAAGGTTGCCTCCTCTGGTCCAGATCACACTATACCTGCAAAGCTTAGCAGATCTCCACAATGAAATAATAACAGGAATGGAATTGATGTCATTTAGCTGTCTACAAGTTATGCATGTTATTTATGCTCCTTTTGCATGAGAAGGGGAGATAAAAACCTAAAGGCAATTCAACCCCTTTTTGTTAGTCATCCACATTAACAAGTTATAAATTACCCCCACAAAGTTCTATTTTCTGCCTTAATTGAGAAGAGAAATCATAAAATGGGAAAAAAATGGCAAATATCAAGACTGTTAAAACTGTGAGAAAAAAATATGCTTTTGTCCAAGAAGAACTGAGAATCATATACACAAAGAGAAAACTACCCACAGAGGCCCACAAATGTCACCAAGAAACTCTTTTAAGATTTTTACATATCTGAGAAGCCATGCTTTATGGAAATGGTGATCAGTAGGCTGGGGACAGAAATGACCTAACCAATGATGTAAGTGTTTATAAATTTATAGAATAGAATAGAATAGAATAGAATAGAATAGAATAGAATAGAATAGAATAGACCAGGTTGGAAGAGACCTTCAAGATCATCGTGTCCAACCTATCATCCAACACCACCTAATCAACTAAACCATGCAACCAAGCACCCTATCAAGTCTCCTTCTGAACACACATACAGCTTCAATGGGGAAGGATGATCTTTGACTTCTCCTCCAACCTTGGTGATTCTTTGATTCTGTGTGAGGAGACCTTCACCCAAACAGCCTAGTCCCTGATTTGATGCCTTGCTCTCCACTCCTCTTTAAAGGCAGACATCACTCTGAAAGCCTGGTGGCTAGGCAGAGCCATGGCTTCTCTCCAGGGTCACTAAAGCTCTGAATCAACTATAGCCCTGCATGGTCTAAGCAAGCCTACTGCTTTCCTCAATGTGATAGTTCTGGAGAATTTGCCATGATCACATTATTTGAAGTAGCAGCTGAATTACTTAGTATGAGCCTTTATAAAGACACATTTATTTCTTTTTAATTGAAATAACAGATGGAGAACAGAGTATTTATTTCCAGTCTGACTTCTTTTGCACAACTCTGTATATCCTTTCTTCTTTTTTTTTTTCTCTTGAAAAGCTTCTGTAAGCTCTGTCTCAATATATTCTTCTCAACAGGGATACAAGAGCTGTTCTAACTCCAAATGTGAGATGGAGGCTGTGTTGCTTTCACTATATGAAAAGTATAGGTGTTTTGTTTCCCCCCACACACACTAAACTTTTGATATTTCATTTCACTTCATGTTTTTTTTAATGCCATTCTGTCTGACTTCTCGTTGCTTCAGTTCAGGAATACTTGCAATAATTCTGTGTTCAGATGGTCCCCTCATCATAAAACAAAAGACAGTTTGTTTCTATTTTGAGTAGAAATATCAGGTGCTATATATATAGATCAGTCTTTAAGATATGAGTAGAATAATGCAGAAAAATTATAACAAGTGGACAGGGAAAAGGCCTGTGTTCATATTAATGTTAGGAGGTTTTAATTAGCATAATTTATGTAAGATTTGCCAGGAGACATCAGTGCATCAGCTACAGAATTCAGATGAAATTAGGTCATGCTAGAATAACATCACCTCTTTTGTAAGATGTTCTTTTCATTCATGCCTAAATTATTTCTTAACAGCCTCTAGCTTTAGTGGGTATGAAAAAAAAAAATTGAAAATGCAGAGTAATCACAATCCACTGTAAAGGATAAGAGTAGAATGACAACAACCAAAAGGGAAGTTGAAAGACAAAAAACAAAAGGGAAGGAGAGAAATAATTTCTTACACTCGGAGCAAAAGGTTTTGCTTTTCTCCTACCTTTGTGACAAAAGTAGCATGATTGTATGTAGTAATGACTACTCCCACAGAGACAAGCAAACTCGTCAAGCTCTACTTAGGAAGCTGTTACAACCTTTAATGGAAAACAGATATCAGTGCTTTGGCTTGCAGCTCAACAAGGCTGTGTCCCCCTTATCATCTGCTGCACCCAACCTCCTCTGGAGAAGTTTATTAGACTGGCCTGTTAGCTATTATGTTCATAAAGGATTATATTATACATTTCAATAGATATTAACCAAACAGGCATTATGTTGGCTGAGTTTGTTGTAAGCAAATCTGTGGGAGACTCAAATGATATCTTAAGCTAAGGTATTCTGGACATTAGCAGAGCCTGAGCTGAAGTTTGAAGTATAGCAGTAAGAAAGAGCTTGGTAGAACATGCATTACAATATAATGGAAATTATGCTTTCTCTTCCTAACATTTAAAAGGAAGACTTTAATTAATTTTAAATATAAGTGTCTAAAAGAATGATTCTTGAATTAATAATAATGCATTGAAACAAAAGAGAGGAAATTGAAGCTGGTGATTATGATGATGTTGTAAGTACAGTGCTAGTCATGCTGAAGTACATACAAGTAGGAAAACTCAATAAGAGGTTAACCTGAAAAGGTTAGAGTGGATTAAGGAAAGAATTCCACCACCCCCCACCCCTAATATTTAATATTCAGACTAGAAGTCACATATGAGCTGATAAGACTTGAGTCTGGAATTTAACATATACAAGCATCATTAGAATCTCCACTCTTTGGCTCAAGCAATTTCTTCTTTTGGAATGATTGTAAATTGTACAATGTAAATTACATACCTTATGTACACTACCTGTGAAAGACTTTTAGATTACTTGACCCAAGATAAGATAACCAAGTGGTTGTTCCTAGTTTAGTTGATCCTGAGATTAGAGTAATGCCAGAGTTAAGATGGAAAGGTATTCTGTCACTGCAATGTAGTCCAATCAAAACAATTCATGTGCTTTATTTCTGAATGAGGGCAATCCTGTTCACATGTCAGATCAATGTAACAAGGTAAAGACAGAATAGGAGAGAGAGATGTTCCAAAGCTTAAATGATGTGCAATTGTACTTTTTATTTTTAATACAATCTTATGCTTCCTAAAATTCATCATAATATAAAACAAAACATAATTTAAAACAAAAGCTCCACTATTTATTGGACTTGGAGGGGAACATTGTAACTAAAGATGAGGAAAAGGCTGAGGTACTAAATATCTTCTTTACCTCCATTTTCAACAGTAAGGCAGGAGGACTTCAGGATAACTAGCCTCCTGAACTGGTAGACAGGGTCAGGGAACCATATAATCTCCCTGAAATCCATGAGGAAGTAGTTAGGGACTTGCTGGGCCACTTGGATGCTCACAAGTCCATGGGACCAGATGGGATCCATCCTAGGGTGCTGAGAGAGCTGGCCCAAGCCTCTCTCCAGTGTTTACCACCAGTCCTGGCTCACTGGAGAGGTTCCAGATGACTGGAAAGTAGCCAATGTGATGCCCATCCGCAAGAAGGGCTAGATGGAGGAACCTGGAAACTCCAGGCCTGTCAGCCTGACCTCAGAGCCAGGCAAGATTAAGGAACAGGTCATCTTGAGTGCAATCACACAGCACTTGCAGGATGGCCAAGGGGATCAGGTCCAGCCAGCATGGTTTCAGGAAGGGCAGATCCTGCCTCACCAACCTGATCTCCTTCTATGATCAGGTGACCCACCTGGTGGATGTGGGGCGGCCTGTGGATGTAGTCTACCTGGACCTCAGCAAGGCCTTTGACATTGTCCCCTGCAGCAAACTCCTGGCCAAGCTGTCAGCCCATGGCTTGGACAGTAACACACTGTGCTGGGTTAGGAACTGGCTGGAGGGCTGAGCCCAGAGAGTGGTGGTGAATGGTGCCACATCCAGCTGGCAGCCAGTCAGTAGTGGTGTCCCCCAAGGATCAGTATTGGGTCCAATCCTATTCAATGTCTTTATTGATGATCTGGACTAGGGGATTGAGTCCACCATTAGTAAATTTTCAGACAACACCGAGTTGGGAGCAGGTGTTGATCTGTTAGAGGTTAGAAGGTCTCTCCAGAGGGGCCTTGAATGGCTGGACAGATGGGCAGAGTCCAACAGGATGGTGTTTAACAAGTCCAAGTGCTGGGTTCTACACACTGGCCATATCAACCCCATGCAGGCTCGGGTCGGAGTGGCTGGAGAGCAGCCAGGCAGAGAGAGACCTGGGGGTACTGGTTGACAGCTGGCTGAACGTGAGCCAGCAGTGTGCCCAGGTGGCCAAGAAGGACAATGGCATCCTGGCCTGGATCAGGAATAGTGTGGCCAGCAGGAGCAGGGAAGTCATTGTGCCCCTGTACTCAGCACTGGTTAGACCACACCTTGAGTCCTGTGTCCAGTTCTGGGCCCCTCAGTTTAAGAAGGACATTGAGATACTTGAACAACGAGGGTGGGGAGAGGCCTTGAGCACAAGCTCTATGAGGAGAGGCTGAGGGAGCTGGGGTTGTTTAGCCTGGAGAAGAGGAAGCTCAGGGGAGACCTTATTGCTCTTTACAACTACCTGAAAGGAGGTTGTAGCCAGGTGGGGGTTGGCCTCTTCTCCCAGGCAAGCAGCACCAGAACAAGAGGACACAATCTCAAGCTGCACCAGGGGCAATTTAGGCTCTAGGTGAGGAGAAAGTTCTTCACAGAAAGAGTAACTGGCCATTGGAATGTGCTGCCCAGGGAGGTGGTGGATTTACTGTCCCTGGATGTGTTCAAGAGGGGACTGGACGTGGCACTTGAAGCCATGGTTTAATTAGTCATGAGGTGTTAGGTAAAAGGTTGGACTTGATGATTTCTGAGGTCATGTCCAACCTTGTTGATTCGGTGATTCTATGATTCTAAATTCCTCACCTATCTTCATTTTATTCAAATAATGATATCTCACCTACCTACTGAAAAGCAGTCCCAGAAATATTTGGGCTTGATTCTATAGTTAATGGTTCTCTGCTGACCTGCTGAGCTATCAGGGCTTTGCAGCTTGTCAAGTGTCACAAGTCTCAAGTACAAGAAAGATTTAAATGAACATTTATTGAACCAGGATGCTTCATTTTTAAATCGGAAATTTCTTTCCAAGTTTCAGATTAGTGTCTGAACAATCAAAAATAATCAGATCTTACCACTGTAACCTCTTGGGAATCCACAAAATAGCAAAAGGAATTACCTGTGCTTTGATAAATCTGTAATTCTGAGATTATAGATGAATCAATTCTAACTTCACTTGACTAGACTCTCCCCCAAATTTCTCCATAATCCTAAACACCACCATAACTGCTTCTACAGAATATTTTACAGGATCAGGAAAAAGTCCTTCTTGATTCACTTTAGGCTTGATTCAGTGAAACCTTTAAGGTAAGCTTCAGCATGGGACTTCAATAGAATTTGGGTGTCCTCTTTGCAACACTACTGGACTCTCTAGGTACCTTACCGCACCTCCCTTTATGAAAGTAAGCTCTTCATTTTATGATTCTTTTTGTATGGAAAGATATGCACTTGCTTTGGATCTACTAGAATGCTTAAGTACACCACAGTAATGTGTTATTCTTGCATGTCTGATTAAGTTCCTTAGCTTTCATCTATTCCTGGTACATTTTAACCTTGGCTTTGGTACCTTTCTCTTAACCTCTCTGTTTCCTAAGATAGAACAGAATCACAGAATCACCAAGGTTGGAAGAAACCTCAAAGATACATAGAATACATAGAATACATAGAATAAACCAGGTTGGAAGAGACCTTCAAGATCATCGTGTCCAACCCATCAACCAATCCAACACCGCCCAAACAACTAACCCACGGCACCAAGCACCCCATCAAGTCTTCTCCTGAAAACCTCCAGTGATCATCAAGTCCAACCTGTCACCACAGACCTCATGACTAAACCATGGCACCAAGTGCCACATCCAATCCCCTCTTGAACACCTCCAGGGATGGTGACTCCACCACCTCCCTGGGCAGCCCATTCCAAAGTTTTCTAACAATTTTGGCTAAGGCTTCCTGCTCTGGGGACACAGACATTTTTTTTCTGAAGGCATGCTCAGGCATCAATCTGTATTCATTACTGTGCCTCATTGATTTCACGGATTTGGAGTAGAACTGACTGATTTTTATTGTTGGATTTCTTAACATAGTTTAAGGTTCTAAATTCCATGCTCTCAAAAATACCCTTTCTGATATATACACACTTTTGTGGGACCTTCTGAAATACCCCTTGCAGTAATAATAAACCCTTTTTCCTTCAGGTTTGTCAATGAAAGAATTGTTTTAGGGAACTGGTTGTTGAGACTTATTTTTTGGTTTGTGTTGTCTTGCAAGAAAAATTTAAACTAGATTCTATATTAATACAGACATAATTCAGGTGATGAACTTATATATTTTATTTCATTTTATATTTTATTTCATTTTTCTCAAGTGCTTTGATATTAATGACCTCAACTACTTTATGAGGAAAATCTACTAGACTTTCAGTGGGAAGTCATTTTATCTTTCATTTGACCACTCACATATAAAGCCCATTTTTTTGTCCAATATCCCCAATAACATACTTAGAGTTCAATTTTTCAGTCACCCTCTATTCAACTATGATTGTTGTTTTTCCTTACTACATATACTCTGGAGAGGGCTAGATTTCTTTTTCTTTCCTATCTTTTTATCTGTAGCAACACTACTACTAATAATAATTACAACAGCAGCAACAGCTGCTACAAATACATGTGGTCAAGAGTACCTTCCTCAGGCTTGTGATGTGTGAATGTTCTACAGAAAAAAGAACACGTAGTTTTCTTCACAATATAAGTACTACTCCATGCAAGAATTTCATAAGGTTGAAAAAACTCTTCACCCAGCTTTCTTAAGATATATGTTGGTGCACATAATTTGTATCCTGTCATCATTGAGCCAAAGAAATTTTACAAGAAAATGGAGCTAAGTTCATTTAGAGATCAGTCCCTTCCTCTTGTTGACTCTAGTTATATCTTTTGTAAGATTTAGAAAAATATTCTGTGCATACTTTTTTAAAGAATAAATCAAATTAAGAATTATTCACTAATTTATTTAATGATATATGACTAGATACACCAAAAAGAGGAAAGCATGATCAGTGCTTTAGAAGTATGAGTTATTTCACTGCATTAGTTGTCCAACTTGATGAAATACCAAACCTAAGCCTCATTTGTCTGCACTGTGAAGTGAAACATTTTCTTTGTGTTTAAAGAACATGTCTACCATAGATTTCCCTTGTGGAGATCAGTTTTCAATGAAAGCTTAGTAATCTGTATTTATCAGCTGTAGCATTCACTTACTTAAAGTTCTTTGGAATATAGAATAAACCATAATCAAGATAAAGTACAGGTTAATTTATCTAGGAGATAGCCATCTCTAAAGCAGTTTCTTTGCTATCATTGCTGCTACATTCACCTCTGTAGAGGATACAATTAATTCTCTAACATGACCAAGAGTAACAGCTGATATTCTGACACACAGACTTTTGTATAAAACTGACTGCTTTCCCTGTAGTATATGTTCTCTGATATGTATGTGCATATAAATATGTTTAAACTAACAATGATTTCTTAATGTTTCAGTCACTTTGGGGAGAGGGGAGTCTTTCTGATTGAAAAGTAAACTGCAGAATAAGTCAGCTCACAACAGGTGTGACAAATGTTTCTGTGAGTTTTAAAGACAGCTCTGGTTGAAAAAGTACTTCCTGATCTATGTACAAAGATTGTCTTTGACTATTTTATTAATCAGTGCTGACAAAAAGATTTGGTAATTCTGATCAGTTGAACTGCTGAGTGCTTAATTTAACTTGGCATAATATTCAGAATATGCTAGGTCTATCTTTTCTAACACTCAAGTGTCCCTTAGAATCTTTGCTCAGGAATCCAAAGTATTAGGGCTGGGAAGCATCTTCGTCCAAGTTTAGATGCTAAAAGCTACGTATGTAGTTCAAAGCAGTCATCCAGCTCCCTCTGTAGCTGGCAGGGAGAGATAAGTGCAAGCTAAAGAGCTGATATGAAAGCTGAAAAAATGTAACATCTAATTAATGTAGCTGTGCAAGTGACATAATGAGAAATGTGAGAGTGTGATTGACAAGCTGACAGAAAACAGACTGAAAAGCAAGATGACTCTGGACCATCAAAGGTCTGAAGAAACCTATTCAAACAACTCTGCCATGATACTGTAAGTAGGAAGATGCAAAGAACCAATAGTGTATATACAATCTTTGAAGAAACAGAAAGTGAACTAAACATATCACGCTACTAATTGCTGATGTTTCTTTAAGCATGGATAAAGCAATATTAACAAATTAAAAGCATGTCCAGATTGATAATCAATAGGACAATATATGCTACAATAAAGATGAATACAGGGGATATCATGGCTTTAATGTACCTAGAGAGCCCATTAACCCCGGGGATCTAAGAGTGGTCAATGCGAGGAAAGAGCTGGGGGTCAACAGGAGATAGAGAAAGGAGATAATATCCAACCAAAAGTACTTTAGAAAGCTGGTTCACCCAAAATGGTTCACCCAAAATTATTCTCAGTGGTGATCTTCCACTGACTACAGACCAAGGCTAATTGTCAAATTTCAATTAGAATCTTCATTTTTGGGGAGCTTTAGTGCAGCACCTTTCAAGTGCACTTAAGCAAACTTTTGAGGCCAGCAGAATTTTCATTAACATCAGCAAAGCTATGACATTAACCATTCATCTGAAGAAACAGCTTTAAAACCAAAATCAACACTAGCACCTCTAAAAGATCATAATTAGAGCTGCAGGACAAATACCTGGGCCTTCAGTGACTAGTCACCTACACATGATAGTAGATACACATGAATGAATTGTACTTTGAAGAAAACTAGAGACTCGTTTTGATATTTTTGTCTTATGTGCTGTGCTACATGGAACTTACTCTGAAGGTGAATTCGTTATTCAGTTCTTCAATGATTATGGCATAAAATAAAAAGAGAAGGAAAGAAGAAAAATAATTCCCTTTCTAGGAATCTTAGACATTTCATAGCTATCACATATTTACCAGATAGACAATAATTTGACCTTTTACTTTATGATAGAATGCTTTCTAACTTTCACAGCCTTGTTTCACCAGTGTATTTCCTTAATTACCTTTCAGTTCACTAGCACCTCAATCATCCCAAAGCTGTTCCATCTGCTCTTCCCCGTGTTGCTTGTGAGACGAAGTGGAATAATTCATTTCAAATAGAACTGCAGAGGAAATAATTTGCGGGGCTTCTAGTGGACTTGAAGGTCACATATTAAAATCTCTGAAGAAATTTATATTAAATGGAAGGAAACTTTTATAATTGTTTGGTTGCTGAGTACAATTTCAAGACTTAATTAAAAAAAAATAACAAAGAGAAAAGCTTCCATCACTACTAGGACTTTTAATGCAGTGTCTGATTTTTCTTTTTCTATGTAATAAATGCAGAATATTCAGAATCTCAGACAACAATGCAGAAAGAAAAATTACAATGCTGTTCCATAGCACAGCAGAACTGAATGTATCCTGGTTCACAAAATAATGGTAAAATCGATTGTGAATGTATAATATAAACCATAAAGGGAATTGGTTTGCATCTCAGCTTTTGATGTGTCCCTTAATTTTAAATAAAAGGGAAGGAATAAAGTTAATAGACATTATTACTGTCATATTTCCATTAGTTTCCTTAAAAATCAGTCATCTTTAAACCAATTCTCTAATGTGTGACTCGTTTTAAAATGGTGTATTCTCTTACAATGTATAGAGTTAGTGGTGAAATACTGATGAAACACGCACTTTTAGTGCTGTCTCATTTATTTACCTCTGGACAGTTCACAAAGCAGACAAGGTCGAGTGCATGCTCTTAGCGTCCTTCCTGCCAGGCTTCTCTGTTATGCAAATTCAACATATCTCTGGAAGCCTGTAGTAGGGAACAGGGAAATTGAGACATTAGAGAATCATACAATTGAGTTGGAGGGACCTTAAAGATCCTGCCATGGACAAGAACCTCTTCCACTAGTTCAGGCTGATCAAAGCCCCATTCAATTTAGTCTTGAATACTTCCAGGAATAGGGTATCCACAACTTCTTTGGGCAACCTCTTCCTATGACTCATCATACTCACAGTAAGCCCCCTTCAAATACAGGAAGGCTGCTATCAGGTCTTCCTGGAACCTTCTTTTCTCCAGGCTAAACAACCCCAACTCTATCACCCTGTCCAATTAGGGGAGGTTCTCCAGCCCTCTGATCATCTTCATGGCCCTCCTTTGGACCCATTTAAGCCCATGTCCTTTTGATATTAGAGGCCCCAGAGATGAACACAGAACTCCAGGTGAGATCTCACAACAGCAGAGCAGAGGGATAGAATCCCCTCCCTCCATCTGCTTGCCACAATTATTTCAATGCAGCCCATAATGCAATTTGAGCACTTTTCTGGCTCATCTTTGCTTTTTCACCCACTAGTACCCCCAAGTGCTTCTCTGCAGGGCTGCTCTCCATCCACCCATTGCCCAGCCTGTATTTATTCTCAGAATTCCTCTGACCCAGTGTGGCAGGTATGGTGATTCCTCCTGCAAGCAGAGGGTCCTGACAGACCTTGAGCAGGGGCTGAGGCTTGCTAGAAACTGATGAAGATCAGCTTGAAGCCCCTGGCACCTCTGGACCTAGGAGTTCTATTGCTTGGAGAATTCAGCCCTTCAACTAATTAAGGAACTGACTACAGCCAAACTTGCAAGGGTATAAATGGAGTTCTGCTGTGGAGAGAGTGAGATCCTCTCTCCTCAGAACAGGATTTCCTCACACACACGTACACATTGCACACAACACCCTGTCCCCCATGCCCCCTTTATGGGTACCCATGGGGACATTTTCCTTTTCTGAGTATGTGCACATTTTGGTTCATCTCTCCAAACAGTTCAATTAGTTGTGCCACAACATTTTCCCAACCAACATCTGAATCTGTAATTTTATTGTGTCAGAAGGAGAGCAGACTAATTACAATAAATCCACAGATTTCAGTGGCTGTGGCTGTCTGTTTTGTGGGTGCCTGCATGATAGGTGCAGGACCTTGCACTTAGCCTTGCTGATCTTCATGAGGTTTTCATGGGACCATTGTTCAAGCCTGTCAAGATCCTTCTGGATGACATCCCTTCACTCCAGTGTTCTGACTGCATCACATAGCTTGATGTCATGAGCAAATTTCATGAGGATGCACTCAATTCATTGCCCATGTTGCTGTCAGAGTCTCAGTACCAGCCCCTGAGGAATGTCACTTTCCACTGCTCTTCACTTAGACATGCAGCTATTGACTGCAACTCTTTGAGTGTGACCATCCAGCCAATTCCTTGTCCACCTAGTGGTCTATCCATCAAAGTCAAGTCTCTCCAATTTAGAGAAAGAGATACCATGTAGGACAGTGTCAAGTGCTTTATACATGTCCATGTAGATGATGCTAGCTGCTCTTCCCTTATGCACTCACCAACTCTGTTGCCCTGTCCTAGAAAACCACCAGATGTGTCAGGTGCAATTTGACCTTAGTGAAACCACGTTGACTGTCAATTACCACCTTATTTTCTGCGTGCTCTAGTATAGCTTCCAGGATGATCCACTCCTTTGTCTTGCTGGTCACAGAGATGAGACTGACTGGCCTGTAGATCCCAGGCCTTCCTTTTTTTTGCTTTTTAAAAATGGGGATTATATGTCCTTTCCCCCTTCCTTTTGACTACAGGGACTGATGAAAAAACTACCTCTGCTCCAGAGTCCCCTACCACCACGCCCAGGGTTCTGTAATCCTTGACACTCCTCAGTGCTCCTGATTTTATCTCTGCTGCAGGTGAAAAAACAGCAGTGTGTAGTTGTGGACTGTAGGGGGCTTGGCAGTCTCTTGGTGACATCTCCGAGACAAGCCCCTGTTAAGTAGCACACCTCTCTAGAAAGTGTGTCAGATCAGTATCTGCCTGCCTTCACACATCTCAGAAAAGAGTGACCTACTACTACCAACTGAAAGACATTCCCATGAATAACATGAAATTATGTTTTTGTAAATAGACAAAATGATAGTGACGTGGAGTCACGGTTCAGAATGCTGTCTTTACAACAGAACTCTGTTAGGTGGCATAGAGATGGGCTGTTTAGAGTCTTACAGGTAGGCTTGGTTTAGAGGCAATTCCCATCTATTCCACTGTAATGTTTGTGCAAACTAGTTTATAGCTAGATGATATGTAGCCCACTCCAAAATGGTGCAATTATATATAGCACTCATTTTACTAGAAGAGGAAGTGTGAAATGAATCCTGTAAGGTTAGATGATTAACACCTCGTCTTAATAAATGTGCAAGATTACAGAAGCATGATGATGGGGAGCAAACCCTGAATACACCAGTCAGAAAAATAAGCCACTGCCCCAGCCCCAGGGCTGTGCCCGGGGGGGGTCCAGCCTCACAAGGCAGGGGCCACCCATCACCTGGAGTCAGTAGTGAGGGCCTCCATGTCACCTTACAGACAGGGAGTATTGCCAAGGGGTACAGACCTTGATGTGGGAATGAAAGAAGAGCATTTCAGAATAAGAGAGGGCATATTATGGGGTATTTGGGTATATAAAGTCAAGGATCAAGATGTTTTGGGGAGGGACAAATGTTATTTATGTTCACACTGATACCTGGCTCCCAAGGTAGGTGTCAAAACTGCTCTACTGATGTGTACTTAACCAGTAGGATAGGTCCCAATCTTCTTCCTTGTTTCATTATTTAAAAGGGAGTATTTCTCAGCACTGAAAAAAAGAAAAAGGGTTGACCTAAGCTGTCCTCCACTTTTCCATGGGTCCAGGTAAGGAATATTAGAATAGAATATTTAGAATAGAATAGAATTAATCAGGTTGGAAAAGACCATAAAGTCTGTCCTTCTGAAGTATTTGAGCTCACTATGGAAGACTCCATAGACCAAAATGCCATATTTTTCTTTTCCCCACCAGGGATTAGATGCTTACATCCACCTGGAGTCTGATGAACTGATTCAGAGTTGACAAGGTTACATTCAGACTGGGTGAGGGGGAAGGGTGAAAAATACGTTTAGCATTAATCTGTGTCACCTAGACTTTGAAGTTCCCACTTCTTACACACAAACAGCATCTACTTCTTCACAGAAAGCCTTTTGTGTTGTACTGATAGATTTTTTTTTTCCTGGTCACTTAATGTAGTTTGAATACAGTGACCATTCCCTGCAGGATTGCAGCAATTTAAACATAGGTTAAATTTTAAGCCCTGAACTACTTTGAGGTGTCCTTTCAAGTGACAAACAGCATGGCACTAGTGGAGGAAAGCAAAAGAGTTCAAGATAAGGGATGCTACCTTTCTAAAACTGGAAAATACAAGGATTCACAGAACTCAAGCTTGGCTTTATAATTTCACTAGGGAGCAAGTTCACAACATTCTAACCTATCACTTGCCTTTGCAATTCATCAGATACCTCACACTGCCAGAACTGTCACATGGACTTTGAGAGTTTCAGAGAGAGAGAAAGACTGAGAAAGAAAAAAAAATATAAAGTTTTTAGTTAGGAGATACATGTGCTCTTTGACCTGAGTGCTTAGCAAAGAAAACTTGAGGTTACTCTGGTTAGGAGAAACTGGTAATGGAGTTTTTGCTCCCTTACAAAGAATTCCTGAAGAGCTATTCTCTGAGCACAGTGGAAGCCACACAGCAGAAATAGAGAGCTATGAACAGAGAAAATATTTGCCTCATCAACTGTCTGTTACACGGACCCTTCATTAGCTGAGAATTTATCTAAGGAAAGTTCAAATATGTTTGTAGGATGCATAACAGTTTGAATTTGCTTAAAGATTCTAGGACTCATCAGAAAATGTGATCACTTAAAAGGAAAATGAAAACAGAAAGACAAACATTTTTTTTAGAAGAAAAATATAGAGACTTGGATTCATCCATTTATCTTTGCACACATAACAAACAATTCTTTGGTTCCTTGTTTCTGTCTTTGTCCTCCCTCTATAATCAAGACAGAGAGAAAGTATGATATTGATGTTGTCTTTGCAGTTTACTCTAGGGTCCTTAAGGATCCTTGTATCCTGTGTCATGGGAGCAGGGCCCTTGATGTGGAATGTAATGTTCCTACCAAATGCTACAAAGGTTATGTTACCAGTGGTTTCATGAGCATGCCAGGGTGAGGTATCTCATTCAATCAGATAGTGGAATTCCTTTTACACCCACTATTGCCATCAAGCTGAATGGTAACCAAATATATTTTGTCAGAAAGGGACCAACAACATGATCTTTTACATGAGGAAACAGAACTGGATATTCTTTTACTGCAAAAAACTTCCAGGTAACTTTAACTCACAGCCATACTGCTGAATTAAGTTTATAACTGTCTGAAAAATTCAGATAGTACTGTGCTGAAAACCCTGTGGCTATGACAAAATTAATAGATTTGTCTTCAAGAAAGAAATTGTATAGTTTGCAATAAGTAACACAGAGAACCCTACAATGAGAAAGAGAAAAAGAACATTATCTGAACATCATCCTAGTTAGCTCGTTGAACCAGGTACTATACCTGCAGGAAAAAAACAACATTTCATTGTGCAACAAAGTACATTGTAATATAGGAATTAAAACCAATCTTAATTCTGTCAACCTTAATCCTGAATTTCCGAAGATTCTGGTATTAGGTTTGTGACCCCAATAATGTTCTTTTCAAACTTACTTTTGTGTTATATACGAAATGTAGGATAGGGCTCGGTGGTGTAATTGCATAGCAATCACTTTATAAAGTGAACACAATAAAGGATCTCTCTAAATATTTAATTATGCCCTAATAATCTAAACCAAATGTATAAACCTGATTGTCATATTCATTCTTGGCAATTTAACAGGTCAAATAATTATGACTGCGACAGCTTTAAAACATTAATGCATTAATGCCTGACCAATGCATTGAAGCATTTAAAACAAAAGTGAAATCTATTAAGTGATGCTTACACACTTTATTATTTTGTATGAAATATGGTAGAAACAACATTACAGTTCAGCTCTTCCATGTCAGAGATGGATGTAAGTATGGGTTAAATAAATACTTTATAGACAAACTGACCCGTTGTATCCTAACCTTTTGATATATTCTACGTTGCTGACATAAAAAATTATTATGAACATAAGTTCTGATGTAATCTTTTCAGCTTAGAGTTTGATGATATACCATTTAGTAGGATTCATCTGCATGTGTATGTCAAATGCAATTCCATATCTGCACAACAAATATATGATGGAACTGGAAAACAAAACAACAAACAAACAACAACATAAAAAACAACATAAAAAACCACCAAACCCAAACTCCAACCAACCAACCAACCAAAAAAAAAGGAAAATTTGGAGAATATAACCAGAATACTAAGAGATGTTGTATTTAAAGACTAAACATAGAAGTAAAAGAATAAAATAAAAAAATATCTAACAGCAGCATTTGTTTTTCTCTGGTGTGTTCCTTTTAATGGGGATGCCTCCTAAGTTTTAATAATTTGTAAGATTTCAAAAATCATGTCATGTTCATTGCTAATAATGATATTAAGCGTATCTTTAAACACCTACTGAACAGAAATTATCTTCTGAATTCCACTTGGGCATCACCAGGGACTGATTACATGTAGAAACTTAACTGCATAAGATTATTGACTGTTATTAGCATTTTAAAAAAATGCTAATAACTTTTTAGTTTAGCAGACAAAACTTCCTCTTTTCTGGCAGACAAAAGAAAGTATCAATTAGTCCATAACTTCTCTGGCACATGATCTTAATCATTAATCTATTTTGAAAGAAATATTTTCCTTTGCTGGGGCTGGGGAGAGCAAGATCCAAGTCTCAGTATGCAGCCTATGTGTTCTTTGAGTTGCATAAACATGTAAATTTATAACTTCATATGCTAGATGAATGAGAATAACTCATGTTTTGCATTGCCTTGGTACTCTTCAGATTACAAAGGCACTCTACTCTGTATCAGTTATTCATCTTTGAGCTAAATCCCAGACCCAAAGTGTTGAGGAATACTATGAATACTTGCCCAGGTGGCCAAAAAGGCCAATGGCATCCTGGCCTGCATCAAGAATAGCATGACCAGCAGGACCAGGGAAGTCATTGTGCCCCTGCACGCAGCACTGGTTAGGCCACACCTTCAGTACTGTGTCCAGTTCTGGGCCCCTACATTTATGAAAGGCGTTGAGACTCTTGAACGTGTCCAGAGAAGGGCAATGAGGCTGGGGAGAGGTCTCGAGCACAAGCCCTATGAGGAGAGGCTGAGGGAGCTGGGATTATTTATCCTGGAGAAGAGGAGGCTCAGGGGAGACCTTATTGCCATCTACAACTACCTGAAGGGAGGTTATAGCCAGGAGGGGGCAACCAGCACCAGAACAAGAGGACACAGTCTCAAGATGCACCAGGGGAAGTTTAGGCTGGAGGTGAGGAGAAAGTTCTTCACTGAGAGAGTCGTTAGCCATTGGAATGTGCTGCCTAGGGAGGTGGTGGAGTCACCATCCCTGGAGGTGTTCAAGAGGGGATTGGACGTGGCACTTGGTGCCATGGTTTAGTCATGAGGTCTTGGGTGACAGGCTGGACTTGATGATCTTTGAGGTCTCTTCCAACCTTGTTGATTCTGTGATTCTATGATATTCCTTATAGAACACTTCTAAAGCATTGACTTCCTAACTCAAATGCAAAGCATTATCAATACCAAATTTTGGTATTCTCGTTCCCAATGAATATTACTTTGTTCCACTAGAAATCACAGGATTTCCAACAGATTTTTTTTTGTGTTGTAGGTTACTATTTGGTATAAGTAAAAGACAGCATTCACATTGTCCATAAGAATTTAGCAGACATTTCTGTTAGGGTATATAGAAGAACACTTATAACACTATAGAACACTTGGAGGTTTTTTCCAAACGTAGGATTATATGAAGTTCTTTATAATTTTCCAGTCTTAGTTAGAGGTGAGCTGCATTTTTTCACTGGCAATTATGTTCTTTATAGAAAGGATTATATGGCTACATAAATCTTTGTAAAAGCCCATTAGTGGTATTTTCAGGAGTAGAAAAGAATCTGGAGTAAGTAAAAGCATTAGCCCAGTTGCATCTAAAAATTATTCTATTGCTCATGAGTTAAAATTGAGTAATACAATGATAATGTCACCACATATGGATAGGATTTTTAGATTTATTTATTTGTTTATTTTTCATTTCTTTTTCTTGGCAAGCTATCCAAGAATTTGTGGAAAGAAAGTAATTAATCTCATTTAATCTTGCTGCTCTAGCAATGGACATATAATTCCAGGCCACACTGGTATGCTGTGATAGGGATCTTTATGCTAGAATTTTATGTATAACATTTATACTGAAGTTAAAAACTGTGGGAACCAAGAAGTAAAGGACTATGTAATATGTGAGATGAAGGACATTATCTTTAGAATTTTTTCTCAAAAGCACCAATATCTGATTCAGAGGCATTATGTCTCATATACTTCTTTCTGTTCTGGTGGCCTGTAGTAAATACCCACAACAGTACCACCCGTATTAGCCTGCCTCTTAATTCTTGCCCATAAACCCTCAACACTTTCTTCATTACACCCTAGTCAGAACTCGATACACGTAAAACCATTCATACGTAAAGACCAACTCCATCACCTCACCTTGCTGGTCTGCCTCTTCTGAAATATGCATAGCCATCCATGACAAAATTCTAGTCATGCAAGTTGCCCTGCCATGTCACCGTGACTGCATGAAGATCATGGCCTTATGACTGCATCCAGATCTCATTTTATTTCAATTAGTTATATGCTGTGTAGAAGGTCTTCCATAGTTTTGGGATTTTTTTGTCTGCTTGTTTGTTTGTTTGTTTTCTGAGGCAGGTTTAGGAATATTCTCATCTTTTGAAGACTATTTTTTCTTCTTTCTATTCACTCTTACATTTGCCTGTAAAATATATTGGGTTTAACTGATTAAATATAAACTAAATGAGATCTAGACAACAATCTCATTAAATCAGCTCTAAATGTTGCTGTTGAATATTAGAGGTAGATTCATGGAAGTATTCATATGCTTGCTAAATTTGGATCTTGGAAATACAGGTTAATTCAATTTCCTCCTTTAAATTCTATAGGAAACACCATCAAATTAGATTAAGCATTTCAATGATTGAATTGTGAACTGGACCTCATCAGAAATTGGTATTACAGTACTGTAGTCATGTATAGACAGACCCATGCACACACACATGTGCACACAGAAAGATGGCTTGTGCCCCTGGGTTATTGCTCTCTGAACTGAAATCAGCGAAGATTCCTCCTTCAGCTCCAAAGGGTTAGCACTTGGTTTAACATTTTCCCATTAGATGTTTTGCACATGTAAGGACTAAGAGTATTATCATATGTGACACTAACCCTCAAACTGATATTTCTCTCTCATGAGGAATTAAGACTAAGAATATAAAAAGAAAAATGTATCTGGCCCAAATGCCTGGATGTCTCTATCAAGATAAACAGAGCACAGTACTTTAGAAAGGAATGCCATACACACTGTTGCGGTATCTTATACTTGAGGTACTTTATGTAGGATAGCTCTCTTCTGTCTCAGCAGAGAAATTAATACAAAACTGATGTAAATAATCATAGCTGTCCAGCTCACTAGAATTACAGTTTATAAACAGTGCCTTGTAAATTCTAAATTAAAACAAAACCAATGCTCATAAATTTCAATCTGGCAAAGCTATTAAACTGAAGCTATTAATATTTATGGTTATGTAAGTCAATCTAAAAAAAATTTTCTTAGACAGGAAGTAAGTTCTTTATCAATAGCTTAGTTTCCAAAATATCCAAACAAATATCAGTTTATATTTGGTTTGCTTTAGTAGCAGTTACCTTGCTCCTAAAATGTAATCACTCCTATTATGCATGTATTTTTCCTTTTCTAGAAAAGACCATGAATAGAATAAATTGCATTTGTATCATGATTTCTAAATGTACAGCACATTTGTCCTTGTTTAAATCATGTATATTGCACACTATTGGCAGCTGTGTCTTAGAAATTACAATTGAAATCCATACAGTCCTAAAAAAAATCACATTTTTCTAAGAACAGAAAATCTGAAAAAAAATCTACTATCTGAATTCTAGATTTTATCTTTGTACTACAGAATTTTAAACAACAATGAAGAATAAAACAGAGCATATGAGTAAACAAGTAAATGAAAATGAGTAATGTGGTCAGCAATGCAACAATAAATGTAGCCAAATGGAGTTCTTTCCTTCACTTTTCACCATTACATTCTTTTAAAGACAAAGTTCAAGATTTGCTCCTTGAAACTAATTCCAGGTGAGAGAATCATGTCCCATAGCTAAGTAACAGTGCAATATTGTGCTTGTATTTGGTTCTCATTATTCATCTTTCCATCTATGCTTTCCTTCTCACAAAGAGCATTTTCTAGCAACCTAGTAACTGGAAATTCCAAAAATGGATATTGGGTTCTCTGTTTGGCCCAAATAAAGTAAGTTCATTGTTCCTCAAGGACACAATTTACATGTTACTTTATTGATGAACAATTTAAGAGCCTGCTTGGATGCCACCAGGCATCAATTAAAATTCTCACGAGGGCCCAGCACGAATTTACTCACGATTAATGAGATGTCAGCAAAGTTGAAAGAAATGTATTGATGTCCAATAGCAAAGTAATCAGACCCTCACAAGGCCTGGTAATATGAACATGTTTCAGAGAGGTTTCATCTATCTTAAATGCCACAAACGGATTCACTAAGCTTCACAAAGGGAAAGGAGCATGCAAGAAAGAAAAACAATATCCAACCTGGTTAATTCTATGCTATGCTATGCTATGCTATGCTATGCTATGCTATGCTATGCTATGCTATGCTATGCTAAAACTGGGAACTTCCAAATGCTGAATTAAATGCAAATCTAATCATAGAATAGAATCACCAAGGTTGGAAAAGACCTCAAAGATCATCAAGTCCAACCTGTCACCACAGACCTCATGACTAAACCATGGCACCAAGTGCCACGTCCAATCCCCTCTTGAACACCTCCAGGGACGGCAGCTCCACCACCTCCCTGGGCAGCCCATTCCAATGGCTAACAACGCTCTCTGTGAAGAACTTTCTCCTCACCTCCAGCCTAAACTTCCCCTGGCATAGCTTGAGACTGTGTCCTCTCATTCTGCTAGTGATTGCCTGGGAGAAGAGACCATCACCCTCCTGGCTACAGTAGAGGTGTAAGTTTTGATGTATGCTTTTGTAGTTATATATGCAAAATATACACATATTTATAAACTTGAATCTGAAAATGTCCATTTGGAAGATCAAGATCTTTTAGTTTGGCTAGCAGAAAAGGAGGCTTTAGAATTCTAGACTTTGGGTTTTGCACTTGGCCATTTTAAGGTTTCCTTCTCTGAGGTAGAAGTTAGAGCTGAGAGTTAAATATATGAGTTTCATAGGGTATTTGTGAGAAGGAAAACAACAAAAGAAGACAAATATGAAAATTTGGACAGGAATTATTCCAAATCTCAAATGCAAATATGTTACTGAAATACTAATTTTCTACAGAGAGACCTGTGACCTTGGGTTCTAAAATCAGCTTTGCTATTTAAAAGTGGCAAATCATAGGTTCTAGAATCCATTCACAATTTATGTATAAATCTTTTGTCTGAATGTTAAGGGTTAGTTAGGCCAGTCACTCAACGAGTCACATAGTCTTTACTGACATCCCTCTCAAACGAGAAAAGAAAGGGAATAAGAGAGAGAGTTACAAACTGGAAAAGAAAAACTAAACCAGCTGTCATGGAAGCAATGAAATGAAATATATACAAATATAAACAAACCCAGTATTAAGTATAAGCCTCCATGACAGCAATCGCATCACTGTCACCACTGATGCTGTGGCAGGCACCGGGGAAGTCCCAGTCTGGGCTCATTTGTAGGTGGGAATGAGATGCAGGATCTACGTTCTGGAACCAGATTCAGAACTCATGGATAGGGATTAAAGGAAGAACAGAAAGAGTCTTCCCCAGATACAGACCATTGAAGAAGAGAGCTTGACCCTATTAATTCCTCAGCTTCATACTGAAATATAACATATATTGAAGGGAATGCTTTGCTGGTCAATTTAGTCACCTGCCTTGCTTGCTTCTCCCTGCAGATGTGGTCTTTTAATCTGTGAACCTACAGTGTAATACACAAGACATAGCAGTGACTTTGGTCTCCATAGGAGCAAGTATAAGGAGGAGACTTTCTGTAAACCAATTCTCAAATTCAAGTCTCTGGATTTCTAATTTAAGCCTAGCTATAATTATGAGAATTGAAGAACTGGCATTCTTTGAATTGCAGGTGTCTGACTAAACTCATTTGAGAGAAATCATGCAAATCTTTTGAGCCAGACAGTAGAAGCACGTGTTTGCTACTACTGCAAATACATTATCAGTTTGGAGCTGTTACTACTGTTAGTTTTGCAAGCAGAGAAACTTGAGCCAACTATTACCTGCTATGAGTACACAAGAGAGATTCTAGGGGTAAATTAATGGTTACAATTATTTTTTACATAGTTATAATCATTGTCATAGTCTTATAATTGAAACTCATTTCACAGAGAGAGATTTTTATTTGCGCTAATGCTATCTAGTTGAAAAAGAAAGTGCCACTGTTGAAAGAACTGCTTGAAAATAGTCATCAAGAAATCTATTATTCTATCCTAAAGGGCTCTCTAGACAAAGATGAGGGAACAAAAGTATATAAGTAACTAAATCCATCAAGCCACATTCTTAATGTAAGGAACAAACATATTTCATATAACATAATTTCACTGTGGGTAATGATAATAAGAATATTAAATTATGAACCTTATTGAAGTGTCTACGAAAATGAAGGGTAGTTAGCAAAGCAATATATCTCCATTTTACGTGATCAAATGTATCAAAAGTGCTCCTTTGTTTAAAACTGAAACTGAGTAGTGGTGTGTGAAAATTTCCTGATGAACTAGAGTCTTTATTTCCCTCCAGTTAAAATGGAAATAAGGAAGAGATTCTTTGTGTATGTTGGAACATCATCTTAAAATGAGTTACCCACATTTCTTTAGCTGCTTGATACAACGATTGGTTTCAAAAAGCAAATACATAACCAATTAGACCAAGGTAAGTATCACATTCTGAAGCATCATTTGAAAATTCATTGGTATTTAGTATTCCTATAATGAATTTTAACTAACTCTTGCTGCCTCAGAATAATAGTGAGAAAAAGACAACCTCAATAGGATTCTTCTAGCAAACAATTTTTGATAACATACTAAATTAAATGTCTTAAATAAGGGTTTGATTGCTCTAAAATTAACCCCACTTTTTAATTTAAAGTGATTTGATAGAAATTAAGATACATGTTTGATAATTTAGATACACATCCACTGTTAACAAATAAATGTTTTTGTAAGAAATTGATAATTTGCTATACTAGGACAATAAATACATAAAGATATAGCTCTTGAGATTAATAATATGAACAAGTTTGATTTCAGAAGCATCAAAATATTTTATATGATCGCTTCAAACTTTTAAAACTTGGTCATGGACCTAAACTGAGAAACTCCAGAGAAATGTAAAATGTTTTATTTGAAAAAAGACCAACTTGAGTTATTACTTCAGTCTTTGTTTCCCAGGTATTACTGATATAAGTGGTGGTATGCCAGCCGGGTTTTCTTTACTTTTTCTGTTTGGTTGGTTGCTTTTCCCTTTACTTCACTCCCTGCAAGTGCCCTGCAGATCAGTGTTCAAAGGCTTTTTCCTCATGGCCAACACAAATTTGGACTCCTCACCATCATTGGAGGTGTTCAGGAGACTTGATGGGGTGCTAGGTGCCATGGTTTAGTTGTTTAGGTGGGTTGGATTGGTTGATGGGTTGGACGCGATGATCTTGAAGGTCTCTTCCAACCTGGTCTATTCTATTCTATTCTATTCTATTCTATTCTATTCTATTCTATTCTATTCTAAATACATGCCCTATAAAGGCTCCCACAGTCTGGGTGAATGTTTACTAAATCCCCTTATGTTTACAATACATTGCATATTAAATTGTCTGATATCATGCTGGCTATGATCATAGAAAATGATTGCAAATACAATCCAACATGATTTAAATTAAAATTTAACTTAAAATCCTTCCAAGGTGAAAACTGACACCCTCCAATCAGAAATATTTTGGGGCATGCATTTCTTCAGTTACTGATATATTTTTTTAAATCTTCATCACTTATTGTCTCTACGGACATGACAAAAAGTGATGAAATAAATGGTGCTTGCACTACTGGCTGTGGCAAAGAAAAAGAAAACATTCAGCCACACCTTGAGTACTGTGTCCAGTTCTGGGCCCCTCAGTTTAAGAAGGACATTGAGACACTTCAAGGTGTCCAGAGAAGGGCAACAAGGCTGGTGAGAGGCCTCAAGCACAAGCCCTATGAGGAGAGGCTGAGGGAGCTGGAATTGTTTAGCCTGGAGAAGAGGAGGCTCAGGGGAGACCTTATTGCCATCTACAACTACCTGAAGGGAGGTTGTAGCTGGGTGGGGGTTGGTCTGTTCTCCCAGACAACC
Organism: Dryobates pubescens; assembly: GCF_014839835.1. NCBI lineage: Eukaryota > Metazoa > Chordata > Aves > Piciformes > Picidae > Dryobates > Dryobates pubescens. The sequence goes on along the minus strand of NC_071657.1, from coordinate 129,359,381 downwards.
AGCACCATAACAAGGGGACACAGTCTCAAGCTGTGCCAGGGGAAGTTTAGGCTCGAGGTGAGGAGAAAGTTCTTCACTGAGAGAATTGTTAGCCATTGGAATGGGCTGCCCAGGGAGGTGGAGGAGTCACTGTCCCTGGAGGTGTTCAAAATGGGATTGGATGTGGCACTTGAAGACATGGTTTAATTAGTCACGAGGTCTGTGGTGACAGGCTAGACTTGATGATCTTTGAGGTCTCTTCCAACCTTGGCGATTCTGTGATTCTGTGATTCTTCAAAGTTATTGTTAATGCAACTCAGGTAACCAGCAGCTGAAGGGAAAGGAAATAGGAGCACAAACATTTTTGAGCAGCATTTATTGCTTTTTGTAAAGAGGATTAAGAGAAAAAGTTGGGAAATACCTAAATGAAGAATAAAACCCCTTAAACCTGGTTCTGCCCACATGTTTTCAGGAATCACTTGCAGAATATATATGGCTGTTTCTCAGGAATTAATTAGCCTGGTGGACCCAATGGGAAGTAGTAATAATGCCATGATATCAGTGATACTTCTCTGGTTTATTTTATTGGATTTCACACTCTGAGCACAAAGCATAAAGGAAACCCCAAGAAAATGTATCTCCTGGAATATATAGAACTGAAGAAGAGTCAGCACTTGCATGGATAATTGGTGCTGTTAATATATATGCTATGGATCCTGTATTCTGCTCCTCTAGAAACTTTAAAAAAATAAAGCTAATTTGGGGCATTTGGGTGAATTGCTACCAGTGCATTCAGTTAAAAAATAATAATTTCCTCTTCTGTGCTGCCTCACTGGATGCCTGAATAGAAAGCATTAATGTCCTTCCTCCCTCAATCCCCGCTCAGAAGTCTAGACAACTCATGCCTAAAGAGGACGATCAGATGAAAAGGACATTATTTTATAGTGATAGAGCAGAGAGAAAGAGGTTACTTGCAAAATCATTTTTCAAATGCTCACCAAAGTTTTAGTTGCAACTTTACTCATTATAATCAACATTGAACTTTGGAGTCCATTAGTGTTTAAATTGCATTTACTCTTCTTGAAGAACTCAGATTTTCACACAAGGTTGTTTCAGCTGATGTTCCTAATCTGCATCCAAGACAGCCTCCTTGTCTATCTAAATTATATTACAGGATCATAGGATGTTAGGGGTTGGAAGCGCCCTCCAAAGATCTTCAAGTCCAACCCCCCTGCCAGAGCAGGACCATAGAATCTAGCACAGGTCACACAGGAACACATCCAGATGGGTCTTGAAAGTCTCCAGAGAAAGAGGCTCCACAGCCCCTCTGGGGAGCCTGTTCCAGTGCTCCGTGACCTTCAGAGTGAAGAAGTTCCTCCTCATGTTGAGGAGTCACAACAAGCGACTGTTTTTTTCTTATTCTCTTATTGTTTTAAAAACAAGAATTGGGACTTGGGAAGCCAAAGTTTCAACAAATGATGAGTTTCTCCATGATCTCAGTGAAAGATTCTCAGGAGCTAGGTTTTTAGTGCAGTCCTTTTCCCTTTTCCCTGTTAACCTTCTGGAAGCTGGGATGCCACTGAGCATTTGTCAGTCATTGTTGGAGAGAGCTTTGGATCTCAGTTTTCAGACAGTGACTTTTCCAGCTGCAGTGTGTGTTCACAATCTGTTCGTCAGACTGACAAAGAATCTCTGTGTGATACTTGCTTTTTTCACCGAGGGCATAATACAGTTGCAGTGTTCAGAAGTTGAACAGATCTTGAAAGTCTCCAGAGAAGGAGACTCCACAACCTTTCTGGGAAGCCTCTTCTAGTGGTCTGTGACTCTTACAGTAAAGAAGTTCCCCCTTGTGTTGAGGTCTTACTACCCTGCTGTTCAATTTGTGTTTGCAACTGTTTCTCATACATTATGGTTCATTTCAGACAGACAGAAAGGTTGGTGAGGCAAATGTAATCTCAAAAGGAGAAGAGTTTAAAAATCTCTCAAGTATTTTTGAAGAAAGATAAGGAAGAGTAAAAGCAGAACTAAACAAAAGTTTGCACTCCTGGTACAAATGTTTTCTCCTTATCAACATTTCCTGGTTTAAGAGAAATGAGCAATGCATTTATTCATACAGCCTGACTAACATCCAAAAATCTCTTGTAAGAAATCCACTTTCATTTATATTTCTCCCAGATAATGAGGGAACAATGCAGGTATTCCAGGTTATCTCGCAGGGCACATGCACCAAGAAAGGGCATTTAGTCCACAAAGGTAAGAGTCAGCATTCCTTACCAGGAATCACATTTTTTTTTCCTTCAATTTTAAATGCACTTGCACAACAAACTGCTAGTCTTGGCAATGGTATGTCTACATTTGGACTTGACGATCTAAAAGGTCTTTCTTTTCCAAGCTAAATGGTTCTATGAGCCTCCTAATACTCGTGAATGTCTGAGTAGAGCATATGTAACATTAGCAAAAATACTGCTGATGCAAGTGATGTAACACAAAAAATCCATGCTCCAGTAGATTTGAATTTGAAAGAATTGCCTCGATTTGAAATGTCTTGAAGGACTATTGTAAACAGCAGCAGGTGGCCTTTACAGCAAGAATCTTTGATGTAGCTTTTTAACAATGATGCTTAAACCTCTATTTCTACTTGCCCATAGAGATTTGGAGGTTATGAAAAGTGTTAACTGAAGTTCAGAAAGTCTTTGAGAGAGAAATCCTATTATTCTATGTATCTGTAATACACCAATTATGTCTGGGGTAGTACTAAATAAACTAATAATAGAAATGGTAACAAATTAATAGATATGATAATGTCTATAGTATTGCTAAATAAACAAATAATAGAAATGGTAACTATTATTATTATTAAAAGTTTCTGGATGTTTAATCAATAACTCTCCATGTTTTTTAGTATAGTATTGGGAAGTTAATTGAAATTAACTTCATGGCATGAAAAATTTTGCCTTTGATATTCTATTATAGGTGTTAAGTACTTGTTCTCAGCATGTTGTCCATTTTGACATTGTTATATTTTACTTCTTCTTTGTGGGTCTATTGTTTGGTTTGGGGTTTGAGTTTTGATTCTGGCTGTAACAGATTTTGATTAGAGTTTAAAAAAAAAGTGGTTTTCTGAAACAATTTTATGTCCCAATAATCTATCTGCCAACAATTGTGTCTCTCTCTTACTTACATTTCACTTCCAGAACAATAGTTTTCATGTAACTGTGATTGATTATTTCCCAGCCCTCAACCTTTCAGATAGAACTGGGAGAAGTTGTTTCGACATTCTCTGTTGCCTGGCCTTTTATTCTGATAATATCAGTTTTCACTTTAGTAAAATTGAACATTCAAAGTGGCCTTAATCTGTCCTGTTGCATAATATGGCTATAGCTATCAAGCCATATTGTACATTCTTATGGGGTTTGGATTTGTTAAGGAGATCTGAAACATTTTATGGTTTTATGTTATTTTTTCTGGTGCAAATATCTGGCTGAAACATTAGATGAAAAGACTTGATGATCTCTTCTGATCAAATCATCCTATCCCCAATTAAACTGATCTAACTCAGTGAATCTTTTCCTGAACATAAAGATTCAGAAACAAACAAGCAAACAAAAACACTCGGAGAGTCAGGATTTAAAGTCATTCATTGAATGGTGTGGTGGTTTGAGCATTAACTGGTATTTAAGAGGTCAGATTGGGGGGGCAAGACTGAGAATTCCTCCCCCACTTCCTGCTCCCCCCCCCTCTAAAATAAAAACAAAAACCAAAAAAACAAAAAAAAAAAAGGTAAAGAAAGGGGGATAAGGGAAAAAAAAAGGAGTTAAATCTACTGAGAAATAATTTGGAGTTGGTTTAGAAGCAGAGAGGTAATAAATGTTTTTTATATATATATATATATAAAAATAAAACACTAACAGGAAGGGTTCATAAGGTAAGGAACAAGGATAGATAGGGAGAATACATATACAAAACCAAAAGTCCTTTGAAGATGCAGCAGGGAGAAAAGACCAGGCCTGACCACTTGGCAGAGAAGCAGGAAGCCAGCAGTGACTCAGTCCTCTCATCCACACAAGGCAGAAGCAAAAGAGAACAAATGGCTGCAGTGTCTTCCTTTTTATTTGCCTTCTGGACAGGGAGTGGGAGTGGAACAGACTAACTCAGTTTCCCAGGGGGAAAATCCCTCTCCAGTGAGGGCAAGGCTCTCACACACCCTTTCACCCTGGCTTTCAGGATGGGCATAACCCATCACAAATGGTTATTGGTGCTGTTCGAGCAGCTGTGAGAAAGAAGGTCAGGGAAGGTCCAACAGAATATGAATTAAGAATTTCAGGCAAACTTAAATGTAAGAAATTTATTTGAAAAATGCGTATGTAGTAAAAACCCATGAAATCAGATTTTCTTTGCTGCTATAATATTCAGTAGGAAAATGGCATGCTGCAAAAATATCAGCCAACCCATTTCCCTAATGCATGTGCATTATGTGTCTTAAATGAACAACCATTTGATCTAACCATCTGAATGTGATTTAGCCTCAATAGACTTTCTAGACACTCTTGACGTATTTTCTGCTATGTTTGATAGAATTCAAGGTGACTGCTCTTTTGGCAGTCACCTTTAATTTAAATGTCTCTACCATAACCACATTCCTTCATCACCATTGTATCTTTCCAAGCTAACTAGGTATTCTTATTTTCATCTTTGAGTAAAAATCTCTGGAACATTAACACATCTCTTCATGTTTTTGTCATCTGAGGTATTACTGCATTTTAATTACCAAGGTGAGAGCAATGGGATTATGTCACATTAGGGAAACAGCAGCTACATATTTAAGAGAGAAGACAGAGAAAGCAACCTAACTGGAAAATGTCACAACATGTTTATCCTTTCTAATACTCCCCACAGACCAGGCTGAAACTTTCCTTTCTGAGGTGAACAGATTCTCGAGAAAATAAATATTGTTAGATTCTTACTTTTTTTCTCCCCATTGCACTAATAAAATAATCATTGAATTATTACTATCTCTACACCTGAAAATGTATGTTTTTAATTCTTCTGGTATTCTGGAAATAGTTTTTCCAATAATTCATTTAGAGAAGTTGAATACCAGTTCCAAATCATAGTAAACTGGTATTCAAAATAGTCACATACGAAGAGTACAATTCTGGCCCCTGAGAAAGCTTTTACAAAGTTTGTTGGATCAATTTTGCACCATTAAAAGATCTAATTTCAGAGACCAGATGCTTAGTTGTTTCTGAAAATGATCCAAAGTGTCACTTTTGAAAAACTTGTTCTTAATACACAGTATGTGAGTTAAAAAAATAAGAGTGCAAGCTCAGTTCACCCACAATAAATCAGCACTTCCACGAGCTTTTGGAAACTTATTATACACTAAACCAAGACAGACATTGATTTTCTGCCTGTAGCTCTGAATTCTTCCTGTGAAATATTTTGAAATTATTGGGTTTGTCTCTTTCCACCAATTTGCAAAATTTAACACTTTATTTTTTTTTTAATTTGTCTAGGATGAGAATAGGAACACAACATGCTGCATTTTTTTTTTTGCATTAGTAGTTGTGGTTAGATAACAAAGGAGGTTTTTTGAGAACAATTTACCTTAGGTGCAGATTAAAGAAAAATAATTTTAAAAATTCAACAATCCAGAATAAAAAAAATCTTTTGATTCTGGAAGAGAATTGGGAAATATTGATGATGTTTGAACTACTGGAAATTTTTTCCACTGGAAGAATTGCCATTAGTTTTGGTTTAAATTGAAAACCTACTAACACTGAATTTCACTACATGTTATACATTTTTTTTTGTTCAGGAAAAAAATCATAGAAAGATCCAGTTCTTCTGGATTCTGTGTTTCTTGCTATACACATCATGATTTTAGAGAAGCTGCACCATTTTCACTGAATTTATTCTGAACTTTTCATTCACTGAGGCAAATTAAATAATGGTCTTTTACCTTACTGAATGGGAAGACATTGCTAGAGGCAGAAACATTTTACATGGGTCAGTTTGGCCTGAAATGGTCAAAGAGCTACACTTCAATAATGGCGTAGGTATCACACTGAGGGAGAATTCTTCAACCTTTATGGAGTTTAGTGTTATGTTCTGCAATATGGAAGACAGATTTACAGAGTATTTGTGGTTGGAAGGCACTTCTAAAGATCATCTAGTCCAATGTGCTGGTCAAGCAGGTTTAGCTAGAACTGATTGCTTAAGACTATGCTCAGCTGGGTTGTGAATATTTCCACAGATGAAGACTCCACAAGCTATCAGGCAACCTGTGTTGGTGTTGAACCACCTTCATAATAAAAAGCTTGTTTTCTTATGTCTTTCACTGGACTCACTTCAATAAGTCCCTATCTTTCTTGTATTGGGGAGCACAGCATTAAACAGAATTAAAGATTGTGTTATACATTGAATTTAAGCATGTGAATATGTGAATATGTGCTACTTAGCACAACATACTACTTTAGGTTGAAAATATGAGAGTAAAGAGGTCTTTGGAGATAAGACCTTTGACTCATAGCAGTGAGGTTTGCTTTAAGTGAGGTGGCATAAGTCACTGCATTTAGGATGGTAGAATTGATCTAGGAAAACTCGGGATCCTACTCTGGGGAGTGCAAGACAAGACAAGGAGGCAGTTCAAGAATCCAGCAACAAATCATCTCAGCAATAACTTATAACAGTTATACAGGACAGAATTACTCACTGAAAGGCTTCAAGTTTGAAACATCCTATGAACCTGTAGAAAATTTCCCTTTCCCAAACAGAATCCAATTATGTAGACAAAGAAAAGAGTAGTAAGGGAATTATGACTCTCTAAGTTTGGAGACATGAACACAGATTCAGCCTCATTTTTTATCACCTGATTCAGGTCATTAGCCACACTATAGTACTGTCTCTTTCTGACCATAAACAACAGATAAACAGGCTACATTATCTAATGGTTCAACAACATCTAAAGTATTGTAATCTTGTCTGAGAAACTGAAAAGCATCAGTGCTGAGTGCAATTTGGATTTTGAAAATGTCTTTCATGAAAAAGACACTGGCTGCCTTCTCTATTACATTTGTTTATCATATGTTGTCTCAGAGCAAATACAAAAGCTTTGATTCTCTGTTTTGCAATATTAAAAAAAATCCTCCTGTGTCCTTTTCTCTTTCAATGACACCTTCCTGTCTGCCTTTGGATGTCACAGGCAAGGACTTTGCCGATGGAGTGATTAAATGATATGCAGTCTGTCCTTAGCAGTGAGGGTGATAATTACACAGAGAACAGCAACTAAGGAGTAAGGATGTTCCCCTGGAGCCGGTCTCGGAATAAAAACATCAGATGTGTGTTGCTCTCAATAGCACAGGGCCTCTCTTCATTACTGCCCCATCAGTCTTCTGAAATTGATTCCATTTCATCCACTTTAATGAAGTTTAACAAAAAATGTCACTGAAGAATTTCAATGTTGTCTTCTCTCTCAGCAGCTGACTTTCTCCAGAGCACTGAAAATAGCACCTTCTGTTCAACAAAGTATGCAAACTGAAACAACTATCAAATGTTAAGTTTTTAACTTTTCTTTTATTAACCCAAATGTTTACAATGAATTATTTTTAATATGTCTTTCACAAGACGAGTTCTTTTATTCCACTTTGCAGTTCTGAGAATGTATCTCATATAATATGAAAAAGCATTTATGACCCAGTCACATGCTTCACTGAGCATAGAAAGCCTTATCTTTTCCTATGTTGATTATCTTTGCTCTAGGAGAGGTAACATTATCTGCATATCAAAACAGAAAAGCAAAGCTGCTCTGAAATGAACTGTTTATGCTTTTATTTAGAGTTGTGTTATCAGGCCCCCTGTTTCTGAACAGAAGAAACAAAATGCAAGAAAATAAATTAAAAATATAAGCAAATCAAGAAAACCTCAAAGTGCTCAGAAAACCAGTAATCTTCAAGGAGTATATGTTAGAAATAGTCCCAATGATTTCACCAGGTTTTCTCAAATAAAAATGTTTTCTTTAACGTAATCTACCTGATGTTTTGCCTAATGGCAAAGTGTTAGTGTGGAAATTTCTTTCAGGTGGAAATCAAATATCTGCACTAACCACAGTCCAGTCCACAAAGCAGAATACTACAAATTGTTTAATGTAGTAAAAGTCCAGCAATTCTTGAAGAGAAATCATTTCAGTGATTCCTAGTAATTATTTGGTTTATCTGCTACAGTTCCATATGCTGGACAAACAAGACTATCAAATGCATCTGTTAAATCATATGCCGGTACCAGTTATCTCATACTGATTGCATGCTGTTATAAATAGTTGCTATTATTTTTAGTAGAGCTCATATTTTTATCACTTAAATCTAAAAGTGGATATGGAAATACTAAAACTAGTGAAATATTCTGGTTGGTTATGCAGTAAAGTTAATAATACCCCGATCTGTCAATAGGCTTGTTATGTCCAGATGTTTTATGCCATGAATGAGAAAATTGAGAAATAGAAGTCAATGTGTCATTTCTGAACTCACAACCCCTTGCTAATGGACTGAAAACCCCTATAAAACACATGAGCAACATACAGTTTCTTATACTATATTTGCTTTTGGAAAACTTAATTTTGTTTAGCCAAACCAGTAGTATTTTTTTCAGAGGAAAAGGGAGAAAAGAAAAAAGTCTTGGTAGTTTCAGGTAGTCCTGCCTTTTTTATTTTTATGTCCCCCTACTGTACTTAAAACTTTATAGATAAGATAGGTGTTTTATAAAGAGTTATGATACAAGAGTTTGGTATGAGGTTTAACAAGGCCAAGTACAGGGTCCTACACGTTGGGCACAATAACCCCATGCATCGGTACAGACTGGGGGATGAGTGGCTGGAGAGCAGCCTGGCAGAGAGAGATCTGGGAGTGCTGGGTGACAACTGGCTAAACACAAGCCAGCAGAATGCCAGGGTTGACAGACAATGGCTTGTATCAGGAATAGTGTGGCCAGCAAGACTAGGGATGGAATTCTGCTCATGTGCTTGGCACTGGTGAGTACCGTGAAGTGAGTAGTGCCTCACCTGAAGTACTGTGTGCAGTTCTGGGCCCCTCACTGCAAGAAAGATATTGAGGTGCTGGAGTGGGTCCAGAGGAGAGTGATGAGACTGGTGAAGGGACTGGAGGGAAAGTCTGATGAGGAGAGACTGAGGGAGCTGAGGGTGTTCAGCCTGGAGGAGACGCGGCCGGGACCTTATCACACTCTACGAGTACCTGAAGGAAAGTTGTTGTAAGGTGGGGGTCAGGCTCTTCTGCTAGGCAGCTTGTGACAAGACGAGACAGCCTGAAGCTGTGCCAGGGTAGGTTTAAGTTGGATGTTAGGAAGCACTTCCTCATGGAAAGGGGAATTAGAGACTGGAATGGGCTGCCCAGGGAGGTGGTGGAGTTGCCATCACTGGGGGTGTTTAAGGAAAGATTGAATGTGGCACATAGTGACATGGTCTGGTTGATGTGGTGGTGTTAGGTCATAGGCTGGACTTGATGATCTCAGAGGTCTATTCCAGCCTCAATAATTCTGTGATTCTGAAAACCAAAAAGAACTTTCTCAGTATGTTTAAATAGTTAACCCTAGAAAATCTTGGTTTGTGTACAATCTGGTTGGTGAGGGAAATTTTGAAATCAAATGCTCTAGTGCTGATTCTTCACTGTCTGTGTTATGCTGTAGAGAAAAAGGAAAAAACAGAAGAGAAATATAGACGCCTCTTGTTCACAGTAAATCTGATCTATCCATTAGATGACTGTCTTATAAAATATTTATAATCACTTCTGCCTTGGGATCTTGAAGTTTGCTCTCTCCTAGTGATATTTGATAAGAGCTATTGTACCATTTCAGCATTATCTCGAAGGATCAGATTGGAATAGCAGTATTTGCACAAATACAGTTTAAGCATCTACAAATCATTTTACACCAGAAGTTCACGGCAGAATTGATATAGAGGAGAACAAATGCACCTGAGTAAACACAGAAGGACACATAAAGCATGATCTTCCCTCCCTTACTTTACTGCCTGAAAATATGTGGAGTGTGTTTCTCCCCTCCTACTGTAAAACCACACCCAAGGGCTTTTGTATCAATGACAGCCACCTTTAAAAGAAAATCTTTTGCATTATTTTATAATACCAAAATAAATATTTATGGCAAACAAAAAGTGCATAATTCTTACAGTCCTAGCAACAGCTATAATTAACACAGTGCAGTTAAGTGCACTTCCTTGGCCAGGTTAACATTTTAGTCCCATCAGTAACAATAAGTCATGGTTTAGACATGCCAATGGATAACCCAAATGTCAGCTAAGGTGTGATAGAAGCTCTCTGTACATGTCACGGAATCACTACCAAGGTTGGAAGAAACCTCAGAGATCAAGTCCAACCTGTCACCACAGACCTCATGACTAAACCATGGCACCCAGTGCCACGTCCAATCCCCTCTTGAACACCTCCAGGGATGGTGACTCCACCACCTTCCTGGAAACCCCATTCCAATGGCTAACAACTCTCTCAGTGAAGAACTTTCTCCTCACCTCCAGCCTAAACTTCCCCTGGTGCAGCTTGAGACTGTGTCCTCTTGTTCTGTGCTCTTCCTTAGAACTACATGCAGAAGAACTTAAGTTAGCTTAACTCTCTTATGTTATTCTAGGTTTAAATCTGGTGAAAGAAGTTGCATGGGGAAAGTTTCTGGTTACAATAAAAAAAAAAAAAAGAACGAAGCACTCTGCACACAAATGTATATTTGTTTGGATCACAGAACTCAACAGCTGTAAGATTTATTATTATGAAATTGATCTTTGATTTGGGGATCAGACAAAACTCATACTCTTCATAGTATATTTTAAATTTAAAATACCAGTTTAGCTTTACAAATATGAAAACTACAACAACAACCAGAACAACAAATTGGGTATTTTCAATTGGTCAGTATGACCTGTGAAGAACCAGTCCAATGCAATTTTATTTCTAGGCAATTTGTCTGGATTGTCCAACTGTCCTCTACAGAATTTCTTAACTTCAGTAAGAATTTAAAAGATCTCAGTATCAAATGGGTATTTAGAATCAAATATCACCTATGCTGACAATTTCTTGAAGTACTTTCAATTATTCTGAGTATCCTTTATTTACCATTTACCTATTTTTTTGAGCCAGTGTACATTATCCTTAATCAATGCAAATGGCAAAAGCTTTAGAAGCTTTAGAAAGTGTCAGGGTCTGACCAATAGGTCATTGTTCCTTTGGGTGTTTCCTTTTCTAAATCCAAATGAGAAGATACAGGGTTGTTTTCCAGTTCTGACTCTAATACAATAATTTTAATAGTATGAAGCAATATTCCATAAAGTCACAGCACAGCTATATTCAGGCAAAGAAATTCCTAGCTGCTGTGAAGGCCTCTCTACTTCACAGCACAGCACATGCAGTGCTATTCTGTCCTCCAGCATAAAGTGACATCTTCTGATGGCTGTATTAGCAAACAGCACCAGAAGCAGATACCATTATGAAAGAACTGGGCTGACACCATCTGAAGCAAGCAGCAGGCAGGCAGTCCCACATGTAAAGGTGAAAGTCCTAGTCTCTCATTCCTGAGGTATAGGCAGCAGGATGAGCTGAAGCAGCCCAAGCCATAAACACGTATTTTGAAAATGAAACAGTAAAGATTTGTTCAAATAATTAGGACAGAATCAATATTTCTTAATGCTGTTACTGGCTTTCTAATATGATTTATATTTCACTTTTTCAGTTTAAGAAAGCTTTTTTTATATGAAAAATGTTTGTGAGATGTAGAAGTCCTAGGTAGCCTCTAATTGGTTTCTGTCTTTTGGCCTCAGTGCTGGAGTCTTCAGAGAGTCTTAGGTAGGTCTTAGCCCAGAGCACAGATAAATTGTCTTCATGTCCTGGGCTATTTTTGGACCCACAGCTGAAAATAAACAAACAAATTCTCCCTATTTTCTGACCTTTTCCATATGCTGAGCTATTGCTCGAGAATTCTGTAGATGTTTATTCAGGAGAAGTTTGCTGGTATCTTTCAGGATGAAAAAGAGCAAAGTCAAGAGGATAGAGCTGAATTTGAGAGTTGACGTGGGGAGATTAGAGCAGTGGAGACTATGCATTACTGGGTAAAAACTGTACTTAAATAAATAAATAAATGAACATGGAAAAAGTAAATTCAAACACTAACAATAAAAAAAAATAAATACCTTGGATTTTAAAGACATGTAATTTTATTTTTTAATAAGTAGAATATTGATGTTTTACTCCTTAATAACTACGTGACAAAGAAAATATTAAGCAACTTTCTTACCAAGAATTTGTTTTCTTTCAGTCTGAACAATGCTTTTGTTATTTTTAAACTTGTTGGCTGAGAAACAGATATTTTAGCAAAAGGAAGCAATCTTACATTAGCTTAAGGATTTATGCACAAAAAAAATATTGCAGTTATTAAAGAAGTTGCAACTCAAATTTAATTATGACTAAAGTGAATTTCATTATTTTGATTCAGGTTTATGTTCTTGCCTGAAAATTATACTGATGTTTAGAGGGAATATCCTGGTGTTACCTGGTTATTTGCACAAAAGCAGTTTCAGGCATTTTGAGCTGTCTTTCACTGTAACATTTGCTTCTAGAAGATGCCCCTTTCAAGACTGATCTTTCACTGAAAATCCACATTACATAAGCAACCATAAAACTGGGCTCTTGACTGTAATATCTCCACAATTTTGTGAATCACAGGGCTGTGTCAGAATTAGAGGTGTTTTTTGGCCTCTTTCCTAGTATGGCTTTATAAATTTATATCTAAAAGAGATTTTTCAATAGACTGCCTTAATAAAAAAGCCAAATAAGCGGAGCAAATTCCTGAGGAAGCCAGTAAGAACACAAGCGATGGCAACACAGCTTCCATTTTAGTCTGTGTTTTTCATACATAACGACCTTCTGCCATTGCTAACAGTATCAAGGAATGGGTTCAAATAATTTAGGATTTATTTTTTTTTAAGAGCATACCACATAGCACAAGCCCTGTGAGGGAGGTTGAGTGAGCTGGGGTTGCTTAGCCTGAAGAAGAGGAGGCTCAGGGGAGACCTTATTGCTCTCTACAACTACCTGAAGGGAGGCTGTAGACAGGTGGGAGCTGGTCTCTTCTCCCAGGCAATCAGCACCAGAACAAGAGGATGCAGACTCAAGCTGTGCCAGGGGAGGTTTAGGCTGGATGTTAGGAAGAAATTCTTCATAGAGAGAGTGATTTGCCATTGGAACAGGCTGCCCAGGGAGGTGGTGGAGTCACTATCATTGGAGGTGTCTAGGAGGAGACTTGATGGTGTGCTTGGTGCCATGGTTTAGTTGATCATATGGTGTTGGATGATGGGTTGGACTTGATGATCTTGAAGGTCTCTTCCAACCTGGTTTATTCTATTCTATTCTATTCTATTCTATTCTATTCTATTCTATTCTATTCTATTCTATTCTATTCTATTCCATTCTAATTGCTTTAGTCCTCTATTAAAACACAGAGATCACTACAAATCACGCTTCTGCTGTTTGTTCCCCTTCACATCTATACAAGAAGGAGAGGAACAAGAATTTCAGTAAGAGGAAAGAGAGCACCATGTCTGTGTGGTAAAGCAAGGAGTCTATGCAAATAACGTATGAAAAATTACCCTTGAGGTCCCTCACTGGTGTTTGAAAATTGCTTAGATCCGGCAATGCTCCAAGGTCTGCTTCACTGACCCATTTTGTACTGAGGAAATAACCTACCTCAAGTTAAAGACAGGCCTGTGAGACACTTGCAGTTCCTTCCACAAACATGTTTCCATGTTTATATTATTTTGTAGAGTTCAGATATACTCCAGCTAGAGTTTTAAAGCTGAAAATATTTTCATATGCAGTCTATTCCAGGTTCCAATTTTTCTTACTGTAACTTGTTTACAGAGTCCTATATTCATCTCACAGATAGTGTCTAAGCCAATGTGTCCATTTGTGGGCATTTTGTGAATTTAATCTGTGACAAATTAGGGCAGTGTAAGATTTCAGTCTTCTAGGGTTATCATTCTCCAGAATTGGAAAATGGATACATTTTGATGGTTGTTGGAGGCTTTGTTTGTTTGATTGATTTTATTTTTTAATTATTTATTTGAGTTGTTTAATTTTCTTAACCTTTTTTTTTTTTTCTTTAATAGCATTCACTGGACTTTAAAAGAAGTATGTTCAAATACACCCACAGAGATTAACATAACACTGGGAAATCTGCCAGTTTCATTTTATTGCTTGCATCACAGTAGCACTTAAAAGCTTTACAGGCAATGCCTGTGCTAGTAAATTAATCTGCACAGGGGTATGGTAACAGGCAATGCCACACAGCCATTGCTACTATTACCTTGTTAACATGGCTGTCACCTGGGGCAGCTGGTGTTTGCACAGACAATTCGTAGGCACAGTTCAGGGAACAGCACTGATCAAGTCAATCCCAAAAGGTTATCTGAAGGCACCCTGTTTCAAAGGGTAAGACATTTAGTCATCTGGATGTGAGATGCATCGTAACACTTGGTCTGAGAGCTACAGAGCAGTCCTTGGTTTGCCTCCTTTAACAGTACTGTTACAGACTTGTATCTTGGAGCAGTTAAAATAAATTATACACACCTCAAGAAGTTAAAGGCTCTAACATTAAAGGAGAGCAATAAACATCATTGGAATTCATGCCAACCCAGCAGGGTCCTGCTGCCTCCTGTTGTCTGAACCTGGTAGAGATTTATGACAATACTAATGCTAATAGTGGGCCATTATCTTAAATAGTTATGCTTATATTCTCTGGTTCCAGATTCACTTTCCAACACTGATCTAACTGGGAGCATTATTACACAGAGTTTGTTCCATATTATGTTTCTCCTTTTCTTTTTTCTCATGTTTACATTATGTAGGATAGGCATGGTGCAGACAACAAAAAAGAAAATGAAACCAATAAAAAATTCACAATAAAAAAGTACAACAAGAAAAGCTTGTTCTGAGGAAAGAAGAGGAAGAATCCAGTATCTGAAGGGGGCCTACAAGAAAGCTGGTGAGGAACTTTTTAGAGTGTCAGGGAGTGACAGGACTAGGAAGAAAGGAGCAGAACAATAGAAATGGGTAGCTTCAGACTGGATGTTAGGAAGAAGTTCTTCACCATGAGGGTGGTGAGACACTGGAGCAGGATGCCCAGGGAGGTGATAGAAGTCCCATCCCTGGAGGTTTTTAAGGCTAGGATGGATGTTGTCTGAGCAACCTGACCTAGTGTGAGGGGTCCCTGCCTATGGCAGGTGGGGGTGGAACTAGATGATCCTTGAGGACCCTTTCAATGCTAATAATTCTATGATTCTATAAAAAAAAGCAGAGGAGAATGTACAAGACAAGACACCAGATCAAATGCCAAATAACATTGAACTGCATCTGGGAAAATAAACAAAATCTCCTAATATTCTGGGTTTGCAAGGAGTGTATAACCCTTTGCTTTTCTTGCTGGAGATTGTGGAATAGCAAAGGATGTGTGAGCAGATCTTTACTCCTAGGGAAGTCCTTCTGTCAAAAGATTCTTGCTCTGCTGAATATTTTCATTGATGGAGAGGGAAATGACGTTATATCTGCCAGGATAAGTGTATTACACTTCCAGAGAAAGCATACAGGACACACTATAAAAAGAAAAAATTGAAGATTTATGTAAACTATACTTCAAGATCTGCTGAAAAAAGGGGTCTGTTTTAAAAGTACTGAATTGCCTTGTTACTCTGGTTATTTAAGATACCTGGCCTACAGTTTTTCTACTATGGTTTGTATTTATGGTTCACCTCTAGATCCCCTAAGTAACAAATATTCCATCATGTCCTTCTGTATGGATGTGGAGTTTCTTGTGGAAAGGTAAAAAAAAATAAAATCCACCAAAGTAAAAGCTTTTCCTCTGATTTCTTTTCTTTCTTATTCTTCCTTGTACTTATCACTGTTCTCTTCCATATACTTTGCCTCCCACAGCTTGTTGATTTTAAGTTTCTCTTCTTTCACTGTCTCTGTGTATCCCCAATGACCACAGAGTATTTATTTTTTCAAGTTTTATTTCTTTGCCTGGACTCCCATAGTAACTCATTTCCTACAGATGATCTTCCCTCTGCATCACACTTACCATATTGGTATATATCCCTCTCTGTCTTTTTACTCTGCTCAGTAGTTGTGACTCCTGTTTCTGGATGGCGTTCCACTTTTTTTTCCTCTGAGCTTTCTCTTCTTCCCTTTCACTGCTTAAAACACCCAATTCCATCTAAGCATCACTTATTTTTATTAACAAAAGAGAATATGTACTCCTTCAGGATATAATGTAGGGCAGAGCTTTATCTCTAGGATTTCTTGTGGTTTGGATTTACTTAAGGTAAATCTAATGTTTACACTAAGTAAGGTGACGTTATTGTCACTTCGGGCATTAGATCACATTCTGCTTTTACAGGTCCATTTCCACCTGCTTCTTCTAATGTGCTTCCCATTATATCTTTTTTTTGTTTGTTTTTAATTTGTTGAGAATATTGTTCATATAAAGACTCTGCCTCTTCTTCTTTCTTTTTTTTTTTTACATTTGTATATTACCTCAGTAAAAAATAATGATCTGTGAAACAACCTTGAGCATTTATGAAGCCTGTTATGTAGACTAGCACCAACACCGTTGAGTAAGACGTGCAAATGCTATCACTCATGGATACACAGGAGGGACATAACAACTGATAGCTTTTAAGTATCTATAGGCACTGACTGAAGTAGTTCATAAAACAGCTGTGTGTCTCAGTTTAAGGAGCGAAACAAGCTCTCTAACTCTTCCCAAAGCAGTTAAAGAAACACACCGCACAGGATTGGATAGAAATACAGAATATTATTGGAAGTTTAAATGGAAGTGCTGTTCATAAACTACATGCTGCAGTGCAAAGCATAGTGTGGTGGTTTGCCACAATTCCTTTTTTCTCTTTTGTCCAGTGTGAACAGGGCTTGCTTCCTTCTAATGCAACACCAGAAATCACATCAGTGCAGTTTTGTGCCACATTAGAACACTGACTTCCTAATAGATTGGAAATTTGCCTTTGATGCTTAAAGGTCATTATTTTCCTTCTAGGTTTCTATTTTTCCCCCCCATGCTCTTCTTTTTACATAAATGGTTAACCTTGAATGCACAGATTGCTTTTTCATCATGCATAAATATTTAACATTGAATTCAGTGCCTGCCATTTAATAACTGGAGGAAAGGCTTTCAGCTATCAATTTTACCTAATAGCAGGATAATTTTTATCTTCACCTATCAAAGGTCCTATGATCTCCCTGCCCCTCCCACTTTAATTGGGATACTGCAATTTATTGATGAGCAGAAACGTAAATACAAAGTACCCAAATAGTACAGGTTAAAAGAAAATGGCAAATTGGCTCCCTTTAGGGCAAAGTGGCAAATCCTTCCAGCAACATACTTTTACTCAGATATCAAATAAAACAACAATAGTCAGCACTTAATGAATTTATACCACATTTTATGTCTTTCTACACATCACTTGATGTTTTGTTGTCTGCTGGTGCATTCAGAGATTTCCCTTGTTGATAGTGTTTTTCTGTTGCTACCAGGTCTAATTTGGCTTTCAGCTACAGCTTTGAATTTTTTATAATAAAGTAATTTACAGATGCTAGAAGATAAATTAGTACTGCAAATGCAGTTAAATTGCATAATCACACAGATTGATTTTGTGTTAGCCTTTGAGATGTATAGATACCTTGTGGCATCTCTGTCAAGAAAAGGCAGTGAAAGCAAAAATCCTTCAAGTTTCTCTGGAAAACAAGGGAAAACATGTGAAAGGACATGAGAAATAGAATAGTTTGACTGAAATGTCTGCTGGTTTATGAATGTTCAATATACAGGTAGCATTCAACCCTGACATTAACTGTGCCACTTGGCATGCACCAAAAATTGCTCTTCCACATAAAACACAATTTAATTGTACAGCAATTGTTTGCTTTAATTTGGCATTGGCATTGATTTAGAAGGGAAAAAAAAAAGTAATTTAGAGTTCAGTGACTTTTGCACATTTTTTATGTTCAGAGGTGACATCTTGAAACAATTAAGGCAGTCCAGGATTAATGTGATCATGATACTATGTCAAAGAGCACGTGTACAATACAAAATTATCTCTCTTGTAGACAAAAACCTTTCGGTTAATGTAAGGAGTTGTGACGTTTTGTGACAGAGTAAGTGTAACTTGGCTTCTAGCATATTTTGAGTAGAATTCTATTCACTTGCAGGGACTCACAGTGCTAACCACAGCTTTGTTTCAGTATGTTCTATGTTGCAGTCACAGGGATAGACATGCCAGGAATTTAAATGCATAAGGTACATCTTTTTTCTACATCCCAAATCTATGATTCAAATACATTGCCTTCAGCTGCTGGCTAAGGCAGTAAGCCTTCCTTCCTTTTTCTTGCATTCCTTTTTTCTTTTTCTTTTTTTCTTTTCTTTTATTTTCTTTTTCTTTTTCTTTTCCTTTTTCTTTTTCTTTTTCTTTTCCTTTTTCTTTTCCTTTTTCTTTTTCTTTTTCTTTTCCTTTTTCTTTTCCTTTTCCTTTTTCTTTTTCTTTTTCTTTTTCTTTTTCTTTTTCTTTTTCTTTTTCTTTTTCTTTTTCTTTTTCTTTTTCTTTTTCTTTTTCTTTTTCTTTTTCTTTTTCTTTTCCTTTTTCTTTTCCTTTTCCTTTTCCATTTCCTGTCATACAACTGACAAATGAGTGTGCTACTAAATCAAACTTACAGGAAGAAAGAGAAGCATGTCAGGTATCTGGAAGGAAAAAAAAATATGCTAGGAAATACAAGGAAAATAGGAAAGAAATGAAACATCATTAAAGGAAATTAATGACAGCTATACTTTTAAGGTATAAATACATAAGAAGGGAAGTAAAAATAGTAACATGAACATAGAAGTACAGCTCCTTATTAGTATTGGAGGGGTTCACAGAAAGC
The DNA here is from genome assembly GCF_014839835.1 of Dryobates pubescens. NCBI lineage: Eukaryota > Metazoa > Chordata > Aves > Piciformes > Picidae > Dryobates > Dryobates pubescens. Next base: position 129,340,395 of record NC_071657.1, on the reverse strand, counting down.
AGAGGATTAAAGTCTAAAGATGACAGGAAACTTTCTTCTGAACTTGCTTGCAGCAGAGCTGACATGTCCTAGGCTTGTACTTTCTAGCTACATTGAATGTGCTCTTCTTCATAGCTGTGGCCAGGTCAAGGCAGTAATCAGAGATCAAATGCTGAGACTATGGCTCTGCATCAGTCCAAGTCCCATGGTCACCTAGAGTGAGGAGGACACCTCTTGCTGCACTTCACACAATCTCCCAGTAATCAGTGACATGACCTGGAACTCACTTTTGCCTTGTTGAAACAGCTGTGTACATTTAGTATCAGCAATATCACAAGTTGTGATACTCTCTCACACAGAAATACAGCAAGACCAGGTATTTTTTATTATACTGCTGATTGAAATGAGAACATCATTTTATGGGTTCAGACTAGAAAACTGTCATCTGGATTAAGATATTAATGTCAACAATCCTATTTGACAGCCCCCTTCTCCCCTCCCCCCCCCCCCCAAAAAAAAAAAAAATATGTCTAGATGCTGTGCAAGAAAAGCCCTGCATTCATTTTAACAGTTTTATTCACTTAGTTGATTACTAGGACAAGTTGTCTGAATCATCTGGCCCTTCTGCTTCTCTCAGAAATATCCCTTCAACATGCTTTGTAGAGGGTTTTAGGCAGTGAGATAGATGATCTCTTTCTTTTAATTTTGAATATTAAAGCATCAACAGATAATCAAATCACCATATATGCAGCACCATTAGAAACATGTGGTAACCAGGAAAGTGAACTTCTTTGTCATTTATAGTTTGCAGATTATTAGAAACTTCTTCCTGACTATTGGTTTATGTCCAAATGTCTTTCTAGAAGAGACTACAATATTTGCCAGTCCTGGAAAAATGTGAGAGGTAATAGTATCTAATGGCTGCTCAATACATTAGGGTGGGGATTCAACTCATTCAATTTTATATGTCCATAATGTAGACATTTATAGCTGAACCAATTATCTAAGGCTTACTTTATAGTCAATAGAGGAAATAATATTACTTTTAGGAAGTGATTCATCTAAGGACACCTGGTATAGTAGAATCCTTTAGGATGGAAAGAAATGCTTAAGATCATCAAATCCAATCATAAACCTAACACTGCCAAGTCCATCACTAAGCCATATCCCTAAGCACCATATCTACACATCTTTATATAGCTCCAGGGATGGTGACTCAGCCACTTCCTTGAGCAGTCTTTTCCAATGCTTGACATCCCTTTTGGTGAAGAAACGTTTCCTAATATCCAATCTAAATCTCCCCTAGCACAATTCAAGACATTTCTATTTGTCCTACTACTTGTCACTTGGGCAAAAAGACTGACCTTCATCTTACTACAACCTTCTTTCACATAGTTGTAGAAGGCAGTAAGATGGAAAGAGTTTTGTGCTGAAATCAGTTTCTGTGAGGACAAGCAAACATATCACAAAACCATGAAATTACTTGGCTTGGAAGTGATCAGTGTTTTAAGAGATGGAGAAACTGCTTATCACATGCTGTGACTCATCACTGAAGTCAGACTTTGATGCAAAGTACATCATGTTAGGGTAAAAGAAACATTTACACGTAAGCAAGAGAGGATGCAGGTATGGCATACTCTGGAAGCATACAGGGAGACAGTAAGATGGTACAAGTTGAAATTTAAACTGGAGAAACACCTTTTACTTACTGCATGACAAAAAGGAAAGTAGGATGAAGAAGTAGAGGAAATTGAACAGGCTGAGGAAATTCAGTGTGCTGGATGTAGCTGGAAAACTTACAGGCTAATAAAGAGAAAGCATCAGAACTATTTGTTCTTCTTTATGAAGCATCCACTTATGGCCAATTTGGAAAGAGGATGCAAACCTCAGTACAAAAAGAAAAGAAGTTGAATTAGCTGCATTAAAAATCACTGAAACACTTTTATGCATAACTAGCAATTTAAATCACAATAATGATATCATAATGTGTAACCATACACATCAAGTATTGCACAAGTTTTAGCAGAACTAAAAGATTTAGCAATGAAGCTTCCCTCATATGAGGTCAAAACTTAATCCCTGAAATGTTAAGAGGATTAATTAATTAGTGTTTAAAAGGTGGTGCAGATATTAGGATAAGAAAACACATTGAATGTATAAAGAAATATCATACATCCATAGAAAAATATTTGCATTCTGACAGAGCTGTAAGATCAGAGATGTTTTAAATTTGTTTGCAAATTCTGCATGGTTGATACTAGCAAAAAAAAAAGCACCACTTGTCATCCTCTGCTTTACTTGCCCAATCTGAACCATTGTTTTGAATTAACCTTTTATATAACAGGCAGCAGCGCTTATTCATGTAGTATTTAGAAACTGTCTTCAGTGAACAGTAGGTGACTAGAGAAGAAGATACCCACCCTACTGTTCAAGAGACTGTTCTAGTCAATTTTCTGACCATAACAAAGAACACTAAAATGATCAGAAAACTCTTGCTTTTCTGTCAACAGATTATCAGAGTCCAATACTATTTGACCAGGTTCTTTTCAGATATTCCACATGATGAGAGTTTAATGTTTAATGCCAAGTTCACTTACTTACAGGTATTTGTTATTGCACAAGAATTTGACTTAGAGAGATACATCAATGTACTGAAATCACGATGTTAGTACACTTGGCAGACTACAGCAATTACATTATACCGTTGGATCACAATGGATATATGATTCCTGCTAATGGTCTCTATATACTCACTGTCACAACACTGTATGTCCCCAGCCACTAGTAAAAAACACATGGATTGAAGCCAGCTTTAACCCCTAAGGTAGCTCTCTTCAAGGTTCATTATATCGATTGGTGGGTTTTTACCCTGGACTGACCCACATGCACTTCTGTCATGCTATTCTGGCTAGTTCAAGTAGACATTCGTATCTTGATGCATCCATTTGTCTGAAACAAAGATCACTCTTTGGTTCCCTTTATATTGGGCTAAGTCCCTACAATAGCTCTGATCCCTCCCTGTGTCCTTCTTACTTGGGTTCAGCTTCATGAGCGCATCTCCTACATCCATCTTCTCTAAGCCTTCTTCCAATGAGGGTGTGTATTGCTCAGTCACAGTGACTGACTTTTACCTGTCAGAGAAGCGATGATAATCTGCAATTTTAATTGCAAGCATGGCTAATATAAGCCTGTCCATAATACAAAATGGGTGTAATCCTCCCCAAAAAGTCTAGAAATTAAACAGTAAAGGGGGAGAAATGAAAACTTTAGAGGATAGGACAAGGGACAATTATTTTTAATTCAATGAGGATCAGTTCAGACAAGCTATAAGGAAGAATTTTTTTACAACAAGGGTGATGGAACAATGGAACAGATATCCCCAAGAAACAGTAGATGTCTTCATCCCTGGAAAAAGTCAACATTCATCAGATTGGATGTGGCTCTGAGAAACCTGATCTAGTTAAAAATGTCTCTGCTCACTATAGGTATGTTGGACTAGGTGACCTTCAAAGGTCTCTTCCAATTCTACAAAAAGCAACAGATAACTCACATGTCTAAGTAGACTCTAGATATTCTTTTTATTCTTGCCTTCTTTACCCACTCTTTATTATTGAGAATGCATTCTGAGATTTTCCTGGGTTTCAGCAGATGGTGGCTTTGTTTTATTATGTTTAATTATCAACAGGTCTACTATAATTAACTGGTTAAACTATGCAATTATATCAGAAAACACTGTGTAATATCATTTCTCTTTCTGCATTATGCTTAGAAATCTTCCAGAGGAACTTTTTTTCTGAGATAAACAAAGCCTTCTCATACGTTCTTACAAAGTCAAAGATTTGCTGAGAACTTCAGAATTGGATAAAAAATAGTAATCAGCATAAAATGTCTTCTTAATCACAAAGCTGAAAACATGAACAGCTTCTGAAGAGGAGGATTATGGGACCAAATTTTCATCAGTGTGACACCAAAATAAATTAGAATCACTCCAAAGATCCTGTTTGGAGTTATGTCAGATGTTTACTAGGATATCTGTGATCAGAACCCACTCTTAAGACTATAATAATAATTCTAAGGGAGTATATCACCTGCTATTGAAACACACCATATAAAATGCATAGCCCTTTTTTTTCCTGCATACAGAGGAAAAAAAACACCTTCTCTTTGAAATGCTCAGTCCTCAAAGACATTAAGAAATATACTGCATGGACTGTCTTTTTGTCCCCCAAATGCTTGTTTTAGTACTGCATGGTTATATTTCAGAGTCATATTGATTGCTATTCTTTCTTTGGTTGCTTACTATTGCAGGAAGACATCAGATGCATTAGTATAGAACTGAGTAGAAATATCAGTGCTTTTTCACGGAAAAAAATAAGCAAAGTCCTTTGTGATTCCATCTAGGAATAGATAGATAGATAGATAGATAGATAGATAGACAGATAGATAGATAGATAGATAAAATATACGTACATGTGTGTGTGTGTGAAAATTATACCACTGAAACATCGTAGCCATCAGTAGAATATTTCACACATTTCTCCTTATCTGTGAAGGAACCTTCACAACTACTGGCACCCAATAAAACTGCAACTTCCTAATTAGCTAATTAATAGTTTCTTTTGTTTTCTTTTGTTTTGGTTTGTTGGTTTTTTTCCCCCCAGAGATGTCATCTCCAGGTTAAATATTTTCACTTTATAACCTTGCAATATGGAAATTATATTCCTTAGTAGTTTGGTTTAGGTTGACAGGAATTCTGTGCCCATTATTACATGAGAATATAAGAATTAGTTAATAGAAGATCCCTTATGAGGAACATTTTTCAACTGACCCCATTCTCTAGGGATAAAACCTCCTAGGACATTAACTTTTCACCTGACATCTGTATTTTTTGATGTCAGTAACTCATTTTAAATCTTTTTGCTCACCATTACCTCGACCTCTACCAACAATATCAGTTCTGTTCTTCTTATACTGTGTCAATAGTATGGCATGACAGATAATGCTGAAGCTACCAACCTGTGCAGCATGTCAGTAACTAGAAAAATCACATCCAATTAAGGTAACTGCAGCTCTCAGGCACCAGCAAGAATGCAGAGTGGTGTCTAAAAATAATCATTCTCCTAACCCGATGCTTATACTTCTGCCTGAATAGATTACATTTTATGAATAGCTGGGGTGTGAGTGAGAAACAGGAATCTTTAAATAATTTATGTCCACTGAAATTTATAAAATTAGTGCTTGTGTGATGGGACTGAAAGTCATCTCATATCAAATTTATTCATTTTAATACTGTGGGACATTGTATTACTCTATGGAGTGGTTGTTTTGATTAGGTGACTGGTCGTGTTACATGAGTTCTTGGGGGGAGGGGGAAATAAAAATTTCACTATTTCAGGATCTTGATTATTAGCAGGAGATATGAGATTTAGGGTGCTTGGTGCCGTGGGTTAGTTGTTTGGGTGGTGTTGGATTGGTTGATGGGTTGGACGCGATGATCTTGAAGGTCTCTTCCAACCTGGTTTATTCTATGTATGTATTCTATGTAATATGAAAAGATAATTTACTGGGGAGAGGAGAATTAAACCAGCTTTTTATTTTTCTCTAGCTCTTAATAATATTACAGATTTATATGAGAACAACATATGAAGCAATTTTATTGGAGAGAAATTAAAGCATAAAAACGTCTTTCAGGAAAGCCCACTGGTTTGTCCAAGAAGAACCTTTTCAGTTGTAAATTTAACTATTTTAAATTGATCTGGTTTAGCTACACTGCAGTGGACCAAAAAAAAATGTTCTGGAGGAGCAATCTGATGCTGAGGTCAGGAAAATCAGGACACTAGGATTGGTGTTGCTTTGCTTGCTTGCTTGCTTTGCTGTACATTATTATATTTAGAAGGCACAGCTAGACGACAGGAAAGGAAGAATCTTGTTTAGTTGATGACAGTTGCTGCCAGACATTTGAAAGGTTTTGACAGCAAGAGACAGAAGATTCTTTTCTTGAGAGGCAAAAAAAATATCCATGAGAAAAGCTTGCCTAAATTGGGACAGTCATGGAGGCACCCACAAAACAGACAACAGTAGCTACTCAAAACACAGATTTATTGCAACCAAAATTAATTGGCACTCCAGCAGACCAAAGTAAATTACAGCTTCAGATGTCAGGGCGCGAATACACTACTACACAACTCATTCCTAAGTTTTAGGCATATTCCTTTTACAAAGAACCAGAATGTGGTCACACTCACTTATAAAAGGGAGAAACTTCCTTTTACTCAGGGATACCCAGAATGGGGATCACTCACTGAGACAGGGGACGAGGGCTTACTCAAGAATGTATCCAGAAGCAATATTAAGTCACCAAATCCTGAGGTGAGGACTCACTTATCTTCAGTCCCAGGCAGTTTCCTTGGGTGGTGTCCTGATCGAAGGGAAGGACTCCCAACTGCAAACCTTGGTTGGAGAGAACCCAAATCGGCCCGCCAGTAGGGCTCCATATTGACCTTAGTTGAGTCTTAACTATGATCATTATAATTAGTTTGGGACAAAGTGCAGGATTAAACCAGGCTGAGAGCCTGAAACAAAGTAATCAAGTTTAAATGGCTGTGAGGCCCCAAACTTTAGCAGATAGTTAGCAAGTCCGAGTTGCTATCAAGCCTTAGACAGGGTGACTACATCTGCCACAGACAGCACAGAGAGAACAAGCAACAATGAAGCTCTTGTGCTGTATTCAGTGAGGTCTCAGTGGTCACAGAAAAAAAAGGTTTCCTAGGGATCTCAGCTGGGACTGTGAAGTTGACTGTAAGCTAACAAACTGCTAAAACCTGATGACTAAGATTCAAATTCAAAGGAGACCTTTCTGTCAGGATAAATAGACAAGGGGGAAGCTTGTTTATAGGCACTGTCTTTTTAATCTTTTTCATCCAGTACGACATTTTTTTCAGGTTTTGGTCTAAAATAAACTGGTTGCAGAGACTGAAAACTTTTTCATGTTGTTTTGGGTTCAATGCCTTTAAAGAGAAGGACTGGATGGATCTCCAAAACTCTAGCAAAGCCACAATTCTGTCTTCCCATCCTGGATGAACTAAGTTCACTGAGAAGAAATGTATGGTACAGCAGTGTGCAACACACTTGTAGTTTCCAGGATTACAGATTTTAAGATTGCTTTCTCCAAGGTAGCTGCTAATGAACAATGAAATGTGCAAAGAAGTCAGAGCCCCTCAGGCTACTGAAAAGCTGGTTATAATAATTAAGATAAACTCAAGAGTGCTCTACCTCAGAGCTCCCTTGCAGCTTTATGTTATGGGGACTTTGTCACTAACTAACTTGCAGTGTGGATTTTTGTCAGATTAAATATTGTGACAGTGTTATGTTTGTTTTTCCCGTTAGCTATCATTTTTGCTCAGTGCTGGGTTATACTGGAATTCCCCTGCTTCCTGACAGGAAATATAATGACTGAGGACGTAAAGAGTCTTTTAATGGGGTTTCAGAGAGGAGATAAATTAGAAAATGGAGGCATCTGTGTGTGACAGGAGAATAAGCATTAGTTGTTTTTCATTATATCAAAATGTTTATTAAACAACTAAAACCAAATAAGCATACTTCTCTACGCTTACTCCTGGAATATATCTGCTGCAGTCACTGCTTCATTGTGAATATTTTGATGATTGATATATTTTGGTAACTGAATCAACAATAAAAATGCTGTGCCCCTGTACTTGGGCATCACTGTTTCAGGACACATGAGACCTAAAGCCTGTGAACTTGAACATAGCACTACACACACAGCTTTCAGAACGGAGCTTTTTTTCCCACTGACTGGGAAGATGTATATACTGTTAGATCCTTTTTACTCTCCCAAGAACATGTTTGGGTATGGGTCTGCCTTCTCACATATTCCTCTTCTGAGAGCTTACAAGCTCTGTGTGTTCAGGAATGGACTTAAGAGGAAATAATTCACCAGTCATATAGATAAGTTTTTGAGAATATATTGTTGGACTTGCACTGCACATAGAGGTAGGCTTCTAGCAGAGAATCAGCAGGTCATTGGAACCATTAATTATATTGGCTAGACACAGGTGGCTTCTATATCACAAATATTACTCTTTGTATCTGTCTCAGTAAATGCCAGACCCACAACTACAACATATTATATTTTGACAGCAATGATCCTTGAATTTCATTAATGTTTTTGTACATTCTTTCCACATCTAGTTCTCCATGCAACTTAATTTCACTGACTGTAAAAATAAGTCACTTTCTTGCAGCCATAAGTCATCTCTGGTAGTAAATTATCAGTGAATGTTATTTTCAAAGGGTTCATAGTGCCTGCATCCTACTGAAAAAAAATATTGTCTTAATATCACTACAAATTACAACAGGAATATTATGCATGCTACAATTGTGTTAGATGTTTTATCTAGGAAAACACTGATTCTAAAAAACATATCATAATTTGCAAATTTGAACCAGAGTGTACCATGCACTCTTAAAATTTAAAACTGCCTGGCCTGGCTGTATTTGCTTATGAAAAATAGCTCAGCTTTAAATAAAGTCATAAAAATTGCATTCTTCTCATTTCTAGAGGTAATCAGCTATGACATTCAATGACATAAATCTTTGCTCTATTCGTTTTCTTTTTCTTCTAGGAAAATAAAAATGAAGTGTTTATACAGGTGATAATCAGAACAACTGTAATGCAGCCTCCACCCTTTGTTTCAGGCATTTTAATACCAAATACATGCTGAGAGATTCGAGGCTCTTTATTCTGAAAAGTGTTCTGAGAAATTTGTGAATCTCATCATTGTCAGGGTTGGAAAGGAACTCAAGGATCATCTATTTCCAACCCCCCTGACATGAGGCTCTGTGCTGGAGTCTTTCAAGCAGTTCCTGGGGTCCTTCTTGAACTCAGGGGCTAGAACTGGACACAATATTCTAGATGTGGCCTCCTCAGGGCAGAGAAGAGGGGGAGGAGAACCTCTTTCGATCTACTAACCACAGTCCTTCTAATACACCCCAGAATGGCACTGGCTGCCTTCTCCACAAGAGCACACTGCTGGCTCATGGTCATCCTGTTCACCAGGATGCCCAGGTCCATTTTCCCTACACTGCTCTCCAGCAGGTCAGTCCTCAGCCTGTACTGATCCATGGGGTTGTTCTTTCCCAGGTGCAAGACTCTACACTTGCCCTTGTAGTATTTAATTCCATTTCTCCCTGCCCAACTCTCCAGCCTGTCCAGGTCTCACTGAATGGCAGCACAGCCTTCTGGTGTCAGCCACTCCTCCCAGTTTTGTGTCATCAGCAAACTTGCTGACAGTTCACTCTGTTCCCTCGCCCAGGTTGTAAATGCATATAATATGCAATAAACATAAAGAAAAAGATCAAAAATTCACAAATTCAATGAAATCTCCATGTGGCATGCAGAATTAAACAACAAACAAACAAAACAAAGAAAAAACCAAAACCACCCAAACAAAAAAAAACAACCAACCAAAAAAAAACCCCTGAAATTCTTCTTCATGGATATGATATAATTCTTCATACAATTTCACTTGCAGTTTTCTGCAAACGGGGCAGAAGTAAGCCCTTTCAGTCTGTGTGCTAGACTGAGTAGAAATTTGGGTGATAAATTAGAGTGGTAGCCAGAAACACCACCCTCACCTCAGTCCTCATTTTTATTGTTACATACCATGCCATGAAGAGGACTGACAAAGCTTGATGTGATTTAATGATTGACTGAAAGACACCTATGTCACAGTGTGGCTCTATGTGCTTAAAAGGAAGGATTCTAAAATACAGCACTGGCAGATTTATCTCTGTTCTGCATATAATTTGAACAATTTGCTTATCATTAACAAAACTCATCTTCCTTTAGCCATTTAAATCTCAGGCAGCTACTATTAAGCAATTCTACTGCATTTCCTCAATGAACAGAACAGACCGAAACCTTATATCTTAGATATATGACTTACAATGAGAAAAAATCCCCCAGAGGAGCTACTTTTATTATTGCCTAGATAGAAAAACTAAATTGCATTTTAGGCGCTTAATGGAAGGGGCAATGAATCCCTCACATTTTGGGTAAAGTATTCAGGAGACTGATGATATGTTTCAAAAGACAGAGTTGAACTCTTCTGTCTCTGTTCCAGGAAAGAGAGATAGTTCCAGGTCAGAAATCTAATACATGCTATATAATAGTCCTGGGCCTCAGATAACATGTACATGTAGCTTCCCAATTTGAAGCAGCTTTGATGTCAGAGTGGTCAAAGCAGCTCAGCTCTGCTGAATACTGTCCATTCTGTCATATTCGTATAGATCTGGTTAAGGACTCTTAGAGGTCACACCTGAACACCACACTTCATTTGGTTTTCTAAGAGTAAAAAACAAAACAAAACAAAAAAGCTCAAAGAAACAAATAACAACAAAAAAGAGGAAGAAAATAAAGAAGCATCAGAGCTGTACTTACATCAATGAGCTCTGCCAGGTTCTCTGGCAAAAGAAATGGGTCATAAATCAATTGAGTAACTTATGGAATTTAATTTCATTCTGTGTGAGAGTCCTACATGCAATACAAAAAATTATCATCATCCAAAAAAGGAAAAAAAAATCCTATACTTCCACCTGTACAAGTCTTCCAATAAGGATCAAATTCCTGAAACTGCTGAGAAATATGGGAAGAAAAGTCCATATTAATTTGATTTTTATTCTCCCAACTTGCCTTACATCACAGAATCACGGAATCACCAAGGTTGGAAGAGACCTCAAAGATCATCAGGTCCAACCTGTCACCACAGACCTCATGACTAAACCATGGCAGAACATCCAGTCGCCTCTTGAACACATAGACATCCACTATTTATTGTTGCTGCAGTCAGCTCTCTCTTAAGAGTTGTTCTCCGAAGAAAGAGAATACAAATAATGACTGCTTGTGAACACTGAAAAAGGAAGTTCCTAGGAATTTGAATTTTGTAGGCTCAGAAAATGGTGGCAGTTAAACTTACAATTTGCATTTGTCACTATTCTTTAAGTTTTATCCTCCAACCTTGACCCACAACACACATTGATGTTCCAATTCCAGTTGAATTATTTGCAGGTATTCTTATTCAGTGCTCACTTTGACTAATTCTCGGCAGGCAGCCTTAAAATTTAGCGAAGATTTATGGCACCTCTGAGAATGTTAGACAAGCCTACACTACTGGAAACAATAGATAATTAGCATGGGAGGAGAATTTCTGAATTAACATGTTCACATTTTTTTTTCCTCTAATAGCACATAAATAAGTATACTGACTTCATTCAGGGCATGTCTGGGATTCACCCTTCCCAACTTTACCAAACAGTGTAAAGACTCCCTTTAATAAGACTTTCACATCTGAAGGGTAACAAATGAGCAAAGGCCTTATCTATGATATTTTATGACATATCTCTGACTTGGCTCCTTCTGTGTCTTCTTTTTTTTCTTTTTCTTTTCTTTAGGTCATCTTGAATTTTTCCCACTCATTCAGCCAGGGCTAATATAAAATAAGGAACCCAGTTTATTTTCAATGGTTCTAAGAAGAGTCATTTTCTTAGTAGCTTTGTACAGATCTATAGATCACCCAACATGTTTATTAATACATTTTGGAGCTGAAAAGGGCAAGTGTGAGAGACTAAATCTTGTCTCTCTTGATGTGACTCAACAAAGGTAAAATCACCTCTGCTCCTTGCCCAGACAATAGCAGATGTGTATTGGGCAGACCACTGGATAACAACTCCCTGGAAGGTGCATAGATAGACTGCTCACCAGACTGCACCTGCCCTGGAAATAATGGGCAGAGGCCTCTGCTATAGATACTCTCTGGAATATACGTACCTAAGAAACGGTATAAAAGATCTGAGCAACTACTGGCTCAGTAGAAGGAAAACATGAGAGAAGGAAAAGCCCCGGGCAACGCTGCTCTGAAGAAAAATGAAGAGAATACTAGGAGAAAAAAATGACAGAGACATCACCATGTAGCCTGGAAGAAGCAGACCAAGAGGAACCCTCTCTTCATGTCCTAATTTCTACCTACTACAACTCATGGAGCTGAAGAGGCTGCTCAGAGGACAGCACAGCCAACAAGGACAATATCTCCTCCACATCAAAGCTGTAGCACCCTTCCTCCACAGACTCAAACTGTCTTGGGGAGTGAGGGGTGTTGTAATATAATTCCTTTCTTCTTCTCTCTCCCTCTTCTCTCGCTTACTCTCTATTTTCTCTCTCCTTCTGTTCCATCCACTTTATTTGTGTAATAAATAGCCTCGCTATTGATATTTTGGCCTCGTTTGTGCCTCTAATTTCATAACATGGGAATATTCAAAAGAAATGAGTCTCTTTCCCTCTCTGGACTGAGACAGCAAGAAAGCCATAATTAACAAGAGATTACTGAGAATGGCAAACTCCATGACCTCTTTCTGGATGGAGATAGGATGCTAGTAGACAGCTTAAAGATCCTCATTGAAACACCTCAGAAATGGTCGAATTTGTTCACTCATAGGATCTTGGGCAATTTTAGTCTACCTGTAAGTACACATATTCAGAAGAAGTTCTGGAAGTACATTATAATGATAATAGCATTATATCATCACTCCATTTGCTACCACTGGTCATAGGAATTGCTTGAAAACAACCTGCACAGTGAACATCTGGAGTCAGAAAATTAAGAGAGTTCCTTTGATCACTTTGGTGCACATCCAAGCTACTCATTCTAAATGTCACACTGGAGTGCCAAAAGATTAAAATCAAAATGCTGTAGTTGGTACTTCTTTTCTTACTCAGTGGGTTTTTTTCCCAAATACTCCAAAGAACAAGGCTGTTTGAGATCCAAATTCAGTTTACAGAAATTTATTGATCTGATGGAGTGAGAATAATTTTAAGAGTGACCACAGTTATGTTTAGTGCAACTGACAAGGACTCTTCAGAAACTTCAGCCTGTACTTTCCCAGACTGAGGACTCATCATCTGTCATATTTCCTCGCTCCCAGACAGCACCAAGACAGAGTTTGTGGTGGAGTCTGTCATTTGCATGGGCTTTGAGGAAGTCATGCTTAACTTCTGTAAAGCCATTCTTACAAAGAATTCAGATCATATGAAATTTTCCAGTCCATGCCTTTTGACTCTATAGACATTAACTGAGACTTCCCTTGGTTGAAAAGTGTCTGAATAACAGCTGTGTATACTTCAGCATCAAAGAGAGCAAATAAGTGAAAGAAACTGATAAAGTTAGGATACGAAAGCATTCTTTAAAAGGCAGATATTTGTTCTCTTACACACATCCAGTGAACACACAAGGATTTGAACCCTTGGAAATCTACAAGAAGGGACAGTTCATACCGTATAAATGACAACAGGAATTGTAAACATTTTAGTCACATTCAGCAAATGAAAGAAGAAAGTGAGCTTTTTTCAATGGCTTGTTAGTGCTACTGTTCAGAAAGTATAAGAGAGCAAATTGGCCTGCAGAGGGTGGTATTAATGTTATAGGATGGGCATGTTTTGCACTACACAGTACAGGCTAGACTGATTTTTTTAAGTACTGTTAAAAAATGTGTATCTAGACAAATCCTTCATGCTACTAATCACTTATAGTCTGAGCTGTGTAAAAGGAGTCTTATTTTAGCCGGGCTTTTTCTGTCATCTCTTAAAAATCCTCATCTCTCTTCCAGTGAAGCTGTGCTATCAACTGTTAAGTGCTAAATGCAGGCACTTATTTTACAGAAAACAAGATGGATGGAAGCACTGAAATGCCATGGTGATGAACACCATAAAGGAATCTATAGATATAATAAAGTGTAAATTAAATTAGCTAAAGCTATGGAGGAATTAAGAAAACACCTTTTTGCAAGGGTTATTATATAGATTTAGAAAAGATATTGTCTCTTTTCAAAGTAAGATGAGTCACTTTACAGCAGCCAAATAGGTCCATATTTATTATATACTTTCTAGACATGTCACAAGTGGGAATTCCCCTAACTGAGTAGTGTACAACAGTCTAAATTACTTAATCTTACAACAAAAGACAAATCTTATCTGATGTATAAATTGTAAACTACAAAAATCATATACAAATCACTGCTCCCTTTTTGTCTGCCAACCCTGGAGGTTTTTAAGGCCAGGGTGGATGTTGCTCTGAGCAACCTGATCTAGTGGGAGGTGTCCCTGAGCATGGCAAGGGTGTTGGAACTAGATGATCCTTGGGGTCCCTGCCAACCCTAACAATTCTATGATTCTAACTTCATACCTTGTACCAGAAAATTAGATCAAATTATTTAAGATCAGTTTTCATGTGCTGCCTGAGGGTAGGGCTCAAAAATATGGAATCATCTTTGCTCTTTTTGCATTAAAACAGATTTTAATGAGAAATAAAGAATGTAGAACAGAAAGCTTATGTGTTTGTATTTTATATCTTGCAGTAAAATGTAATGACTAATCTTCACATCTTGCCTGTTGGAACAGTTGAGCACAGACATTTTTCATCACTCAAGAACAGATACACTATGTGTTATTCTTCTTGTCATATGTAGTAGGTGGGCAAGGGGGACTTAGGAAAAAATAATGTGGGTATCTAAGTGCCACATTGAAGACAGATGAGTTTAGAAACAACAATCAGTTCATTTATCTCTATGGTGGTGCTTTTTCACCTGTTCCAGTAGCATCGCCTCATGATGGATTGTCATCTGTCATTTACAAACTAAAAACCACAGGTCTTTCTTGCTAAAAACAGTAATACCAAGTCCATCAGTGAGCTTGGCTCTAATATCTGATCTGCCTCATTTCTGCACTGAGACAGTTCTTTTAAACCATTCAAGTTCATAAGCCACACAGCTGCTGCTTCACTTATTAGTATTCTACAAAGGAGAATCCATTCAGTGGTAGTTCACTCCAGGACTGCTCTCAAAGACAGTGGGGGTGAAACTGCATACTACACACTCCTCCAACATTATTCCAGTTGACTTTGTGCTTTTGCATGTCCTCATGCATATATCAGGGGGCATGTAACACAGTTTTCATCTCATGCTACAAAAATACTTCTCTAGTGAGCCAAAACACAATTAATGATGTCATAGAGAAAAAATAAATAACCAGAAAACCCCCTCAAACTCCCAAACACCCTCTTGGTTTCACCTGCAATCATTTGTAATCAACACACTCTCTATGGGTAATTTTAAATAAACACCCTGAACTTCCCAGCCTTTCACAATTCCTCCCCAAAATGTTGTCTTTCTCCTATCCCTTTTTCTACAGCTGTTGGACAAGATGATATTGAAAGTCTCTTCCAATCTGGTCTGGTCTGGTCTGGTCTGGTCTATTCTATTCTACTCTACTCTACTAATACTGCTATTGCAGCTCAGGAGCAGAACCTATTGAGAAGTCAGGGAATAGGAGGAAAGCAGGGACTGATTCTTATAATGCACGGTTCTTGCTCCTCCAGACAATTGCTGTAAGAACTAGCTGCATGAAACAGTGATCTGCTGAGGTCAAATTCCAGCTCATGGTTATTTCTCAGTGCAAGTGAATACTGTGCCTTAATCTTGAAAGCAGAAGACATAGATGTTTCTCTTGCTCACAGCTGAGATCATCAAAAGGCAACTGAAAAATAAACAAGTAAACAAACCCCCACCCTGCCTCTTTGATGAAGACATTCTTATTTTTAAAGTGTTTCTATTGCAGAGATGTATTACATATTCTGCCTTTTAGACATTTATTTCTGCTTACATACAGATTCCTTATGACTTGCTGATTTCCCCCAAAGCAGACACCAGGCATTCAGTGGGACATGTCTGGAATCAAGTATTTTTACAGCTCTTAATTGCTGGATGGACATTCGACATCTCCTACAGGTCAAACGTGTCATAGATTTTAAGTTGGAGAAATCTTGAATAATCTACAGACCCTGGTAACAGTCGAGTTTGAAGCAAGATAAAAATGTCAATGTCAAGCTTGAGGTATGAATATATCATCCTATTCTAATAAGAAGGATAGTGTTTTAAATTAATGAGTAATAGTGTTTGCCAAAACACAACATGATTTAAAGATATCAGTAATCATTTCTTTAATTTTTGAGAAAAACAAATATATTTACCATGATGCAAATAAGTATTGTACAGCTGATGGGGGAAAAGAAAGAAAGAAAGAAAGAAAGAAAGAAAGAAAGAAAGAAAGAAAGAAAGAAAGAAAGAAAGAAAGAAAGAAAGAAAGAAAGAAAGAAAGAAAGAAAGAAAGAAAGAAAGAAAGAAAGAAAGAGAAAGAAAAATGAAAGATTGATTTAAGAATCTTTGTGTACTCACCAACATCAACATCAGAAGGTAATGTTGTCATCCTGAGCTCTCTCATGGCATCTTAGCAATAGTGACGGTGATTGGGGCAGATGGTGGCAGGACCAGCAGCAAGAGTGACACAGACACTTTAGAGGTTTTATGGTGGTCCAAATAAAATAGAGTCAGTACGTAAGTGTTTATGTATCACTTTTATATATTGTCTATCTGCTCTCTTTAGTACTAAGAAAACATCTGAAGGACATCTGAAGAAGAGAAATTAATCTCATTCATCAAAAGCAGAATAAGATGTTCAAGGTTTCATGGCTTGGAATTAAAGCTCTTCATCTGATTTCTGCAACAGTATGTCCTATGTACTGCTTCAAGGAGGGAAATAAGAAATAAATCAGTTTTCTTTTGTTACCTATTCAACTCATTTAAAGAAATATAAAGAAACTGTGAGTCACATTGTGACATGAATGGGAAGGAAATTGTCTGAAAAGAACTTACTTGTAATAAAATAAACTCACCTAAGATGAAATAAAAACCGTAATGTACTTCAGAGTATTTCTAAGGATTTATATTCTATTGATGGCAAAGAACAAATCAAGCTATGATACAAAGATTTGCATACAGAAACATCTCAGAAAAGGCTACTTGCATTACACTTCTCACCATCTTCTAATATCCCTCTCTGTTCACAGTAAAAACTTTTATTCCACTCTTAAGGCTTGTGAATGTCACCTTTTCAGAAATGCATTCTCATCAGGAATAAAGACTTGCTGATAGAGAATTGTCCAGATTCAGGAAGAAGTTACCAAGATTCAAATTACCGTGAGTGCCCAGAGGATGGGGCAGGCTCTTCTGGGTGATGCCCAATGATATAACAAGGGGCAATGGGTGGAATTTGTGGCACAGGAAATTCCATGTAAGCATGAGGAAAAATCTTTTCACTGTGGGGGTGATGGAACACTGGAGCATGTTGCCCAGTGGGGTTTGTGGAGTCTCCCTCTCTGGAGATATTCAAAACTTTCCTGGGTGTGTTCCCATGTGATCTGCTCTAGGTGATGCTGCTCTGGCAGGGGGTTGGACTGGATGGTCATTCAAGGTCCCTTCCAGCTCCTAACATTCTATGATTCTGTGATTCTCATTCTAACAAATGTTTCATAATTTTTCAAGTCTATGTCATTTGGGTGAACAGTACTATAAGAATGACATCAAAGATCTACAGAGGATTGAAATTGTTGAATTCGGCTCACAGTGAATTTCTGCCTTTGGAAACAGCGGAAGAAATTGCTTTAAAATATAATGAAATGGTAGTTCCCCCCCCTTCCCCCCCCCTCCCCCCCCCCTTTCTTAAATTGTTATTATTATTCTAAGTTATTCTGTTATTCTGATGGCAATGAACAGCTTTACTACAGAATCATTTTAAAACAGTTAGAAGCATTTAGCATTAAAATATACCAGACTCTTCCTGTACATACAGACAACATGCTCAAAGGCACTATATACAGCCTTAAAACATTAAAAAGGGGCTACAAGGTTGCAACATTATGATGCTGTGGGAATTAAAGGCCCCTTAGTTTCTGCAACCTACAGATTTTAACTCCTGTACAAGTAGCAATTCCACCTGTCCATGCCCTGAAAACGAAGCAGGAGATGAAAAACAAAGATGTGGAGCCTGGCAACAGAGTCTGAGCTTCTTGGGACCAGCTGACCTATATGCTATTACTTGCCCCTGACCTGAGCCTGATCGTATAAGGCTGTGGAAGAAAATAAGGGAGTATATCCAGGGACGTAATACCCTTCTGCTGCAACAATTGAGGCACATGACATACTTCCATCTACCCTTTTGGATAAATATTAGTCATAGGGATAACACTAGTAGAGGTAACAAGATTTCAGAGTAGTTTATTCCAGTGAATATACCTGGAGTGTATGTCATAGTAGCTAATGCACAAACCAATGGGATTGCAAAACTTAATTTAATATTTGATTTTAAAGCTGTTTGGCCAGTGCATCTGTGAAATTCCCACAGACATTCTTAAGATTCCCCCATTCACATGTAAATCCTCTCCAGCTTTCTAACAGCCTTACAGTATTCTAAAAATTTAGAAAGTAAAGTCAGTAGTTTCTGATTACCTGTATCAGACTTACACAGCACAATGCAGTCCCTATCAACAGTCATGCAGTGTGGATACAACCAACCTTCTGCAGTGCTGCTTGCCTTTGTTATGGATGAGGTAATGGTTTCTCTTGCTCCCTTCTGATAAACTTTACAGAAGGGCAATGACTGTGAAATATATCCAACATCTAAAATATTATGCTAGCATGTACAAAGAGCTATTTTCTCAGCAGGAATGAATATGTTATGTAATACTTAGTCCTCTTGTCTGAAATCCATATTTGTGAGTGGTTTGAAGACTGTGATTAGTTTAAGTACTTTAGAGAAAGTCTGTCATAATGTGTAATTCATCCCACTAGTCGCTTGGCCTAACATCTTCACAAGCATACAGCCTCCTCACATTTGTGAAAATCTGGTTGACTTTAGATATCTGCATGCTTTTGGCTGCCAGTCTTCTTCATTAGGTTCAAAATAAAATGATCCTGAAGCAAACTATCTATATTTTTAGTTTGAGATCAGTGTATACACAAATTGATGAGCTGTCACTGCCTAACTCAACGTAAAAGACACAAAAAGGGAACGAAACTGCAAATAAATGTGAAGTATAAGACTTTTAAAATGCTTTTTTGCACAACACTGTTTAAACTGCACCTTTAGTATGCAAGGATGGAAAAGTGCAACATCTTTTTCTGAAAGAGAGTTTGCAGGGGATCAAGCATTGGAAGAAATTTCAATAAAATGAAACAAAATTTCTGTATTAACTTTAATAAAGCTTTCACTAACCTCAGAAGCTTCTGAAGATTTAGAAAAGCACATAATGTGTTCCTAACTGCACATTAAAAAGTAAATAAATGAAAATGGCAAGCTTTTGCGGGTCTGTTAATGAACACTTAAATTCACTTGCACATTCACATAATGTGAGAGTCCTATTACAGTAGTCTGAGATCAAAACATGTGCAACTCCTTATTCAGGAGTAGTCCATCAATTCCCAAATCTGTCCTTCCAAAGTTTGCAAACCACAGCACTTGTAAGTGTGAATAACTAGCCTGTGGTTAGACATCACACTCCAAGTTCTGCAAATCCCCATTTCTACCATGTCTCCATGAACCTGCAAGGTCAGATCAGACATGTATTTGTGATTTATTGTACCCTTCTCATTATTCTGCAGTTTAAAATGACCCTAAGCCCAGGCAAGGAACAATCCTGTGTAATTTGGTACCAGCTCAGCTCTGATAACAAGCAATATGTTGAGCATAATAGAAGCCAAAATCTCAAAATGATGCACATATTGCATGACAAGATTCCAATTGTGATTCTCAGGGAACACTATTATTTCATTCCAAGGGTTCATGAGGCTGGTGTGCTGTGTGAGCGCAGGGAATACAGACTCATCTTGGGTCTGCATAGCTACTTAGAGGGCTATGGTGGGAAGAGACTTGCTATGTCAACAAGGAAAAAAAAAGAAAGAAAAGAAAAAGAGGGAAAAGATGCAATGGCAAAACTAATCTTCTACCCTCCTAATGTCCATGAAATAATGCAACCAGAAACCTCACTTTTTCAGTAAAAAGGAAGCTAGAGGTGAGAGAAAAATAGTCAAATGGAAGTGCATGAGAGATGCAGCTGTGGTTTCGGCAGGTAATGGATGCTGGCTAAGAAGAGATGGAAAGGGGAGATAACAGTACAATGAAAGTGTTATCAGGGAGCTGGAAATTACTCCATACAGGAGAGAAAAAGAAAAACAACTCATTTGGTGCCTGATGGAGAAACTGCTATTCTATGTTTGTTTTCTGACAGAAGTGCTGTAGCGTGATTTGAGCTGGGCTTACAGAAACCAGTTGCAGCAGTGCTGGACAATCGTCTTTGTACCTGAAGAAAGCTTATACTGCTTATGATCAGAGGTGGTCCAAATCTGAGCATTATTTAAAAATCAATGTATTTTAACTTTGTTGTAAACATAAAGGAAACTATACCAATAGGAAAGCGAATGTCTCCTATTTTCTATTTCTTCTGTTTTCTATTTCAAATCTTTCATCATTACTTTCTTTAAATGATGAAAGGAAAAAATGACAAACTACCAAAGAGAGGTATAAAAAGGTAAAAGCGATTAGAAAAGAAAAAGGAGCATTTCTAAAGAGAAATACATCTCCCAAAATCAGAAAAAAAATCTATAAAAAAAAAATATGAAAATCTAGTTCTTTCAAAAGCAATGAAGAGAACAACAGTAACTTCAAAATGTTCATATTTCCTTTCTTTTTTTCAGACAGAGGTATTTAATCTGACTGGAAACTTCAATTTGTAACACTTCCTCCTTTTGCATGCCTTCATGATTATTTTGGAAAACAAAGTCTTACCCTAGCTCCAACTTGTGACATCACTCAGTCTAAGGGAGGTATCTGGCATCTTTTTCTCAGGATGTGGTGTCCAGGCACTCAGAGTAGGCATCACAGTTTTGTCACACATCTGTCACTGTATGGCTCTTTAGGGTAGCTCTGTTGGAGCAACCCTGTCTGCCACAGGCTGAGCTTGCTATCATAAGAGAGCAGTCATACAGACATGAAGCAGCGAGGATGGAGGAAATACAGAACAAGAACTGTGAGCAAAATTCAAAGCTCAAAGAGAATGGAAATACAAGTCTCCTAAAATGATATTTTCTCAATCTTCATGTGCCCCAGAAACAAAATATTATTGATTGATTTCATAGAACAATTTGTTGAACCTCTTTAATAAGTACATTTTGTAGATGGAAATTTCAGTCAGCTCTGGGCTGTCTCTGTTTCCAGTACTGTGATTTACACTCTTCTCTTGTTTTTGAACATTTCAAAAGCAGAATTTGGAAATTTGTCAGGTTTCATTTAGTAATCATTCTATACTTTTGTGTAGTGATGGATGCCTGTTTATCATCCCATTATGAAATAAGATGTCTGTACACTTTCATTCTTAAAGATGTTTTGCTACTATAAGTACCTCTATAAAAGCGTCTTAAGAGAAATGTGTAGCAGGTAAATGGTTTTATGGGATTTTTACAGTGGATATTCACTCATATAATTTGCAGAATGTGCCTGTAGGAGAAAAAAAAAAAGAAATTAATTCCCAAGTTATGCTTTACAAATGATATATGTATAAAAAACCCTGTGTGATTGAAATCCTTTTCAAAAATACCTTACTGTATTGTTCAAATCCAGATCTAGGAGCTGGGACAACTGGATGCTTGTGGGCAGTTTGTGTGTTTTCTCAATGGCACAAATGAATACGTTGACAGCAGCACTAATTAATGCTCAGAAACATTTCAAAGTAAACAACTAGATGCACAGACAATCTGTAATGCTTTGTTTGTGGAATTAACTGCATTATGGGAAGATAAAGCGGGTAGCATTTCAGTCTTCAAGAAATCATATGAGTAGGTCTGTGAATTGAAAGGGATGAAATCACATTCCAGTCTCATTTTGTGTTAAAATGAATAAAGTAGTCAAAGTTGGGATGTTTTCTGGTTGTCTTTTTCATATTCAATTTTCAGAAAATGTGAATTGAATTATTTCCCTATTATATCTACTTCTTGTCCAAGAAACTGAGGATGTCAGAAGCATGGAGTTTGTGGGAGGAAAAAGACACTACCCTCTTAAGCATCAAAACAGCCTGTAGCTATAGATGGAAAGAAGCAGCCCTCATTCAATAAAAATGTATATTGAAATATATCAGAGAATCATAGAATCAACAAGGTTGGAAAAGACCTCAGAGATCATCAAGTCCAAACTGTCACCCAACACCTCATGACTAACTAAGCCATGGCTTCAAGTGCCACGTCCAATCCCCTCTTGAACACCTCCAGGGACAGTGACTCCACCACCTCCGTGGGCAGCAGATTCCAACGGCTAACAGCTTTTTCTGTGAAGAGCTTTCTCCTCACCTCCAGCCTAAACTTCCCCTGGCACAGCTTGAGACTGTGTCCTCTTGTTCTGGTGCTGGTATTCTTAAGAGTTAGTTAACTGTATGCAGTTTGTTATAGTTCTTTGGGACTTTTCTTGTTTTCTGCAAAAACTTTGTCCCAGGCAAAGACTGACTGAGAGAGGTGGGGCTGTTCAGTCTGTAGAGAAGGCGGCTCCAAAGAGACCTTATTGTGGCCTTCCAGTCTCTTAAGGGGGCCTACAAGAAAGCTGGTGAGGGACTTTTTAGGGTGTCAGGAAGTGACAGGACTAGGGGGAAAGGAGCAGAACAATAGAAATGGGTAGATTCAGATTGGATGTTAGGAAGAAGTTCTTCAACATGAGTGTGGTGAGACACTGGAACAGGTTGCCCAGGGATGTGGTAGAAGCCCCATCCCTTGAAGTTTTTAAGGCCAGGTTGGAGGTGGCTCTGAGCAACCTGATCTAGTGTGAAGTGACACTGCCCATGGCAGGGGAGTTTGAACTAGGTGATCCCTGAGGTCTCTTCCAACCCTGACAATTCTAAGTCACCATAAACCAACCTGATCAGATGCATACAAGATCCAACATGACCATGATGACTATCTCCTCTCTTGCATACATAAACTCTCACTTGTAAGACCTAGTCTTTCTTGGCATGAGAAGTTTTCTTTTTCCATAGTTTATACATTGAAGGGCTGGATTGCCTTCATCCTGATTTATAATTAGAATGCCTCAAAGACTGGTGTTTTGTTGGTTTAATTTTGCAGGAAAGGAACTTGTCAATGTAAAAGGAAGGAGAAGAAAAGACTGCAGCATGAAGAAGTCTTTTGCAAGTGGTTGGATTAAGAGAGCTGTGAACTGAACTGTAAAAGAAAAAAACAGTGATAATTGCAGTGCTAGCATTGAGGCTTTCTGAATGTGACATTATTGTGGCTTGCCAGGAGCGGAATAGCGCACGAGTCATAGGGGATTGTCCCAGAAGATGTATCTGCTATGACAGCTTATCTTGAAGAGAAAAGGCTGCCTTCTTAACATGAATCAAACTCAGAAAAATATAAGCATTTAGGATCACTTAGCTCATAAGCATTTCAACCACCTTTTTCCCTTGCCTATTTGAACACATGACGGTAAGTGAAAAAGAAATTCATTTAAGATATAGCTTATGCAAATTCTGTGGGTCTCTGCCTCCATCAATAGGCACGTTTAATGGTAAGTTTTATTAAAAATAAATCCAAACCCACTTTACATTTCAGGCTGTGAATTGTAAATGTGCTGAGTTTATGTCAAGAACCATCTGTGGTTTCTATTAATGTCATAAAAAATGCCTTATTTTTCAAAAGCTTACCAGTTTACATGGATAATTCTTCCAAATCACATGAACAATGTCTCCTCATGGCTCCCTAGTCTGTAACACAGTTAATTTGTTCTAAGGTACCTAACTCTCTCTCTATGCCAGATACATCTGGCTCCTTCATCTACTCCCAGGGGTCTTTTTAAAAATAGAATTACGTTTGAACTATTGTTTGAGAAATATTTCTTTCATGTCTTGTCTAGAAGCTCTGAAAAGGAAATACTGAGTTCTTGCACTTGTGACATGGTTAAGCTAGGATGTACTGAAATTTTTCACAGTTGGAAAAGGCATCACACAGTACAGAGCTTAAATATATCAGTGAGTTTGAAAATATGCCACGACTATGACATGGAAGCCAGGCTTGGATCTGCCTGGATGCATTCCAGTGTGATCTGGTGTAGGTGATCCTGCTCTGGCAGTGAGGTTGCACTGGATGCTCTTTCAAGTTCCCTTCCAGCCCCTAACATTCTGTGATTCTATGACATTTGCTAGGTCACATTTTTGAGTCAAATATTTTACAGTCTTCTAGAATGTAATAAAGTATCAGTCTTCTTTAGTCCAGTGCTTCTTAAGTAAGACTCTGATTTACAAAATATTAGTCTAGGTTATGCAATCTTCCAAAAGTTCTTCCTGACCTGAAATGGAGTATCTTTTCTTTGTATGTATGATATTTAGAGAGAGGTATATTTTTTTTTTTTTAAGAGTATTTGATACTTGGAATAAAACACTAAAGAAAACAGATCTTGTAACAATTTTTGAACGAATCAAAACTTTTGTGAGGTAAATCTGAAAAGTTCTTTAACAACTATGTTTATCAAATATACCCATAATTTCTTGCAAGGAGCTACAGCAATGTGAAACAAAATCTAAGCATTTCAAAATCACAGTCTTATCCTAACTTTCTAAGATCTGATACCATTAATGAAATAACTTTAAATGTTGGAGGCTCCTTTAACCTTTTTGAACTTAGCACAGAATCACAGAATGCTATGGGTTGGAAGGGACCTCTGAATATCATCAAGTACAATCCACCAATACAAAATCACACAGGAACATGTCCAGGCAGGTTTTTAATGCCTCAAGGTACAGAGACTGCAACTTCTCTGGGCAGCCTGTTCCAGTGTTCTGCTACCCTCAAGTGAAGAATCTCTTTTGGTTATGTTTATGTGGAACCTCCCGTGTTACAGTTTGTGTTCATTGCTCATTGTCCTGTCACTGAACACCATACAGAAGAGTCTGTTCCATCCTCCTGACATTCACCGTTCCTCAGTCTCCTCTTCTCCAAGATAAACAGATCCAGCTCTTTCAGCCTTTCCTTGTAAGGTGGATGTTCCAGTCCCTTAATCTTAGTGGCTCACCACTGGACTCTCTCTAGTAGTTCCTTGTCCTTCCTGAACTGGGGAGCCCAGAATAGATGCAGTATTCCATATGAGTCCTCACCAGTGCAGAGCAAGAACCTCCTTCAATCTGATGACAGGTCACACTATTCTTAATGCATCTCAGGATGCCATTGAGCTTCTTGGCTGCAAGGGCACATTTCTGCCTTATAGTCAGCCTGCAGATCATCACGACTCCCAGGTCCTTTAACCCAGAGCTGCTCTGCAGCAAGACAGCCTTCAAGCTGTACTGATACCTGGGGCTGTTCTTCCCCAGATATATTTCTCTATGCTTGTCCTTGTTGACTTTTATTAGATTTCTCCCTGTCCAGCTCTCCAGCCTGTCCAGGTCTCTGAATTGCAGCACAGCATTCTGGCTTGTCAACCACTCCTCCTAGTTTTGTATCATCAGCAAGCTTGCTCAGGGTACACTTTTTTTTTTGTCCAGGTCATTGATGAATATGTTAAACAGAACTGCAGAACTGGACTCAGCACTGAAACCTAGGCAACACCCCTAGCCACAGGCATCCATCTAGACTCTGCCCCACTGATTACGACACTCTCATCTCTGGCCTTCTGCCAGTTCTCAAACCATTTCAATGTCCAATCACCTAATCCACACCTCTTCAGTACAGCTGTAAGGTTACTGTGGGAGACAGTGTTGAAGACCTTACTGAACTCAAGGTAGCCTCATCCACTGCCCTCCCCAGTTATGTCATCATATCAGATCATATCAGATTTGTCAAACATTGCTTCCCCTTGGTGAACGCTCACTGACTATTCCTGATAACTCCCTCTTCCTTGATATGCTTTGAGATGGCAATAAGAACAAACAGTTCCATCACCTTTCCAGGAATGGAGTTGAGGCTGACTGGCCTGTAGTTACAGGATCATCCTTCTTGCCCTTTTTGAAGACTGGCATGACATTAACTTTTTTCTAGTCTCAGGCACCTCTCTTACTCTCCAGAACTTTTATTTGTGTTATCACAAATGCCCCAAAAATTACTTGATCAGAAACCTAAAAATCATTTTATATCAATCACCTGAGTCCAGGAGCTGATACTGCAAGAATAATGTCATGTATTGCAATTATTTACAAGACTGTGTTTGAGAGGTATTCCTGATTAATTTTGTTTGATTGTTTGTTTGTTTTCCTTTAGAAGCGTAGGGGTATGGAAATTCAGACTAAGTATCTGCTAGAAGTAATTGAGTTGTAATAGCTACCTTTCAACATGGGCTGTGTGACTATAACAAATGTTCATTGCATTGAAAAAGTAGAAATTTATTAATTTCTAGCTATCTTCCTAAACTAAGATTAATTTGATTAATGCCTAATCCTAGTCTGTCTCTAGGCAACGGAGAAGTATCTGCTCAAGGCATGATTAGAATAGAATAAACCAGGTTGGAAGAGACCTTCGAGATCATTGTAGTCATTGTTCTTAAAATGACAGCAAAAACTATATTAAATTCTCTACAAGTTCATTTTAAAAGTTACCTTTTTGCCTCTTATCTTAAATTTATATATGTTCACACATGATTGTAGAATTTTTCTCCAGCATAACCTTTGTAAGCAGCACATAAATTATTCTATAAAAGCTGCCTGGGGAAGCAGAGGCTGAGGGGAGACCTTATTGCTCTCTACAACTACCTGAAGGGAGGTTGTAGACAGGCGGGGGCTGTTCTCTTCTCCCAGGCAATCAGCACCAGAACAAGAGGACACAGTCTCAAGCTGCACCAGGGGAGATTTAGACTGGATGTTAGGAAGAAATTCTTCATAGAGAGAGTGATTGCCCATTGGAATGGGCTGCCCTGGAAGGTGGTGGAGTTGCCATCATTGGGGGTGTTTAGGAGGAGACTTGATAGGGTGCTTGGTGCCATGGTTTAGTTGATTAGATGGTGTTGGATGATAGGTTGGACACGATGATATTGAAAGTCTCTTCCAACCTGGTTTATTCTATTCTATTCTATTCTATTCTATTCTATTCTATTCTATTCTATTCTATTCTATTCTATTCTATTCTATTCTAATTAGAGAAAAACATGCTCTCCTCTGAAGACAGCAAGAGTGGGCCCTGCTACCTGATATCAAGTTTCAGCATTGGTATTTGATTTTAAGATCATGCTGTGGCTTATGGCGCTAAAAGTGCATAACAGCATAAAGAGAAACTCAGTGTGTCAGGAGGATTCTTTCAAGACTTAATAGAAATTGCACAAAAGAATGAGTAGATTTTTTTTTAATTTTCTATGAATTTTGGTGCCATGATTTTCAAATGTAGCAGCATCCTTAGCTAGTTGTCACATACTAAACCAAGGATTTTCACATGCTTACCTAACTGACACATATTTACACAAGAATTTTCATATGAACACTATAGCCACTAAATTTCTTGCCTATGGCTATATTCTTAATCAATTGTGCTTTAAAGAGCAGTAACCTCCTTTGACTGAATTGGCATACACATCATTCTATTTAAGAACTTAATGTGAAAAGCAGTGGAAGCTGAATGCTTCTCTCTAGTTGCAGGCAACCTGCAAACAATGGAATACCAGCAAGCAAATAGAATAGAATAGAATAGAATTAACCAGGTTGGAAGAGACCTTCGAGATCATCATGTCCAACCTATCATCCAACACTACCCAATCAACTAAACCATACAACCAAGCACCCTGTCAAGCCTCGCCCTGAACACCCCCAGCGACGGCGACCCCACCACCTCCTCAGGAAGCCCATTCCAATGGGCAATCACTCTCTCTGTGTAAAACTTCCTCCTAACCTCCAGCCTAAACCTCCCCTGACGCAGCCTGAGACTGTGTCCTCTTGTTCTGGTACTGGTTGCCTGGGAGAAGAGACCAACCTCCGCCTCACTACAACCTCCCTTCAGGTAGTTGTAGAGAGCAATAAGGTCACCCCTGACTCTCCTCCTCTCCAGACTAAGCAACCCCAGCTCCCTCAATCTCTCCTCATAGGGCTTGTGCTCCAAGCCCCTCATCAACCTTGTTGCCCTTTTCTGGACACGCTCCAGCAAGTCAACATCCTTCCTAAACTGAGGGGCCCAGAACTGGACACAGTACTCAAGGTGTGGCCTAACCAGTGCAGTGTACAGTGTACAAGAGCAAATGGGTCCAATCTTGCTGTTTTCCAACATAAAAAAAGAGTCATTGCTATTAGGTATGTTATATAGTAGTTCCTAGGAAGCTCTAATTAAACTTGATTCAGGCCACAGTTTTAATTCTACTATGAATGTGATTTGCTAGAAAAAATATGGTTTCTTATATTATTATTTTTTGTGTACTGTAAGATTTATGACAATTGTCATGAGAATTTCCAAATCGAGGTAGCTACTAAAGTCACCAAAGTGTCTCTATAAAGGAGTAAAATGAAATATGCATTGCTTAGAATTTAAAACCTTTCAAGTAAACAAACATACATGAAAGAATACTGGGCTACAAAACACAAGATGCTGAAGATGTTATTACCTTTCTTCTCTGATTTTCAGCAGATATGGGAGTGTTAATGCCTTTGCTCATTAAGTAATGACACTCAATCCATGTGGGGATTCTTTTCTAGTGAAACTCAATTAATAATGCAGTGTGGACCTGAAGTATCAGCCCTTCCAACCAATTTTCCAACCGATTGCATGGTACAATGTTTACCTAGACCCAGCTCAGACCTGCTTTAGAAGACAGTGCTGCCCCCAAACAAATATCACACCCAGCTCCAAAGGGTATCAAGAACAATTTCCAGACTTGTCTCTTACATAATCAGAAAAGTTGCTGTTCTCTGTGTCACAGTCTCACAAATGCTGCCTGTTTTCTGTCTTTCAAACTGCAAGTATTCTTCTCAATTCCACAGCCACCCAGAGCACAAAATAAAGCATGAACCTCCAAGAAAATAGTCTGCATAATGCTCCTCTTCTTCCAGTACTATTGTTGCTTGTGGGCAGGAAGAAAGGATAAGATGACAGGAATGAAGAACTGTCATGAGTAGACTTTTTGCTCATAAAAGCCAGCAGAAAGAAGCAAAATTACTCAGTGTCTCAACTTGTGATATGGTTCTTCTTAGTGTGTAAGGTACTTTGTGATCTACTAGTTATGTGCTAAATGTTCTTTCCAAAATGTGTTAGGATGATTAAGGATGTGTCTCTGCAAGTAGGGATATTATGAAGATGTTTTAAAGCTATAGTGTTTGCTAGTATCAAGAGCAAGCTTTACTCAAAGAAATAAGAATTACAACTATAATAATGATGATTGATGATGATGATGACAACAGCAACAACAAACTCAATAAATCTCTAAATAGATATTTCTGACTGATTTTAGGAAAATACATTATATATGTGGTTCCATTTATATTTTCTATGAACTGCTTGTTTGCAAAAAGGAGCAGCTACATCTGATCATTGTCCTATAGCATACTGGCACTTTAGTTGCTAACATTAAAAAACAATTCTAAAGGGTTTAGTTTGTAACACGTTATTTTCATTAATGTAACAGTGCCCTCTGTCTTCCAGAAACTGCACTGAGAGTAATATCAGTCTTTGTACACTTAATAAAACTTCATTTGTTATTTAATTCATTTTAAAGAAAGGGTGAGTTTACTAGGGTAACACTTTTTAACTCTTAAGTTCCTCCAAAACAAAGCAAAAGCAAATATCCCTGAAAAATTTCTATAAGCAAACATATTTAAATTCAAGCTGTTAATCTCATCATAAATAGTCACCTATTTTCTGACATTAAAACAAACCAACAACACTTTAAAAAGCACCACAGTAAAACAGAAGTGGGGTTTGGGTGGAAAATGGCTGTAAAAATGTTTTTAATCCCTACAATTAACATTTACAAGGGTCTCAGGAGCAATAACATTTTTGCTTTGCTTGCATCATGACCAGTGAGTTAGGTATGTACTGCCCACATAAAATCCTTCCAAAAGCTTTATTCTGAAAGGGAAGCATATATGATGTACTGAGGTGGATATGCCCTCATGTCCACTGAACCGTTATTATACAGAGCTGACCAGATTTTCTTAATTTGGAAGATTAAAATGGAAAAGATTTCTTCATATTGCTTAAAAACCAAACTGTCACAAGTAAATTGTATCAGAAGGGAACCTTGTATGATTCTTCCCTAATGTTAAGAGGAAGACCTCTTGAGGACATAAATCCTTGAGAATTTTTCTAAAAAAGGAAAGAAGGAGAAAACATTAAAGGAAAAAAATCTTTCATAAGAGCTACTGCACTTACATTGTACACAGTGGGACCAAGCTAGCAAGTGCGAGTCATCAGCAGTTATTTTGGGACCAGGAAACCATAGCTCATTATGCAGACAAGAGGGAGGAATGACTGTAAAGATGGAACGAAACACAGAGAGAGGATTGTCTGAGCCCAGGTGGAAAGCATAATGAAAATAAATATTAGTTGAAACTTATTTACCTTGCTTTGAAAGATTTCACTTCTGCGCTCGCTCTCCATTAGCTATCAGTCTCTACACATCTTGGTAGGAAAGAATGGCAGAACAAGATACTAACCCAAACTTCTTTTTTTCTCAACTGCTGCTATTATTTAGTGCTCAGACTGTTTCTGAATGCCTAGGAAAATATCTCTTACATGGAGGTGATCTGTTTTAAATATCCCATGGCAACATTCCTGAAGTTTACAAAGAGAAAGAGAAGAGGGGTGAAAAGGTTAATATATTTTACTTCAGGTGAAATGTTGCTATAAAGAAAATCACTTCACTGAAAACCAAGGCTTTTTGAATAGATGTCTGACATACTTTTTTTTTTTTCCAGAAAGAAGGTGGTCCTGAAATCACTTATGGTCAGATATATTTAACAGCCAGAGCAAAAGGCAGCTACTAGATACATTATAATAGAAACTCACTGCAACTGCTTCGATTTCTCTCTTGGCAAGGTTCAATGAATTCTATGAATACTTAGAAATAACACAGTTCCAGTACCAAGAGTGGAGCCTTCTCACTGTCCAAGAAAATGTCATTGTTTCCTTATTCTTTGTAATGCATATGCCTTCAGAAATGCAAGGTTTAGAACAAAGGTCTGTTATGCATGCCTGCTCTAGCAAAAAAATGTCAGTTCCTCAGGAATCTCAGGGGTCGTTTTTTGGTTTTGTTTTGTGGTTTTTTTCAAAATAGCTGAGGGAAAGATAGTTTGATACAATATACCTGTGAATTTCGTTAAAGAATGATGCCAGTTTGTGTGGCAGTGCATGTATATAGACCTCTGCATGTTTCTATTAATTATGTCTGCATTCTTACCCTACTGTCAGATCTTCAGTGTCTGGAAACCCTTTATTTTGTTAGCTATCTTCTTCTCCATATTAGCATCAAGTGGCTTTGGCATTATATCCATTCCCTGTTTGTTCTGAAGCTAACTGCATGAGATTCAATAAGGCTAAGTGTCTATAATATTTTACTTCTTTCACTTCCTCTCCATCTGTTTACATCTATGACAAAGGCTTGTGTCAGGCAATAGGGGAAGATTAAATATGAGCCTGTACCTTTCAAATTTTTTAATTATGCTCACATCATGTAGAAAAGAACTCCTTCTACTCAACTAATTTCATGGAGAAAGGTGCTGTGATGTTGAAGTGTTTTTCAGAGGTGAAATTAGAACAATTAAACATAACAAAAATAAGATTGTCCAGCTATCCATAAAGGGCAGGGGACAGGACACACCACTGTGATTCAAGAAATACACAAGGCACTTGGAATTGAAATTCATTATCCTGGTGATAAAGGCTGTAACAAGTGCAAAAAATACAGAGCAAAACCTTCCTTGTGATAGTGATTGTGATGGAACACTGAAACAATGAATGTCTGAAAAACGCAATGAAGTTTGCTCACTTAAAATCTCATTAATTTATTGACTACACTTTTCCTCCATTAGCTTACTCCCAGTGCTTTATTTGTATAGACATAGAATTGACCAGGTTGGAAAAGACCTTTGAGGTCGAGTCCAACCTATCATCCAAAACTATCTAATCAACTAAACTATGGCACCAAGTGTCCCATCCCATTTCTTCCTAAACACCTCCAGTGATGGTGACTCCACCACCTCCCTAGGCAGCCCATTACAATGGGAAATCACTCTTTCTATGAAGAACTTCTTCCCAACATCCAGCCTAAACCTCCCCTGGCTCAGCTTGAGACTGTGTCCTCTTGTTCTGTCACAGGCTGCCTGGGAGAAGAGACCAACCCCCACCTGGCTACAACCTCCCTTCAGGTAGTTGCAGACAGAAATAAGATCTCCTCTGAGCCTTCTCTTCTCCAGGCTAAGCAACTCCAGCTCCCTCAGCCTCTCCTCATAGATGTGCCTTTTAGGGAACAGTGAGTTCACAAAAGTAGGATTTGTGATGCACCAAAGCTGCTCTTTTGTTAGTGGAAGACAGACATGAAATGCATGAAATACACTCCCTTTACTTGTGCTTATTTCATTTGATTTGAAAGCAGGAGCTGTGAATGAAGAATTGAAAATGCTCTTTAACTCATTAGTATGAAAATCAGCAAATTAATATAATTTTAAGAAAATAGTTAAGTACATTACACATAAAAATGGCAGTAACAAATTCTACTGCCTCTAGATAATTATACAGTTATCTGTAGAATTTTAGAGCTCAGTACACATTATGAAGAACTGTATCCTGACACTCTTTAATTACCCAGCACCCTCATGAAGTCTATTAAGCTTTTTTTAACTTACCCTAAGTGAAAGATTCTCAGAGAAAGGATCTCAGTAACGCACTGTAATGAAAGGTTCTCAAAGCATCTCAGCTAAGGCAGTACCACCCCTTTTCTCTTTAGTGTTTTGTTCACTCACAAAGTTGAAGGACAATGCATTTCTGAGAGGTTATATTGGTAAGTCACCTTATGCTACACGCTAGCACTTGAAATACAGCTAATGCAAAAGAACTAGAAGATGGCTGAGATCGTGTCTTCCCTACATCAGTGTTGCTGAGAGACAGAAGGCTCTGGTTCGCTGATTACAGTTCATTGCCTGCCTCCGACAAAAACAGGAGGTGCAATTGCAGGACTGGTCAGCATTGTAAGGCAGTTTAGAAAATCACTAGAAATAATAAGCTGGAGCACGTAAAAGGAATATTACATCTGAATACAGAGACTTCCATATTTTTAAGATATTGGGAAAATTTTCAGGTAGTAAATTTTCTTAGCAGCTGTTTTCACCCCATGAAGAGAAACGCAGGAAACCCTGAATGTAAAATTGCCCGTTATGTTCCTGGTGTCAGCCTTGTTTGGCTGAAAACAAGGACTTAGGAGATGTAATGATAGATTACCTTGTAGTACAGAAGGAGACTACACAAAAATGATTTCTGGTTTTTCCTTAATGAAGAGACCAGTCTCTGCTGAAGTCAGGCTAGAACAATCTGAAGCTGAAAGAACTTTTAAGAAGATTTCCAGACCATTAATTCTCACTGTTTAATAAATCTAGGTAGTAGGCACAGTACAGTATCATAAAGTATATGTTGAATGGATCAAGAACTGCTTAACTGACTTATTGAAACTAAGCCATCAATGGTTAATCATCACTGTACAGGGGAATGGCATTCCACAGGGAATGGGACACTGTCCAGTGAGACATAACAAAGAAGTTATTGCCAGCAATAATAAATGGGGAAGGCATAAAATTTATCACAATGGTAAATAATGAGAAGAATGTAGATGCCATAAAGTAATCTGGATAGCTTGATAAACTAGTCATATCCAAATGAAGTATTTCTCATGCAGCCAGATAGAAGGCTATTAATTTAATAATGGTGTTTGTAACTGCAGGTTAATTTTTTTTCCTGAAAAGAAGAGATTGAAAGGATCTAAGAGTCATAGTGGCAAGATAATCAGCTTGCAGAACAATTCTGTAGCAATAAAAAGTAATCTGTTTTGGAGAAGGAGAAGTTAATTAGAGCACATAACTGATTTTGTCATTGCTGGGAGTGTTATCAGGATATTCTCCATAACTCTGGTCTCTAGATAATTTAAAAGAAGGATAAAATTTAAAGAAAATTCATGAAAAAAAATATATTAGCAAAAATGATTGAAGCATTGGAGAAAGTACCTTGAAGTTAAATACAGAAGATACCCAAAAGAAGATTGTAAGGTAATTTGACTACAGTATGTAAGTATCTTCCACTTTTACATAGTGGAAGACATCATAAGAAGAACCAGTAGTTGGAAACTGAAACTAGATATTCATGTTGGAAGTAAACTGTGCACTTTTATCAGTTATGGAAGAAAAATCTATCAATGCTAGTAACAGTTTTTTGCGTCTCTTGATAGCTTCAAATCAAGACTGGGAGATTTTCTACAAGCCTATTGCATCCTGATATTGTGAAAAAGAAGGTGTATGGGGGAATAATTCTGCTCAATTTAAACCATCCTGGTGAAATTTAAGTGCAAGAAACATTTAAGGAATCAAATAAAATCATCCCTTGCAAAAATCTCATATAAAACTGCACCTTGTATGTAAATTGATGAATCCCACCTGTTACTATCACAATATACCATGGAAGCACCACATTGCAAACTTGGGAGAGCCAACCAACACCCACCTTGCTACAATCCCCTTTCAGGTAGTTGTAGAGAACAATAACATCTCCCCCCAGCCTTCTTTTCTTCATGCTAAACAATCCAGTTCCCTCACCTGCTTCTCACAGGACTTGTGCTCTAGACCCTTTTCCAGTTTCCCAGCCCTTCTCTGGACATGCTTCAGCAACCTTGATATTTTCAGTGTCAGAACTTGGAAAACATCTGAATTTTATTCTATGAGTACCCCATCTGATTTATCTATCATATTGCTGCCCACCTGTTTGCATATAATGTACTCTAAGGGAGCATGAAAGCACTGTTAAGAAAAACAAAGGAGAAAAGTAAATAATAATATTCCAGTCAGAAGTATATCCAAAGGCAACATTTCCAGATGTATAGCTGTGAAGGACATCGTGAGAGATTTGATAATTCATCAACAAATAAAATATCATGTCCTGGAGAATATTTAATTAAGACTATTTCTGCAGGAATGTTATCTACTTTTGTGATTGATGACCCTTAACATTTTCACACTCTTATGAAAACTAAAAATTGTTGGGTTCATCCTAACATAAGAGACTCCTTTATATCAATCATAGAGAGCCTATCAATGGCAGTCCCTCCAGTTCTGTTCAACAATCCAGGCTTGGCGACAAGCTGAGAAGAGTGACATCAAAAGGATGCTTGTATCAAGTGCTGTGAGGTAAGGCAGGACATCTAGAAAGGCAGGACATCAGAAAAAGATGGCACAGGTGCTGTGAGGTAAGGCAGGACATCTAGAAAGGCAGGACATCAGAAAAAGATGGCAGGAACATGCTTTGAACTGATGAACAGAAAAAAATAAATAATGTCTTCTTTTCAAGAAGCTTTAAAGCCATTTTGATAAGGCAATTTCACAGATTTTCAGAGAGAGATCCGAGACTAGATTTCACAACAGAGTAACTCCTGCTATCCTGGGATCTGTGATCCAGGACTGGGGTTTGACACAGTATATATCCTTTCCCAGAAGGTGATAGTATGATAGCAAGTGTCTGTATGAGGGTTGATAAGACCTTGAACAAGAACTGTATTTCAAACCATGTGGTATATGTAATATTGCCTGTATTCCTCTCTCATTAACAAGCATAGAATGTACCTTTCTTGGAAATGTTCTAGATTGTTGTGGGCTCTTTGGTTGGGGTTTTTTGGGGGTTATTTTTTGTTTGGTTGGTTGGTTGGTTTGTTGTTGTGTGGGGTTTTGTTTTGTTATGTTTTTGTTTTGTTTCTTTTTTTAATGTTTCTCACTCCCATTCCCTACGAATAGAATAGAATAGACTAGAATAGACTAGAATAGACTAGAATAGAATAGAATAGAATAGAATAAACCAGATTGGAAAAGACTTTCAAGATCATCAAATCCAACCCATCACACAGCAACATCTAATCAACTAAACCATGGCACCAAGTGCCTCATCCAGTGGTGGAGTCACCATCACTGGAGGTGTTCAGGAGGAGACTTGATAAGGTGCTTGGTTGCATGGTTTAGTTGATTAGGTGGTGTTGGATGATAGGTTGGTCACGATGATCTTGAAGGTCTCTTCCAACCTGTTCTATTCTATTCTATTCTATTCTATTCTATTCTATTCTATTCTATTCTATTCTATTCTATTCATGTTCATAGGTGCTGGTTTTTGTTGGGTTTGGGTTTTGTTGCTGCTTTTGTTTGTTTGTTTGTCTTTTTTTTTTTTCCTTCTGTGGATTGGTCTAACACTTATGTTCTTAATCTGAACTACTTTTTTTGTCCTGCCCATCAGGACTTGCAATACTTCATTTTCTTAGCTATGCTTTACATGACCAAATGTTATTCTCTTATCCTTGATTACATCTTCCTAAATGAGTAATTCCAGTCCTCCCAAACTTTCTTTAATGTCTTTTTGAAATCTCAATGTTTGCATAAACTTACCTAGTTGATCAAAACTCTGCCTCAGGTATGGTGGCCAAAAGTGCATCTTGAAGTATGGTGCCATTCCATATGACCATGCCAGAACAGGACAGAGATAACGCCCAGCCTTTTCAAGATGACACCTCTGTTTATTCCAATAGGACTGACGTCTTTTTTGCAACCTATCACTTTTGTTCATGAGTCTTATGGTAATGCTTGTATAACAAGGAATGAGAAAAACAAGAGATTGAAGGTCAGCTTAGTGGAAAAAGGTCTTGGGTCCTGTTCTTGTGGTACAGCCAGTTATTCATTTGGTTTTGAAATATGCTTAGTTTCATATATTGTTTTCAGAATATGTTGGCTGCATTGGTATGTGCCCTTACAGTCTGTTTCTCTCCAGCAGACCTGACTGCTGCAGAGGCACTGCTTGCCAGATACTGCATCCTGACCTCTCTCATGGCATTGTGCATTGCTGTGGGTCATTCCTAGGGAGCTCGTAATAAATCACTTAGATATTTCCCCAAATATCAGACTACAAAGAATACTAAGAAGATTTCATCTAGCAAAAGGACACCCCTGAGATGTACATAAATATCTTGGATGTGGAGAAAGAATATTTTATTTCAGTGTGTCCGTAGTTGTAGACAAAAACATTTAACAGCCTATGTGTCATTCCTCTTTGTCAAATGGTGCAAGCTGTGGTCTGCAATGTAACTATTCTACTTTTTTTTTTATCATTATTATTTGCTTTAATTTATTTATGGGTGGAAGTAGAAGAGATGGAAATTTGGGGTGTTGGTAAAAATATATGTAACATTTGTGAAGTGTCATCCACTATAATTCCATGTTATTAGGTGGTGTTGTCAACAATTTCCTTCAAAGCAATTCAATAATTCTAGTCTAAGAGCAGAAAACAAAAGAGATTAGAAGCCTGCATGTCTGCTAGGCAGTTGCAATATCTTATGCATTTAAATGCCACTTATTAAATTATAGTGGATATTGTTGGGGTTTTTTTTCTTTATTGCAGATAGTACAGTAAATTAGAACAGAGAAAAAAGCAGGATGTTATAAAAAAGATTAATCAATTTATTTGCTTTAATTATTTGTATGTATATGTGGCTATTGATTCTCCAGTTTTCATGGAAGTTTGCATTAAAAAGTTAAGACATTTCTAAGATAGTGTTCCAGTGAACAATTCCTGCACAAAACAATGCCACATTAGAAAAGATTTCATCATAGTAATCAGGCTGCTAATCTGGGTTCTGAGAGAGGATGTAAATATTCTAACATTAAGCATCAAGGGGCAGTTTAGATGCCCCGGTTCATCCACCATGTCTATATGTGTCCAGGGAAGCACCTGAGAGGAAGCCGAACAGTGAGTGAAACCAAAATGTATGTGTAGAAGAGAAACCCTTTTGAAGTCCTGACCTAGTTCAGCTTTAGCCTGGCAGGGGACACTTTTTACTGCACTTTAAACATAGAGATAGTCTTGTATTGCGAAATTGTGAAGATCACCAGCAAGAAACTTTTCCATTTCAGAATAGTCCGGTGAAGAGATTCAAAAAGAGAATAAATATTTTCAACTTCAAATTGAGCTGAGAAGGAACTTGAAACTTTTTCACATGGCCCAAATAATTGTTCTGATGATAACTGTCCTGCAGCATCCTATGGTTTATCTCTTTAGTTTTTTTCCACTATAATTTCAATTTCAAAATGTTTTGATTTAACCTTAGGGGCAAACAGGAACAATTTTTGAATGCTCAGATATTGTTTTTCAATGGAAGAACTGTTTACAGATCAAAAAGGCTTTTCCTAGCTGTGAAGTAAAAACAACAAAAGATGAATATGTAGAGGTGCATACAATATATATTTAAAATGTGTTAACTGCTAAATTAACTACAGGTTTATTTTATAGGCCTGTGTTGTGTCAAGGTTATCTTTAGCTAACACTGTTATAGTATGTGAGAAAGAAACCACGTCAAACCATAATTACTAACACTTATAGTGATGATAGGATAGTATCTTGGAAACCTTTCTGCACTCAAGATTTCTGCAAAATTATGGGCCCCGCTCTGAAGAGCAGAAAACAATCAGAGTGACAGAGAAAAAGTAGTTATGTAGATGGAATATTGCTCTGCACTCTTCATTTAAAATAAAAACACCACCAACATACAGTGTTCCTTATTTAATTCTTCATTTGCAGAGTCACACAGCACTGACAGTTTCTGAGGTGACATTGTGAGCACAGGTTCAGGTGGAAAGCATGTCCTTGTGTTTAAACAATTCTTCTGGTTGACTAATGCAGTACGTAATGCTTTCTCAATACTTTCTAGTAGTAGTCATCATTATGAAACCCACTTCAGCAGTGGCATTGTTTCAGTCTAGTTGTATATATGCTGACTTGCATTATTTTAATGTCTATTTTCATATTACTATTTATTTAAAAGTTTCTAGCATCTCATGGCTTTATCTCTTTCAGCTGTGTT
Organism: Dryobates pubescens; assembly: GCF_014839835.1. NCBI lineage: Eukaryota > Metazoa > Chordata > Aves > Piciformes > Picidae > Dryobates > Dryobates pubescens. The sequence continues at coordinate 129,301,436 of NC_071657.1, read as the reverse complement.
CAGAATTTCTTTACATGTAATATCAGATTGATTATCACTGAATTCCATGATTCACCCCGCCCCACACCTCCCTTCTTTTAGATCATTAAAGACTGGAAATAAGAAGAGACAAAGCAAAGAACTCATTTCTTCCAGTAAAGGCCTTCCAACAAGTCTCCATTTTGCCTTTATTCATTAGCCTCTGTTTATGTTTCTTCAGCCAGTATGCATAGAATTACATAGAATAAACCAGGTTGGAAGAGACCTTCAAGATCATCGCATCCAACCCATCAACCAATCCAATCCAACTAAACAACTAAGCCATTGCACCAAGCACCCCATCAAGTCTCCTCCTGAACACCTCCAATGACAGTGACTCCACCACCTCTCTGGGCAGCCCATTCCAATGGGCAATCACTCTCTCTGTATAGAATTTCTTTCTAACACCCATCCTAAACCTCCCCTGGCTCAGCTTGAGACTGTGTCCTCTTGTTCTGGTGCTGGTTGCCTGGGAGAAGAGACCAAATCCCACCTGTTTACAACCTCCCTTCAGGTAGTTGGAGAGAGCAATAAGGTCTCCTGTGAGCCTCCTCTTCTCCAGGCTAAGCAACCCCAGCTCCTCTGTCTCTTGTACTGAAGAGAAATGTAGTCAGATAATTTGAAGTGGAACTAGGATTACTATTTCATGACAATGCTATTCCGGTATAATATTTTTAGTATTTTATTCAAGGAAGCTATAATTAGGATGTGCTAATTATGAATATTGGTCTGTAAATCTGCACAGCTACATAAAGATATAATAGAATCACAATGTATTTATTGGCATAGCTGTTACAGCATTCCTATTGTCAGAAAAGGAAACATTTTCATCTTGCACGCTCTTAATCTGCTGGTGCTTTTACCATTTAGTTGGTATGGTGGTGTTGGATGGTGGGTTGGACGCGATGATCTTGAAGGTTTATTCTATTCTATTCTATTCTATTCTATTCTATTCTGTTCTATTCTATTCTATTCTATTGGCACACATTGATTTTCCATCTTTATGCATATGTTTGCAATAGTGCAGTCACAATGTAGACAGAAATCAAAACACATGCACACAGGTATGCAAAGGCATGTACAAATATATATTTAGGTAGATATTTGCATATGTGCAAAAATGCAGATTTAATATATCTGCTTTTATATGGATATATGTGTTAGATTTAAGATACTGTCCTTGGTCTGCACAGCCCTCTCTCAGAAGCCCCTCTCCCTGCTCACAAAGATGGGAGGGAAAGTAACACAGGAAAAAAAAAACAAAACCAACAACAAAGCACCTCTGAGTTGAGGCAAGGAGTTTACTGAGAAGATATGCTGCACAATTACCTTAGAAACAGCAGAAGCAGCAGCAGAAGCCAGTGATAAAAAGGCTCCCCCTTCACCCATGCATGCAGCAGCCAGCCCATCAGAAAAGACCAACAACTCAGACCCAGAATCCAAAAGCAGCCACTGGAACAGGAAGCCCCTCATGATACAATCTGAACTTCAATCCCCGTAACTCTTTGCTCCAGGCAGCACTTTCATTTTGAAGCTGGCATGACAGTGGTGTGGTATTGAATATGCACCAGCATATTCAGCTTGACACATGACAAATACAAAACATATTCAAATGTTTATTTTAAACATTTTTTTCCCAATTTGGACATCTGCAAGTGTGAGTTACACTGCTATTTTCACAAGTGTTATGCTGACTTCCATGTGAAAGCTTCAGCTGTTTCTGGTATGATTCTTCAAAATCCCACTTGTTACCTTTCTTACATTCATGACACACAATTATGAATACAGACACTAATCACATCACATTTCAGAACAATTTTGTTACACCTTTTGGAAGCTGAAGTAATAAAATTACTGAAAAGTCACCCTTAATTTATTGTCTTTTAGGGATAGCTTCAATAATCTGAGGGAACAAAATGTAATTAAGTTTATTATCAGTTACTGAATTTAGCTTAGTGGAATGAAAATAATTTATTTCTAGCTAAAAAGAAATGAAAAAGTTGTGTCACAGCATTTGGCTTGCTTCAAATTTTTCAGCATGGAGCTACAGTGAGGTTAAAAGATGAGGAGAGTTCTCAGCAGAGCAAAGGCATCCTCATTTTTCATTGTCATATCCCATTAGAGCCAAATGACATGAATTGAAGAGTAGTGTGGATTTCTTTGGCAGGTATGTAGTCTATACAAAAGCATTCTATAATGTTCTTTAGAGATCAACTTAGCAGTGCAGGAAAGTTTCAGGTAATTGCAGCACACAGAGGCATCTAAAACTACTACTCCTACTATTTGCACAAGTCTGTACGTAAATACAGAATAGAAGGAACAAAAAAGAAAGAAAAAAGAGCATTTGTACAAGCAAAAGGAAACAGAATTTGATAGACAATTGGATGAAGACATAGACTGAGCTACTAGTTTCAATATCCATATTAAAAGACAGAGATTTTATTTGCAAGGACTCTGTAAACTATTTAAAGGGTAGAATTAGCAGCAATGTTGGAAAATGTAGTAACTATCACTAAAGTAGCTTCTAGAGACTATTACTGTGAAAACATGATAAGTGTGACTTACATTATAGTACAATCAAAATAAGCGCCCAGCAAGTTTTACTAGGGAGGTTTTAGGGCCAGGAATATAACAGGAAATACTTTATGTCTAAGAATACATGTTGATCTTCAGACACTCATATCCTAATTTTCATAACCACCCCCACACTTTACTGTTGATGATGTTTACTGTGCTAAGGTTTGCATGAGGTGAAGAGCTTAGCCAGCAACAAAACATGCAACAAGTTGGGTTTGCAGTACTCGTCCCAGAACTCCCCATCAGCCCTTTGAATCATGCAAGTATAACGCTACTTTTTTTTGAGTGGGCTCCTGTGACCACATATAGTATGACCATAGGTTCCAAGTATTAATTAATGTGGCAAAAAGGAAAATAATGTAATTAAAATGGGGTGAAATAGTGAGTTTCCTCACATGCAATGCATAGTGACCTTCTATTGTTTGTCAACTGTTGATACCATGAATCTTAAAAGCTGAGAATGTCATGAAGCAGTACTGAAATTGAGGCACCGATGTGAAAGAAAAGAGCCCTTTCAAGCAGGATCAACACAGAAAACTTTTAAGTCATCAGAAGGGGAGGCTGTTAACACATCAATTTACTACATGAAGAACAAGTACATCTGTAATATTTAAAACCCTATGTATTTACTTTTAAGATAAAACAAGTTTCAATACCTTGCAAAAGACAAGCCAATTAACCAGAGAAATGCTAGGGGGGAAAAGCAATAAAAATTAACAAATAATTAGTAGTGATAATGTCTAATCACAGATGATTCTTAAATAATTACTTTAAGATTTAAGTAGGAAGGTTACCAGGTACACACAAAGTGCATTTTAAATTTGGAGTGTATATTTTATTCCCAACTGCTTACCATCTTTGAACAATGTACACCCATACTAAAGATCAGAGTTCATTTGCTTGCTAATAACTTGCTAGTAGTGATTTACCAGTCTGTTTATACAGCACTTGATCCAAGTGTCATTAAAATAAGTGTGAAAACTTAATTACTTGAATGAGACTTGGATGATCTCCCAGGTGATAAAGAGCAGTGCCTCTTTTTTAAAGTCTTCTGATACAATTCCCTGAGCAACAGAGATGCCTGAGTAACTTCCTGCCAGCAAAGCTGACAGTTTCACTGTTCATTCCCCTGCTTGTCTGCATCATTCCTTCCCTTGTGTTATATAGCTCAGAGGATACCTTGCTGAAGCAATTCTACTTATCGGCTTGGCAAAAAAAGCTGATAAGCTACAGTTGGTCTACAGTGTTGCTAGCATTTTTGCTGAGCTACTAAAATGAAGTAACTCACAAAAGCATCAAGTAAAAGTCAAGGTGAGCTGAGCAAGGACTGTGCAGACAAGACTGAGGAAAAGAAAAACAAGCTGAAGGAGAACTCCCTCTTCTTGCATTTGTGGTCTGCCAAGTTAGTTCACTGCAGACAGTGAAAGCACTTTTGTAGGCACTTTTTTTCCTGTTAGTAATGCTTTGATGCAAGATCTGGATGAGATACTCTTCCATATTTCCATCTGATCAGTATTATGGACTCAGAGATATGAGCCCATGCTGTGAATTAGATCCTGGAAAAAAATGTTGTGGTTTGGCAGCACATAAAACTGGCATGAACTCTTCAGCAAGATGGAATAGTACTACATTAGAGAAGTGATCATTTGGTACAAACTCACTTTTTCAATTCAGATTCACTAAACAAAAATCAGTGAGTAAACTGTACAAACAGATATCCCAATCTTCCTGCAGCAAGCATAAACCCAGGAGAAACTCCTTGTGGCCTGTTAATTCAATAATGCAGTCAGGAATACATTTATGCCTCCCACATGATCTGAGAGTGTATAAACCAAATATGAACAATAGAGTACCCATAGCCACCCAACAGTGTGGCCAGCAGGAGCAGGGAAGTCATTGTGCCCCTGTACTCAGCACTGGTCAGGCCACACCTTGAGTCCAGTGTCCAGTTCTGGGCCCCTCAAATTATGAAGGACATTGAGACCCTTGAACGTGTCCAGAGAAGGGCAACGAGGCTGGGGAGAGGCCTTGAGCACAAGCTCTGCGAGGAGAGACTGAGGGATTTGGGGTTCTTTATCCTCAAGAAGAGGAGGCTCAGAGAAGACCTTATTGCTGTCTACAACTACCTGAAGGGTGGTTATAGCCAGAAGGGGGTTGGTCTCTTCTCCCAGGCAACCAGCACCAGAACAAGGGGACACAGTCCCAAGCTGCACCAGGGGAAGTTTAGGCTTGAGGTGAGGAGAAAGTTCTTCACAGAGAGAGTTATTAGCTGTTGGAATGGGCTGCCCATGGAGGTGGTGGAGTCACCATCCCTGGAGGTGCTCAAGAAGGGATTGGACATGGCACTTGGTGCCATGGTCTAGTAGTCATGAGGTCTTGGGTGACAGGTTGAACCTGATGATCTTTGAGGTCTCTTCCAACCTTATTGATTCTATGATTCTATGATAAAGTATGTTTCTCTACACCAGTGAATGTGGCTAGCTGGCTCAGAACACATTAGCATAAACAATTGGTTTAGCAAAGAGAAAGCACAATATTTGGGATAGAGAGAAAGCTAAGGGTGAACAAAAAGGGAAAAGAAATACACTGTTTAAAATGTACTGATGTATCATTATGCTTTGGACATGTATCCTTTTTTAGATCTGTGTTACCATATGGACATTTCCAGCTGCTTATCACTGCCTCTGTCTGTCCTGTTTCTCAGGCAGAATTTGCCATCATTCTTATATGTTAGCTCTGCTCTTGCTAAGACAGCTTCAGACAGTTTCAGTGTTCTGGCTTAGGAAAAAATCTTGTATTTAAATCTGTCAACTTCGGCTACCTCACTTTGACTTCAATTTCAACATGATCAGTTCTGTGGAGAAATTTCAGGGAGTGATAATCACTAGCAAGTGAGAGTGAGCATCTGGGAAAGTAAGTCTTCCATCTGTTCACATAACACACTTTGCCTGAACACTTACAGGTTAACACAGCAGCATCACTGACTAGTGATTTACAAAAGCAGCTCTGTAACTGTGTTTTGGTATGTGTGCAAAGTTAAAAAAAATCCTTTCTTTCTGACAAGCTGGAATGATTTCCTTTGGATTGAGTGCTGGCAGATGGAATACTTGAGGACATCTTTTGGACCCATGAATGCTCAACGACAGGCATTGCCATGGTTGTTACCAAACTGACAATCAACTGAAATATATACAAATTCATTTATTCAGCAGTGGAAGAGAAAGAGAGAGGCATTCCTTATCCAGAATAAGAAAGAATTGATTAACATACCAGTAAAAGATCTGGGTTTCTATTTTGGTAAGCTGAAAATTTATTATTCTGTGTGGGAACACAGTTTCCATTCAGGTTTTCTTTTATGACTGACAATATGTTGTTTTTTCCCTTTCTCCATATAAAAGTAATACATAGTATAAGATAAGTAAAGATAGGATAAGTAAAGAAGAGTTAGTAACTCTTAAGTAAAGATAGGATAAGTAAAGATGAGTTAGTAACTTTTCATTCTTCCTTATCAATCTTGCAGGCCAAAGTGACCTAAGGAGTTTATTTAGTCCATGCCCAGCCTTAGAGATGCTTATCTGTACCTAGATCTTCCCATTCGTCTAATTTGTTCTTCTGGAGTTCATTTAATAGAAATTCCCCAAAATCTCCACACAGTCTTCTCAGTTTGGTAGTATCTTATTGTTAGGAATAAGGTGGGTGTGGGAGGCTGCAGAAGACTCCCATGTATGTAATCCAGTATGAAAGCAAAAGTTCAGTGCTTGAGGGAGAAAACCAATTAAGTACAACTTCAGATTTACATCTCCTTTGCAACTTTGCCAAGAGATTGACAGCACTGGAAAGGGTGAGCATTTTTTCACTCGTATTTATATTCACCCAACTACTGTCACTAAAACTTTGACAATGAGATGAATCAAACAAAGGCTTAGCTACACAAGGCATTAAGCTGCATAAGAGAAGCTTCCACCCTGTTCACAGACACCACTCAGCTATTTAATTTTTTGTTTTCTTTTTTCAATCTTCTGCAAAACTCCAATAAATCTTCCTTTTGTTCACTCACAAGTGAACATGATTGTGGTTGTGAGAGAGGGATGTTCTTCCTTGGTGTTCTGAGATGAAGTGATCTGTGTCCTGTTAACAAGCAGAATAGCACATAATTAATCTGAAGGGGAAAAAAAATAAAATGAAAAGGATCAGAGCATTTGTAATCAGGTCAAAACACCCTTCTTTCAAAGATTCTATTGATTTTTTTAGACATTTATTTTGGGTGATAGAAAGAGATTACCATCCTTTATTGGGCATCTGAACAGAGCATTCATTCAGAGTATGAAGCAGATCTGATGTCACTTTTCTGCAGTGAAGAATTTACCATAACAGATCCTTTTGATACAAGAGGACCAAAAACTTGAATTTGTATTTCTTTCATCCTGGACTAGTGCATTAATCAAGAGATTGAAAAGTGTGTGAATTTATTTCTTATCAAAGTTTACTACTGAGTGCCTATTACAACATGTTTTTGTATTGTTTCCAAATAGAAAGCTCCAGTTCTAGTCAAGAAAGGTGCAAGAAATTAAATCTCTCATATACTTTCCAGAAGGTATTTTGTGTATTTTGGTGGGAAACAAAGTATTTGAAAGCTTAAGAAATCACTGCAAAATGAAAGTGTCATTCTCTAGACAATTGCATTAAAAATATAAGACTAAAATCTATATATAATAATAAAAATAATATTTAAATAATAACTTAGATGGTTTTGCCAATAACACAGCCAGAAATAATGAGTGACAGATTTGTACTGTTTCCCATAATGTAGCTCGAATGTGTATGGTAAATTTGTTAAATTTAAATCATTTGTGTACAAATCCAGAAAGAAGGGCAAGTATAGCCAAGTATATGCTTCATTCCATGGCAAGTATATGCTTCATCCCATGACAGCTCTTAGTACACAAAAATCAGTACCAAACCAGCACTTCCAAAGCCTATCATACTTTGATGTGTAAAGGATGGTTTCCCAATCCCATACTATGCTAGAGAGACTTCTTCATATTGCTGCTTCACTTGTTCAACTGAACAAGAAGAAATAAAAAGCTACACTTAAAAAAAGCTACCAAATACAAATAGAAAGGAGAGAGAAGGTAAGGGAGAAAGAGTAAACATAGGGAAAAAGTAGCAACCAGGTAGGAGGGATGCACACAGGGCTGAAAGGGAAGAAGAAAGAGAGTTTAGAAGCAAGAAATTGTGGGCTAGGGAAATATGATGAGGAGCTATGAGAGTAACTGCAGACTAAACCACCACCAGAAGCTGAGAAGATTTGGGATCTCATCAATATGTATAAATATGTGAACAGAAGGTTCAAAAAGGAGGGAAAAGGGGCTTTTTCAATGGTGAAAATATTGTTTACAAATAAATATTAAGCTCACAAATGAAACTTTCTCAAGTTACAAAATGCTTTTATTACAGTTTCCAGTGCTATTTTAAGTCAGCTCCTTTATGACATTCTCCTTTCTGGAAATGCTTGAAATGCTTCCTTTATAAAGAGAGGTGTGATGAGAACAGAGAGTACCAGGTAGTTGAGTGGCCACCCACAATCATCTTCTCAGAGTAACTCAGCAATTGCATGGACATATTGACCTCAGAGAAGTTCCAAGGTCTACCTTGGTTTTATATGCAGACCAGTTTTCCCTCTGACTGATTCAAGGACATTGATATATGAAAAGGAGAAGGAAAGTAACAAAACTCATGTTTCTGTATTCAACAGACGATGATTGCCCATTGGAATGGGCTGCCCGGGGAGGTGGTGGAGTCATCATCATTGGAGGTGTTCAGGAGGAGACTTGATGGGGTGCTTGGTGCCATGGTTTAGTTGTTTAAGTGGGTTGGATTGGTTGAGGGGTTGGATGCGATGATCTTGAAGATCTCTTCCAACCTGTTTGTTATTATTATTATTATTATTACTACTACTATTACTATTACTATTACTATTATTATTATATATAGTGCAACTGTATCTAAGAACCCTGATTTAAACATCATATTTTAAAGGAAAGAAGTAGCATATATGCAGTGCATGAGAAAGCATAACTGATTTAAAACTGGAAAGAGGTAACCTCATCTGACTTTTTTTTTCCCCTTCTTTGTTGTTTTTATAGTATTAAGAAAATATAGGTGATGAAATAATGCCTAGAGAGAAAACTGAGGTATAGTTGCTGCAATTGATTGATGGTGGATTACATTAAATTTTAGCATTATGTATGCTTGTGTATATATGTGCATGTGTTTATGTGTTCACACACATACACCTACAGGAGACAGACTAACAGTGAAATAAGAAAAAAACTGCTGTGTACAAAAAGATTGAGACAGATAACCCAAGAGGTCTTTTCCAGTCATATCAGCTGAGTGATTCTATGATTAGGAATAAAAATATCAGTAACAAGTGCATACCATATGAGTTGTTAATGCAAAATCCAGGCTCATAACTTGTTAGCATATTTGTAGTGCTTATTTGAACAGATTACAGTAAACTGCATTTTTAAAAATAGTTCACATAGATTCCAGCAAAAAATAGCACAGAAGAAAAACAGGTTGTCAATATCAAGTAAGAAATCTGTCTAAACCAAAAATAAACATGCAAGGGAGGAAAAAAGTCTCTTCTCCCTGAAGATTTCTTTGATTATCCAAGAAAAATCAAAAGTGTAACTGAAACTGAGAGAAAGGAGAATGATTTCACATTGTAATGGTTTGAGCCTTACCTTGGGACTTAAGAGCTCAGATGGGGGCAAGGCTGAGAATCCCTCCCCTGCTCTCCCCTTCTCCCTCCCAACAGAGAAAAAGAAAGGGAAGGGGTAAATTCACCAAGAAATAATTTGGAGTCTGCTTGGAAGTAGAGAGGTAAAGAGTTTTCTTTAAAATATATATATATATATATGTATATATATGTATATAACAATAACAGGTAAGGTTCACAAGGGCAAGGAATAAGGATGGATGGGAGGAAAAGAAAAACCCAAGAATACAAAACCAGTCTCTCTGAAGAGGTGCAGAGGCAGCAGGGAGAAGGATCAGGCCTGACCACGTGGCAGAGGAGCAGGAAGGCAGCTGCAGTGTCTCTCCTCCAGGAAGGCAGGAGCCAAAAAGAGAGCTAATGGCTGCAATATCCTCCCTTCTATACCCTAGCTGGGCAGGGAGTGGGGAGTGGAACAGACTCAGTTTCCCAGGGGGAAAATGCCCTGCAGGGAGGGCAAAGCACTCACAAGCCCTTCCCTCCCTTTTTTTCAGGATGGGCGTTAACCCATCAAACACATGAATATGAGTTAAGTGGCTGTGACAGAGAAATATATTACTTAATTGCTTTTTAAACTGGGTCATAAGATCAATACAGGAAGATTAAACAATCTTTTCTTTAAAAGAAAAATAAGTAAGGTTTTTAAACTTACAGTCTTGATGAGAAACATTCACACACAAATGGTCTGGGATTTTTGTTGGGTTTTTTGCACTATTCTTCTTATTATCTGTATTTTACCCAGTAGACTGGGTATTTAATAGTTTGCACATATAGCAAGGCCAAACAGAAGCTGATCAAAGATGAAGAGAAGTGGTTGTTTTGCAAACCACATGAGAACGAATTTGATACCTGGCCTTTAATACGTGACAAAGACACTCTCAGACATCTTCCTCTCTCTAAGATACTTCATCATGGAATTCAGGATTCAAAATAAAGTGATAATTCAGACCTTCCTGTAAGTATGAACCTTCAACCTACTTGAGGAAGAATGCAGTAGTACAGTATCTTGTGCAAACAACTTTGTTCTAGATCTACTTATTGTACCACATTTGAAAAAATAAAATAGTATTCTTGAGGGCTGTATTTTCCCCCCTCTCTTTTTTTTCCCCCCTTTCATACTAACATTCATTCTTCTTGCTTCTCCAGGGAAAGCTCTTTGAAAATTTGAAAAGTTCTTTGGAAACTGCACTTTGAATCACAGAATCCCCTCCCTGCCATGGTCAGAGACTCTTCTACTAGCTCCAAATGCTCCAGAACCCATCCATCCTGACCTTGAACACTTCCAGGGATGAGACATCCACAGATTTTCTGGGAAACAGCTTTTCAGTGCCTCACCATCCTCACAGTGAAGAACTTCTTCCTTCTATCTCATGTAAATGTGCTCACTTTCAGAGTTTAAAGCCATTACTTCTTGGCCTATCACTACGCACCCATGTAAAAAGTCCCTCTTCACTTTTTTTTTAGGCCTCCTTTAAATGCTGGAGGGCTGCTATAAGGTTTCCCTAGAGCCTTCCTTCTTCAGATTAAACAACCCCAACCCTCTCAACCTGTACTCATAGGGGAGGTGCTCCAGCCACCTGCTCATCTTTGTGGCTCTCCTCTATACACACTCAAGCAGATGCAGACATGGGGGGCTGGTCCCTTCTGGCCCAGACCATTCTATTCCTAATCTTGTCAGCTGTCTAGGGGATGTTTTAACATCAACATTTCATTATATTTTCATCTATTACTTTTGCTTTTGCCATTATAACCTCTGGCCTACTAGAGCCTAATAACTTTGAGCTCTAAGCAAACAAATAAAGGGGAAAATGAATATGCTTTTTATGGCTGTTTTGGAAAATAGAACTACTTGTTTGAGTCACAGAATCACCAAGATTGGAAGAGACCTCAAAGATCATCAAGTCCAACCCGTCACCACAGACCTCATGACTAAACCATGGCACCAAGTGCCACGTCCAATCCCCTCTTGAGCACCTGCAGGAATGGTGACTCCACCACCTCTCTGGGCAGCCTATTCCAATGGCAAATGACTCTCTCAGTGAAGAACTTTCTCCTCACCTCAAACCTACACTTCTTCTGACGCAGCTTGAGACTGCGTTGTCTTGTTCTGGTGCTGTTTTCATTTTATGACTAAAGAAAAAGCTTTAAAAATGTTTGCAGAGTAGCATAAGGGTTCCAATTTCAAGAAGCAAATACGAAACCAGATAAACTAATTATATCTTCATTATAATGTAGTTATCCAATACATACCTCCTTGCTCTAATTAATCTTATCTTCATTATAAAAAATATAATAATATTATAGTAATTACAATTATTATAATACTAATAAGAGCAATTATAATAATTACTATAATAATAAATGGTTACATATGGGAAAGTGGGGAGTGCTAACAAGTGATTATGGAACACTTAAACTGAAAGAGATTAGGTTTAGATTAACTATCAGAAATAAATTCTTTGCTGTGAGGGTGATGAGAGACTGGAACAGATTACCCAAGAAGTTATGGATATCCCCTCCATGAAAATTTTCAAGATCAGGGTGGATGGGGCTTTGAGCAACCTGACCTAGTGGAAGATGCTTCTGCTCATGGCACTTTGGGACGTAGTTTAATGGCTGTTGTGGTGTTAGGTCAACAAGGGGACTCCATGATCTTGGAGGTCTCTTCCAACTGAAGCAATTCTGGGACTAGAAGAAACATCTGTGAAACATTACCACCCGGCAGCATTAGAAACTTAGCTGGAAGCTAAGGTTTAAAGACTGTCATTGAAGACAGCTGTTTTCCCTTTAGAGGCAGTCTAGAGGAAAGAAACAGAGATGGTCAAGGGAAATCTCTGCAAAACTGTCAAAATTAGTCTGAACAGAAAAATACCGAGATGAGGTATGATGATTCTTCTCATGTGTAAAAGGGAGTTGTGCACAGTAAGGAATAAAATCTCTTCTGTTGTTTTTTGTTGTTTTGTTGTGTTTTTTTTCCACTGGGGACAATGTAAGAAGTAATGGACTTGTAGTCCATCAAAGATGACTGTGGGACATGTTTGAAAAAAAAAAAATGACAACTTTGAAGACAAATCTGCAATAGAGTAGATTGTCTGGGGAAGAATGCACTCTCCATCACTGGAGATTTTTTTTTTTAAGAGATTAGATGAAGATAAGTCTTAGATGGTATGATGTGTTATCAGACCAGATGTTAGTTACCAGACCAATAGGATTATTTAGAGCTTATAATTATTTTCCCTGTACATCCAATGGCAATTTATTTACATTCTATCACTTTCTACTCAATGTCTGTGGAAAATTTCCTAGGCATCAGCCTGAAACTACCACAGGTGGTTAGTTATAAGTGATTTTGCCTTTCAAGATTTGATCTATGATACTATGGAAATAACACTAACCTCCTTTGTAACACACTTTCACATCTGCTGTTAAAAAGCCAAGCATTACATTCAGATCCAGGGATGAGATAAATTAAGAAGCAGTGAGAAATTCACTAGAAATGCTTCTTTTTGATTTGAACATATTGTAATCCATTACATTTATAAGAAGGATTTTAACAGACAAATAGGCAGACATGCATGGAGGGTATGATTTGTATAACTCATTTCTCTAAATGCTAAGGCAAAAAGACTAAAATGAACTTCCTGCAGAGTTTGAGTATCTCCACTGCCAGCCTATAAATGAGATAAAGATGATATTTTCCCTGCTCTTTTCTAAACTTTCTTTATACTCACCTGCAGGTGTTTTTTTGGAGCTTCTTCCTTAGCTCATTAGTAATATCACCTCCTTCATTTGCAGATAATGTGAGGTGAGGGGAATCCAGCTTTCAATCTTACTATGCTGCAGCATCTAAGCTGAAAAACTCTATCAAGCACCATTTTTTAAAGTATTCTGAGAATTTTGTAAGTGGCAGTGCTAACTGCTAATGAAACTGTTAACACATATAAAACCAAAACTACATAGAAATCACAGTTTTAAATTTCTCTGTAATCATTGGCAGATGATTGGTTACTCATGAATTAATGAGCCTTCTGAGTTCATAACTGAGATAACAGTTAGAATTGTGCGTTTATTCTTTTCAATTTCCTTGGGTTTTTTGGCTGGTTGGTTGTGGTGTTTTTTTTAACAAAGAAAGGATTGGTGCAGGGTTTTATTACTTTTACTTACAAGATACTAATTCAGGGGCCAAGTTATGACAGCTTTACTTCTCTGTGTCTTTCACTTTTGAAAAACTATTTGAACAATAAAGAATTATTCAGTGAAATTAGATCAGATTTTGACCAATGTTTTTGAATTATTTATGTTTACCTTTGTAACATTTTTGCCATGACAATGAAATCTCTGTGATATGCAACATTTCAAAGGGATGCTAATATTAGTTTAGCTCTTGGTTCCAAAATAAAGGTTATCTATTTGTTGCAAATTAAGACTGAAGTTTGAAAAGTGAAGTTAAAGCAAGATCCACAGTTTAGCTTGTACTAAATAAATCACCCTAGGGCACTCTGGAGGTAGAAAATATCATTCATATGTCAACTGTTATTGTTGGGGGAAGGATGAAAGAAAAAAAATATATACTCAAGAGCATAGGGCACTATTTAATCTTAGTTGTGAATTTTCTTAGTTTAATGGGCTGAATTTCTCAACAGAACATAAAAAATAGCAGAAACAGAGACAGTTTTAAACTTCTTTCCATGTTCTTCATCTAGCTTATCCTCCAGTCTGTTTTACTGACTTGATGTAACATGAATGAAAAATCTAATCTGCAGAATTTAGCAGTGTACGTTGGATTAACAACAATAACAACAAAATGTTGACATTCTATCCACTAGTATTTCTGAGCATCTCAGACAGGAAGCCAGAACAGAGGAATGTGTCAGACACCAAAAGAATTGAAAAAAGTTGTTTAGCCAGCTTGGCCGTTTAAAGGTACCTGAGAGGTTTTCCTTTGTGGTGAAGCATCTAGCTTCATAAAATTGCTGCTGTCTTCTGGCAATGGATATGTCCGCTGGGCACTTCTCAAAAACTACAGTAAGACTATCTAACTGTAGTTGGAATGCTTCTAATAAAAATAATTTTCACATTTGACACCACTTGAAATCATATTTTTTTTAACCAATATTTCTGTCTCCCAGTCATGGCTTTATTAGCCATTCTGAAGAAACACAACATGAATCTATCCTATTTCATTAACATCCCCTGCCTGTGCTGAAGTTAGAATCATAGAATCATTAAACATTTTATTCTGTATACTTACCTTAAACCTCTTAGTAACAAGATATAGGTAGGAAACTAGTGAGAGAAACATGCCTAGCTTCCCTGCACTTGTGGTAATATTGCTTTCAACTTTAGGGTTAGACTGCCAGTTTGAAAAGGAGGACAGAATTCAAACTAATTCAATCCATTGTGCTGCATAATTGGTGTTTGCATGAAAAGCTTCTTTAAAAAATGTAAGTTTTTGCTTTCCAAGAATAATAGAAGTCTGATCATAAGCACGGTGGATTTCTGTGCACATAAACTTATTCACAACACCCAAGGCCTTTATTAATAAGTATCAAATTTAGAGAGCATGGACATGAATATTTGGAAACAACTTTACCTCCCTAAGGACATTTTACTGTCAAGATGCAAATGTCCACTGGCCTTAGGTACTATGTACCTTGAGGTACTATGTACCTTGATATCAGCTAAACTCTGAGGTTTCAGAGTAACATTTTTTAGACTTGGAAAAACAACATATTAACTAAATAATTCAGAATCAGATTATAAATATTTTCTTTAGAAGAACAAGTAAACACATACAGTAATACCAGGTAAAAAAGAATACTTACTATCTGACAGAAAAGTTGTGAAGGCTCAAACCCTTGAAGTGTTCAAAGCCAAGCTGGATGGGGCAATATGGTCTAGTACGAGGTATCACTTCCTATAGCAGTGTGTGGAACTAGATGATCTTTCAGGTCTCTTCCAACCCAAATGATCTATGTTTCTATAATGTGCAAATATTTCACCTGCCTTAAATGTATTAAGAATTATGTGTGTTCATTTGCTTGTTTTTCATCCCTATGCCTCTGTTTCCCCCAATGCTGTATTTCAATTGAGGACATCATTTAGAACTTGGACAAAGATGCTTACTTTGTGTGAACTTCACTAAATATTATGCCTGAGAAGGTAAAAATTACGATTCAGGTTTATAAAAGATGAATTTCATCTCACTGACATTTCTAGAGCAATTTAATGTTTTGGAAATTATTGTACTTTCCTTATTACATTATGTCTATATTACTAAAAATGCCCATGTTCTCTTATCATTCAAGCTCTTTAACATGGTTTAGTTGATTAGGTAGTGTTGGATGATAGGTTGGGCACAAAGATCTCAAAGGTCTCTTCCAACCTGGTCTATTCTATTCTATTCTATTCTATTCTATTCTATTCTATTCTATTCTATTCTATTCTATTCTATTGGAATGGGCTGCCCAGGGAGATGGTAGAGTCACCATCACTGAAGGTGTTTAAGAAGAGACTGGATGAGGCACTTGGTGCCATGGTTTAGTTGATTAGATTGTGTTGGATGATAGGTTGGACTCAATCTCAAAGTTCTCTTCCAACCTGGTTAATTCTATTCTATTCTATTCTATTCTATTCTATTCTATTCTATTCTATTCTATTCTATTCTATTCTATTCTATTCTATTCTAT
The DNA here is from genome assembly GCF_014839835.1 of Dryobates pubescens. Taxonomy (NCBI): domain Eukaryota; kingdom Metazoa; phylum Chordata; class Aves; order Piciformes; family Picidae; genus Dryobates; species Dryobates pubescens. The sequence continues at coordinate 129,285,371 of NC_071657.1, read as the reverse complement.
TCTATTCTATTCTATTCTTCATAAGAGAACATGAAGATAGAAAGACAGACCTAATTACATCTTTCACATAAGGGAAGTTTGGGACTTAGCTGTTCTCTTTATTGAGAAATGTAGGTGGGTGTTTCTAACTCCTGACAGTAGTGTGGATTAAATTTGTTTTGAGCAATAATCTCTGTTTGACGAAGGCAGACATTAATGAATATCATGCGCCAATTATTGTTATTTGTCCATGCAGCTGCCTGTCAGAAATTTCAGGTTGCTATTTAGCATAAAAAATTGCATTATATACTATGACATATAAGCTTTACTTGGACTGTATATAGAGCACATCTATGTGCCTATCACACAGCTTTAGTAGAAATAAGGATAATTAAACTAAGTGCATAAAATGTAATATAAATAGCCAGAACAGTATCTTCAATCTTTAGGTCAGTCTTCTTTAAGAGAAGCCAGCTCTGACCTCCATGTATCTATAGAACAGAAGTGCTTTTTTCCACTGTGCCAAAATAAGTTTCCTTAACTAGGTTTGCCAGCTGCCTTGGAGAAAAGCGAGATGGCAATATGTTCATGGTTCCTATCAGGAACTGGTAAATTTTCTCAACAGCAGTGTTTCTTTAAATTGAAGATCACAGTTCCTCAGAATTTGTCCACCACCAAGGTATGTTTTAGGAAAAGAATTGTAATGTGTTGTGTTTATCAGACTCTCCAGTCTCTGCAGTCTGTGCCTCCACTTTGACTAAGGCCACGTGTGCAGCAGAACAGAAGATTACTTGTCACATGGTAACATTGTTTGGGTTTCACTTAGATTCACTGAGTGAGAGTCAGAAACTGCAACACGTTTTTGTGAAGCAGTATTGTCTTGGGGAGTTATCACAATGTGAGCACTACAGTTTAGCCTTTTGATTATTTTTTTCACTTCCACCAGTTACATCTGGTATGTAGACACAGAATACAGTTATGGCACTGCAGAGATGAGGTCTGTTTGTACAAATCCTTTAAGCCGGGAATATATCACCATTATTCAGTCTCACAGATTAGTTTTTCATTGGCTCTATGAAAGGAATTTCTGATTGCAGACAGGCTGGGCCAGCTGAAATTTGTGGTGCACTGAAGCAACATAGAGGGAATGAGCCAGAAATAGAGCAGAAATTCCTTTCCAATTTAACTTGTGTATATGCTTGCTGCTTACTTATCTTTCTAGATAATTTGTATGCACTGAAATAACATGAATGTGTCTCTAATAATGTATAATGTATCTCTAATCTTTATAAACCTTATTTAATCCTTGTTTGAGATTAATGTTTTTAATTTAATTAGAAACAGATTTCCTTTCCTCACCCTCCTCAATGGCAAGTTTTTTTGAAGTACTGTCAATCTTTCACCAGCCTTCAGGAAAGCACTTAGCACAATAAGGATTTTTTTTTCATCTGACAGCTCTATACATCAATTGTAACAGCATTTCTGAAACTTGCTCAGAGTTTCACAAGTAATTAAACAGGAAAAAAAAAAGGCAGGACTATTTCAATGGAAATTTTGTGTACTAACTGCCTAGTTTTGTCAGGAAGTTAGCATAGTATTTCACAACAACTATAGATGTATTTCAGGTCACTCACTGCATGCATTTTATTGCATGTATTTTATATCATTAGAAGCATAAACTATGCCTCATGGGGAACCTATAGTCAAAGGATTAGCATAGTTTTTAACTGTAAATCACTCTTCAAAGAGGCTTGTACCACAGCACCATTTTTCTCAGTTTCTACTTTGCAGAAGAGAGGAAACACTAATTTCCTTTTACACTTTGCTGTTCTGATAGATAACTTTCCTACAACTGTAAAACAATGTAAGAAGTAGAGAACAGTCAACATTTGTTAGTAACACTGCTAATGTTCTATTACAAATAGTGCAAAAATTGTGTATGATGCTTTTCAGGTCACTATGAAACAGTGCCTCAATAACTGATCACTTGTAGGGCAGGGATGAAAAAAAAAAGGTAAAATCAACCCTTCTGTGAGTAGTCATGCGTAACTAATAGCATCACTTCATGCCAATGTACCTGCAGGTGGCTTCAGCAGCAGGAATTACTTTCCAATGCCATTGAAAATGCATGAGCTGAAAGCGAGTCCATTCATTCATTCAAAGCTACTGTGGCTCTGCAAAGCTGTCACGGGTAGCCAGTAAAGTTACTCATATAAGTGTGGTGTTCCTCTTGGAGTTTAACTTCATCTGCAAGAGGAAAATAAACCAGTGGTGGATTAATTTCCCTGTTACAGGTAGTATTTTTCATGTGTGATAGTAATGAGGTGGTCATGTGGCTTCTAGAAGACAACTGCTCACTGCTTTTTCCTTCAGACCATGCAAAGGTAAAGTGAGGAATGAAAGCTTTATTTTCTTACATCCTCTTGTTGCAATAAGCACACATGATTAAATGGATCTGTGGAAAACCTCTTTGATTTAGAATTAATTAACTGGAATTTCTACCACAAACGTGTAAACCAGGAATACTCCCATTTGTTGTATGATTTCTTTCCTATTTAAATTGCCAATGTATCAAGTAGGTAGATTCTTTGTCTTAGTCCTAGGTGTTAAAGCATTATTTACAAAGGGTGGGTACATACTCTGTGTTCAAAACTGTACAAACAAAACAATGAAAATGACTGCCTTAAAAGCCTGAGAGATGAAAATTAGTTAAGAAAGGCTGGATAGATTCAAACAAAAAAAGTCAAAAAGGATGTGGTAAAGCAGTGTCTGTCAGCCCCTTATACCACCTCCCTGGGCAGCCCATTCCAATGACCAATCACTCTTTCTATGAAGAACTTCTTCCTAACATCCAGCCTAAATCTCCCCTGGCACAGCTTGAGACTGTGTCCTCTTGTTCTGTTGGTGGTTGCCTGGGGGAAGAGACCAACCCCCATCTGGCTACAACTTCCCTTCAGGTAGTTGTAGAGAGCAATAAGGTCTCCCCTGAGCCTCCTCTTCTCCAGGCTAAGCAACCCCAGCTCTCTCAGCCTCTTGTCATAGGGCTTGTACTCCAAACCCCTCACCAGCTTTGTTGTCTGCTGTTTATCTCTTTCACTATTGTAGTTCACATAATTCCCCTACCTCTGATTTTCTTTTCATCTTAGTATAACCTGACTCCTTTCAGTTTTGTTGAGTTACTGCATACGCAATTAATTTCCTTATGCTCTTTCTTCTGTCTACATTGACCTAAAAAGATTTTTCATTCAGGTCATGGTAGATAATATAGCTGGTTACTTAAGACAATTTTGGACTCTACAGTACTTTGAACTATTATTACTAATAAGTTGATCAAGAGAGCATAAGAACTCAAGACCAGACAAGGTGGTGTATGCTGTATAAGGTCTTAATGCACTGTGCCAGTTGTAGTTTAAATATATATAGCTGTGGACAAGAAAAAAAGAATTATTTGTGTGTAAGTAAGTGGGAGGCAGAAAAGAACAAAAAGAGAGTATGATTACCACTTTGAAATAGAGGCAGGAAAAGGAAGCTCCTAATAATGGGAGTTGTAAATCTTGAGAATGTGGTTATAAAAAAAAAAAAACAACCAACAAATCCAAACAGCAATGACTATGAAATTTGAGGAAAATGAACTTAATTCTCTCCTCCCTTCCTTCAAAGGCAATTCTAGTCCTAAAAGGTGAAAAGAATATTGATATGAAACACCATGTAAAAAGAAAAGCTCTAAAATGTATGGCCCAGATCATGCCATTTTCTCAGGAATACATGCACTTTCTCTCTGGGTGAAACAACTGTATCAGTGAGGGCCAGAATCTTGCAGCTCACATTGAACAATAGAAAGAAGAGGACAAACTGTGAAGTGTGAAATAAGGAGCTTCCAGAAGCAGCAGCGGTGTTGGATCGTGTAAATAAAACATGATGACACTTGTTTGGACAACCACTGATGCTGAATTAATTGTGAATTAGAAGCTTAGAATACACTCTTGCATTGTCCAAACAACATCCCAGCATGCTTACCCTCCAAAGCGTTGCTTTCTTGTATCTGCTGTGTCACCTTCAGTAGCAGTGGTTGGCAGCTGTGGTATTTTAGTAACATGAAAACAGTGTCTGTTCTCTACTCTGGTATGGTATTCCCCTAAGGAAACCTGGAGTTAGGCAGTAGTGTAAGAATGGTCTCTTCATTCATATATAGACAGGTCGGTGAATTTTTATTAGCAAGAACTTTCACGGGAAACAAATGTGATATTCCTGTAAGTGCATTCATAAATGAAAACTGTTCCTGAAGCCATTTTAAAACTAGTGTTCTGACAGGTAATACAGGAGGGAAGGAATTAGGCTATTGGAAAGGGGGAAGACCAAAAATTCATAAAGACTGTGCAGAAAATCATACCACAAATATCTCCGCTCTATCAATTATTTATATAGGTTTGCATCACTACAAGTGGAAAAGGGATTTACACCTCTAATATCCTGAATCAGCAATCCAAACACTGACTTCTGGAAAAAAGGAAGCATCATATTTCTCCCTCTGTTTTTGCTGAGCAAACCTGGTGGAAGAATTCAAGTCCCAGAGCAATATGTATCCTCCACAAAACCAGCATGTTCCAAATAGGTTGATTTTTACCTTTGTATCTTTTACGGGCCTAACACGTAAAGGGCTAATTCACAGACATCTTGCATTGGAAGCCTGAGATTTGTACTGCTGGATAGTCTTTCAACCAGATATGGGACTCCTAGAACTGGAGTTTGTGTGGTTTAGTTCTTCCTTTTTCCCCTCAGTTGTTTGCTGGTGTCATGACTTCAACCAGCAACTAAGCCCAACCCAGCTACTTCCTCACTGCCCACAGTGGGATGGGGGAGAGAACTGGAAAAGTAAACAAGGGAAAACTCATGCCTTGAAATAAAGACAGTTTAATATGTAAAGCAAAATCCACACATGCAAGCAAAGCAAAACAAGGAATTAATTCCTCGTTTCTCATTGGCAGGAGGGTGTTCAGCCATCTCCAAGAAAGCAGGGCTTCACATAACGGCTACTTGGAATGTCATCACTCCAAATGCCCCTCCCTTTCTCTTCCCCAGCTTTTGTTGCTTAGCATGACACCATATGGTATGAGATATCCCTTTGGTCAGCAGGGGTCAGCTGTCTCATCTTTGTCACCTCCCAAGTTCTTGTTCACTGCCAGCCTACTCACCGGTGGGGTGGAATGAGAAGCAGAGAAGGCCTCGACTTTGTGTAAGAATTGCTCAGCAGTAACAAAAACATGTTATTGTTATCAAAGCTGTTTTCAGCATAAATGCAACACGTAGTCCTATACTGTAAAACTACTGAATAAAATTAACTCTATCCCAGTCCAAACCGGTACACTCTGCACCCCTAATTCCATACCATTTACATAATTCTCAGGTCCCACACTATCCGATACATCTTCATTAACATCCCCCTCTCCCTTCCCATGGACCATTCATAGAAAATGTCCAGAAATGTACACAAAATGTCCATTGAGTTCATTTAGTCCATGGCTCTTCCATCTCTTTTGGTGATCACTCAAAACCATCACTGCTCAAACCATTAAAAATGGAAAGCTCCTTGGTCATGTAAATTGGGCAGTATACTAGATGCCTCCTAGGCCTACATGAAATTTAAACATGGCTTTCTGGAAGACAGCACTTTTTTAGTCTGTGCTTCTGCATTCAATGCAGAGTTGACTAGTTCACTCATAGACATACTAAATTACCTACTAATTGAAATAATAAAGCACAAAGCAACAGCAACTTATTTTGACTAGTGAATGCCATCTTCATACGACAAAGAGGAAAAGTATAGAATAGGATCTTATTTAAGAATATAATTATTTGAACAGTGACAGAGAGCAAATATGTTCCACTGTTCACAGAGAAGTTAAGCAAAAGAAAAATTATATTTCCTGAATATATTATTCAATGAAAATTTATTCACTCAAATCCCTCTACATTAAGGCTCCTAATTTTTCCAGCACATTTGACAAATAGCTTCAGTTCATTTAAGTCATGCCTGGGTGTTACTGTAAAGCCTCCAGCAACATACAGTTGAAGTGGGAAGAAGTGTAAATACTCACAGCAGCTGCCATATCAAAAAGCAATCATGATTCTCATCGAAACAAGCTGAGCTCCTTAAAAGAATGTTAACCAGCACTCTTCAGACAGATCATCTCACTGGAGACAATGAACAGCGAGTCCTCTACTGTTTGCAGTCTCTGAACAGATCATTTTCAAATAAATTATTTTTAGACTAAATAAAAATAAGACATAGAATCATAGAATCAGTAAGGTTGGAAGAGACCTCAAAGATCATCAGGTCCAACCTGTCACCCAGCACCTCATGACTACTAAACCATGGCACCAAGTGCCATGTCCAATCCCCTCTTGAGCACCTCCAGGGACGGTGACTCCACTGCCTCCATGGGCAGCCCATTCCAACAGCTAACAACTCTCTCTGTGAAGAACTTTCTCCTCACCTCATGCCTAAACTTCCTCTGGCACAGCTTGAGACTGTGTCCTCTTGTTCTGGTGCTGGGTGTCTGGGAGAAGAGATCAACCCCCACCTGGCTACAACCACCCTTCAGGTAGTTGTAGACAGCAATAAGGTCTCCTCTGAGCCTCCTCTTCTCCAGCTCCCTCAGCCTCTCCTCACAGGGCTTGTGCTCCAAGCCTCTCACCAGCTTCATTGCCTTTCTCTGGACATGTTCAAGAGTCTCAATGTCCTTCTTAAACTGAGGGGCACAGAACTGGACACTGGACTCAAGGTGTGGCCTAACCAGTGCTGAGTAAAGGGGCACAATGACTTCCCTGCTCCTGCTGGCCACACGATTTGTGATGCATGCCAGGATGCCATTGGCCTTCTGATAAGTTTTGCAAGTTTATCGTGTTTGCATAGGTACTGACTGTGGGTTGTTGGACGGAAACACCCTAACCAGTCTTATTAAACACTATCTGAAGTTTTCCTAGAAGTTAGAAATATGTCTTCCATAACAGACATAACCTTTTCTATGCAAGCTTCCTAATGTGCTCTATATAACCATCTCTGATGAGGGAAGTATGCAGAAAATAGACAGCTATGTTCTTGATCTGGCTGTTGAACATGAAATTGCTGGCTATTTACATAACCTCAGGAACATGAAAAAATATCTCAGCTTTGTGTTGGGTGGCATAGACCTGCCTTTGCTCATCCAAAGGAGAAAATATTTCAGTGGACTGTAAGGCTGCTGAGTCTGAGCTGTGCAAACTGTACTAACACAAATGGAATTCATTTAACAGTAGGCAGAGACACAGCAGTCTAAGGAAAGGCTTTTGTTGTTCAGATAATCATAGCTTAAATTATTCCCTATTGAACCAGATACTCTGTCAGGTGGGAGCAACAAGAGTGAGTGCATTTTTGTAAACTTTGGAAGACAAATATTTCCTACTAGATTAGAGTATCTATGATAGCAAATTCTGCAATCCCTTATCTCCCTTGGAAACAGATCCACAAAAGTTTGTAAACTTTCTTTACATTTTTAATTTCTTATTTAAATCAGTTGGAATTTATATCCTTTTACAGCAGTTAAGTATGTATATGAATTTATGGAACTGGTCATAATTCTAAATGCACAGTCTGACCTGGAGTTCTTCTTGCTTTGTTCTTTAAAACACCTAGTAAGGAACAACTGTATTTGTGACAAGGCAGCACAGGCATGACCATACAACAAACCAGTACTTGTGACATCTATTCTGTATATATTTCTTCTATAGGATAAAGGCTGTTTATTAAAGCATATGCAAAGGTTGCATGCAGAGGCAAAAGAAAACAAAAGATTTATTCTCTGCTTCCCATAAGCAGGCAATGTCAAACCACATCCTGGGAATTAGGGCTTCAGTATCCACAGCAGTTGCTCCAGAAGACCAACATCATGACAATGAATGCCCTCCCTTTTCCTCCTTTCTATTAGGTTTTATTGATGAGCAGATGTCATACGGTATGTAACATCCCTTCACTAGCACTACCACATACAAACCACTGTATATAAGGCAGGTTCAGTTTCAGGTTTTTAAATGACATGAAGCTCAATCTTAATATGCACTGAGGACACCGGAATGCAGGGCTAGGGTCTCGTTTATCCCCTGCCTTTCATGACAGCGGGGGAGCAACTCAGCACCTTCAGAATGAAATCAACATACACTTCAATGATTATTAGTTTCACCTAGAAAACAGCAGACTTGTATACATGTTTAACATTCTGTTCTATTATGCAGGATTTCAGCATATGGTTACTGACATTCAGCCATTCAGCTGCATGAGTACAGGGTTGAGCAAGAAAACTTATTAGCTTCAGTAATCACACACAAACAGTTCATGGCCAGAGCTGAGCTGCTGCTCTAATTCCACTGCCCCTAGCTGAGACTTCACCTTAAACTGACATTTGAGAGAAAAAGCAAGAGGAGATCAATTTGCCTGCTACTATGATGTCTAATTAAAACACCGCATGTGCCGAGAGACTTGTCACAGTTTGTTAAACCATTGAAGTAGTTGCTGGCAGTAACTCCGTTTTACAGGAAAATCCTGCTTCAGTTGAAGCCCATTAAAATGTTTTTTACCAAAAAAAAAATAAAATTTCAAATTTTAATCTGGAAATCCTATTAGCTTCTGTATGGGTGTTATGTTCTTTAAATGCAGATACAACTGTTAATAAACCTCTTTACTCTTTGCAAAGCACATTACAGTTTTCCCAGTAGTGTCTAATTTATTTAATTTCCTACAAGTGGTATATCTGATCTGAGTGTGATCATATTCTCCTGACAGAATTATAGAACAGGTTTTCAGATTTCTAATAGTTTTAGTTTCCTATACCAGAAGCAATGTGAGTGCCACATCTAGTCCTATGTGAGTACTACATCTATTCCAAACAGGTGGGCTTTGAAATTTGACCTAAATTTGGGAATCCAAGAGATTTTAATGGTTTGAACTGTAGTCTGAACTATATGAATCTTTCATAATTTGTCTTAAGAGCATGTCCCAAGTTCAAAAGAGACATCACACAAGTCTAAAAATATCCACAAACTCCCATACCAAAATCTCATCATGAGAAGTACTACATTTTATTTGGATTCTCAATGCATACTGAAATTACTAGTTGATCATGATGGTGCAGTCTGCCAATTACATTGATGTATCTTGGATTCTGCAAAAGACATTGTTTTATTAGGCAAATCATTTTTTTCAAGTCACCTAGGATAGTAATAGGAATATTATGCTGACAATTAGCAGATTACTGTTCCACAGATCAATAGCATTCAATATAACCTACAGCTCAGGATAACAGAAGACAAGAATGACTCACTAGAGAAAGATTAAGACATTTTTAAAGGTAACTTTAACAACTGAGCAAAAGGGATACTGATCCCTTATGCCTGAAGGTAACTCTGTTGCATCATTTGAAATGACCTAGGGAACTTGAGACATCCTTGTGTGCCTGCCAGGTACAACACGGGATTATGGAAGTATACATGCTTCTGGACTGGAGGCTGGAGGGATAGTGGGATGCCCAAGGGCACATCAGAAATCATTAAGTGCATGTTTGCAGCTGAATCAAACACAAAGAGAGACTTTGTCCCAAAGGATTCTGCTTTCATACTGAAGCAGAACCAAATTGCACGTTACTCATTTAAACAGAGTGCAGAGAGAAATGCATGGAATTCATAACACAATTTCAAATCACATTTGAAGAGAGTGACTTCAACTTTTTAAGCATGCTGCTTAGTGCAGTGAAGTATGATTATTAAGGAAATTCATTACAATGATTTAATAATCACTTTACAAACTATCATTTAAATGTTCCTTATTTCCATCTTCAGCTGTAACCAGCTAGACATAGAATCATAGAATCAGTAAGGGTGGAAGAGACCTCAAAGATCATCAGGTTCAACCTGTCACCTAACACCTTATGACTACTAAACCATGGCACCAAGTGCTATGTCCAATCCCCTCTTGAACACTTTCAGGGTGTTGAACTTCCTCCCTGGGCAGCACATTCCAACCGCTAACAACTCTCTCTGTGAAGAACTTTCTCCTCACCTCATGCCTAAACTTCCTCTGGCACAGCTTGAGACTGTGTCCTCTTGTTCTGGTGCTGGTTGCCTGAGAGAAGAGCCCAACCCCCTCCTGGCTACAACCTAACCTCCCTTCAGTAGTTGTAGACAGCAATAAGGTCTCCCCTGAGCCTCCTCTTCTCCAGGCTAAACAACTCCAGCTCCCTCAGCCTCTCCTCATAGGGCTTGTGCTCAAGGCCTCTCACCAGCCTCATTACCTTTTTCTGGACACATTCAAGAGTCTCAATGTCCTTCTTAAATTGAGGGGCCCAGAACTGGACACAGTACTCAAGGTGTGGCCTAACCAGTGCTGAGTACAGAGGCACGATGACTTCCCTGCTCCTTCTGGCCACACTATTCTTGATGCATGCCAGGATGCCATTGGCCCACCTGGCCACCTGGGCACACTCCATAAAACAAAATGTTTAAAGTGTTTTAGTGGTCAGCCTCAAGCAATTTTCTACAGCTTTGCAATGCTGCTAATTAAACCAAAGTTTTTAATATCTCTGAAATGTATTTAATATGTTCTGTTGTGTGGGGGTTTTTTTGTTGTTGTTGTTTTGTTGGGTCTTTTCCCCCCTTACAAGTACCCCCAGAGTACTAAAACACTACAAGTAAAATGTGGAAGTCAAATAATTCTTTTTATTCCACATTTATTTTCAGTAAGAAGCTACTGGATTACAATGCTGGACAGACAATAGGTTTCATTAATCAATTTGCATAACAATGGAACAAGAAGCATGATCACTATATTCCCTCTGGTTCCTCAAAAGTCTCTCTTGTATAATTTATCATAACAATTCTCAAATATACATATATATTTAAAATTAAGTCAGATTCAGAGTTTATTTCATAATTGCTAGTATCTGCAGCTTTAAAGGAGTCAATAAAATAGAGCTAAACATCAAGATGCATAGTTACTTTTCAGACATTCTCATCTTCCAAATAATACAACTCATTAATCTAATTCCATTATAATCAATTTCATGACTGTGTTTGAACCTTGAAACAATATTTCCAAGAAATTTTCCCTTACTTTTGTACTTTTTATTTATCAGGTGATTCCTAGATGAAGGAGTAACTAGGTATGACATATACCTTTGAAACGTGGCCAAGACAACTGATGCAGAGATAGCAATCATTGTAGGTCTAACAGCCCTGGAGACAATAGATGAATCTTCCCCTTCAGGCAGGAGTCTCTTTACTACTTCCCAAATTAGAGGAAGTGCAGTCACATGAACCCAAATAACTCTTACTTAAAAATGGATTTGAAAAATTCACCGTTTGTGCACAATGGTGACTCCTCCAGAGTCACGTTGTCCCCTGCGGATGCTCCTGAAGCTGCCAGCTTCATCCTCTGCCAAGTTTGGTTCTGTTTTATTAGCTTGACACATTGCATGATGACAGTCTCAAGCCTTGTGTGTTTGAATTCTATCTTTCAACATATTGCTTCAGGCTTGCTCTTTCTAGCTTCCCATCAGGTGCTGTCATTTTCCAGTAGTCAGCTGTGTAGAAGTACCCTCTATGCTTACCTAGCACACGGTAGGACCTGTTTACATTAAAGAAAACTACAGCAGCTACAAGAATAATGATGACCTGCTTCCTAGCAGACCTTTTGCATAGAAGTGAACTGCATAAATAAAAGCCTACTCAGAAACTCAAGATATTACATTAGGGCTTTGTCTCAAAGAAATTCTGTTAATTAAGTGGCTTCTCACAATAAATGAAAGATAGGTGCCTTGACTAACTTTATGTCAACAAAGATGGATATTATAGTACAGTGCTGTGTAGTGCAACTTAGAAGAAAATTAATGACTTCTGGTTAAAAAACTGAGTACATAAGCACTGAAAGAATCACATCATGTTCCAAGATACTTTTGTTTTTGATGTACTCATGTAATTCTAGTAATTAATAATTCACTAGAAAATGCAGCCAAGAAATGTATGGCTGAGTAATGTGATTTCACAGTGATACTTTCCTATGAGATCTCCCATTTTTATAGAGTAATGTGTTTCTTTTACAACTAAGCACTAGTTTTGAAAAGTTATTAGCTGCTATCTCACTTTGCATAAGTTTCTGAAAGTTAACATTTCAGCTGTGAAGGGAGAGACGATATGATGCCCAATTACAGGACAAGGGGTGATGGATGGAAATTGAGGCATAAAAAGTTCCACGGAAAGGGGAGAAAGAATTGTTTCAATGTGCAGGGTGGACTATTAGGGGACCAGTCAAGATTTGGGAGTAAAACAAAAGGCTAAATTGTTGGGGAAAATGCACTATCTATTATTTGATTCTCACTAAAAAATATATTGCTAGTCACTCCTGAAAAGTTTAACGCTGCTTATTTTTAACAGCTACCCAGAAATTGTGTTGAATTCACAATTGCAGTTCTGATCCAGGCTGGAAATTCAGTATGAGATGCCTATTGTTATACCAAGTTGAATACAGCCTATCATTCCTGCATGACAACTTTTTGTGTCCAGGTCCAGTTTTGTTCTACCTTGAAAGAAGAAAATGGATTTTGCTCATCTGCCTTGCAGGCACTCGCTCTATATATAAATATATATGCATATATATAATGAGGAAACAGTGCAAATGGACCAAAACCAGTTAGTTACACAATGCTTTTTATCTGTATGTTGCTGAGACAATAAAGGATGACAAGTAGAAGGCCTGTTCAGGAGACTGATTGACAAAGTCCCTTGGGAGGCCATCCTGAAGGATATAGGAGCCCAGGAAGGCTGGACATACTTCAAGAGGGAAGTCTTAAGGGCACAGAAGCAGGCTGTCCCTGTGTGCTGAAAAACAAGTCAGTGGGGAAGGCATCCAGCCTGGCTGAATAGGGACCTTTGGCTGGACCTCAGCCTTTGGATGAGGGGACAGGTCTCTCACCAGGACTATAAAGATGTAGTAAAGCTATGCAGGGAGAAAATTAGGAGGACCAAAGCACAGTTAGAACTCAACCTAGCAACAACTGATAATAAAAAATGTTTCTATAAATTCATTAACAACAAAAGGAGGACTAGGGAAAAAAATCTCCATCCTTTGTTGGAGGCAGAGGGAAACATAGTGACTAAGGATGAGGAGAAGGCTGAGGTGCTCAATGCCTACTTTGCCTCAGTCTTTAGCAGTGGATCCAGCAGTTCCCTGGACACCCAGACTCGTGAACTAGGAGTCAGGGAGGGGAATAAGAATGAGGTCATCACAATAAATGAGGAAGTGGTCACTGACCTGCTACACTGCTTAGATGCACACAGGTCTGTGGGGCTGGATGAACTACACCCAAGGGTGCTGAGGGAGTTGTCAGATGTGCTGGTCAAGCCGCTATCCATTATTTACCTGAAGTAAATAATGGCTAACTGGGGAGGTCCCAATGGACTGGAGGGTAGCAAATGTAATGCCCATCTACAAGAAAGGAAGAAAGGAGGATCTGGGAAACTATAGACCTGTCAATCTGACCTCATGCGACAGTTTAGGCTGGGTGCCTGCTGCTACTGCCACATAAGTTATACCTCTGGTGTCCCAAGTATCCAACCCAGTAAGGTGGACACAGGAACAGCATATTTCATACCCATAAATCCTGACCCTATAATTCACCTGCAAAGTCATTCTCTTCCTCTTTCTTCCCTCTCTGTTCCTGGGGGAGATGCTCCCTATCGGGTAACAGTAGGGGAGTATCTCAAGGCATGTTAGGCCTGGCTAGACCTAATGCCAGAAGAAGAAGAGGGGGGTATAGTCTCAGACCTGACCAGCCTGAGATTAGCTTAGCAGTAGGGGGGGTGGAAGAAAGAACCCTGGGGAATTTTGGGTAGACTCTCAGGTGGGGAGAAGGGAAGTGTTGAAGGCCTTTGGGTGTAGTGTAAGGGACCCTGACAAACACCAATTACTTTTCCATTTAAACTTTCCATCATTATCCAATCCATTTGTGTGAGTGTCAGTATTGTGTCCCTCTTGTGGCAATAGAGGATCTGTCTAGCTCTAAACCAGTACACCTCAGTACCAGGGAAGGTCATGGAACAGATCATCCCAAGCACCCAGGGGGCTCAAACAACCAGGGGATCAGGCCCAGTCAGCATGGGTTTATGAAGGGCAGGTCCTGCCTGACCAACCTGATCTCTTTCTATGACAGGATGACCTGACTGTTGGATGAGGGAAAGGCTGTGGATGTTGTCTACCTAGACTTCCAAAAAGCCTTTGACACTGTTCCCCGCAGAATTCTCAAGGACAAACTGGCTGCTCATGGCTTGGATGAGTGCACACTCAGCTGGATAAAGCACTGGTTGGACAAACAGGCCCAAAGAGTGGTGGTCAATGGAGTGAAATCCATCTGGAGGTCTGTTACAAGTGATGTTCCTCAGGGCTCAGTGTTGAGACCACTTCTGTTTCACATCTTTATTGATGACCTTGATGAAGACATAGAGTGTGTCATCAGTAAGTGCTGCCCAGGGAGGAGGTTGAGTCACCAACCCTGGATATGTTTAAAGGTCATTTGGATGTGGTGCTTGGGAATATGGTTAAGGGGTGAACTTTGTAGAGTAGGGTTATTGGTTGGACTTGGTGATCCTGAGGGTCTTTTCCAACCTGACTGTTTCTGTGACTCTGTGAGTGACTAAAGTCAACATGCTCTTCACTGGGTTTTCTCTGGGTACTGAAAGTGGAATATTCAGGAAGACCTTCAGTGTTTCTTCTACCCATTAATTCACAGATGGCCACAAGTCTTTTTTTTTATAAAAATTACCACCATCACAATACTATGAAAAAGTTTTGTTCTAGTTCTGAAGGACATTTGTCAGACAAATGATGATGGAATGCACTGCACATAAATCAGGAAAGAGAACACCAAGCATCAAAATGAGATATTAAATTCTCTGTTAGGGATAAGCAAGGTAACTCCTAAATCAGACATTTAGCATTGTTAGCTGTCAGGGTTCAGCTACTTGCCTTCAAAGTTTGCTTAATTTGTATCTGAATATCTACAATTTCATGACAAATAATACACAGAAGCATGACTCTATTTAGAGGACAAATTACAATGTATTGAGCTCTGCAGTAGAGTGTGCTGAAATAAAAAGGTAAAAAGAGCAGCTGTGAAGCTGTAATATTTAATACTGTAGACTTAGAAAAAGTTGATGTAGTTTACTTACAAAGCAGTTAAGCTAAAGCTTAGGAAAACATAATCAGATATGCCCAAATTATGGAATAAAATCTATTAAATTCTTCACCTTTTGAGTGTGGGGGGAAAAAGGCATTTCAAAGCTGCAGTAAACCACAGAATATATTAAGTTTGTTATTCTTTGATTTTTAAGTCTTTTCCACAATATATTGAACATTTTTTTTTTTTCAAAAGGACATCTTTTCATTATTGTTTGAAGGTGTAAGAAACATTTTCCCTTACAGAATACAGCCCTTCACTAGTAGGATTTCATGGATTGACACCATTTTACATTTCTTTCAATTGCTCAAAACTTCATAATCTTGCTGTGAGAGAAAAAAGTTGAATATCATCTGAAAATGTAAAAGATTCATACTTCAAAAAGTGTGGTGGGTTGAAGTTTCCCCCCAGCATTAACTTTGCCAGACCAACTCAGTTAGAAGCAAATGAAGCTGTGTTTACAAGCAAAATCTGCACTCTAGGATGGGATGCAATGAATATGTACAAAATACAGAGTATTTACAATATTATGCAGAAAACACAAAAATTCCCCTGGTCAGAGACCAGGGAAGCCATTCCACTGCTTCCCCTCCCCTGTCCCACAAGAGAGAAAGGAGCAGAGAGAAAGCAGTGGGTTAGACTTAACTAAACAACTCAGCCAAGGTCAGTTGACAAGCCAGTTTATCTCTCCTTGGTGAAGCAAACAGCATAGATCAGAAAAGAAGAGAGAATTGTTTAGGTACAGCCGTTTTTTTGGCAGATATTTATCCAATGAATTTGTTTAGAATAATCTTTTGTTTTCCTTTTTTGCACCCAATAGTGATTTATTTATTTTTCTATTATTTATTTATTTATTTTTCTACTTTTCTGCTCAAAATCTGTAACTAAATTTTGAAGGCATAGCCTAAAACCACCACAAAAAGGGACCACCAGCCATGTGAGACATGTTAGAAATGAAAGAGTTGTACTTATGATTGCAGGTGGGGTTTCATAAAACACTGATAAAATGGAGTCATATCAGTTTGTTTTGTTTTCTTTTTTACCTGGAGTTCTGCCTTTAAAATTGGATTTTGGTAGATAGCTGCCAGTGATCAACTCATTTACAAGTATGTAGCTGTGCTGATTGCAATGCTTTTAGGTTGTTGCTCCTTGTCTGTATTTTTTCTTTAGGGAGAGGTAGAAATTCTGTCTCACTTTCTCATGCTATATGAGATTCCTAAACCTAATCAAGAGAAGAAAAAGAGGATGTTCTTTCCAATCCTCAGTTATTTACAAAAGCTATTCTTCAATCACTATGATTTTTCAGCTTAGAAAATGGTTCTTAATATTCTGGAATAAATTAAGCCTCCTGGCAACTGGTTGTCCTTTATTTCTCTTCCACAAGACTCTCACAGGTAACAGATTTCAGGGGATCACATGCCTTATAAAGGGATTTGCACATTGCTGGCTTATATTCATCAGGCCATCAATCAACATCTCCACGTCCTTCTCCACAAGCAGCTCTCCAGCAATTCATGCCTGAGCTGTAACATTGCATGGGGTCATTTTGGCCCAAATGCAGCACTCAACACTTGACCTTGTTGAATCTTGTATTATTAGTCTCAGCACAGTTATCCAGCCTGTCCAGATCTCTCTGCAGAGCCTCCCTCATGCCCTCCAGCAGATCAGCCCACCTACCAACTTAGTGTTATGTGCAAACTTACTGAAGATGCATTCGATCTCCTCACCGAATTATTGATAAAGATGTTAAACTGAACTGACCCCAGTACTGACCGCTGGAGAACACCACTTGTAACTGGTCACCAACTGAATTTAATTCCATACACCAGCATTTTTGGGCCTGGCCATTCAGCCAGTTTTTACCCAACCAATTACACCTATAGAAGCTATGTCCACACAATTTCTCCAGAAGGATGTTGTGGGAAACTGTGTTGAAATCAGGGTAGATAATTCTTCATAGTGATGCCAGGGATAGGATAGGATAGGATAGGATAGGATAGGATAGGATAGGATAGGATAGGATAGAATTAACCAGGTTGGAAAAGACCTTCGAGATCATTGAGTCTAACCTATCATCCAACACTATCTAATCAACTAAACCACGGCACCAAGCACCCCATCCAGTCTCTTCCTAAACACCTCCAGTGATGGTCACTCCACCACCTCCCTGGGCAGCCCATTCCAATGGCCAATCACTCTTTCTGTGAAGAACTTCTTCCTAACATCCATCCTAAACCTCCCCTGGCACAGCTTCAGACTGATGAAGAATGATCAGAAAGACTCCATCAGAACTATATTAGCTTGGCTCTTTGGTCATAATGCTACCAGTTTAATTAATTCTGTCTTTTAACTAAAGACTTCTTCCAGTTATATTATATACAGTGTCAGGCTAGGTGGTTTAATTGTTGCTTCCAGGGTCAAAATCTATGAACTCCCTAACACATTATTTTAAATTGTCACAGATTTAGGCATGTTCTCAAATGCTTTTCTGTGCTGGCTTCTAAATTTTAAAGTTATTTTTCTTGCAAGTGGAAGGTTTCTGAAAAACATGAATGCTACTCTGAGAAGTAAAAAAAAAAAAAGAAAAAGTAGAATGAAGGAAAACCAAATCCTTACCAATAATACATTTGATCTTAGTTCTAGCCAGTAAACACCAGTTTTTAGAAGTCATTCCAAAGACTTTACTTTTAATTATGGATTCAGTAGAGATGCTAATATTTTTACTATGTGTGACCGTTTGAGGCTGTGCCTTTAAGGAAGGCTAAATGTTTATAAAATATTTTGTATTCTAAATGAATTTCATTGGTGGATTAAGGGGGAGGTGAGGTCTTGAGACACAGAGCGGCTGGGACTTTCGGTCAGTTTCTTTTCCTTCGCTCTCCCTTTCAGCTGGACTGCTTCTGGGCTTCTGGCCAACAGATAAGAGATACTAACTCCTTGTGACTAGGCCTTTGTCTGCCTTGCTAACTACCCTCTTCTCTTTTCTAACCATCTTTGGGGAAGAAGGGAGGTAGGGTGGTGAAGGGGGGCACAGGGGGAAGCCCCCTCTGTTGGGGGTCTGGTTTCTGATTGTGTTTATTTGCTGTATATTTCTGTATATATTGTGAAATACCTGTATATATTGTGTTATACATAATCTGTTTCCTATATATGCTTGCAAATATAGTCTGCTTTCTCCAACTGAGTTTAGTTGTGGCTTCTTACTCTGTGGGGGGAGGGAGAGTTAGGCCCTTTCTCTCAACCTACCACACTATGATTACTTTAAAAGGATAGAATAAGCAGTCCGAAGCATTCTACAAACCTAGAGATTGTGCAGAGCAGGTGATTATACAACTAGGAGTAGGCCAGCACCTATAGTCTCAGGAAGGACTCAAAAAGGAAAACATCTTTCTTTTATTTGAATGTTAGGAGTTTTTTAAAGAAGGTGATCAATCACTTTTCCTTGAGAATAGATGTTGGGTTTCTTCTCCTGTAATTCATACCAAATTGTACACTGACATTTCATTTTGCTGTTTAAAATTGTTGCAACTGAATAAAACATTTTTTTTTCTTTTGTGCTTTGTGTATTGTAAATTAATTTGTCCTGTCAGATGAATAACTCATTTGGGGAGCATAGCAAATTATTGTATACATTGACAGAGGTTTTTTTTTTAGTGCACCCATGAAAACTGAAGGGAACTGATGTAAAAGAGAAGCCCCAAACAAAACAACAAACCCCACTCCTCCCTGAACAAATAAAATAATAAACAGAGTTCAGTTCATCTCAGAAAGGGCCTCCAAGCAATGTCACGTCAGATATTGGAGAGTACTTTCACCCTTCAGGAAAGACATTTTAAATTCATTTTAGTCATTGTTCGTAATTGAGTTTAACAGCTGAAAATCCTTCAGTTGACCTCCTGTCTGTCTTTGTTTCTTCTAATACAATTGCTCAGAGAGCCAAAAGTCCATCTGAACAATTGAGAATGAAAACAACAGTATACATGGACACACAAAGGCATGCATAAATATACACACATACCTGACCACCATATATTTTATATGTACAACAGTATGTATGTTTTTTATATATACATATATAAATGCAATGTGTGTTTTCAATGTTGTTAAAATATATAAAAACAATACACACACACATATATATATCTGTATCTCCACCATACCCCTACATGCAGAACAAAACAAAAATGATGTCAAAGCCATCTGTTATGGGCATGTTAGAACTGATGCAGGTAAATAATCACAATTGCTTAAATTGCTTTTTTCTATACACAAAGAAAATCTCACAGCCACATGGTACAAATATATCACATATGGAAGCTAATTAAAACCCTGTCAAAGCGAGCCTGTCATCAGCTGAAATGAGTGAGCAAGGAAATGGAACAACACTACTATAAAATTTGGCACAAGAAGTTGCTTTTATTTAAAAATACCTTGAGAGAATTTAAAAGCTGGAATGCGCTCTTGAAAATACCCTTTTAAAGCAGGTATACTTATCATTCCCCTACCAGCACCAGAACAAGGGGACACAGTCTCAAGCTGCGCCAGGGGAGGTTTAGACTCGAAGTGAGGAGAAAGTTCTTCACTGAGCGAGTCATTCATCACTGGAATGGGCTGCCCAGGGAGGTGGTGGAGTCACCATCCCTGGAGGTGTTCAAGAGGAGATTGGACGTGGCACTTGGTGCCATGGTCTAGTCATGGGGTCTGTGGAGACAGGTTGGACTCGATGATCCTTGGGGTCTCTTCCAACCTTAGTTATACTGTGATACTCTTTCAATATCTTGAAGTTCCTAGCCATAAAACATTGACAGCCTTACTGGAATAGTATCCTAACATCACAGCTTTAACTAGTTTTTACAAAAACTTACAATGTCTTGTTCTGGAGAAGAAAGATGTGGAAGTAGAATATAGACAGCTCAAACTGGATGAAAACACCAAGGATCCTCTGCCCTTTAAAGAAAGGCCTCCTAGGGGGTCAGTCTCACTGACTCATCAATTTTCTGGCAAAAGTACCAAGAATGATCTAATTGTATAAAAGCCTGAGTGTCTGGAGCTCTACTTCTTGCAAAAGAAAAAAGAAAACAGGGGTGGAGGGGGGAAAGGTTTTCTTGTTTAATTTAATTTAGCCATTTCCTTAAAGATGTTGGCTTTGTAACTAGCAAATAATTTCATTTCAGCTATGTTCCAGTCCTATCAGTATGTCTTTTGGAAATAAGATATTTTTGACTAAGCTTGTAGTTAAACTATGCACTTCTGAGGGAAGCATTTGTCATTGTACCACCTATCAAACAGGAAAAAAAAAAAAAAGTGAGGAAAAAAAGAAGTTTTTGATAACTGATTTACAAAAATGTGTTCTTGGACAGTTTCCAAGCTCATTTCTTTCTTAGCTGGTAGAACAATCAAACTTTATCACTCCTAAGGACAGATAAAATAAAGTTTGGCAACTCTCTATTGATGTTTTAATCACCTGAATATCTTAGATCTGTTCTACTGAAACAAACAAAACCTAGATTCTCACCTTGATTTTCTGCCTGCTCTATTCCAGCACTTTGTCCAGCTCCACTTAAAAGCCCCTCTAAATTTAGTTATGCCATTCAAAAGGCTTACCAAACCTGGAAAATTTTTCACCAGTATTTCTCTCATGACTCTAACCAACCTCACCTGGAGCTTCTATCCACACCAGACATACCAAGAACTCTATTTAAGATCACATGGAGGCATACCACAGAGATTATAATCTCCAAGTCATCTGTAACCTAATCTTGGGTCCCATTGATGCTGATTTTAAGCAATATCTTAGCCCTGCCTTATCACATTATATCTGGAAATTGCTGTAGTTCATCCTAACCTTGACCTTTAGGTTGACTTAATGGCTTGACCATGGACTTTCCTCATCACCATGAAATTGCTTTTTGATCAGGAATCTTGGCCTGTACCTGAGCACAATCTCCAAGTCTGCCCTGCCGCCTTGGACTGGGCTTCCACTGATAAGTCTTCTAGTCTAGGAGTCATGTGCAGCACTTGCCCCTTAGGAAGCAGCTGGCCCAACAGCTTCCTCTGTCTGGAAATGCATCTCATACCTACTTAAACAGAAAATCAAATTTTCTTCTTCTCTTCTTTGAATAGAAGCATATTATATATTGAGGTATTACTGTTTTCTCTCCCTTCTTCCAAACAAAAGGAAAAGTTTCCTGACTGTATTCTTAGCATGTGTTATATTACAGTCCTGCTTCTGGTACTGGAAAGCAAGTAAAAGGAGGAGAGGCCTCCATGTTTGGTTGTTTTTATATTAAATCATCTTGTTAGTAAGATCTGCATTTATAGATGCATTTATATATTTAAGTTGGAATTGTGACTAGCTCCAGGGCAAACCAAATAACAAGTCACATCCAGGCTGCATCTCCTTAATAACTGAAATCACCATTGTAGCTGAGAAAGAATTTAATTTTTGCAACTTCCATACCTCTAATATGCAGTCTCAAACAAACATACGTAACAGCATATAGAATCATAGAATGGTCTGGGTTGGAAGGGACTTCTGAATGTCATCCAGTCCAACCCTCTCTGCAGTCAGCAGGGGCATCCTCAACTAGATCAGGCTGCCCAGAGCCCTGTTGAGCTTCACTTTGAATATCTCCAGGGATGGGGCCCCAACCACCTCCCTGGGAAACCTGTTCCAGTGTTCCACTTCCCTCATAGCAAAGAACCTGTTCCTAATATCCAATCTAAATCTTCTCTTTATTAATTTACTGGGGGTGGGAGGGTGGACTAGATGACCTTCAGCATTTCCTTCCAACCCAGACCGTTCTATGATTCTATGATTTACAAAATGGAGGAGAAATGGCAGGCAATCCTGTGAGAAGAACCATGTAAAGGAATACAGTTTCTACTGTGTTTATGTAGGAATGAATGAAGTAGCAATGTTAACTTCAATTCAGTCAAGGTTCAGGACTCTTATGTAACTTTTGCAAATAATTTAAGTACCATTTGAGAATGAAGGTCTCTTTCATGTTGATGATGGTGGTTTTGGTAATTAACCAAACCAAATTTACTGTTGCATCCTTATTATCTAACATAGTAGGAGGAGTTTGGTATTGGATTTTAATTTTTGATACCTATTTCCCTTCCTGTAGAATAGCTCCACATACACTGGTCAGGTATAAATACATCATACACAGTTTAGGGTAAAGTATATTTTATTAAGCAGTATTAACTTATGAATGGTGATTGGAAATCAAATAAACATGTACATGTTTAGACTATTGTATGTAAGTAAGATCTGGAAGATAGTTTTGTGTCTGGAAATAGGCTTTTCTCCTCCCATTTATCCGTCATCAAAAATATAACTCATACTGCACTTTGACTTATTGCTTGCAGGAGTTTGGGGGTCCCTATTAATGTTTTAAAGATTTGCTTACAGTGGAAAGTTTGTTCGACAGCATGAGGAGTGCAGTCATTCACTGCTGCTAAAGGATGTTTCATGGAAACATTTCAAAGATTATTTCTAGTAATTAATATATATAGCTTGACTATGACCAGGAGCTCTGGCCTAGAACAAATATGATTAATTGATCACTACAGCCTGCACTCAGTTTGGATATCTTCCACTACAAAGACTGAACATCTTGCTACCTTGTAAGGTCTCTCAAATTCAAACTGTTCAGCAGTCGTGATGAAGCAGGAACAGAATAAATCATTGCAGAGTCTCTAAGCCAACAGATATAATTAGGCTTGAAGTTATAAGCTTAGACAGATGTCCTGAGACTGCAGTACAGATTCATCTGTAATCAGCAAAAATAAAGAGGAAAAATTACAGTTGTATCTCTACAGTAGATACTGACTGAATCCAAAACTCAGGTAGAAACAACGAAGGACTTTGGTCCATTTCTTTTGAGGAGCTTTGACATGACTTTATGCAGTAGATCAAGATCTCACTTTGCATATTTCCATGTTAGTTACATTAATCCAGGAGAACTGTTCAGAAATCTGGATCTCACAGGACTCAGGCATTCAGTATGACCTTTATACTCAGAAATTATGAAGGAAAGGAACAATATTTTATTCTTTCATTTCATTGTGACTGCAGAATAGTAATCTGAAATATTTCAACAACTGTCAAATGTTTTTTCTCCTTGAAAAAATACTATAAGAAAAGAAAAACCATGTCATTTTGTAGTTCCAGTTCTACCAGTAATGGACCACTTGAAGACCTGCCAAACCTGTACCTTACCTTCATGGAATTTTTATTTGACTGCAAAACAAAGAAGCTCAAGCCATTGATATGCATATGAGATTAAATGTAGCTTTTGTCCTCCAAATCATAGCTTCAATGCCTTTGAATTTCATCCAGTCAACATTCCTGGTGTTCAAACCATTTCCTTGTAAACTTCCCATGACAGTTTCCTGACATCTCATGCTGTTGTCCACATTCAATCAAAATACAGAGGTTCGTAATGTATATTTGAATTTGATTCTTTTGCAAGGTAACTCTTATGTTGGTTCTCTGAAGGACATTGAGATAGTTGAATGTGCCCAGAGAAGGGTACCAAGGCTGGTGAGAGGTCTTGAGCACAAGCCCTATGAGAAGTTGGGCTCTTCTCCCAGGCAGCTAGTGACAGAATGAGAGGACACAGTCTCAACCTGCACCAGGCTTGAGGTAAGGAGAAAGTTCTTCACAGAAAGAGTAATTGACCATTGGAATGGGCTGCCCAGGGAGGTGGTGGAGTCACCGTCCTTGGAGGTGTTCAAAAAAGGATTGGACGTGGCACTTGGTGCCATGGTTTAGTTGTCAGGTGGTGTTAGATACTAGGTAATAGGTTGGACTTGATGATTTCTGAGATCTTTTCCAACCTGAATGATTCTGTGAATCTAAGACTAAGCAAAGCACAAGAAGAGCTTAAAAGAACAATAATTGGAGCCATTAGTCAATTTGAATTTTTGTCATTTTTAATTTTGTTGTATTTGATTTTTTTTTGCCCTTATTTACAGAAGCAACAACATAGCCATTTTGTTCTTCATTCCTTGGCTAAGTTGTTACTCCTTTCATACATTAAGAAAGCTTCAGAAAGCAGACCATATCTTCTTAGCAGAATGGATAATTTAACACATTTCACTGAATGAATTTATGATATTTCCTCTTTATCTCTTTGTCCTGTCTGTCCAACAATGACATTTTTAACTCACTGGATCAATTAAGAAGATTCTGAATTTGATTACACTGTTATAATATTCATGTTGCAGTGAAACTACTGACATTCCAAAGAATTTTTCACAATGAGATCAGCTATCAGAACAATCTCGCCAGGGAAGTGATGAATTCCTCAGCATCAAACACCTATAGAATAGAATAGAATAGAATAGAATAGAATAGAATAGAATAGAATAGACCGGGTTGGAAGAGACCTTCAAGATCATCGTGTCCAACCCCTTTAGGATTCAGCTAGAATTGGCCATCTTGCCTAGACTAAGGTTTTTCAAGAAAGGTTGGACCAGATCAACCTTCAGGTCCCTTCCAATCTGGTATTCTATGATTCTATTAATTATTTTTGTTCCCTGATTGGATGAGAGCTCAAACTCATTCAAAACAAATATTAAAGTTAATTTAACTCTGCTTTCTGCAGCTTTCATGCCAGTACAAATAATTTCTCCAATGTTTGTGGAAAGCAAATGTAAAAAATAAACCATGGCCAAATGGATTAATTTATAATTCCAAAGCACATTTCTAAGAGAGTTCATATTTTTGTCCATATTGTTTTTAATATTTAAAACAGATGTTATCATAATATCAGTCAGGGTTGGAAGGGACCACAAGGACCATCTAGTTCCAACCCCCCTGCCACGGGCAGGGACACCCCACACTAGATCAGGCTGGCCAGAGCCTCATCCAGCCTGGTCTTAAACACCTCCAGGGATGGGGCCTCAACCATGTCCCTGGATAACCCTTTCCAGGGCCTCACCACTCTCATGGTGAAGAACTTCCTCCTCATGCCATCCTGAATCTCCCCACCTCCAGCTTCATTCCATTCCCCCTAGTCCTATCACTACCTGATATCCTGAGAAGTCCCTCCCCAGCCTTCTTGTAGGCTCCGTTCCGATACTGGAAGGCCACAATTAGGTCACCTCAGAGCCGCCTTTTCTCCAGACTGAATAGCCCCAACTCTTTCAGTCTGTCCTCATAGGAGAGGTGCTCCAGCCCTCTGATCATGTTTATCCTGGAGAGAACTTGATCTTAGAGCAGAGAAGGAGACCAAGCTAGAAAGAAATCTTGAAAAGTAGGAAATGCTTCCTACAAATGGCCCTCATAAGGATGTCTGAATCTGAAGAGCAAATGGACAACAGTTGCATAGAATTTTTGACTTAATGTGGTTGTATAGGCATGGCATAACACCCATGTTCAACCAGTGATCAAATACTTATTTTACACTTGTATTTTTCAATTGTTTTTCCCTTCTGTTATAATAAATTTATTTCAAATAAGATGAAATAAATTATGCTAGATTGTTGCAACCTCTTTTTGAAAGGTCCTAGGTAGATTGTTTTACTCTGTCAGTGTTCACTCAGAATTTGGTTCTATGAATTCATGTGAAAAAGATAATATAGAGTATGTTGAATGACTCATAAATAGCCCTTATTTTGCATGTTGACTGTTTTGCTGATTAATTGAAAGCTGGAACATGTGACACAGGAAACATTAAATGCAGTTTCTAACATAATCTTTTAGAACTGACACTTCACACTTACAGAGAGTTTAATGTTATGAAAATACCAAGGAACTGAATCACAGAATCAAGGAATTCCTTTGGTTGGAAAAGACTTTCAAGATTTCAGTCATTGCTAAACCACATCCCTAAACGCCAGGTCCACACTATTTAAACACCTCCAGGGTGGTGATTCTACCACAGCCCTGGACAGACATTTCCAAAGTTTGATAACCCTTTCAGTGAAGAAATATGTTCTAATATCCAGCCTAAACCTCCCATGGCACAGCTCATATCCATTTCCTCTAGTCCTGTCTCTTGCCACCAGGGAAAAGAGGCTGAACCCCTCCTTGTTCCAACTTCCTTTCAAGAAGTTGTAGAAAGTGATGAGGTCTCCCCTCTGCCTCCTTTTCTCCAGACTGAACAACCCCAGCTCCCTCAGCTGCTCCTCATAGGACAGATGCTCTGGACCCTTTACAACCCTTGTTAACCCTTCTGGATGCAGAATGAAATTACTTCAGTGGATTTTAGGTTGACTCATGAGCATGAATTCTTACTACTGTTCAAAATCATGTTGTTCTAGTAGTCTGGCCACGAGCTGAAGAATTCAAATCAATGGTTCATAGTATTCCTGAAAGGACATTAAATGAATACCGTTATGTCTCATGCAGTTTTCCATCATGCAATTAATCTCTTGCTTTGAATTGCCTTGCTGGATCTATTTGTAATATTAACAAGTCCCAAGCTGACCAGACAGGAATGTAGAAATGAAATATAGCTCTAAAAGCACTTACATGTTGGGTTCTTTTACTTTGTTTTTTTACCCTCTATTTGTGAAAGTAGACATTTGAATATGCTGTTGTACTGTGGGAAAAGAGGAACAATTTCTGAAGAGCAGCTGTAAGCAGAGCTGTCCTTGAAACAGGGAGCAAACAGAAGCACTGAGCAACCACTGAAATGAAAAACACACACAAGAAAATGTTCACACTTGATAAAGAGTCATGAAAGGAAAAAATAAATAAATTAGAGAATAAGAAAACCCCCTGGTTTATTCAAATGCATACATGACAGTCGAGCTTCCTAAAAGAATATCTTCTGGTTCATGTGACGTTACTTAGGAGTACAGTGGCATTTCCGTACTATCTGGGAGAAAGGTATTTCTAGGCTATATTGGACAGGTGATAATGTTGACTCATACATTTATACAGTGCACATACACAACTATAATGGATTTCTTTCTATGCCAATCCATTCACTTCAGGAGAAAATTAAAATTCCAGCTCAATTCTTAACTTGATACAGAACTGGAAAATAGATCAGGTATGGACACCTACTCAGAAATCTCATCAATTCATCACATTATCTACCTAAAGAATGACCACTGCCATCTAAAATACACTGATTCATCCTGTTCATCCCTTAATCTTAATCTCCCTTTATTGCCTGTTAAATATGTCTCTGTATGTATGCGTACATACTCCCCATGTACATGAATGCATATCTTAGATTTTCTGCCACTTCCAAGGACTTTGATTTGGAGAAATATTTGAATGACAGTTATGTTATTCTCATCATAGTCCTTCTGAAATGTCTGTTAGGCTCGATTTTGGTGATGTCATCTATTCTTGCCTTGTGTGCTTCAGGCCACAATTTACATAAAACCTGAGAAAACTGTATCATCAAATATTCTAAGAATGAGATAAGTAGTACACAGCAAGATATACAGCATGAAAGTGGGAAATAAAAGATCCCCCTGTCACCTCCCTTGCAGAACATTTACAAGTATAATGCTATCTCTGTTTTAATCTAGCCTTCAGTCTTGAATCCCTCAATACATTTTTAATTTTTTATGTCTTTTAAATAAATGATCCGGGGAAAGTGTGTTAATGACTCATAATTTCTTCACTGTTGTGAATCTCCTCCAAACATTATTAGTAAGCAGTTACATGAAATGTTTTCTAAATTTATAGTTCTTTATTTTTTTTTTTTTTTAAGGCAGAACTAGCATGTGTGTTATGGAACAATCAGAATTCTTGATTTACTCATTAATGAGCAAAACTTTGCCTCAGATGATGTATCTCATAGACTTGAATTCCATACCTTTCTGGATTATAGGGTCACATCTGTTATTTTTCTGAAAATACAGGAAAAGAAGAAAAGAGATTCCAATGGAATGGAATGGAATGGAATGGAATGGAATGGAATGGAATGGAATGGAATGGAATGGAATGGAATGGAATAGAATAGAATAGAATAGAATAGAATAGAATAGAATAGAATAGAATAGAATAGAATTAACCAGGTTGGAGGAGACCTTTGAGATCATTGAGTCCAACCTATCATCCAACACTATCTGATCAACTAAACCATGGCACCAAGCACCCCATCCAGTCTCCTTCTAAACACCTGCAATGATGGTGACTCCACCACCTCCCTGGGCAGCACATTCCAATGGGCAATGACTCTTTCTGTGAGGAACTTCTTCTTAATATCCATCTAAACCTCCCCTGGCTCAGCTTGAGACTGTGTTCTCTTGTTTAGAATAGATTGTTTTGGTGCTGGCTGCCTGGGAGAAGAGACCAACCCCCACATGGTTGCAACCTCCCTTCAGGTAGTTGTAGAGAGCAATAAGGTCTCCCCTGAGCCTCCTCTTCTCCAGGCTAAGCAACCCCAGCTCCCTCAGCCTCTCCTCATAGGGCTCCTCAACCCCTCACCAACTTTGTTGCCCTTCTCTGGACACATTCCAGCAACTCAATATCTTTTCTAAACTGAGGGGCCTAGAATTGGACACAGGACTCAAGGTGTGGCCTAACCAGTACCTAGTACAGGGGCAGAATGACCTCCCTGCTCCTGCTGACCACACTGTTCCTGATACAGGCCAAGATGCCATTGGCCTTCTTGGCCACCTGGGCACACTGCTGGCTCGTGTTCAGCCGGCTGTCAACCAGTACCCCCAGGTCCCTCTCTGCCTGGCCACTCTCCAGCCACTCTGACCCCAGCCTGTAGCACTGCATGGGTTTGTTGTGGCCAATGTGTAGAACCCAGCACTTAGATGTCTTAAATCTCATGCCGTTGGACTCTGCCCATCTGCCCAGCCTGTCAAGGTCCTTCTGCAGGGCTCTTCTACCCTCTAACAGATCAACACCTGCCCCCAGCTTGGTGTCATCTGCAAACTTACTGATGATTGACTCAATGCCCTCAACCAGATCATCAATAAAGATATGAAAAAGCATGGGGACAGCACTGATCCCTGTTCTGTTCCTTCTCTCTCACATATTAAAAAAAAAAAAGAAAAATTAAAAGAAGAGGGGAATAAAGAGGAAATATTCCTAAACAAAATCCTGCAATGTAAATTGCGGTAGTTTAACACACTGATGAGTGAAACTTGCCTAGTTTTACTGCAATTTAACCAAAAACATGCATCCTATGTTTTGATAGAAGTGCTCTGAGCTATTCTTGGAGCTTGACGCATTCCAGATTCCCCTCTGTCTTTTTTGTGTGTGTCAGTCTTTCTTTTGCCTTGTGCTTTGTTGGGTGTTTTGGGGTGAATATGGGGTTCTCTCTAGTATTATGAAGATTCCAGTCTTAAGTAGCCAATGATATGATTTATTTTTCTTTCTCAGTTGAAGACTGTTAGCAAATTCATCTCTGGAATGCGTGATTCACTGGTATGCTAGATCTGCAATGAATGGCAAGTGAATGGTGAACTGCTCTCATTTCAAACCTTACAAGTAATTTGAAGTGTTTCTTCCATCAGGGAAGGCAATGTTAATTGATGCATAAGCCTTTATTCAAGTTACATATTTTCTCAAGGATATCTGTTTAGACTACTGGGAAGAAATAAGGCTTTATTGTTAATGCTGTTAAGTCAATATCTCAATTACAAACTGAAACTGATACTTTTCTGACTCACAGGCCACTGGAAATGGTAAATTCCAGTTTGGGATTGCATTAGTGCCTACCAAAGTTACTTCTGTAGCTTCAGATTAAACTAGTCTTTTAAAATAAGCTCTTCATGTTTGATATTGAATATTTTTTTGAGAAGAAGGGTAGATACAGAGGTAGATGGGACAATCATTGAGAAGTTTTTGTTGGTTTTTTTCAATCTAATCATTTTTATCATCAGTGTGGCCTACCATCTCTAAAACTGACCACCAATATTGATTACTTAATATCATATAATGAAATCTACAATAAGAATGTAGAATGGTCAAAATTTACAACAGGAATTCTTCTCTATGTTATTAAATACTTCATTTTCTATTTATGCTTAATACTGAAACAAACTGTGTAGCCACAGAAATGTCTGTTAATTTGAGTCAAATTTGGTGTTAGGTTTGAAAATGCAGAAGGCAATATTCTATGGAGTTTCCTCCAAAGCTAATAATATTGCTTTTTTCAAAGAGATTTCTTAATATGCAAAGTTTAAAGTACTGAGGAAATCACAGTATCACAGTATAACTAAGGTTGGAAAAGACCTCAAGGATCATTGAGTCCAACCTGTCACCACAGACCTCATGACTAGACCATGGCACCAAGTGCCATATCCAATCTCCTCTTGAACACCTCCAGGGACGGTGACTCCACCACCTCCCTCAGCAGCCTATTCCAATGGGCAATCACTCTCTCTGTGTAGAATTTCTTCCTAAACTCCAGCCTAAACCTCCCCTGGTGCAGCTTGAGACTTTGTGTTCTTGTTCTGGTGCTGGTTGCCTGGGAGAAGAGACCAACCCCTTCCTGCCTGTAAGAAAAGCTTAACTACTCTATAAACTTGTAGATAGCAAAACATTACTGAGTTTTTTAAGGTTCCCCATGTTTGGTGACTGAAACCCTGGTATTTTTCATATTAGTGAAATCAGAATTTCAGCAGGAAGTTATGAGGTTGCTGCAACAATACACAGATATGTTTTGGAATAGTCCATATACCTGTACTGAACTATTGCCATAAGTTACAAGACTCAATTCAATAAATATTTAAAAGTTAGTATATCTGAATATTTATCTGAAATTTTATTAAAATCTTCTACTAGAACTCATTAGGTATGTTCATGCAGCTTTCCAGAACTATAGAGTGCAATCAGTACAAAAAGAGATCTTATAATGAGAGAATAAGTTTGGTATCTCTGCAGATCCCTTTGGTTTTGCAGTGTTCCCAAATTTATGCCTATTCAACACTATTGTTAGTGCATACAGACAGAATAAGATGTAACAGACATGCATTATTTAAAAGCCATGCCTTGACAAGCAATGACAGCTCAACATGACAACTTTGGAGATGCTTATTTGTCAAAAATTCACAATAATCACTTACCAGGCTCCTTGTAAAATTCCTGATAAATAATAGTTTGAGGCAACTCAGCAACAGTGCTTTATTCTATTAAAGTAGAAAATTCCTCCCCAAACCATCTGGGCTGGCAGGTGTTCATCATCAGATCTAGGTTGCTATGAAACAAAACATTGCCTATGTTA
This sequence comes from Dryobates pubescens, assembly GCF_014839835.1. Lineage (NCBI taxonomy): Eukaryota > Metazoa > Chordata > Aves > Piciformes > Picidae > Dryobates > Dryobates pubescens. The sequence continues at coordinate 129,253,975 of NC_071657.1, read as the reverse complement.
ATTAGTCATGTAGCAAGAAACTCCAATTTTGCTCATTTGAAACAACTTAGATTTGCAAGGACCTGTAAAGCTCAAGGTGTAAAACTGAATAATGTGGGGGAAAGTTGCTTCAGAGTAAGGGCTGTGGTGGGGCTACTCTATGCATAAAAGCTCTTAGATTTGTTCTTACCTATCGGACGCATGGACAGGTGCTTTATATGAATGAAGTGTTAGCATTTACCTCTGTGAGACAGATTAAATCCCAAATCCAGTTCAGTCACTCAATTTAATTTACAGAAATTAGGTATACCTTTCCAAGATGGAGCTATTATAGCATTGATTTTTTTCTCCTATGAGCTTCCCTAATACTTCCAGGCCCAGAACAGAAAGCAGGAAATACTATGCAGCTCAAATACTTGTTATGAATTTTTCTTTTATCTGTATGTTAATGAAACCCAGAAGATCAAGCTAAGGTCAGTATGGCATTAGGTAATCAATAGCATATACAGCCAATAGACAAGGCTACAGAATTTTCCATACTGGAACTGGAACAAGAAAATGATAAAATTTAGACAGTCCAAACTCTGTTTAAATTGAGACAAATTCAGACAATATATTCTCTAACCCCAGTAGCAGTCTAAGTAAAAGAAGACTCCAGTATTAGATCCCAAACACTCCGTTGCATCTGACCATCTAATCACTTTGTATTTTTGTAAACAACATCAAAATTCAAAGGTAGGTTGGGGGAGGCACACAAGTACTGATTTTATGTCCTCTTGGGCAAAGACAGTCAACTGTAAAGGGGCTGAGTTCATTCCAAAACACAGTTGTCCAAGATTTCAAAGTCATGGTTTCATTCAAGGATGTAACAACCAGAGGAGACAGCATAAACAATAGTTCCACTGAGTAAGTTCTTTTCCCTGTGTCCAGGGTAATATATGCATATTTTTCTACAGTTTGTTATGTCTAAGGATTTCCAAGAGACCAGAACTCCAGGAGTCTTCTAGACACTGGGATATAGTCATACTTGGATTTACATATTGTTATTTTTACCCCATAAATCTTGCAGAGCTCGAAGAATTTCTCTTGGCAGAGAAAAGGCAACTTGTCACAGTTTCAGTCATAAATGGAGAATAATCTTTCTGATTCATAGAGTCCTCATCACCCTTGTCTAATGGCAGTTCCTCTGTTTCTTCAAGCACTCAAAAGCAGGACATTTTTGTCTTCAAGTTTGATATGCCTATTCTGAAACACAGCTAAGAAATTTCTAATGAGCAGTCCTTAATCAAATCTCAAAGCATCAGAGACCATCCGAGATGTTTTTGCCTGCTCTTTCTCATTGGCTGCTTGTAGCTGTTTCCTGCCAAACCTGTAAGGGTGCTGAATCATTCTTTGAAGAGTTTGCACTGTTAGAGGACCTCATATATCTGAGGTCATGCTCTCTCTCAGTGCAAGATCATGAAATGAAGTCAGATCCAGACATAGCACCTATATCTCATGAGGTCATGTGCTCTAGGTATGTAATTAGATCCCGTGGTATAACAAAATACTTCATTTTGCAGTTAAAGGCTTTTTCTTTTTCTCTTTCTATTTTTTCTTTTTCTTTTTCTTTTTCTTTTTCTTTTTCTTTTTCTTTTTCTTTTTCTTTTTCTTTTTCTTTTCCTTTTCCTTTTCCTTTTTCTTTTTCTTTTGCTTCTTTTACTTTTTCTTTTCCTTTTTCTATCCTATTTTTCCTCTGTCCTTTTTATTTCTGATATGCTCAACATGATACTTGTGGACTGACTCCAGGAAAGAGATTCCAGGCAGTTCCAGCTTCCTCAGTGAATAATAAATCAAGAATGAATCACCTGATGCTGAAGACTTGATGTCCATATGTGTTTTGGAGGTTGAGATAAAGTTGTTAGGTACACTTCATTTCACAAAGTTCTAACGCCTGACTGAGGATATAATTTTGGATCTCACCCTATTCCTAAATTTTCATATTTGTTGTCACAAAATATCAAAAGGCTCAAAACTTCTGGTCTAGTAATTTTAGTCTGAAGAATAGAACTGTTGAAATTCTTGCAGAGCCCTTCTACTTCAAGTTGGAAACAAACATCCCCACACACCATCAAAGTTCCTATAACAAATGAATAAACAAACAAACAAAAGTAAAAAGGTATAAAATAAAATAAAATAAAACAAAATAAAATATATCACCTACCTGAAGATGACCTAAAAGGGTTTCATTGTTTCCCCCCCTGAGAAAACTGTTGTTTGTTGGCAAGAGATGAAGCAATGCAAAGTGTTCCACTCAGCTGTCAAACGGAATTATTTGGCTGGAAACACTAAAGTCTTACTCATTCATGCAGCAAGCAAACTGAGAAACTCACTGATTCAAGGAAAGTCTGATTATTTTATAGACATTCTTCAGCCAATAAAGGTGAAGCAGAGTTTAACACTGTCATGACGTGGGGCACAGGAAAACAAGCTTTTGATTTTCTGGCAGCACAGATATAAATTGAGAAGGAAAATAAATTAGAAAATAAACCACATTTATCTAAACAATTTAACTAACCAAGTACTCAATGTTGGTGTAGTGGTTTGAGTCTTAACTGGAGTTTAAGAGATCAGATGGTAGAAAGAAACTGAGAAATCCTTCCCCCACCCCAGAAGAGGCTGGAGGTAATTCTACCAAAATATAATCTGGAGCTGGTTTGGAAATAAGAGAAGTAAAATTTTTAACAAAATATATAGAGAGCAGTAAAAGGAAGGATTTACAAAGGTAAGGAATGAGGATGAATAGGAAAATATACAAAACCAAATTTGGATGACCTTGTATCTCCCTCGATGTATGTGGATTTCAGTCCTTTAGAGAAGCATGGATGTGGCAGGGAGAAGATCAGGCCCAACCACGTGGCAGAACCAGGAGTCCAGCAGTAGCTGTTGGCCCTTTCCAACAGGCAAGGCAGGAGCAAAGAGAAAGGTGGCTGCCACGGCCTCCCCTTTATAGTCATTCTGGACTGGAAGGGGGAGAGGAACACACCAACTTAGACCCAGGGGACCCATCCTCCTGGGAAGGGGAAGACAAACCCACCTGGATCAGGTTTATTTTGTCCCCTGGGGGAAGCAGGTTTCTTGCAACCGTCCTCCCCCTCACAACTTCCCCCCCACCTTCCCACAGGATGGGTGTAAGCCAACACAGTTGGTCTTGTTAAAGTTAGTGAAATACAATAAACCATAGGGATATCATGAGATTTGCATAAATTGTTGAAGAGTACCTGATTTTAATTCATCTGGGGTTTTGAGGTTGATAATTATCCCACTGGCATTTATACCATCTGTTTCAGTGGTTATTTTGTTTGTTTTCAGAAAGATCTAAAGAAGAAATTTTATCTGCAATTTCTATGTGTCACAGTAGACTTTGTTTTTGTCACTGTACACCTGCCTTGAGTGGTCTGAAACGGATGTTTTACAACAAGAGCATGAAGTTAATGTTCCAAATCACTGAACAATCTATTTCAAATGAGTAAGAAGGGGGAATATTATGAGGACTATTCTTTGCATACCATGGTTCCTTTCTAGAGAGCATTTGTTCTTTAGAGTCCACCTTGTAGCTGGATGATAAGACAATTTGGAAGATTAGACATTGCACAACATGCACTCTGTACAACTGCACTTGTGCAGACACTAAGTAATAGGCTGTGAGCTTCATGACTAGTCTAACTAAGAGCTGCTGAGAAGAAGAAATAGCATGTCAGTGCTTTGTTCAGGGAGAACTGCATAATGAGGAAGAAAGGAGGAAAGGAAGAGAGGAAGAAAGGAAGAAAAGAAAGGAAGAAAGGAAGAAAAGAAAGGAAGAAAGGAGGAAGAGAGGAGGAGGGGAAGGAAGAAAGGAAGAAAGGAAGAGAGGAAGAAAGGAAGAGAGGAAGAAAGGAAGAGAGGAAGAAAGGAAGAAAGGAAGAAAGGAAGGTACCCCTGCCCATGGCAGGGTGGGGTTGAAACTAGATGATCTTCAGGGTCCCTTCCAAGCAAAACCATTTTATGAATCTATAAAAGAGAGTCATAGAAGCAGAATCACAGAATGGCAGGGATTTTAATGTCTCTCTGGAGATCATCCAGTCCAACTGTTGCTGATAAAGCAGGTATATGTACATCAGGTTGAATAAAAATGTGTCCAGCTGGTTTTGAAAGTCTCCACAATAGGAGGCTCCGTGCAGACTGCTCCAGTGCTATGTCACTCTCAAATTAAAGAGTTTTGACCTTAAGTTCACGTGAAACCTCCTGTGCTCTAGTTTGTGTCTGTTGACCCTTACCCTAACATTGGCCACCACTGAAATGTGCACAGCCTTCACTGCCACCCTCTAGATATTTTTAAGCACTGATAAGATCCCCTCTCAGTCTTCATTTTTCCAGGTTAAAGAGACACAGATGTCTCAGCCTCTCCTCACAGGAGTCATGCTCCAGTACCCTAAGCATATTTGTGGCACTCTTTGTCCTTGATCTGGGAGCCCAGAACTGGATACAATACTCCAGGTGCAGCCTCACCAGGGCAGAGAACCTCCCTTGACCTGCTGGCCACACTTTTCTTAATGCACTCCAGAGTATTGTTTGCCTTCTTGGCCTCAAGGACATATTGCTGACTTATGGTTATCTTGTTGTCCACCAAGATTCCCAGGTCCTTCTCTGCAGAGCTGCTTTCCAGCAGGTCAATCCCTAACCTGTACTACTGGTGCATGGAGTTGTTTCTCCCCAGATTCAGGGTTCTATACTTGCCCTTTTTGAACTTCATGAGAACAATGATACTTCTTCTGATTTATGTAACATCCAACAGTGTAAAAGCTGCTGAATATAATTTTGTCCTACTGTATTTTATTGTCATCTTCTAAAGTGCAGGTCACATAATGCCCAGGGAACGGTAATTTAGAAACCATTATTTCTAACTTTTTAACAATGTTTTAAAGTTAGAACAGCAACCTTTACAATGTATTTTCAGAGAGCTGTGAATAACCATCACTGCATGCACAAAAAGACATGGAAATACTGTCTTTCCAATTGTGCCATTAGGGGCAAACATCCTTTCCAGCTGCTAAATCAAAGTTAGATGCAACCCTGAAGTTAGGATGCTATGCATGTCCAAAAATAACCTGTCCAGGCACCTGTCAGAAAATTAACTAAAAAGAAAAGCTTCGTATATCTATATATAACTTATGGCCTTTATTCCATCTATAGTACTACCAAGGTAGACCAAAATAATGTGTGTGCATATGCATCCAAACCAATGAAAAGACAGGAGGAAAAAGGAGGCACTGCAGTAGTCACAACCACAAGAAGGATAAAGAAGATGCTGTGGTGAGCGTTGCAAAGCTTCATCTGGGCATAAAAAACTTGATTTTGCATAACTGAGGGCTTGATAAGAGAAGAGAGGACAGAAAAAAAAAACAAAACCCCAACAAACAAACATTAATAAACTGACAAAATCAGAACAAAAATCTGAAATAATATCAAACATGAACTCTTCTCTGGAAAGAGATAATAACAGCTAAATTGCAACCACGGCTTTAATTTCTTTTGATTTGGAAGCTTAGGAAATATGGTGTCCTGTACTCTTTAGTATTGAAGTCACGCAGGGTGTGTCACCCTGTTTGCACTTCCAGTCAGTCACACAGTAAATTAGAATAGTTTTTCACTCTTCTCTCCTTGCCTATGCCCTTAAAATACCTATTGGTGAGCTGACTACAAGTCAGGAAGTTGGTCTTACTGCTGGGAGGTGATTGTTCTCTCAGCTTGTGGTTCCCTTAGCTGTGGTCCCTCTGGTTGGCGTGGGTCACAGTTCCCAGTCCTAGAAGGAAAGGAAATGATGTATCTGTCATTATATAGATGTTCTAATCACCCAGAGCACTGCTTCCAGGACAAGATGTAAGCAGGCAAAGATGTTTATTACATTATCCACCTCAACTGGTCATTTTCTATGGCATGCATGTAATTAAGGCATACAATAGTGCAGCCGGCAGGAGCAGGGAGGTCATTCTGCCCCTGTACTCAGCGCTGGTTAGGCCACAGCTTGAGTACTGTGTCCACTTCTGGGCCCCTCAGCTTAGAAAAGATGTTGACTTGCTGGAACGTGTCCAGAGAAGGGCAACAAAGTTGGTGAGGAATTTGGAGCACAAGCCCTATGAGGAGAGGCTGAGGGAGCTGGGGTTGCTTAGCCTGGAGAAGAGGAGGCTCAGGGGAGACCTTCTTGCTCTCTACAACTACCTGAAGGGAGGTTGCAGCCATGTGGGGGTTGGTCTCTTCTCCCAGGCATCCAGAACCAGAACAAGAAGACACAGTCTCAAGCTGCCCCAGGGGAGGTTTAGACTGGATGTTAGGAAGAAATTCTTCACAGAGAGAGTGATTGTCCATTGGAATGTGCTGCCTGGGGAGATGGAGGAGTCGCCATTATTGGAGGTATTTAGAAGGAGACTGGATGGGGTGCTTGGTGCCATGGTTTAGTTGATTAGGTAGTGTTGGATGATGGGTTGAACACAATGATCTTGAAGGTCTCTTCCAACCTGGTTTATTCTATTCTATGCTATTCTAATAGGTTAAAATAACTATACAATATTTTAACACATCCAACCAAATTCTGCCCAGTTTCTCTCCTTTGGTTACAAGGTGTTTATATTCCCCTCAGAGTCAAAGACAAAACACAGCTTTCTCTAATTTGAACAAAGCCAAATCTTCCCTATAGCCTTCCAAAGTTATCCGCAAACGACCTCTTCCCACATCTCTCCCTTTCTGTTTTCTAACAGAACAACACTTTTGATCAACCTTTCTAAAATTCTTTGCATACATAGAAGCAAGCAAGTTAAAATTAACTATATAGCAAAAGCTAAAGTTCTGTAACACAGCGTGTCTAACAGACATGTAACCCATACAAGACACAATACTCAGAGGTGAGCTCATTAGAACATTCTAACAGAACTGGCATAATATATGGTTAAAGATAACAAAACTTCTAGTAACAAGCATACATTCCTTTCCACTTATCTTACAAGGTCAGAACACAAACAGAACAGTTGCTTCTTTTGGACAGAAAGTTTCATCCTCCAACTTGGAACTCACTTCTTTGTTACCTGGCTGATCCCTCAAAAAAGAACACAGATCTTACTAGTTCCAATTTTTACATTTCACTCTTCTTGTTAACAAAGAAGACTTGATTAGGCCTGAACACATTGTACACAAGGACCAAGATACAAAGATCCACAAACACAGCAAACCCAATCTTCAGTAATCTGCTTTAAAGCTATGTTACATCTTTATTTTTCTAAGATGGTCAAAAAACATGGTTTGTTTAATGTCGGCAAGATTCTCCTTGATCCATAAAGGTAAAGCTGGCCAGGTTCCTTCTCCATAAAGAAAATACTTGCAGGTAAACAGCATTCCTTCCTATGCGGGCTGCCATGTACACTGTTCATGGCAAGGCTAAGAAAGCTGCCTCACTAGCCCCTCAGAAGTGACAGTGGTGTGGAGTGATGTGCCTACTAAAGGGCGAGCACACTAACTCACCTCAAGCCACTAGGATCAGAAAGTGCCCTGAGGGTATATTTGCACAGTTGCCATGATCTGAGCTCATTCTTTGCTTCCTTATTCCTGGAACAGACCTGAGCCCCTTGTGTCATTCAGAGCAGCTCAGGTTCTTCTCTGCCTGAATATAAACAAAGTACTGTGCTTACATTGTGACTGAGAAGGGTAAGCAACAGCCGCTTGAGAATTTCCATGCCAGCAGAAATTTCTCTTGGGCATTCTTTGCTGTCCTGTGACCTGCTATGAATTTTCAATGATACAGAAGGCCTGAGTCATAAATCTGGCCCACACTACGCTGCTGCATTTAAATCACATTGTTCCAAATCCTTTGTCTCAAAGGGTACTGATAGAATTTTAAAGTATTCTTCACAGAAAAAAAATAAAATAGCCTTGGACATTTGCAAACTCCTGTAAAAACATCGCCTTCAAATGAATTGCTAATTATAAAATGCTTAATGCTCATGGTTCACAACTTCACAGTATCACAGTATCACCAAGGTTGGAAGAGACCTCAAAGATCATCAAGTCCAACCCATCACCACAGACCTTATGACTAGACCATGGCACCAAGTGCCACATCCAATCCCCCCTTGGACACCTCCAGGGGACAGCGACTCCACCACCTCCCTGGGCAGCCCGTTCCAATGGCAAACAACTCTCCCTGTGAAGAACTTTCTCCTCACCTCGAGCCTAAACTTCCCCTGGCACAGCTTGAAACTTAGGACATATATATTTTTTAATTTCAAATAAAAGAGTTAAATCCTGTTGCTAAGCTAATTAGGCAACCGCTTTTCATTACTGCACTGCTTTAGCTTCTTGCCAGCTTGGATTTTTACTATTAAAATGAGCAGGATGATTCCAACTTACTCTCTAGCAACCTGATATACTGAATCCATGTATCTGGCATATCTCAGCAATTTGTATAGTGTCCAAATGTAATGGGTTTGCTGGTACAGCATCTGAGCTCCACCTCTGGTAACTCATGTAATTAACTGAACAAAATAAACCAACCATATTTTTGTAGAAGCAGAAACTTGTTGACAAGACATATGACAGCTTGAACCTTGCTTTGCTTTGGCTGTTCATTTTCTCCCAGCAACACTTGTTCTTTTTCCATGAATGATAAGGTAAACAGGAGTGATTAACAGTTTGAGCAGAGAATTATTCTGTATGTGTTGAAAATGGTATATACTGATAAGAAGGGCTCCATCATCAGTCTATATGATGCCAACGGACAAATCTGGAAGTACTTAAACCAGACTCTGCCCTTGGCAGAATAGATGAACAGGATGATCATAGTATCACAGTATCACAGTATCACCAAGGTTGGAAGAGACTTCAAAGATCAAGTCCAACCCGTCACCACAGACCTCATGACTAGACCATGGCACTAAGTGCCACATCCAATCCCCTCTTGAACCCCTCCAGGGAGAGTGACTCCACCACCTCCCCGGGCAGCCCATTCCAATGGAGAACCACTCTCTCAGTGAAGAACTTTCTCCTCACCTCCAGCCTAAACCTCCCCTGGCACAGCTTGAAACTTTAAAGAATCTTTAAAGGTTTCTTCCAACCCAAACAATTCTATGATTCTGTCATAAAGGAGTTGATTTTTAGGATGCCTTCTTAATTAATTTATCACTTACTCACTTGCCTAACTCTTTCCCAAAGTGTGCTGTTCCTTACGTGGTCAGTTGTGACATAAACATAATGTTTTCTCTATGAGAATAAATACATTTAGAGTTCAGGGCAACAGGATAAAACAGAGAGAGCACTGCAAATAACTACAAGAAGTTTCTGATCCTTTGCATGACATAAAAAGATAACTAAATTCTGCAGCAAGGTAGGCATAAGATCCCCTCAAAAGTTTTTTTTTCTTACTGTCCCAGTTTGAAGCCTCCCACCAGGGCAGGAAAATTATGAGACTCACACAAATGGATTGCAGAAGAGATGGACAGTTTAAATGGAAAAGCAGTGAATGTTTTACAGAGAGCTACATACACAGTGACAAAAGTGAACCCAAAGCATACCCAGAAGCCTCCCAGCATTTCTCTTCTCCCTACCTGAGTGTAAGGAGAAAGCCCCAAACCCCTCAGGGCTTCTTCTTCCCCCCACCCCTCCACTGTTAGGCTAATCTCAGCTGGCCAGATCTGAGATTGCCTTTCCCACTTCTCCTCTTGGCATTAGGTATAGCCAGGACTTGAGATAACTCCCCTTCTATTACCAGATAGGGAGCATCTCCCACGGGAGGAGATGAGGGAAGAAAGAAGAAATGTGAGATCTTGCAGATGAATTTATAGGGAGCAGGACATTATGGGTATGAGATACACAGCTTCCTGTGTCCACTCACTGGGCTGGACACCCGGGGCACCAGAAGTACACCCCGTGTGGCAGCAGCAGGAGGCACCAAGCCCAAACTGCCACACTTACCTCTCATCAGATTTTTTTTTTTATCTTTGAAGTCACTGAAATAGTAAAGCACTTGAGAAAGTAAATACATTAATAAATAAATAATAACTTCCTCCCCAAGCCAAAATGCTTTGTTGTTGTTTTCTTCAGATAAAAGAAGGAATGGGAAGGGGAAAAAAGGAGAGGGGGAGAAGAAAAATAAAAGAAAGAAATATGTTACAAATGAGCAAGCTCTCCACAATAATTACACCTTACAATACTCAAAGGAAGATAAGAGGATAAGAAGCCCTCTACAAAGTGATAATGGATACATTGTTCATGATGATACCAGCAATAACAGCAAGATGCATTTTACAATAATAAATCTTCTTCTACAGATGAGTGTTAAAAATGTCTCTGTACACTTTTTTTGTTGCTATAAAAATGAATAGTAAACATTAACAAGAGCTTCTGTCCAATATCTTGATTCTCTGTTTGAAAGACGCCACTTTTAGGTAAGGAAAGCTTCAAAAGTCTGCTATTATCAAATGAAATAAAATCAGTAGCAGTTCACATATTTGCACTCAGAACCCTCACTGGATCTGTAGCAGCATTAGCACAGGTGTACACCAAACCCTTAAAAAAGCAGAATACACACAAGTACTTTTCCCCCCTTCCCTTCCAATCCTCAAACTCGACACCACCACACACATGCATAAAAGAAAAATTACTGCATTATTTAATTCCATTCATTTCTGGATTTGGAAGCAATTATTTTGCTGAAGTGTATGAGGCAAAACTTACCATGCAAAATTTACCCTGGCCGATCTACAACAAAAAGGTGAAGAAAAACAAATGTCAGATCTTACTAGAGCTAGTAGCCAAGGAGCTGTAGGCTGTGGATGGAGCCATGGTCTGTAACAAGGCTCAGTGCCTGAGTGAGGGCAAGTCCAAGGAAAACCACAGATGTGTGAGTTCATCCTGATGCCATAGTTGCGACCCAGCTGGCCTTCCTGCTTTAACATCAGAACTGAGCAGCCTTGGCATTGGAATGAAGAAATGGACCAAAAGGCTGCAGATGGTGTTCTTTTAGTAACTGAGGTAATTAAATAACCCAAAAGTGGAAAGAAATTGAAAAGTCTGTGCAGGTGTATTAACTTGATCACAGCTGGAAGTTGACTGATGGTGCAATGACTCAATGGAAGATAAATGCAGTACTTCCAGGAATTTTTAGCACCTAATTTTCTGTTACCCTCTGGAAAAGCCAGAAGCATCAGCCAAATAACCTAGTCGAGGAGAGGAAAATCTGAAATTTGCTACCTCAAGAAAGCCTGCACAGAATCTGACTGTTAGTCAGCAAAAGCCCTTCCACACTGCTTGTGGATGAATTTGAGTATTTTCCTACATTAGTAGATGTTTGAAACACAAATCAGTGAAAAAGCACCAAAAAATTAATGTTATTTATAAACACATAGTGACTGCAACAGGCACAGAGGCTGGTTGGAGATCAGGTAGTCTGTATTGTTATGTCACTGGGAAGGAATGTGGAACCAGTGGAGGCCTATTCTTCCACTCAGTGGGTCTTGAGGCTCATTCCTCCACTGATCACCTGCAAAACAGCTAAAGCCTTGTGCAATTATTAGCAGAACAATGGCTTGACCATAGTCTCACCCCCTGCATTCTACACAATAGTAGATATGAAGTATAAATATCTCCACCCTTCCACTTGTATTTTTATTTTTATCTGAATGTGGTGGTTTGAAAGGAAAGGCTCTGCTTTCCCTCCCCCACTGAGAAAGAAACCACGGCTAAGCCCAGTCGGAGAAATGAGAATATATTTTACAAGGAAACAGATTCTATGTAACACAACAAATACAGGTATTTTACAATATATACAGGAATATACAGCAAATGAACTCAACCAGAAACCAGACCCCCCACAGAGGGGGCTTCCCCCTGTGCCCCCTTCAACCCCCTACCTCCCTTCTCCCCCAAAAGAGGTAGAAGAAGAGACGAGGACAGTTAACAGGGCAGGAAAGGAATAAAGGCCTTGCACAGGAGTTAGTATCTTATCTTAGTTGGCCAGAATCCCAGAAGCAGATCCAGCCGAAAGGGACAGTGAAGGAAGGAAGACTGAGAGAAAGTTCCCAACTCCCCTGGGTCCAATCTCTCCTCCCACAATCCTACCAATGAAATTCGTTTAGAAAACCAAAATATTTTACAAACATTTAGCCAGTGTGCCCCTTTCTTAAAGGCACAGCGTCAAACGGCCACACTGAAGTAGGAACGAGAATTTGGATGCCAAATGGCAGGGACACATTGACAGGTTTGCCTTCCTTGCCTGCCTCCCCATGAAGTGATACCTTTGGATAAGATTCACAACCTTGGCCATGCCTGAGTGCTTCCCTGGGACATTTTATGCCTGTAATTGCTATAGTATTTCAGAGCTATATAGTTATGCTGCAGTTTAGTGTATTCATTGCCAGCAGTCCTAAAGAATCTGTGTATGTTGCATGCAAATAAACCATAGTACTGAAATACCTGACTGCTGCTTTTGAATGTGGCCAGACCTACACCAGGCAGGCTGTTCGTGCCACTGCTGTGGTTTAGGTGGGCCTATAGTCATGGCAATCATTGGCATATCTATTAAGAGATAAGTCCAGCCACCTTGAGCCACTCTAATCTCTGAGGATTGACTAGAATGTGAGGGGATTCATCTCTTACTAAATTTATCTTTCACTTAATGTAGTAGTAGCTTATTCCATTTCCTTGTAGTTCACCAGAAGCAATCCCCCACAAGCTGCTCAGATAGTGACAGCTGAAGTTCTGAATCTTTTATTTTGAGCCCTACATGAAAACTCTTAGGGCCTGTCATGAGTGGACCTAGCTTTAACACTGGGCTTGATTTATTTCATGAGACAAAATGTTTTGTTGGTTTGTTTTTTCAACTTTGCAAAATCCATACCTAGTAATTTAGGATAGATTTGATTTATTGTGAATTAATAGAATGCATCATAAAAATGAACTGGTCATTATTAACAGCCCTAACAGTACCTGGATATTGTGCATCAAGCTCCCTTATTCAATAGTTTATTGGATTAAAATTTTTATTTAGTATAATTTATTCTGAGTTTATTAAATGTTAATGATGGGAACTCTTCTCATAATTCTGCATTTAAATTTTAAGACAGGAATGTCATTGTTTTCAGATGCTTAAATCTGTGAGATCAGATCAGAAGGTGATTTTTGCCCCCTTTGGTGCTGAATGGAAAAAAAAAATCCTAATTTTTTTATAAGTCTACAACTTAAATTATTTTATAGAATGAAGCATTAATGAAATTCATGGCTATGAAATTTCACAAGCATTTGAGGAGAGAAGAAAAAATGAAAGCAAAATGTCAATACACTGTGGTGTACTAATTATTTCCATGGTGTTAAAACTGTTAGGGAGTCTACAAAGAAAAACCAGCATGAACAAGTGGTTAATAAATACACCCAGAGTTTGAAAGAGACACAGAATCAGTACATTATATGGCATGAACAGAACCTGTACTTTCTACCTTCTGAAACCATTCTTTGGTGTATCAGATGTTGTCTGCATGTTCTCTCCACACCTTGAACACTGTGTCCAGTTCCGGGCCCCTCAGTTTACAAAAGATGTTGAGTTGCTGGAACGTGTTCAGAGAAGGGCAACAAAGCTGGTGAGGGGTTTGGAGCACAAACCCTATGAGGAGAGGCTGAGGGAGCTGGGGTTGCTTAGCCTGGAGAAGAGGAGGCTCACAGGAGACCTTATTGCTGTCTACAACTACCTGAAAGGAGGTTGTAGCCATGTGGGGGTTGGTCTCTTCTCCTGGGCAACCAGCACCAGAACAAGAGGACACAGTCTCAAGCTGAGCCAGGGGAGGTTTAGTATGGATGCTAGGAAGCAGTTCTTCATAGAAAGAGTGATTGCCCACTGGAATGTGCTGCCCAGGGAGGTGGTGGAGTCACCATCCCTGGAGGTGTTTAGGAAGAGACTGGATGGGGTGCTTGGTGCCATGGTTTAATTGATTAGATAGTGTTGGATGATAGGCTGGACACAATGATCTCGAAGGTCTCTTCCAACCTGGTTAACTCTATTCCATTCCATTCCATTCCATTCCATTCCATTCCATTCCATTCCATTCCATTCCATTCCATTCCACTCAAAGTCTCCAGTGACATTCATTAGCAATTGAAGGCATGATTAGTGATGAGTTTTAGTCTTGCTCTGCCTCAGAGTTGTAAATATGGCAGTCACAGGTTGTGTCATTGTAGGTTCACACATTTTATTTACATGCAAAACTCCACAGCAAAATATCTTCATTTCACTCCACTGTAAGATGTGGTATATTAAATAAATAAATAAACCTCCAAAAATCCTTGTGAGAGAAAAATTTGTTACAAATATGTAATCTTCATTACTAATGTTTCAGACTTACCTGTTGGTGATATAATCACATATAAATGTGAATTGATCAAAATCAGATTGCTTTCTGTACCTGTGCAAAACAGACTGTGCATAAGGAAACTTTCCAATGAACTCCCCAGTAAAACTTCATAACAGACAGCAAATTTCTATCACCAGTATACAAATACTTCCAGCATTCTCAATACAGACTAAACCTTCTTATTTTAGAAGTCATAAGAAGTGTTATCCCAAAGGCAAGAGGAGATTGAAAGTGTCTTGATTGCGAGCATGTAGAATACATTGCCCTGCACTAAAAAAAAATAAAAAAGTCATGAATGTTTCTCATTATATCAAATGCAATTTCCTTTCCCAACTCCTATGAGATTTTGAAAACTATTCCATTCCTATAAATTTTACAGAAATGCCAGCCTCCCCTTTCTCAAAAGCATAACTCTGCTTATTCAGTGCCATGACTCTCAGGAATTTTTCTCTTTGGTGTTGTCTGTATCTCTTTAAATTCAACAACAAAACTTTAATCACATTTAATCACATTCAATCAAGAAACTATTCTAACTATTCTTTTTTTAATGAAGTAAGGTTTCAGGGAAGGGGAAAAAAAAATGTACCATTTTACTATTAAAACTTAAAACTTCAGTGGTTTTAGTGCTCCTGGAAATAAAATTGAATTTCAACAAGTTTGGCAATGCACATTGCCACATGGTGCAAATAGTGCTAAAGGTAATAGCAGGATTCTGCTGTGGGAATTGAGAAATGATTCATCTTTGGGACATACAGTAAAAGGCTAGCAGTCATAAATGTCTTCTCACAGTCTTTTGATGTAGCTGTGAGGAATGATTAAGTTGGAACCACTAAATCGCTCTCATTTTCACTTGTAAACCAAGACAGCAAGTGAACAAAAGCTTTTGGAGATTAAATAAGATGTTTTGATTGACAGTGTCATTAGTCCCTAGCATTGTACATGTCTGAATTTGGAGAACATAATTCTGCTTAGGAAAATGCATTATCAAAAAGTAGTTTTGACATCTATGGGATTTTTCCTGTCACATATTTGTGACAATACTCTCACAGAAAGGTTCTGTACTGAGAAGTGCATGCATCTAATGCTGTGAGTGCAGAGGAATCCCAGTACCACCTTGCCCAGTTACTCCAAGTACCTCACAGTATCCATGGCCACAAAGGAGCACAGACGTGATAATGGAGGAGATCCCAATGCCCCAGTCAGAGAGAAGAATCTTTGTCCTGAATCCAGGGCTATCCCAGGCAAGACCCAGTTCCGTATTCCAGGGAACACCCAGCACCATGTGTCAGTGAGGAGGCTCTCTGGGTGTGCTAGTCAGGAGCAGGCATGTCTAGACAGTCATCAATACCAGTGCCTATTTGCACAGGACTGGTTCCTTCCTTCCTCTTCTCCCTCTGTTTTTCCCCAAACTGTTGTGATGTGTCCCATTCTACACCTTCATTGTTTCCCCTAAACATCCTATAGTAAGTACTGTGAAGTCCCCAAATACTCTTCCCTGCAACTCATATCAAGCCCTGTACCCCTGGGCAGTGCCCTGTATCTAAGGGGACACTCAGAGAGCCTCCTCACTGACTCCTGGTGCTGGGTGTTCCCTGGCACATGGAGCTGGGTCTTCCCTGGGAAAGGGACAAAGACTCCTGTCCCTGACAAGCATATTGGGATCCCTCTTACCATAGCATATCTGTTCTCCTTTTTGGCCATATGAGACTTTCAGCACCCCATAAGATCAGACTGCAGTTAACACACAGAGGATGTAGAAGCACCTCAAGAACAGTACCATGAAACCTCCATTTCCTTTCCACTCCTCCAAACAGGGAAAATTCCAAACATATGTGAACCAATAAAGGTCTTATGTAGGACTATTGTTTTCAACATTTCTCTAATTGACTAAGAAGTACAGAAGTATCTGTGCCTTACCCTTTATACACGGCTTTCTTAGATTAAAGAAGAAACACACTTTGAAAAGGCAATATTCTTGTCCTATCTTGAAAGTGATTTTCTCAACCCCATCAAATGCAACTGGTGAAATGGCATTTCCCAAAGCAAATCAAGATCTTGCATTTGGCAGTCTATGTGGAACCCTCATGGGACTTAGAAGGATGATCCTGAAATATGAATTTTTGTTTTGTTTTGTTTTGTTTTTTCCCCTCTATTCACATGTTCCCATCGCTTGAAGTGTCACATAAGAAAATATATTCTCTGCAGCTTTTCCAGGTAGGATGCATTTTTCTTTAGTATTCACTTCTCTTTAGTTTATAGATACTTTGACAACAAACTTGTCACTTCTGGCTTGCATATTTACCTATATGGCATGATTTATCCTCTAAGTGTAGTCTGTCCTTACCAACAATTAAAGGAAAAAGCTTTAAGATTCCATTATAAAAAGTTTCAGAGGTTGACATCTTTGACTAAAAGTATTTTTATGTAGGGCTTGTTCCTTAAGATCCTTTTGAGAACTACATCCAAGATAGTATTCCATTATTCACACTAATCAAAAAGAAGTCATCTCCAAAGGGGTTATTCAGGAAGACTTACACTTTTAAAAATAACCATTATAGTATACTGATGTGCTAGTCTATAATATTTCCAGATTTACTTCTTTCTAATTACTACAAAGAGACAGTAAATCGTGTTTTGTAAACACATGTTCACTTAAGAGATGTAAGGATTGCTTTATGACTTATTTTTCATTTTGAAGTGGATAAATGAGGGGTTAGTCAAAGGCCAATGATGGGAAAGTGATTTCCAACTAACAGCTCAGGGATTCAAGTATGATACATGGATGGGAAATGCCCTTGCTCTAGCTTTTGAAACTCCTCAATCCTTGCCCACTCTGCACTCGTTTGTGAGTGACAAGTGAGAGAGAATTAGGAACAAGTGAAAATTAAAGCTTTTTTATTCCCTTTGAATACATAAAAACGGCTTAAGAGAATTCTACAATTTGCTTTTTATGATGTCCCGTTCAAAACGATGTTTTAATCTGCTCTAGATATGATATTCTTCTCAAACAAAACAATGGAAAAGTTAAAGTTATTGAGTGAAAGTCCAACAAATCAACCAGCACTTCAGTCTTCCTGCAGTCATCATTAGCTCATTCTGTATTCATGCTCTACTGCCCAAAAATGGTGCTTCCACAAGGAGTAGCCTGCATGTCTGAGGGAAATAAATACTCCATTTTGCTTTGTGATAGGAGGCTTCATTTCTATCAAACTTCTGCTGCAATTACCCCTGATCCATTTTACTTCCTAGCTCAAGAAAAAATAGAATATACAAAAAATAACCCCAGTATCTTCTCACTCTGTAAATCACTCACTGCTGAGAAAATAATTACAGTGGCAGAGAAGATGTGTAAAAAACTCTGGAGTAAAGGATTAATGAGAATTAACTGAGAAGAAAATTAGTTACTAGGGGGGAAAAAAAAATCATGCAACTAGAAAACTTAAGATCTTAAGGTTGATTCTGATTTTCAAACATATATGTGAGTCAGTTCCTGTGGTTTTTTTTTAGATTAGTTTTTAAAATTACTAACTTATACTTCATTCACCAGAATCTTATCCTTACCAACCATCAGGAGGAACCAGTAATTGCCCTTTCACCTCTGAGGTATTGCAGTAAAGAACAGGACATGCTTGTAGAATTGGGAAGATTAAGGTAAAAATAGTTTAGAAACAAACAAGTAAACAAATAAACCAAACCAGAGAGAGGAAAGCCTAGTATCATATCTGAGATAAAAGGCAGAATATTTGCAAACTGGAAAAGACTGAAATAGTCGCACACATTTCAGTGTCTTGGGTTCAGTTTTTTTCTGGGTTTGGTTTTGTTTGGTTTGTTTTGCTTTTGTTTTGTTTCATTTTGTTTCATTTCTTTCTCTTCCACACCAAGGCTGAACCAATCTCACAGCTAGTCATTATGTGTCTTTTATCCCCAAAAAAGTCCATCTTTGAAGTGAGACTCTGTAAGCCAATTAGGCAGATCAGTTTCAAAACACATAGGATGCAGCAGTTTTCATTTGCTGACCCTTGGACCGCTGTGCTAATGGCTTTGTCTCTTGATTATCAACCTATTAGCTCAATTACAATTATTTCTCTTTTTAAAAATAGTAGGAACCTGATTAGTGTTTCCATCCTAACTGGAATATGTAAGCTGACTGTGCAGGTGTATCTTCCTTCTGTTTCTGAGTTTAGAATTCATGAAGAGGACACAGTCAGTGAAATGGAGTATCAGCTCAAAGTCCAGCTCTAAATGTTCCTAACTGTGATTGCTTTAATTGGCTTTATCAACAGAAATTCTCTGAGTAAACAGTGTATTGTTTATTTAAGATATGGCCAGCAACACTGTCACAGAACATGAATGTTTTTCTCTCCATACATAAGAGTAATGACTGAATTCTAGTTTTAATTCTTTTCAGGAAGCCTTTATTTTCTGTATTTTTACTTTCAATATTGTGTTTTGCATAACGATATGTACTTTAATTAATGTGAAATACAGAAGGAAATGTGGTACTCACCACTCCTCTATAGTCCTATTTATGTCTTGTCTTGAGTTTTAGAATTATTTGTAATAAGGTAAGGAATCTACAGCCATCCCGTTTCCTGCTGAAGTTAGAGGGAATAGTAAATGTGCAAACAAATAGTAGAACTTAATATTTCAACAATGTGCTGGGTTACACCCATCCTGGGGGAGGGCTGCGAGAGCCCTACTTCCCCAGGGGAAAAAAGATACCTGATCCAGGTGAACAGAGAGGGATGTGGTTGCCCCCTCCCAGGAGGAGGGGTCCCCCAGGTTGAAGTTGGTCTATTCCTCTCCCCCTTCCTGTCCAGCAAGACTGTAAAAAGGAAGACGCTGCGGCCATTTGCTCCCTTTGTTTCTGCCTTGCCTTTGGAAAGGACCAAGAACTGCTGCTGGCCTCCTGGTTCTGTCATGTGGTCAGGCCTGGGCTTCTCCCTGCCACATCCACACTTCTTTAAAGGGCTGAAATCCACTTTTCATTTTGTGAGATATAAAGCCATCTACATTTGGTGTTGTATATTTTCCTATTCATCCTTATTCCTTACCCTTGTATATCCTCCTTGTTGCTACTATATAGATGTATTTTGTTAAAAAATTTACTTCTACTTCCAAACCAACTCCAGATAATTTTTTTGGTAGATTTACCTCCTTTGCTTTTCCCCTACTGCTCTGTTTTTTATTTTCTTTCCCTTTTCCTTATCAGGAGGAAGGCAGGGGAGGAAATCTCAGTTTGCTAGCATCTGAGCTCTTAAACTCCAGTTAAGGCTCAAACCACTACAGACAAGGATAAGAACAAAATGACCTTCAAGGGTCCTATCCAACCCAATTCATTCTATGATTCTATGAAATCAGCATGCCGTATCATAACTTCCTCTCAGGCTGCTGAGCACCCATATGGAATATAGTATAGGCAATAAAAAAACTGAGTTGAAACATGATGGTCTTCAAAAGATACAGAAGCAATGTGAAGATTATTACATCATTTCCTCTGCTTGCCACTAATGTTATAGGGAAGAAGACTCCTAGACCAGATTTCTGCTATCACATTGGTGTTGGTGTTTGGTGTTCTGTGAAATAGCGATGAGAGCAAAAACAGCTCTGGAAGACTGGTCTGTGCAAAACATTGCCATGATCAGCCCTCTGTGAAAAACAAATCTATGAACCTCTGTCTGATCTAGCTCTGTCAGAGGGGTGAATTGAGTTTATGATGATACTGAATTTTACTTTTTGTTTAAAAACAAAAAGAATCACAGAATCACCAAGGTTGGAATAGACTTCAAGGATCATCAAGTCACTACAGACCTCATGACTAAACCATGGCAGCAAGTGCCATGTCCAATCCCCTCTTGAACACCTCCAGGGATAGTGACTCCACCACCTCCCTGGGCAGCCCATTCCAATGGTGAACAACTCTCTCCATGAAGAACTTTCTTCTCACCTTGAGCCTAAACTTCCCCTGGTGCAGCTTGAGACTGTGTCCTCTTGTTCTGGTGCTGGTTGCCTGGGAGAAGAGGCTAACCCCCTCCTGGCTACAACCACCCTTCAGGTAGTTGTAGACAGCAATAAGGTCTCCCCTGAGCCTCCTCTTCTCCAGGCTAAACAACCCCAGCTCCCTCAGCCTCTCCTCACAGGGCTTGTGCTTGAGGCCTCTCACCAGCTTCATTGCCCTTCTCTGGACATGTTCAAGTGTCTCAATGTCCTTCTTAAACTGAGGGGCCCAGAACTAGACAAAGAAAAAAAACCTTTTTATCACATATAAGCAGTATACTAGTCAAGAGTTATTTTCAGTGAAAAACTGGTTCAATAGCACAATATGTACATAAATAACCATTAGGTGTATTGTGAGCAGGGGTACAAAATCAGATCTATCATGTAGCTAATGCATTCCTAGTGAAAATGTTGGATTTAGTTATTGAGCTCATGGAAACTAAATGATCCATTTATTTTCTTGGAAAGAGTTCTGCTTTCATGACTTCTTCAAACTTCATAAAACCTGTGGTGTAATCTTTGCTCTTTTTATTGCAATCATAGAATTGTCAGGGTTGGACCATCTAGTTCCAACAACCCTGCCATGGGCAGGGACAATTCACATCAGACCAGGTTGCTCAGAGCCACATCCAACCTCGCTTTAAAAACCTCCAGGTACAGGGTTTCAACCACCTCCCTGGGCAACCTGCTCCAGTGCCTCACCATCTTCATGGTGAAGAACTTCCTAACATCCGGTCTGAATCTACCCACTTCTAGTTTTGCTCCATTCCCCCTAGTCCTATCACTACCTAAAATCCTAACATGTCCCTCCCCAGCTTTCTTGTAGGCCCCCTTAAGATACTGGAAAGCCACAATAAGGTCTCCTGGGAGCCTTATGCTCTCCAGACTGAACAGCCCCAGCTCTCTCAGTCCATCTCTATAGGAGTGGAGCTCCAAGCCTCTGATTATCCTCATGGCCCTTCTCTGGACATGCTCCAGCACATCCATATCCTTCCTATAACAGGGGCTCCAGAACTGTATGTAGTAATCCAGGTGGGGTCTCACCAGAGTGGAGCAGAGCAGGAGAATCACCTCCCTCGACCTGCTGGCTATGCTTCTCTTGATGCAACACAGAGATGTTAGCTGAATGTAGCAATTACATAGGAAAAGCCTAATTTTTAAAAACAAATACACTATACTTGGCTTCTCAAAAAGATAATGTAATCAATTGTTATTGATACAGTTTTGCTTGAATCTATTTTTGCTTAACACATGCTCTCACTTTTCTGAATATATTCAATCAGTTTCACAGTCTACATGTGTGACACATCAAGTTGTCCCATTTTTCCTCAATATTTTTTGGTGACAAACTCACAGCTCTTACCATCAGGCTTGGACTACTCTAGAAGATATCTGACTTACTTGCTTAGTTCTCAAATGGTAAAACATCAGGTGATATAGCAATTATAAACTAGTCAAATCTCATTTAATACTGAAATCAGAACCAGAGGATTATCCACAGGTATTTGTTACAAAGTCATGGGCAGCACACTGGGGTTAACAGAGACACACTGAAGTGTCAGAAGCTTTTAGATGCCATAAAATTGAAAATTCTTGTATCATTCCATAAGTAGTTGCTTCAGCACATTATTCTGGCCTTTGATGAGCTTTAAATATGACAGGGTTTTTTTGGTTTGGGAGGGAGAGTAGAATAGAATAGAATAGAATAGAATAGAATAGAATAGAATAGAATAGAATAGAATAGAATAGACCAGGTTGGAAGAGACCTTCCAGATCATCGAGTCCAACCCATCATCCAACATCATCTAATCAACTAAACCATGGCACCAAGCACCCCATCAAGTCTCTTCCTAAACACCCCCAATGATGGTGACTCCACCACCTCCCCAGGCAGCCCATTCCATTTGTTGTGTTTTTGTGTGCCTTTTCAAACTGTTTAAAAAGACCTGGAAACTTGACCAGATTTTTTTTCAGGTATGCCTGCGTCATCTTTTAAAGGCTTCAGCCTTTTATTCTCCTCAGCTCAATTCTAAGATGCAGTCTAGAAACTCGAGAAGGCCAAGGATATCTTTCATGTCTTTAGTTAAAGGATAGGTTTCATGAATAGAGAAGCAAGTAGGCTTTTTGACTTTATGTGACTTCAATTACCAGAACATTTCAGGGCCATTCCTTTGATCTACTGAGAAGATTCTCTTGATAACTCAGATTATAATGATAGATCTCATTTGCTGATCAGTGCAAGCAGACTAAGTTTCTGACACTTTCATATGTAGCCTTTTTTTTTTTTTTTCTTAATAATCTTCCTAATGGAAGAGCTTAAGGAGATGAAATATGAAACACAGTTAATTACTAATATAAAGAAACTGTCTGAATTAAATCAGGATTGTTCTCTATGAGCAGGAAAGCTTTACAACTTGAAATATGAAACCTTTTCTTTAATAATTAATATTTTTAAATTGAGATTGATCAAATAGAAATTCAGCTGGAAGTTACCTGGAGAGCTCAACAGAAAATGCATACTAAGTACAGAAGATTCCTATGGACCTTCACCCATACATACTAGGCAAAATGAAAGTGGAGAGTTATAAGAGCTATATTCAGTACTGGGATATTAAAGTAGTTCATTGGGATGAGAGAATTTGTTTAGTGATGAGTGAAAACTTGTCTGAACTTTTTTCTAACCTATTTTTATTAAATGTATAAGAGGCCAAGTAAATAGTTCAGATAAAGATCTCCTTTCTGAATTTTTTTTTGTCCTTTATTAACATTTACAAGCTATTGGATATTAAATAAAATGTGACAAAGCAACTTTCATAGCTGCATATATATGTTCCCTTTTTAGATCTATAATAGAGATAAAGAATCATAGAATCACAGAATGCTTTGGGTTGGAAGGGACCTTAAAGATCATCTAGTTCCAACCCTCTGCTATTGGCAGGGACACTTCCTACTAAACCAGCTGTATTGATGTCCCAGCCAACCTGCCTTTGAATGCTGCCAGGGTTGCAGCCTCCACAACTTCTCTGGGCAGTTTGTTCCAGTGCCTCACCTCCCTCATGGGGAAGAATTGCTTCCCAATGTCTAATCTAAATCCAGCTTTTTCTAGTTTGAAGCCATTACCCCTTGACCTGTCACTTCATGCCTTTATAAAATGTCCTTCTCCAGCTCTCCTAGAGACTCCCTACAAATCCTGTTATGCTTGCTCTAAGGTCTCCCTGGAGCCTTCACTTCTGCAGACTGAAGAACCCCAACTCTCAGCCTGTCTTCATAGGGGACATGTGAAGTTCTGGACTGTTTGTACAAGAGCAAAGAGCAGAGGCACAGGCTTCCTGAGCCCACAGGACACATTGTCAGCTATTGCTAAACGCTGTAACTTCACTGATAACTAAGTTACAAAACTAGTACCTTAATGGTAGTATTTGCAATAGATTCAGCTCAATTGTGTCACCAGTTCCCAAGGTCAGGAATGCCTGGAACATGTCCAGAGGAGGGCAAAAAAGCTGGTGAGAGGTTTGGAGCACAAGCCCTATGAGGAGAGGCTGAAGGAGCTGGAATTGCTTAGCCTGGAGAAGAGGAGGCTCAGGGGAGACCTTATTGCTCTCTCCAACTACCTGAAAGGAGGTTGTAGCAAGGTGGGGGCTGGTCTCTTCTCCCAGACAACCTGTGACAGAACAAGAGGACACAGTCTCAAGCTGAGCCAGGGGAGGTTTAGGCTGGATGTTAGGAAGAAATTCTTCATAGAGAGAGTGATTGCCCATTGAAATGTGCTGTCTGGGGAGGCAGTGGAGTCACCATCACTGGAGGTGTTTAGGAGGAGACTTGATGGGGTGCTTGGTGCCATGGTTTAGTTGATTAGGTAGTGTTGGATGATAGGTTGGACATGATGATCTCTTCCAACCTGGTCTATTCTATTCTATTCTATTCTATTCCGTTCTTTCTTTA
The DNA here is from genome assembly GCF_014839835.1 of Dryobates pubescens. Classification (NCBI taxonomy): domain Eukaryota; kingdom Metazoa; phylum Chordata; class Aves; order Piciformes; family Picidae; genus Dryobates; species Dryobates pubescens. The sequence continues at coordinate 129,229,655 of NC_071657.1, read as the reverse complement.
CATATTATCACCATTTGAGAAACCTCTGGTTTGAAGAAACTGAATTCAAATCCACTGTGGAAAGCAAGCACAAACGTATTTACATCTATCTAGAAACCTTCCTGAGTATTAATTAGAAATTGCAATTCACTGTAGTCACAGTTAGTTTCCAGAACTGCTACCTGCCTACCCAGCTGGTAGATTTTAATGGCAGGATTTGCACAATGAAACATATGGTTGATATTTGCAGAGCTGCTTCTGACATCTCCAATTTAGAATCGCCAACTCATTTAAAATAGGTTGCAATCAAGGAAAAATAAAACCAACCAAACAAAAAAACCCAAAACACCAAACAAAAAACTGAAATTTTACAGAAGACTGAATTTTACAGAGGTCCATGAAGACCCTGAGTTTTCATACATATTCAGATATTCAGTTGCAAATCCAATGCTAAGTTTGGATGCACATCAGTACAGGCATGCTCATTCTTGTTTTGGATTAAAAGGTTAACTGTAGGAAACTGTAAACTAGCTTCTTAGAGGTTATTATGTTGCAGCTATTCTATAATGTAATGGAAATGCTGTTTTAACTAAAAAGCACCTTTCAGCATGATATTGCAGCAGAAGCTGCACTGTATTTCTGAGGTACTGTTGTTGAAGGCAGCCAAAGGCAGGAGGCTCATTACAATTTTTATCAGTTCACAGAAAGTTTCAGAAACTCTGTTGTTAACTGAAGTGAAGAGGCTGCTCCACTTTCAACTTCATAAATCAGACAATGACTAAGAAACAGAGCTGACCATGTTATTTTGGATGCTTGTTACTTCTTTCCTCTCTTCTCCTTGTCTTTGTGCCAATGAAATGAAAGGTTTGGAGAACAGCCTATTTCTGGATCCTGAGAAGACTTTATGTGTCTGCTAAGTTATCATCCATCTTATCTCTGTTCTACTGGCTATACTTAAGCCTAGATAATCCATATCACCAAAGAAATAGCTCTCTAAAACACATCATATTTTGCTGTTTCTATCCATGTGAAAGCAACATTTTCCTGTACAAAGGTGAGCAACTTTGAACAAGATCTGTATGAAGAGTCCTCACAGGCAGCATCTGGGCTAATGAGAGGCATTTCAAACCAACCTCTGACCCTTCATTAGTAAGTACACAAGGTGAGAAGTGAGAATGGTGAGGTCTTCTAATGCTACATGCTGTGATTGATTCAGCTTTTCCAACCCACTGCCTGTACATGTTTCTGTGAGACAGTCACAAATTAGTTCCCTCATTAGGAAGTTCTTTACTGTGAAGATGGTGGAACGTTGGCACAGGTTGCCCAGAGAGGTGGTGGAGGCATTCAAGGTCACACTCAATGGGGCTCTGAGCAACATGATCTAGCTGTGGATGTCCCTCCTTACTGCAGGGAGCTTGAACTAGATGATCTCTAGAGGTCCATTCCAACCCAGTGCATTCTATGATTCTGTGTTTCTGTGATTACCTGTTGGAACACTACAATAACATCCTAATAGTGTAGGTCCTTCTGTTCAGCTGCTGGTGACAAAAAGGAGCTGTCTGCCTGGTCTCTTGAGCATTTCAAGAAGTAGGAAGCCAGATGGAACGTCCTCTTGATCCACATCCTCTTCAGGTCCACAAAGCTGTATAATATTAACCAATTAATATAATTTAGGAGTAACCAGCCAGACTTAGAGATACTTGGTTTTGTAGGAGAAAAGGAGACTGTGAGCAAGATGACTTTTCAGGCAGATTAGATATGTTCCTGAACTTCTGGTGTCTAATTATATTTTTAACTTCACAGAACATTTTATGTTCTTCTAGCATCTAATCCATTAACACTATTACAAATGTTCATGTCTATTAATTCCTATGGTAATAAACCCCACTCAGAAATAAGCAGCTGAGTAGAGAAACAGTTGCCTTTAATTTAATATGTGGCTTTGAGTCCTGCTGAACTATGAAATTATTTCTAAACCAGAGGTGTTAGAAAGTGAGTAGCTGTGTGGTACTCCTTTTTTTAGGGATGCTAGAACCTCATGCTGAGAAATGATTGCCTGCAATTCTGTAACAGGGGATGCTGTTCTTCAGCTGCTACAAAGGTGACAAGGACAACAATATATGATCTGAGAACACAAAAATATTAGCAGTCACTGACTTTATACCTTTAAATCATGGGTCTCACCTTTCTTTGCAACGGTCTATAAACATAAATTCTTGTATACTTAGAAATACAGGAAAATAGAGAGAAATCAAGTCCAGAAAGTTGCTTGGAAATGTCTTAGAATGAACCCTAGAACAAACGTGAGACAAATTCCAGTTATAAACAATATAATATCTCTTTCCTATTCAAACCCAACATTTAGTTAATAACTTTTAGTACCACTTCAAGTAGAATAGCATAGCATAGCATAGCATAGCATAGCATAGCATAGCATAGAATAGAATAGAATAAACCAGGTTGGAAGAGACCTTTGAGATCATTGAGTCCAACCTATCATCCAACACTATCTAATCAACCAAACCATGGTACCATGCACCCCATCAAGTCTCTTCCTAAACACCTCCAGTGATGGTGACTCCACCACCTCCCTGGGCAGCCTATTCCAATGGCCAATTACTCTTTCTGTGAAGAACTTCTTCCTAACATCCAGCCTAAAACTCCCCTGGCACAGATTGAGGCTGTGTCCTCTTGTTCTGGTGCTGGTTCCCTGGGGTGCATTTTAATTTGTTTTTATTTATACTATGATCCTGTTTTAAAAGGATAACTTCCTACATACGCAAACTTTCCTATAAAGTCTGTATCAAAAGAGAAAAGCTTTTCAGGAGTGGAATAAAGACTCCTGAGTGTAGTACTCCTTGACAGAGAAACTCTCCTAAGGACAGGCATTCTGAAGTTGAAAAATCTACTCACAAACCTTTTTGATTAATTCTGTGTGAGCTTCCTTAATGTTCTTGCAATATCCAGCAGAAAGAGAAGTCCCCAAATGTCAAGGGTTTGGGCTGGCTTGCCCACTAGACAGATGACAGTCTCTATTAATACCTCTCCCTTCCAAAAAGGAAAGAGAAAAGGAGTAAGGGAGAGAGACTTAGGGACTGGAAACCAAAACTAAACCAGCTTCAATTAAAATAATAACAATAAAATGAAATCTATTAGAATTTATACAAAACCTGGGTAAAAACCTACCATGCTGATGGTAATTACATCACTAGCACCACTCATGCGAAAGTCCCATGCTGGATTCAGTGGCAGAAAGGAACTGGTGTCAGGATCTGGATTATGGAATGCACAGATTGCAATTGATGGCAGAAGAACAGAGAGTCTTCCTTGGACACTGACCATCAAATAAGAAGGCTTAATCCTTGTGATGCTTCAGCTTTATACTGAATATGATGTACGTGGAAGGGATTATCTTGTTGATGACTTTAAGATCACCTGTCCAGTCTGCTTCTCCTGGCAAGTATATAAGATTAAGCAGTGACCTGGGTCTCCGTAAGAGAAGTATAAGCAAGAGGCTTTCTGCATACCAACCCTTAGTAGCAACTATAAATACAAAGTGTTATCACTACTAGAAGCAGATATTGTCTACAAAACCTTGCTGTTAACTTCAGAAAGTGCAGTTACATAGAAGATACTTATCTGGAAAGTGAAATCACTAAACAGAATTAGTTCTGGTTTAGCTCAAAACAAGACACACAATCATGCACACTGAAGTTTACAAATGCCAGAGGAGAACCACATGAACTGTTCGGCCTACAAGTTTTGTGGCCATCCCTTGACATGGTTTGGGGCAGTGAGAAAGAATCTGGACCGGGTGCAAAAGCGATACTGCTTAATGTAACCCAGAGAGATGAGTTGCTGAACTAAGTACCTGGCAGCACTGAAGCAAGGCACTGCTTAGTTTTTGTGTACTGTGGAGGGTTAACTGTAATCTGGAGGATGTACAAAACGTGTGAGGCAAATAATTTCCACCCCACACTCTACAGTTGGCTGTCCAGTCTGCACTTGGAGGAAAGTGAAAGAAAGGATATCGTGGAGTGATTGCTCAGTGATTGCTTCTTTGAGAAACAGAAAACACCTTGCTGAGTCTGATGGTGCAGATGTGGGAATAAATCAGTGATACACAAAAAGGAGCTGGAAAGAGTTACAGGGTGTTTCATGCTTGTTGATGATGCCCTACACCAACTGCAGAACACAAAGCAGCCCTCTGGTTGCAAACTCCTGTTAGTCTCCAGTTTTTGAGGTCAATTAAGTTATGTTATACTTTTGAACCCCTGGGACTATATACTTCTGTTAACAGCCCACATGCCACCCTGCCAATGGCACTGAATTGCCAGGTTGCTGCTTCTGCTGTTAGGGAAGAGTTTAAGAATGAGTTCTCAATATCTTTTCTAAGACAAAAATCTTGCTTTAATAAACCTGAGTAGAACCAGGATCATTTAGTGACACTTATTTGTGGGGAAAATTGTTGCTAGATAAATTGACTCTTTTGGAAAAAACAATTTCTACATTGGGCCACTATTTCCCATTTTCAGTTACTTTTTGAATCCACATCAACTCAATTTCTGCACTTCTTATCTGAGGATGAGAAGACAAATATTAACTCTGTGAGGCAGACATTTTCAGTCATTTCATACTGTACTTCTGATATAACAAATCCAATAGCTATGTAAGCACAAACCAGCTAACTGTTGATTTTATTAATACTCAGCCAAAAAAACACTTTTATTTACAATGGGCCTCAGTCAAATAAAAATAAAGAAGAGATGGATACTATGTCTTTTCAAAATTTCCTATAATATTCCCCAGAGTTTTGTAGGATTTTTCTGGTGTGCACATACTAGCAATTTCTTTTATTGGTACATCTTCACTTTGCATTAAATATTTGCTGTTGGAAGACATATAGTCCAGGTGCCAGAGTGTTTCCATGTAAAATGGAGGAAAAGATTTCTGGTCTTTGCAGCAGTAAAAATAACCAGCATGAGAATTACTCACGTGAATCCCCAGCAGCTTTGGAAGAGTGAGTGATGGGTTCATTCATGTCAGGTAGAAGAATGAACTGAATCTGTCTCTTTGTATGTCTGATGAATTATGTGATCATTTTCAAATCCCATTGTTTCATAAATGGTATCCAACTCTCGCTTTATTTTCATTCAAATTTCCAAAAGGGAATCAAAAAGCTTTGTTTTGTAATTAAGGTGAAGAGACACTTTTTTCTTTTTTCATTTTTTTTTTCCCTGGGAAGAGGAAAAAACCTTCGGTTCAACCTCAAGCATTTTCCCCCCAATTAGTCAGTTCAGTCATTGAACTGAGTAATTATAGTGCCTAACTGCTACTCATCTATCATTCAGGCCAAACTGGAATTGCAGTTATTAATCAAAGTATATTATGGTGGGTTTGGCAAAATGAATCACAGTTGCTCCAAAATAAACTCTTTGTCACTGAAAACTGATACATGAGTGGTATTTCAGACAACCTTATCGTGGCATTCCAGTATCTGAAGGGGACCTACAAGAAAGCTGGAGATGGACTTTTTAGGATATTGGTTAGTGATAAGACTAGGGGGATTGGATCCAAGCTAGAGGAGGAGAGATTTGGATTAGATGTTAGAAAGAAGTTCATCACCATAAGGGTTGTGAGACAGTGGAACAGTTTACCCAGAGAGGGGGTGGAAGCCCCATCCCTGGAGTTTTTTAAAGCCAGGCTGGATGTGGCTCTGGGTGACTGATCTAGTGGAAAGTGTCCTTGGCCATGCCAGAGGGGTTTGAACTAGGTGATCCTTGAGGTCCCTTCCACCCTGACAATTCTATGATTCTAACTTTGCCATTTTTTTTCTGTACCGAGCTGCAGCCTTAGGGTTCTACAGGACCATTCATGAAAAGATTTATCCTGTGGAAAATACAAACACATAAAATTTATGAACATCTGAACCAGATTCTGTATGACGAATCTTATATTAGTATCCTGCATGAACTTATTTTTTTACAGAAACTCTTGAGAGTTTTATGATGTTTGAACAACATACATTTTCCTGAATATTTCACATGGCTTTTATGCTCAGAATTCAAATGCCATATAAGGAGCTGTATTAAATGCTCCTGGATTTTTTAGGTCTCTATAAGAATAAAACCAAAATAGATTGTGCTGCAGAACTTCTGCTTGTCTTAAATTAAAAAACAAGGAAAGCAATGTTATCAAATTTCCCATTCCAATTTCATACACATTAGAGGGTTTAAATAGATTGTGCTTATTTTAAGCTTATGATAAAAGATATAAAGTGGGAGAAAGAGGAGCAACATAAGTCTTGACTGGGACTGTATAGTTGCTGTAGAAGGCAACACAGCTTTTCTGCTGTCACAATAAATCTACAACAGTTTTATACAGGTAATATATTGCTTAGCTACAGTTACATAATTTCCAGGGGGAATAGAAATTAACTTTAGGGGGGGAAAAGTAGACATAAGGAAAAAACACCCATAAATCATTGCTTTTGCACCATTTCTTTTGAGCACAAGCCCTACGAGGAGAGGCTGAGGGAGCTGGGATTGTTTAGCCTGGAGAGGAGGAGGTTCAGGGGAGACCTCATTGCTCTCTACAACTACCTGAAAGGTGGTTGTAACCAGGAAGGGGTTGGTCTCTTCTCTCTTGCAACCAGCACCAGAACAAGGGGACACAGTCTCAAGCTGTGCCAGGGGAAGTTTAGGCTCAAGGTGAGGAGAAAGTTCTTCATGGAGAGAGTCATTCATCATTGGAATGGGCTGCCCAGGGAGGTGGTGGAGTCACCATCCCTGGAGGTGTTCAAGAGGGGACTGGACGTGGCACTTGGTGCCATGGTCTAGTCATGAGGTCTGTGGTGACAGGTTGGACTCAATGGTCTCTTCCAACCTTGGTGATACTGTGATACTGTGAAAACCAAAGAACCCCCCATAAAAACACCCTTGTGTAAATACCCTTGCTTAAAAGCACTCAAATTAAAACAGCTAATTTCCAAACACTAGCATCTAATTCTATTTTTAATTGAAATAATATGTGAAAGATGTTAGCATGTTATCTCTAAATGCTGAACAGAATTCCCTCTAGTGATGCATTTTGATTATTTTTTTTTTTTTCCCCTATATGGAGACTTGGTCATTTTCAAGGAATTTCTCTGAGTTTTTTTAAGCACATTAGATCTGAGAGATTGTGGTTTTCCAAATGGTTGAAAAATAGAATCATAGAATCATAGAATCAAAAAGGTAGGAAAAGACCTCAAGGATCATCAAGTCCAACCTGTCGCCTCATGCCCACTAGACCATGGCACCAAGTGCCACGTCCAATCCTCTCTTGAACACCTCCAGGGATGGTGACTCCACCACCTCCCTGGGCAGCACATTCCAATGGCCAACATTGGATTAATACATTTTTTAAAATATATTTTTAAAAATAATATCCATGTCTCATGGCTAAAATATATTACTTTACTAGAACAATATTTTTTCAGCATACATTTGTTTTCCAGTTCAAGTGAAAAAAATTGGGTGGAGAAGAGCACAAGCACACGAAGGAGGGAGAAATCACTTCACTTTCCACATTAGTTTCCTCTAAAGGTTGACAAAAGATCAGTGGCAACCATGTACTTTTCTTGCAGATATACTAATTTGAAATACTGCTTTGAGATAATTTGCAAATCATGCCTGGAAGCTGCAATCATAAAATCTTTGAAGAACCAATAGTCCTGGTATTTTAAAATCCATCTGTGCTAACGGACAGAATGTGGGTTAAGTGTCCTCAAGATATCATTCAGCCTGAGTGCTTCTGGATTTACTCCAGGTAAACCATCCTCCTTCTTCTTATTTATTTATGTATGTATGTATGTATGTATTTATTTATTTATTTTACCAATATTGTGTGAGAAAAAATGTGCAACTGTGGATTATGCAAGAGTTCCTTTGTACAGAAAAGACTACAAAACTGAGGTCTCATGCTAGTCAAAGAAAGAACAGAATCACATCTTTAGAACTCAGTTTAGAGGTGAAAAAGACATTTGATTATACAATAGGATCACGTAGGACGTTTCTTTGACAAAAAGAGTTGTTCAAAGGGATGGATATATTGTAGACAAATATCTGCTTCATGTCACCAGGTGCTGGAAACTAGAAATCACTTAATGAAAATTGCACTGCTTATTCAACCAGTGAATGTCAATCACCAATTATCTATCTCTTTTTAATGCACTCTCTATGTGTGTGTGTACATATACATACATACATATATCTATCTATCTATATCTACACACACTATCTTATTTTACTTTGGCTTATGATTCTGGTTTTATACTTGCTATCTCATTTGAAGAAGATGAACTGAAGCACCATGTGCTATGGCAAATGCATGCACACCAGGGTATATGAAGAAAAATATTCACACACATATTATTAGGGATACCATTATACTATAGGTATCATCATATATGCATATTTTGGATTAGAAGCTTTATTGAATAGCAACACTTTTGTGTCTTGATCAGAGGAAAAGAACAGTGGAAGAGATCACCACTGATTTGAAGTGGTAAACTTAACCTATGAACACAGTTTGGGATGACCAGTGGAGTTAAAAGGGGTCATTACTTGAATAAAATGCCATTTGTAGGAAAACATAGTAACAGATGACCTTCGAGACAAACTACTCATTGAGACCTGCATCTGTCTTACCACTGAACTATCAAAATACAAAACCTCATGAACAAATGTGATTTTTTCCTGAATGCAATGTCTGTTACTCAGCAATGTATTTTAGTCATGCAATCAGATTCAGTGAGGCAACATTTCTTTTGGCATGCAAGTGAAATCAGCAGTGTCATTGAGCAGAGCTAAATATCACACCTGGTTCACTGTGCCAAAGGGACAACTTTACCACTATGTGTTTTTAAATGTATTTTTATTATTTTTTTGCTTATTCAATACCTGAAAATGGATTATTTGTGAATGATACAAATAGTCAAAAATGTAGCTATGACAAGGATCTAAAATCTAAACAAAAATTAAATATACTCTGGTAGTTGAATCAACACTTCCATATCAAGAAGATAATAGATATCATTCTTTGAAAATAGATTTTATACTCATTAGAAATATAAAAATAAAGACCATTTGCTTCCATAGACAAATTATTTCTTTTCAACATATCATCCTAGTAGCTTATTTTGGTTCTGTGTAAAAGGTGTGTAGACAGCATGCAAAGGATGTTAGTAGCTCTAATATTGTCTCTAATATCTCCTTAACATCTCTAAATATCCAATCATGTTCTATAAATAAACACTAATTTATGTGGGGCACATAATCATAACCTTAAGTCAGTTGACAAATACATAGAATCTTGGAAAATTTAAAGATGAGATGAAATAGTTATATACATTCACTATTCCTATACACATTAATTCCTCTTCTGTATGAAAATAAGTATTAGTGATAATTGAATGGTGCTACATGTTCATGGAATACAGAAAAAAAACATCCCAATCAGAGTAATGGGGGCAAATCATGGGTGTCCTGATGGCATTTGTGTAATATATGAGATTAAATCATAATTGTGGTGGAATTAAGAATAGCAAAGGGCTGGTAGCATTTTTCCTACACAGAAAATCTCTCACCTTTGCTTTTGTATGCAAAGACAAGTGATTTTGAGATCTTAACTACATTTGAATAGTGTATCAATCAGTATATTTATCAATATTTGTACACTTTAACAGCATAAATAACTTAATATTACAGAGTCTAAACCCTCAGCATTTATGTCCTTTCAGAAACTTTACATGGCAATTTTATTTTACTTTATTATTTTTTAAGTTGTTTATTGTACACACTTTTCATTGTCATTTTCCATAAATACATATGGACAATCTTGACATATTAGACACAAGTACAAGCCTAGAAGTTAATGAGCAAAAATGTACTTAAATGCCAGGTAATACAGTGCACAAGCATTTTACAGGGTTAATATACATTATGAACAATGTGTTTCGTCATGTCAAAAAAGGGTTTGGCATCTAGAAAGAGAATGCTATCGATCACTCAAACTTCTTTGGAACATAAATAGCACCTCCAGCTATGAAATGATGGTTAAAAAAAAAGGGAAGAAAAAAAAAAGTACAATGCTGCAAAATATGAAAAGGAAGAAAACAAATTGTTAGTCAACAAAAATGGCTACTGTATGTTTAATTATTGCATAGCAATACCGTTTGGTTGGTAGACTGTTGGTAGGTATGGTGAACTTTCCATTTAGGCTAAAAGTGGAAAATGCATCCACGTTGCGCTTTTAAGAAGGGCATTTGTCTAAGTGCCTTAGGTACCACCCTGAAGAAATTTCTAAGTTTAAAGTAGAACTTTTAAAGAATCTGAGACAAATGTAAACTTTTCATAGGCTTGCTTACTCAAAATGATGAAAAAAATCCATAATCTGGAAAAGGTAGGAAAATGTTCAGTGGTTTATAGCCTAGTGTTCTGGAAAGTTTCCCATAATAATTTAGCAGTAACATTGTTTGTAGGGCAAATGAGCATTCTCATTTTCCATACTTTTCTACAGAGTATCCTGTCCATCAGTGCTTCCAATGATCTTGTCATTCATACTACAAGAAATGAAAACTCTGTCTATGCGGTCAGTCTTCTTCGGAGATCATCCAGTTAATACTTCCACAGAAAGAACACTCAGCCAACCCTTTCACCAACAATGTAGGTTTTACAGTCTAACAACAATGAAAATTCTCAGTGATCTTAGGCCACTTTGAACTGAGTCATGGCTGAAATCCTAATGTTATGCAATATTGCATTTTTATGAGTGGATATCTACTATAAATAAACCCAGTAGAAACTGCAAAATAACAACACATACTATCACAGAAAACCTTTACATTTTTTTCCTGTCATTTGCTGAAGTCTTTTATTTGCTCACAAATATGTTTCATTTTTTTCAGGCACAGTATGCAACTTATGCTAAAACATTATATATATTTTATATATACATAAATATATAATATATATATAAATTAAGAGTTTTATATAGAAAGGAATACATATATATACACATACACACATATATATTCCCTTTTATATATGTCTATATATACACTGCCAAAAGACACAAATCATTTTCTCTGGAAATAAGAAAAATGAAGATGATAAACTGCTGAAGGAAGGCTTGAAAGGAAATACATCATTTCCTTTGGGCTTAAGCAGGTTTGTTCGTGTATTTATCTAAACATGCCCTCTATGTTTTATAACCTACATTCAGAGTCTATGGTGGCTGGTTTTGTTGTGCGGGTTTATTTTATTTACATAGACTGTTACAATGCATATTGTGCGTTAATTTAGGGACTGATTTGTTTAGGAATATTATGCAGGCATAGCTAAATCTGCCAGCTGCAGCAAATCCTGCATTTGCTGCGTGTTATACCTGATACTCCTGAGGTCTGATACGGAGAAAATAAGGCTGAAACCTCCACTGAAGCCACCTCACCTCCAATGTCTGGTAAAGCTTGTTGACTTTGATAAAATTTTTAATGCAAGCTTCAGTGGGCTTTGTACTAGATCCTAGAAGGCAAGAATGGTTAGCAGACTAAAAATAAGAATATCTTTGCAGAAACAATCACCTCTGGCTATGTACAGAGCATATGATGTACAATCATTGTTCTTCGTCTCACTCCAATATTTTGTGACCATCGCCCTCAACTGTCCTAATAACAATAACAGTAATAATTATGTATCACTTCTAAACCAAAGAAACATGTATTTTTTTAACTTTTTTTTGGTAGGAATGCAAAATGCAAGTCTGTAATACTTTTTAAAGCTATCTGAATGTATTGGCTGCGTAATGTTTACATTTAATTCCACTAACTCAGGTACGAAAAGAGAAACAAAACAGAGCGAAGGAGGGCCAGCATGTCAGAGAAGAGGCAGTAGACTTCACATATCTAAATGACACATGAGATTTAATACCAGTTTCCTGATGTGAAAACTACACCAGTATATGTTAAGTCTTTCAACTTAATAAAGCTATGGCAATTGATACAAAGAATTTAGTCACAAATATGCACTGCCTGAAAAATAGAACTGTAAGCAGCTTTGAATATTTGGGAGACTGTCTAATGGTCTTTACAGGCTTCACCATTATACTTTTAGTTTACTGTATTCTTCTAGGGCCATTGTTATGGTTTGAGGGTGGTGCCTGTAAAAACCATAGAGCTGAGTCCTCCAGGAAGACCAGAAAGGTCCAGGGATGGACTGGAAAAGTGTAAATTGTTTATTCTATCCCATAATTCTGCTGTCTCTTTATAGGCAGGCTGCATGATTTGTGCTTTCTCTTTTCTCCTTCCTTTCAGCTCTTCCTCCTTCTTTCTGGTCCTCCTGGAGGACTCAATTCTATGGTTTTAAAGGCACCAGTCTCAAAACATAACAGCCATGCAAGTCTCCAAAGTTGAACTGAGAGGAAGATGACAAGAAAAGCTTGAACTGCAAAACAACATGCAAATTACATTGAAATTACATAGCGATGTTTATGCAAATTGTGATTAAAAACAAGCGATAATCCATTTGAACACTTTCAATATACATATATGTGCACAAATATCAGAAAAGCACCCATCCCCAAAAAGATGTAGAGAACCTTGTTAAAACTGGTATGTCTTCTCTGAAAAGAATTATTTTTAAATTCCCTTTATATTCCTCTCTGTGAGTAGAAAAATAGTTATCTATAAAGAAGCTAACACAAATTGCTTCAGTTCTATTTTGTTACAGGCAAAATTGTCGGTATCAGTTACAGGATCTTCATCTATGGAAGTCACTGGCTTTGTTGAGTGAAAGCCCATTGCCTGACCCCAAATCTAGCTGTATGTGGTATCTGTAGCTTATTGTGTATCTGAGTAATAGCTCACCACTAACACTCACACCCTGAAACCAGCAAAAATGTTACTTAGGCATTTGAGGAAAGAGAATGATAGGAAAGCATTCAAGAAAAATCACTACATTACAGGTCTGAGCTGTGTTACTTCAAAATGGAGAATGGGGTGGGTGATAGGGAACCTTCAAGAAGATCGAGAGTTTTCTGGGAAGAACAATTATGTGCACACTCACAAAAGTTTTTATATGAACACTGCATGCTGATATACAAAAAGACCATTAACATTCATGTGAGATGGTTGACATTCATTTCTGCAGCAAGCTGAACTTCCTCTCACAAGCAGAGCATCATTAAAAACAAAACAACAAATCAAATCTATTTGAAGACTGTTCCAATGAAATGAGGGGTAAGTTTAGTAAGAGATTAATCCCTTTGTATTCTAGCCAAGCCCTCACTGAAGTGTCAAGTTTAGTTCTGAATGCTTATCAGCAATTATGAGCTTTCCTATTTCCAGTATTTGTGCTTCCAACAAAGACTTTCCCTAACTCTGTCAAAACAGTTCATGAATCACACCCCTGAAATAAAAGGACTGTAGTCTGACTACTTATGCTACAGGATTTCATATAAAAAGATGATTTTGTGAACTTAATGGAAATACAGAATTGGCAGCAGATGCAAGCACAGACAAATGGGGATAAGCGGGAGGGGTGCACTTTTGACAGGTTATTGAAAAAGTACTGAGAATTACTGGTGAGAAGTCTTTCTCACGAGTTAGAAAGAGCCATACAGAATAACTCTCTAGGTACCAGAGAGTATGATGACAAAAAAACCTACAGAGATAAAAGTGTACTCTGAAACTACTTGGAATTTAACCCTGATATTAAATAGGGGGAAAAAATTAATATTGAAGTTATCTCTTTTCCTAATTTGAAAATGTTGATGTTGTTTTTCTTGATTGATCAAGATAAAGGAAGATGACAGTTATAAGGTGATATTGTGGCAGAGAAATGAAAAGGATGAAGTATACATGAGTATAAAGACATTAAGATCAATTAAAGACTTGCTTGTACTGACTGACAGACTATAGACGCCATAGTGCATAACAGATTCATGTTGTATGACTCACAGACTGAGAGGACATTTCTTCATTGTAGGGGAGGGGCATCTCTTACTCCTGAATCTGCAATGGGCCAAACTGGAGACAAGGTAATTAATAGAAACTAGGGGAATTTAGAGACATGGAATATACCTGGGTCTTATCCTGAAAGCAGAAATAGAGTGAAACCATTTGCAATACAAATTACAGGTCAGTGCAAGAGTGATATTCAGGGGTTCAAAGGTAAGTGATACTCATTCTGCTACTTCACTGCTCAGTATAGAGTTGATTCAAGGCCATTTATCATTACTATTATTTTTAGAAATAAGAGCTACCCATACAAGGGATTTTCCCCTTTAAGACTTGTTATTTGGAAGACACTTTTATTATTATTATTATTATTATTGTTTTTCAATTCTAGGCAGATTTTGCATAGATATGGTTCCAATTTTTTTAATTCATCTCTGGATTTAAGCTTCTTTAATATTCAGTAATATCAAGAGCATTCTGGTGGATTTTATTTTGTTGCTGGTATCAAGAGGAAAAATAATAAAAGAAGTTTAAGAAAGCATTTCATTTGACTCAATTCCTACTTTACATTACCCCAGCAGCCTGCTGTGTCATTTTACCTTATGGGATGTAAAATTGCACGTTGGTGAATGCTGGTACAACAATTCTTTTGCTCCTACTAATTTTTAACACAATTGACCAAAGGATAGTAATATCTGCAGAAGCTTATGCTTATACTAATTTTTATTTCCTCAGAGATATTAACAGGTTTTGTTACAGGTGGTTGAGTATGTCTATGGCTTGAGGAACTTTGGTTTTCCTTTATTTCCTATGCCATGTTGCATTGTGTTCCGTGATCCTGCATAGAATAGCTGTTAGCATGTTTCCTGAAAGGGTTTTTTTTAATCTTTTTTTTTTTTTTCTGAGTCCTTTATTTACTGAACAGCAATTTTTAATGGTCTTATGTCAAAAACTGACATTTGTTGTCTTCTAACCTGTATTCTTAATCATGCTATTTTTTGCAAAGCAATAATAAGCACCTAGAATTTTTTCCTTAGTCATTTTGGTTCAGCCCCTATATTCATCTCTCTTCATCTCTCTTCAGATAATCGCTACCTTTCTACCACTTGCTGTCAAGAGCAGAGTGATGTTCCTGATGATTACTTTTTAGCTAAAATTTCAGTTCATCTTTCACAATCCAATATTTGTAACTGGTATTCCTCACTCTATGAAAGCTTAGAGTCTATGAAACTCCTCATCATGTCTTGTCTTTGGGCATGTAGGGCCTCCATAGATCCTGAAATTCTCCCTAAATGTTTGCATAGCCAAAAACAGGGCAATGTTATTAATTCTTGGGGTACTGGTAGGACTATTGTTCAGAAGGAGGTGCAATGGATTTATTTCTTCTCTCAAGATGGGGGCTGGGAGAGGACCTGTACTTACTGGGACTATAGTCCCTTACTGGGACTATATCATTCTCCTTTACAGAGCTCACTGCTCAAATTAAGAGTCTCTAACCTGCATTTTGTCCTGAAACTCTTAAGTGCACACACATATTTTCTTGCTGATGTGTCTATTGAATCACATGACTTGCAGAAGATGTTTGGTTTTCCAGCATATAATTAGGTAAAATGTAGGTTATTAAGTTTCTGTACCATGCTATAAGTAGATCACGATGCTTCTCCCACAAACGGTGCTGAGATAATCAAACCATTCAGCATTACTGTGGAACTTCAGAGTAAAGAAGATGGTAAGTCAGCAAAACAAAAGCAAGTACTACCAGAACTTTAGAAGAAGAATGAAAATAATCATGTTGAACACTACTATTCAGAAAGTAGTTTGTTAAAAGCACTCCTATATCTGCTAGGCTTTTGCTATTTTTTCCCTTTTGCTACTGTTGCTTCAACACTGCTAGCATTCCATCCAATATATTTGCATCTTTTTGAGATTTGAAAGAGGGCTAAAATGAATGATAACCTTTTCCCAGTATTGAGTGTATGTGTATCCTGCATAAATGGTGCCTAAATATTTAACAAATTAGATTTTCACAATTTTTGAGGCATTTATACGCATCTCTCCTACAAGAATAGCAAGTTCCTCACTTACAAATAGAAAATAAATATTTTCACTTAACACCTTCAGAAGCTTGCACTCTAAGCTTTCAAGTGCAATGCTAAATGATTTCTGTAAAGTAAAAATCATAGACTTATGTTTTCTTTTGCATGAAGGAATATGGGTGTCCATGTAAAACTGTAGACAACTATTCTGCAGAAAAAATGGTATGTCAGTACTGGCCCTGTCAATGTGCCCTGCAGCATTTTTGCTCAAACTGGCGTTACACAAAAGAAGTAGCTCTTCATGAAATACATGGGAAAGTGAGGTGAGAAATGGTATGTAGTTGCCTATCTTTAAAGACCTAAAGTTAGAGCTTAGTTTGCATTAATGAGGTCTGAGCATCCTTTCTGGAATATACTGTAATATTGTATTCTGGAATATATTGTAATTTTGCTGGTTATTGTATTTTAGAGGGGATGCTCACCAATTGTTCAACTCCCAGCTTTAACTTTTATATCCATATTATAATTCCTAATACAGACATAATATATCTCTTTTGATTTAGTGGGCATACAAAAGAGAAAGAAGTTTCAGTGTGCTTCACTCAGGTACTCTCTCTGTTTTGAAACAAATCTCTGAGTTTATATTCTCTTTAATATTAGTGGCAAACACATATTGTGTAGGTTATTTCAACAGGTATTAACAATACTCTGAAGATGAACACTAAGTATCTTCCCAAAGAAAAACAGGAGATACTTTTGCAGTAGATATACTTTTGAAGCAAAACTGTCACTGGAAGGCTGTATAGTTTGGTTTACCTGACTCTTGATTGTTCAGAATCATAGTTTGATGGACTCACTTGCATGGAGTCCCTGCATCTGTAATCTCAATTTTGTATCACTAAAATAAATAAACTGTAGATAGTAATTCAACTTAAGAGTCTTGCCATGGGGCAAAAATCTGTTCCCATCCAGTACTGCGATTGATCGTAATTACCACAAAACTTGGCCTGTGTCTTGACATATTTCTAATGGAAGTCATAAATGTTGCCTTCTGAGCTATAGTGCAGATTAAATATTGGTTTCTCTTTCTGAAGGATCTTCAAGAGCTTTATCAGCTCTGCTGGTGGCATCATCGTTCTCATTGTTTGTTAGTGGCTCTGCTTCCTTTAAGTCAGCATTCTTCTGTGCTTTCAGCTTCTCATCTTCTAACTTCTTTTCTTTTGCCAAAAGCCTGTAGTTAATGGTATTGCCAATGAACAACCAGATGCTGGCCACGGTCACAATTGCTCCACAGACAAAATACATGTACTGGTATTCACCGGTAACATCCACTAACCAACCTGAAATACAAAGACAGAAAGAAAGAAAAAGGGTCTTTAGAATAGGATATCCAATGCAACACAGATCTTTCCCTAGGAGAAATATTTATACATTGTCTGGTTTTGAAGTTGGAGTAGAAAATCATGTTCAGCACGTTCAGATTTTCTTATACAGTGTAACTTTAACAAAACCTATGTTAAGTCAAGCTAGCAATTGTCATTGGACTCGCTGACAATGATCAAATATTGAAGCACAAAGGAAACAGAGCTTAACAGATAAGCTTTTCATTCTTCCATTGCCTTATTACTTTATTCACCTCCTAATTTTGTTTCCTGTTGTTTTAGATTGACTGGCTGACACTCACAGAAGCTGCCCACAGACAATAGGATGAAGAGGTATGTGTCTTTTGAAGCTGCTGTCACTGTGCATCAGCTGCCTACTTTTCACTTGTACTTTCCTGTGATTGGTGAAAGAGATAGAAAGGCTTGTCCTTTGACCTAGCACGCTCAACTGCTGAGTTTTAAACTATCAAGCCTGTACCTAAAAACTACAGACACACCTCTGAGATTAATTTGGTCATGACAAGAAAATAAAATATAACCATTTTGCCACTTTAACAGCCATTCTTTTTAAATTTCCCCAACTCTCAAGTCAAGACTTGTATGTATCCAAGTCATTAGCTCTGTACTGTGCCACATTATGGTTGAAATTCACAGGATAATCTGCACACTTCAATTTAGTATGTATTCAAATGCTTTTTCTGGGTGGAAGCGATAATGCCAGTCTATTCATCTGATACACATTTACAAGCAATTAAACTATTTTAGTCTTTTCTTTATTTCACAAGAATAACACAAACAGCACTGCAAGTGTATAATTCACCTATTATTATAAATAGCACAATTAACTGTTTTTCATGGATGAGTAGTCTCATAAAACTGATGATTAAAAATTAAATTCTGGATTAACAGAATAATAATTAAAGGATATGAACTACTTAAAACTGAAATTTATCTTTTCCACATGTTAATCCCCTTTGTTTTCTCTATTTAACAAGATAAATCAATTATTCACACCGTTATAGCACAAACACACACTTTTCAAAACTCCTGGAAAGCTATTTAACTGAACAATAAATAGCTGCCTATGTTATTTCTCCATAAATATTAAATTTTATATCTTCAGAGTTAAGAATAATATTGATTTCAGAACCTGACTGAAAAGGCTGGACTCCAGCTGTCACAGGCTCAGTCCCCCCACTAGGTGGCACAGGAAGATGTGTGAGGAGGAGAACATAATCTGTTCCACCACTACCAAAATGAATTTGCATGCTAAACAGTGAGAGAATCATGTAATCTTTACAATACTTCTTTGATGAGTATAAATGTTTCTTAGGTACATAGCCTGGAGAAGAGAAGGCTCAGGGGTGACCTCATTGCCCTCTACAACTACCTGAAAGGTGGTTGTAGACAGGAAGGGGTTGGTCTCTTCTCCCAGGCAACCAGCACCAGAACAAGGGGACACAGTCTCAAGCTGTGCCAGGGGAGGTTTAGACTCGAGGTGAGGAAAAAGTTCTTCACTGAGCGAGTCATTCATCATTGGAATGGGCTGCCCAGGGAGGTGGTGGAGTCACCGTCCCTGGAGGTGTTTAAGGGGAGATTGGATATGGCACTTGGTGCCATGGTCTAGTCATGAGGTCTGTTGGGACAGGTTGGACTTGATGATCCTTGGGGTCTCGTCCAACCTTGGTTATACTGCGATACTGTGATACTGTGATATTCTTGACTTCTGTGGCATTGTTTATGTGGGTATAGTGGATGTTCACAAGCCTGGTAATTTCACTGTCTTTATATATTCATATTGCTGAGCTTACACTGTTACACACATACATTTAACCAATACTTTTCAATAAGATTTGAGCATCTGTTTCTGTAGTTTCTTGTATCACCAGAAACCTCAAGATCATAAAAGTTACTTACAGTATTACTAAATACTGACTAAAAAGATAGCAAACAGAAAACAATTCAGATAAGATTCTTCAACACTTCTAGTGCTAGAAGAGCAAAAATTATTAATGTACTTGAAGCTATACACCTAGATTCCCTTTAACCTCCCCTCAGTAGAAGTTGGTAGGTAACATTATCAGTTAGTTCGGTTAGTCCACACTCTGAGTCACTGCAAAAACAGGCTAAAGCCTGGCTGCAAGCAGGGATGTGATGTGCAGTCATGTCAGTGAGCAATGCTTCAGAGCACTGCACTGATATTCCACTGTGCTTGCATCCTGCATGCTCTGCTGAGCATGCCCTAGTCCATTCTGGCAAGTCCCTGCTAGTTTGTTCTCTCTAGAAATACTAATCCTATTTACACACACACACACACAACATGGCTATTTTACATTTAAGTGAGTGCTCATCTAGCTGTCACTAGGTTAGAGATGTCATAAGCCACTCTGAGAGATCTTCACAAAAACTGACCAGTGGATTCAGCCAATTCAGGAAAGAATGAACTGTGTGGGCAAAGATCAAATTGGAACTGAATGCATGTAAATCAAGGTTGCAAAGTCAGCACTATGTGATATCAGAAAAACATACATTTATGACCTGTATTTATTGTCCAGCAGAGATAATGCTCTTAAACTACTGCAGATTCACACAACACATGTCTTTATACTCTCAATTGGATCTGCAGCTGTAAAGCCCAAAGATAATTGATGCAGGGCACTGCTGCTACACTACACTCCTAGACACAGTGAAGATATTTAATAGCAGTAGGAACAATGTTTACATTAATTCAATGCTATATTGCAAGATTGTGCTGTAAAGTCTGGGGAAAAAAATGAAGTAAAAGAGATTCTTACCTCCCAGAGGAGGGCCTATGAGCACAGGGCAACATTCCACAATGGTGACAAGTCCAACTGCACTGGAAAATCTGGTAGCCCCAACGAGGTCCATCAATGTCTCAAAAAGAACGCTGCTAACCATTCCGAAAGCAAACCCAAAAAATACAGCATATATCACCAAGCCAGTGTAATTTGTTGCCAGAGGGCACAACATATGACAGACACCATTGTACAAAACAGCAAAACTAAAAAAGTACTGAATCTTTGGCCGGATAAACCTGGAGTTTGCTACAAGTCCCATTGAAGGCCTGGCAAACATGTCTACAAAGGCTAAGATAGAGAGCAAAAAAGCAGCAGAATATTCATCGATGCCCTTGTGCTTGGCATAAGGAGCCAAAAATACTATTGGAGCGAAGAAACCAATAAACATAATCACATTTCCTGACAAATAGATCAGAAACCCTCTGTGTTTGAAGAGGGACAGATCTAGATATTTATTCATCGTTTGCCAAAAAGACTTCTTGTTGTTTTTGTGCAAGGCAGACTCTCCTGTTCCTTTTTCGACATCTTTTTTCACAGGAGGGGCTGTTTTCGGTCCAACAGGTCTCATAAGTGACCCAGCCACACAGCAGTTCAAAAGAAGTCCTCCCAGAATGAGAAAGCTTCCTTTCCAGCCAAATGCATTGAAGAGAAATTGATTGAGAGGTGCCAGTGTGCTCAGAAACACTGGACTTCCAGCCATGGCCAATCCATTAGCAATGGGGCGCTTCTTATAGAAATACTTGCCAATCATGGTCAAGGCAGGCTGCAAGTTGAACGCTAAACCCAGACCTAAACAACACATAAAAAGACAGTATTATTGCAGGTTGTGCACTGAAAAAAAACTAGTCACACTGCTTTCAAGTAATTTATAAAATGACCATTATCTAACCCAATGATTCCCAATGAAGACAGAAACCAATCAGAGAGCAGAGAATGAATCTGAGCTTCATTTCTGGCTATGTGTGCTAATGCCAACTGTGTCATGGTGGCATTCTGCCATTTCTGCCTATAGTACTGCAGTAAAAGCCAAAACTCCTTCTTGTGTTTCAGCAATAATAGGGAGAGGGGAATCAGAGAGGAGTGATGGTATCAGTGTCTTCACTTACCATTTTTATTTTCACTGAACTATAATGCAATTATCTTTTGGTTCATTTCACAAAGTTATTGAATGTCACCTCAGCTGCAATGAATGCAGAATGTATTTGAATGCATAAATCTCCTTATTTCTTATTTCCAGTCCTACTCTAAGATCAAGCCTGTGTACAAAAGTGGAGCTGAAAAATGGCTAATTGCTTTGGAACTCATTCAATTCCACTTCCCCAGGAATGGAGGTGATAACTAAAGGTGGAAGAGTTTTAGAGGACATACATGGGAGCAGACTACACATCTCCACTCTGGCTGAGTGTACAAAAAGAGCCTCTAGGCCTTCTCTCTCTATAAATACATCTAGGTAGAAAAGGTCTAAGTATCTACTCATCTGCTGAATTGCACAGAAATTTTCTTCTCTCTAGGACCTACTCCTGGACCTCAACTTTTTTTTTTGTTCAGTGGACCCCAAGTTTGGGATGCAAAAAAGAAGAGCGTTAAGAAATAATCACTGAACCCGTTGTGTGTCTTTGGCACAGTGATCATGAAATAGACTTCTCAGTTGGTGGAGAAGAGAAGGGTCAGCAGAACAGCCCGTTGGGACTTCTGGCAGGCAGACTTTGCCCTGTTTGGGAGACTGGTGAACAGAGTCCCTTGGGGTGAAGGAGTCCTGGAAGGCTGGCCACTGTTCAAGAGGGGACTCTTAAACACACAGAGACAGGATGTGTCCATGTGGTGAAAGGCAAGTTGGTGGGGAAGAAGGCCAGCCGGGCCAAGCAGAGAGGTTTGGTTGCTGCTTAGGGAGAAAAGAAGAATCTATGGTCACTGGAAGAATGGGCAGGCCATTCAGGAGGGTTTCAAGATTGTCATGAGACTATGCAGGGAGAAAATTAGGAGGCCAAAGCCCAGGTGGAAACTAATTTGGCCTCAGCTCTTAAAATGAACAGGAAATGCTTCTAAAAATAAATTAGTAACAAAAGCAGGACTAAGGAGAGACTCTGTCCTTTGTTGGATTCAGGGGGAACAGTGGTCAAAAGTATGAGGAAAAGGCTGAGGTACTTAATACCTTCTTTGCCTCAGCCTTTAGTAGTAGGAGCAGTTGTTCACTAGATACCCAGCCCCAGGAGCTGGAAGATAGGGATGGAGAGTAGGATGAAGCCGCTATAGTCCAAGAGGAGATGGTTAGCGACCTGCTGCTCCCCTTACACAAACATGCCTATAAGGGGTATTGAGGATGCTGGCAGAGGTGCTCACCAAGACACTTTCCATCATTTACCAGCAGTCCTGGATAAGTAGGGAGGTTGGCAAATGTGATGACCATCTACAAGAAGGGTTGGAAGGAGAATCCGAGGAACTACAGACCTGTCAGTCTTACCTTGGTGCTGGAGAAGGCCATGGAGCAGGTCATCCTGAGTGCCATTATGCAGCACGTGCATGCACTGCCTGATGAATAGGCCCAGTCACCATGGGTTCCTGAGGGGCAGGTCCTGCTTTACAAACATGACCTCCTTCTATGGCAAGGTGACCCGCTTAGTGGATGAAGCAAAGGACTTTAGTAAGGCCCTTGACACTGTTTCCCACAGTACTCTCCAGGATAAAGTGCTTATGGCTTGGATGGGTGGACAATTCACTGGGTTAAGAACTGTCTGGATGGCCGAGCTCAAAGAGTGGTGGTGAATGGAGTTAAATCTAGCTGGTGGCCAGTCACTAGCGGTGTTCCCCAGTGCTCAGTATTGGGGCCAGCTCTCTTTAATATCTTTAGCAATGATCTGGACAAGAGAATTGAGTGCGCCCTTAGTAAATCTGCAGGTGACACTAAATTGGGTGGGAGTGTTGACCCGCTTGAGGGTAGGAAGGCTCTGAAAAGAGATCTGGACAGGCTGGATTGACAAGCCAAGGTCAGCTGAATGAGGTTTAACAAAGCCTGCATTTGGGTCACAGCAACCCCATGCAACCCTACAGGCTTGCAGAGGAGTGGCTGGAAAGTTGCCTGGTGGAAAAGGACCTGCAGGAGTTAGTTGACAGCTATCTGAATGTGAGCCAGCAATGTGCAACAGTATCCTGGCCGGTATCAGGAACAGCGTGGCTAGCACAAATAGGGAAGTGACTGCGCCCCTGTACTTGGCAGGGGTGAGGCTGCACCTTGAATACTGTGTTCAGTTTTGGGCCCCTCTCTACAAGAAAGTCACTGAGTTGCTGGCGCACATTCAGAGAAGGACAACAAAGCTGGTGAAGGGTCTAGAGAACAAGCCTTACGAGGAATGGCTGAGGGAACTGGGATTGTTTAGTCTGTGGAAGAGGAAGCTGAGGGAAGACCTCACAGCTCTCTACAGCTACCTGAAAGGAGGTTGTAGTGAGGTGGGAGTCAATCTCTTCTCTCTAGAGGAAATGGCCTGAAATTGTGCTGTGGGGGTTTAGACTGCACATTAAGAAAAGTTGCTTTATGGAAAGAGTGGTCAGGCATTAGATTAGGTTACCCAGAGAGGTGGTGGTTTCACTGTCACTGGAGGTGTTCAAGAAACACATGGTCATGGAACTTTGGGACATGATTTAATGGTCACGGTGGTGTTAGGTTGATGGTTGGACTTAATGATTTTAGAGGTCTTTTCTAACCAAAACAATTCTATAATTCTATGACTCATTTAGTCCCAATATAATGATCTTTAACATAGGAACAAGTATTATCATGTTTATTGTATTAATTTATTACCTCCTCATATTTCACCTCATCTGCCTGCCTTATTTTTTAGAATAAACTCCCACAGCTTTTGATAAGGAGTTTATTTAACTTACTTAATTGCCTTATGCAATACCCAGGCCTTTGATGACATATGAATAATTTTATTTGGGGATTGACCCTGGGGATTTTTAAACAGAAACATGTTGAACTGGAAGTTCTTATATTCTTCTGTGATAGCATATGTGTGTACAAACCTACAGAAAGCTGGTACTAGCTTTTGCATTTTTACTAGAATTCTGCTAGTCTCTGCCATATTTATTTTTTTTTAAGTGCAGCATGATTGAAAGCTGAAAGAATGAATGTAAAATTCTACATAAATAACTGTAATAAGTGCTGTCACGAGCCAATCAATTTTTGTAACATAATTACAGTGCAGTGTGGAACAGTATATGCATACACTTATTGAATAAAATAATCAGTTGCTCCTAAGATATCCTAAAAGAAGTAAGTTAATATCATACCAGACAATTTAAAGGATTTCATAGTTCAGGTAGCTGAAATGAACAGATCTTGCTGCCTTCTTGCTTTGCATTTGTACAATGCCTTGCACAGTGTGTTCTTGATCAGGAACCTTCATTGGTAGAATAGTGTTAGAAATAATTTAATATAACCCAGTATCGCCTTATAAACAAGATTCTTACCTCCAACAACACCAATACATATATACAGTTCCAAGACACTATTGCAGAAAGAAGAAGCAATCATTCCAAGTGAACACAGGATACCTCCTGCTATCATCACAGGCCGGCTGCCATATTTATTCACCAAAATGCTGCTTATGGGACCTGTTGGTAGAAAGAAAATACCTTAATAGGTAACAGATAACTCCATTATACATGTCTTTGTATTTAGAATATGTTAGAAACCTAAGCTTTTTCTGTACCAATTTGTGCTACACTCTGAGTTTGCAGACACATGAGTCTGGCTCTGGAAATATTGCCTCCATGACAATATAAATATTGATCGGTTATGGAGATTGATAGAAATATTAAAGACATCAGACAAGTAAGAAGGACTGTTACAGTTCAGAAGCAATCAATACTGAGATCAGTCAATGCAAGTTTTGAAAGTTTTCAAAACTCCACAGAGCAGGAGCAATCTTCAGGCAAACAAATTAATAACTGACCCTAACACTGTAGCACATCCTGGACCCTTCCTTAAAACTACACAGTTTTACACATACTGTCAAATCAGAATGTAAATCTCTGACCACCAAGGCTCATTTTCCCTTACCTGATCCAGAAAGTAATGTTAATGGCCATTAAGATGACTATAGGTTGTCTGACAAAATCTAAGATGTGGTTTAGCATAAAGACATATACACTTAAGAATATTGCTACAAGGCCATTTTTCAGTTTCAAATGCAATTCACTTTATGGTCTATTTAGGTCCACATTAAGCTAACAGCTACTGTGCAATTTGGCATGACATGCATTATATGTTTTTTAAACAGCCATGACTAGAATAGATGGTGTGCTACATATCAAGGTTAAGAGGTTGTCAAAACCCTTTAGGTAAACTTGCATACCATCTGACTGCACTATATTTGGCCTAGACCATTACAAATAAGTCTTGCTTTTGCACTAACTAAACTTGTCCAATTAAAAAATGAATAATAATAAAAAATTAAATAAATCCCAAAACATAATAAAAAGTAACAAATTTCAAACTCGGGACAAAGCTGGCACCTGGCATAAAGTGGAATGCCAAGCTCTGCATCTGATCTCAGCACAAATCATTGATTGTACTGGTTACAGTTTTAAGTCTCTCTTTTTATAAATATCTAAAGGAATAAATGCCAGAAACTCCACGAAGTGAAGAAGTCCAACAAATTCAAAAGTGCATTTTCATAGAGTGTTATTTTGAATTACCTTAAAAGTTATTTTGAATTAGAATCACAGAATCATAGAATTATTAGGGTTGGAAGAGACCTCAAGGATCATCTAGTTCCAACCCCCTGCCATGGGCAGGGACACTTCACACTAGATCAGGTTGCTCAGAGCCACATCCAACCTGGCCTGAAAAACCTCCAGGGATGGGGCTTCTACCCCCTCCCTGGGCACCTGTTCCAGGATCTCACCACCCTCATGGTGAAGAACTCCTTCCTAACATCCAATCTCAATTATCTTAAAAGTATTAAAAGTGCTATTATAGATACACTGTAAATGTAATTATTACTTGCGTATCAACAAGAGAAGTATTCAGCATATGCCAAATGATCATTTTTCAGCTTCTTCCTAACTAAAGTAAGCTTCTACAACAGTGTTGCCCTGCATCTTCCCATCTTTTTTTTTAGTAGCTTGTGAATCCAGAGGTCAGTTTGAAATTAACTCCACTGAAAAGCAAAGATTTGAATGATATTTGTATCTTACAGTTTATGCATTCATTAGATAGCCTGGGTCTCGAAGAGTCTAGGAAAGCTACTACAGCCTCCCTGTCCAGGCAGCACAGACACTGGGCCAATATACTCAGCTTTTCACCAGTAAAAGCAATTTATCCTCTTGCACAGGCAACTATACTGCTCAAGGTAGGTGAGGGTGTAGAGGATTAACAGAGTGAGGATTTAGTCTGAAGGCATTAGGGCTCATCTTACAGACACATAAGCAAAGGACATCAGGCTCTGCTGCCCAGTGAACAGCAGCTTAAACATAACTGTATATTGAAATCAAAAGACTTAAACATCCACAGCATGGAATAGCCCACCCAATATACAGTAGCCTAGAGACGTATTACAAGACTTCAAATTGCATACATGCACTAAAATATTCCAACAACAGCTTATATTATGAGATATGACATGAGTGAGGGATGTGATACTGTCCAAAGGGATCTAGACAGGTTAGTTCAGGTGAACATCATGAGGTTCAAAGTGCAAGATCCTTCACCTGGGCTAGGGCAATCCTTGGTACCAATACAGGCTGGGGGATGATGGGATCAAGAGCAGAAAAGGACTTGGGGGTACTGGCGGATGAGAAGCTGGACATGAGACAGCAATGTGTACTTGCTGCCCTGAAAGCAAACCATATCGTGGGGTACAGCAAGAGAAGTGTGGTCATCAGGTCAAGAGCAGTCTACTCTGCTCTGGTGAGACTTCACCTGATGTATTGTGTCCATCTCTGGAGTCCTCAGCACAGGAAGGACCCGTTCAAGCAGGTCCAGGATGATGATCAGAGGGCTGGAGCACCTCTCCTATCAAAACAGACTAAGAGCGTTGGGGTTCTCCTGGAGGGACCCTTTTCATATTCTTGTTTGTTTGGGGGCTTGGGGAAGAGGTTTGTTTTTAGTGTTTGGCTGGTTGTGGGTTCTGGGGGTTGTCCAGAAATGGCAAGCTTCCCTGTCCTTCAAAGGAAATAATTTTACACAGAACCAAGAAAGCTGCATCTCTGCAGATCATAAGTGTGGTGGCTCAGCCAGGACTGTAAGTTACAGCTTTTCAGACCAAAGCATGCAATGCTGGCCTCACCTGCAAGGTCTGTTAGCTGAGATCAAATATGGATATATTAATTTATGTAGGCAATGGATAAAGATAACAGAGGAAAGACAAAGCTGACTGATGGGTCTGAGCTCTGTACTTTCAGATGACCCAAATCTGGAATGTATTATGAATTTAAAATTCCTTTAAAGATAATATTCTCTTTGAGGTGTTTTCCTAATGTTAATGACGTGTATTTACCACCATAGCTCCATTTAATTAGTGTCCTCCCTACTCTAGTCATGAGGTCTGTGGTGACAGGTTGGACTCGATGATCTTTGAGGTCTCTTCCAACCTTAGTGATACTGATACTGATACTGAATTTTAGGTTTTATTTTAGTATATTCCAGCATTTTCATTTAAAACTTGGGCATGTGGGAAATATTGATTTTTTTCTATAGCTGTAAAGTTAGTTTAAGCTTAGTCCCTAAATTACCTATGTACCCTTCCAATCCAGTGAATAGGTTAAACATTTCCTTATGACATCTGTGTATGCACTTGGCTTTGGACTCTCATAAAATAATGCATATTCATAACTTAACATATAGGAATCCACATAAATTCCAGATATTTGTCTGTCATCGTACATTGTATAGCCATGTACAAGTGTCATTTCACATCTAACAGCTTCTGTAATTATTTAAGTAATAGTCATATGCCAGCACGTATCTACATTCCTTGCCTGCTTTTTTCTTTTTAATAGCAGCAAGAATAAACTGTTTAAGTACTGTAATACTACCAAAATCATGCTATACATTCATGCACATCAATGCACTAAAGGACTGATGGATCTCCAACTCTACTTTCCTGAAGCCTGGAACTAACTACATAACAGATGTTAAGTCAGGAAGCCCACATGAATATTTACTCTGATCTGTCCCTCAGCACCTACAAACCATCAGCCATGAAAGACTATACACTCCCCAAACCAAATTTAAGATCATAATCATAATATGCTAACAGTCTCCTGGCTATAGCTCTGGTTTATATCTTTCTGTGTGAGGCAACTGACCAGACTATGAGAAAGGATAAGCACAGTTTCAGGAAGGGCTGTACAGCAGGAAACAAATGCTTTAGAAGATAAGGAAAAATAGCAGCTTTGCAGATTAATTGTCATGTGTCAAGGAAAAGATGGCAAAAGTCATTTCACCTAGCTGAGCAAAGACAGGCTCATGCATCTGGGACCAGTTTCTAAAGGTTTATACAATGACTACAATAATGTGACACTTACATGCTCTTTTGATGGCTCAGCAGAACATTCACTTGTACATCTGTTTTGTGCAAAATGTGAGGACAAAGCTACTTTCACTGGTCTTCAGTGAATACCACGACCTCTTGGAAGAAACATATTGCTTACAAGTGAGCTTAATTATTTCCTATAACAAAGGTAGCAATATTCCATAGTTTACTCTCACTTCCAAGTTTAACTTTTTAATCACCATTTAAATCTTTCTTCTGCTAAGCCACACTGCTGTAAATGAAAAGCAATAATAAAAAAACCCTCCACAACTGGTAATAGATTTTAAAACCAGATGCTTTAAAAGTGAAGTTTTACCCTTAAGAGTGCTTGTTGTGCTAACATTGTTTAAATATAACTTGAGCATTGAAGTTTTTTTCCTTTTTAAAGGCATGTACTGCTTAATATTTTTGTGGGAATGAACAGAGGGCTTAAACTTCGCATTATAAATGTAACACTTTTTCTCATATAGAATCATAGACTCACAGAATTGTTTTGGTTGGGAAAGATCTCTAAGTTCATCAAATCCAACCATTGACCTTATACCACCATGGCCATTAAACCATATCCACATGTTTCTTGAATACCTCCAGGGACAGTGACTCCCTCACTTCCCTGGGTAGCATATTCCAATGCATGACCACTCTTTCCTAATGTCCAATCTAAATCTCCCCTGGCACAACTTGAGGCTGTTTCCTCTTGTCCTATCACCTGATACTAGAGAGAAGAGACTGACCTTCACCTCACTACAACCTCGTTTCAGGTGTTTGTAGAGAACAATGAGGTCTCTCCTCAGCCTCCTGTATTCTAGACTAAACGTTCCAGTTCCCTCAGCCATTCCTTGTTCTCTAGACCCTTCACCAGCTTTGTCACCCTTCTCTGGACGCTCAGTATGTATACAGTAATGTTTTCAGAGATCTGCACACATTCATATAATCACATCCATCCATTTATTCACATTTTTCTGCTCTTAAGAAAATATATACTCTTCAAAAATGTTCTGACTCTAGAGAGAATGCAACAACGTGGTATCTAGTATCTGTAAAAGCTTAAAGGATGCTAATCAGGTAAAGTATTTCCATTTCATAACCTCATGAGGTAAAACAGGCAAAACAGTTTTAAGTCCATGACATAGAATAAACAAATATTTATTTGGCAAAATATCTGTATTTTGCTTAGCTCTCAGGTAGAGTAACATTTGTAAGACCAAATGTGTAAGGTACATTCCATTAATTTATAGGAGGAAGAGAATCTAGGACAGCAGAGTTCTCGCTGCTGCCTTTTTCTCTTTTCCATCATTTTTTTTTCTTACCAACATGAAGCCCAAAAAACCCCTTTATTTTAGGCAGGATTTTCTCTGAGGGATGAGAAGATGATCTGCATCTCAACTGCATTATAACCAGTCAGAATGGTTACAATAATAGGGCTTAGTTTGTAGAAGTTTGAAGCAGCCATAATTGTTGATTTTTTCCACATCCATAATGAGGATATCTTTGGGTCTACTCTACATTTGTATTCACTGTAGGAATGAAAGTTTCTTTTAAAAATATATAACCTGGGGTTTAGTATTTAATTTATTCGTCCTGTTTTGATTTCTCACCGCTATAATACAGGAATGTAATTAAAGACCATTGACATCTGCAATTTGTTTCACATACAGACAGCATGTTTATGCTTTTTATCTTGCTACTTTCATTACTTTCAGTATGGAACTAGAGATTAACCTTCCTGATATAAAAGTAATTTTTCAAAGATATATTGATAATGTCATACAGTGTTCATAGTGTCATTGATCCAAAGCAAGCTGAAATGACTCACTCTGAGCAGTATGACATTTATTTAAATAAAGTGAATTGCTGAAAGAAGTTGAAAATAAATGCAATAATAATATTTCAAGTTGCACTAATGCAATATTGTAGATTACAGCCTGTCAAGTCAAGTGATTTAAACACAAGATTTAGCCATCTGCTCGGCAGAGTCAATGCAGCTATTTTTCCAGTCCACCTTTACTCTTCATTTCTGTTTCCTCGAAGGCTTTTTCTTTTATCTTTTCCTTTTCATTTTTCATTGTCTTTTTCTCTTTCTCTCTTTTGTTGTTTTTTTTTTTTACAAAATCTACTTGCAGGAGCTGATTTGCTTTGTTCAGCAAAGAATCACTAATGTCTTGCCTTATCGTTCACTTTAAAACAACTTTTTCAACCACAAATGCTTTAAGTGAGTAGACAGTACTCCTATTGGAACGTTGCCTGTGGCACCCAGAAGAAAACCGGCTTAAAATTGATTCTAGTTGCATTTTAAACCTGTTCATTAAGTTGGAAGACACTTAAAAAATACACTGCTTTTCTTGGTAAGAGAGGCAGATAGAAAAAAAAACCAAAGAACTATTCACAGAATCACAGAACACCAAGGTTGGAAGAGGCCTCAACTGATGAACTTGAAAATATTAGCGTCATGCAATCAGTTACATCTTAGATTCTTTATCACATTTCTTTGAATGGTAACCTTTGTTTCTGATTCATGTTTGTGTATCAGCAGTAAGGGTAGCACAGTTCACCAATCATTGGAAAGCTTTTTCTGTAGTTCCTCCGTGCATTTGGCAGTATGTTTTTTTTCTTCCTCTCATATAACACTTACAACTGGCTGCACAGATTCCACAAAGATAGATAGTATAGCAACATTGACAGAAAGCACAGAGAAAAAAGATGGTTTTTGCAATAAATATCACCAAAAATAAACTGCTAACACTGAGTTAGGGTCACTAAACTATGAATTAAGATAGCTCAGCAGCTGAAGTACAGCATGCTGGGGAGCAAGCAGTCAGACATTCAACCATCCATCATACTTTGCTCACCACTTCCCCACCTCTAACTACATTTCCTCAGTGTCATTACCCTGAATGCATATATTCTCACTTGTGTCCTGAAGGGTGCTTCCCTTTATTCCTTTGGCATGTGGTTCTCATGTGGTCTCTTTCCCTGCATGCTACATACAGAGATATTCTCCTTTATGTTATTTTGTATTACTTCATTACATTTATTGGTTATCTTGACTCCCAAGTGTTTCTCTTATCTTATCTGCCTTCCACATCTTCTTTCCCCTTGTCCCACCCAGGGTGGGCTGGCGGGGTGAGGTTGCAATAGTGGTTCAAAGTGGTCTAAACATTCAAAGTTTTTGTTTGGTTTGGTTTTGTTGTTTGTTTTTTTCTTTTCCTTCCCTCCCAGTCTTTATGTAGGGGAATTGCTTGTGAGAGCAGGCTGTTGTAAACCAGGACAGTTTAGGAAAGATGTTGACTTGCTGGAGCGTGTCCAGAGAAGGGCAACAAAGTTGGTGAGGGGTTTGGAGCACAAGCCTATGAGGAGAGGCTGAGGGAGCTGGGGTTGCTTAGCCTGGAGAAGAGGAGGCTCAGGGGAGACCTTATTGCTCTCTACAACTACCTGAAGGGGGGTTGTAGACAGGTAGGGGCCGGTCTCTTCTCCCAGGCAAGCAGCACCAGAACAAGAGGACACAGTCTCAAGCTGCACCAGGGGAGGTTTAGGCTGGATGTTAGGGAGAAATTCTTCATAGAGAGAGTGCCCATTGGAATGGGCTGCCTGGGGAGGCGGTGGAGCCGCCATCATTGGGGGTGTTTAGGAGGAGACTTGATGGGGTGCTTGGTGCCATGGGTTAGTTGATTAGATGGTGTTGAACGATGGGTTGGACACAATGATCTCGAAGGTCTCTTCCAACCTGGTTTATTCTATTCTATTCTATTCTATTCTATTCTATTCTATTCTATTCTATTCTATTCTATTCTATTCCATTCTATTCTAATTTTACAACGTTGGAAAACTGCCCATTTTTTATATCAAGGAGCAGCCATGATGATTATTATTTACATGGACACATATCAGTGGTTTATATTAATTATATTTTGCATGCTCTGCTACATAATTTTTTTCATGAAAGGCTGAAACACTTGATCATAAACCAGAAGACTTTAAAGATGACTTCTGGATGACTTTAAAGATGACTTTCTTTTGAAATTAGAAATATGAAACTTTGTAGTATTTAATAAGAAATTAGTGTATTTCTGCTAAACACTCAGCAGTTTTCAGACATGTGCATGGTCACCAACTAAAACCAAAAAATTCTGTCCCAAAATTAATTAAGAGTCCAAATTTCACATTGATGCATTTATTGTGATATGAAATCAGATGCAGCAAAACACTTAAAACATTTAAGCACTTTTTTAAACTTTCCATATGTTTGTATTCCTTTCACCTTCAGTATCACTGGTTGAAGTGAAGCCCATACATAGGTATTTTTAAAAGCTAGTCTTTCAATGTGGAAAAGGGGGGAAAAAAACCAAGAAAGAAGAAAGGATGCAACAGCCTAATGACAAGATGGAACCGAATAACCTATAAGACGACAAGCATATAAATAGAGGTATTATGACACCAGGCACATGTTTTCACAAAGTGGCCTGCATGCCTCTGTAATGGGGATAGCTCAAAATAACATCAGCACATGATATGTGTATTGCAAACAGTCTTTCAGAAAAATCTTTTGTTGTTTTCTTCCAGAGGTCTCATCCCTGAAGTATTAGCCATTTATCTCAGTGGCTGCTCCTTCTTTCTTTGTTGATGGTTGCAAGAGAAAGCCTTAGTTCAATGTGGCAAGATTCACGTTTGAGGATTTGTACTGCAAGAAGCACCACATTTCTGAAAAGGTTAAAATAAATCCTATCTAACATGGCTGCTTTGAGGGAACAAAGGAAAATGAACTCTAACTGGAAACTAGAGGTCCATTTGTAGCTACCCAGTATTTCTACAAGTTTTTATGAGTAATCTTACTAAAACCTGCTATATCCAGATACAGAGACTACACATATCCATACAATCACACACACAAGAAACACCCCCCTCCCAGAATTCCATTATTTTTCCTCACCTGATTATTTGACTCCTAATGATATAAATGAGTTGGGTTTTTTTCCTGACATAATGTACTCTATTTTTAAGTATTTTTCACAGATGCACAGACTGCATTGGGTTGGAAAGGACATCTTGTCCAACTGCCCCTGGAGTGAGCAGGGACACCTCCAACTAGATCAAGCTGCACAGGGTCACATCAACTCTGATCTTGAATGTCTCCAGGGACAGGGCCTCAACCACATCCCTGGGCAGCCTGTTCTAGTATTTTACCACTCATAAAGAATTGAGAGGTTGGAGTGAGGATGGGGCCAGCCTCGTCTCCTTGGTGGCAAGTGACAGGCCTAGAGGAAATAGTTTCAAGCTGTGACAGGGGAGGTTCAGGCTGGATGCTAGGAGATATTTCTTCATAGAGAAGGTTACTGGACATTGGAATGGTCTACCCAGGGCAGCAGTAGAGCTGCTGTCCCTGGAGGTATTTAAGCAGTGTGTGAACCTGGCACTTAGGGACACGGCTTAGTGTTGACCCTCCAGTGTGGAGTCAAAGGTTGGATTGTATGATCTTTGAGGTCTCTTCCAACTGGATGTTTTCTGTGATTCTGTGAATTTCCTCCTTATGTCCAATCTAAATCTACCCTGCTCCACTTTAAAAACATTGTTCCTAGTTTTTCACCTGGAATCTTCCAAACTCACACTTGCAAATTTAAAGAACTTGAAAATTTGTAACTGAAGAAGACTTAGTGTTTAATGTTTTGTACCCTGCCAAAGCAGAGTACATTTTTTAACTACAAAACTTGTTTTTACAGCTTGCTATCTGTGTGAATCAGATTGCAACACTAATTCTGTGTATTCTGCTACTACAAAGGGAAGGTGATTTTCTGTATTGTTGAAGATCATAAAAATTAAAAGAAAGACAGGGATTACAGTATACCATTGTTACAAGTACAATTAAAGCAATGTGAAAATGACATATGTTGCTAATCCCAAAGCTAATTGCTAGGAAGAAAAAACAAACAAACAAACAAACAAAACCCCCAGTGCTTCCAAATATTTAATTCTTCATAGACATTTTCCTAAACCATGTCAATAGCTAGTTACAAACATTTCCCTTTTTTCTTTCCTCCTTTCTCAGGAATATACATACATATAGAATACATAGAATAAACCAGGTTGGAAGAGACCTTCAAGATCATCGCGTCCAACCCATCAACCAATCCAACACCGCCCAAGCAACTAACCCACGGCACCAAGCACCCTGTCAAGTCTTCTCCTATGACTGTCTTCTACAAATCTGTGTACGCACATGTGAACACAATATACATGTGTGCTCATTACTCTCTACTTCCTATTTATTACTTCCTATTACCATTCATGATTTCTATATCTCTGACTCTTTGTCCTGGAAGCAGAACAATAATCTAGCATACATCACAGAAAGCAAAAAGTCATAGAACAAACTTTCAGAAGACCTTGAACAGGCTATTTACTAGGTCTTAAGTGTATTCTCTGCAACTCAAATCATTACATGTTTTTCAAGTAGTGCATTCGCTGTGAAAAATTCAGCCAACTTCAGTTAGGATTAATATTGTCATTTGGGTATCTGTCTTCTACAAATTGCCCATCACATTACTGCTCATACAATGTCCTCATTTTACCCAGCACATATCCTACTTCTTTTTTTTTTTTGCTGTTTGTTTGTTATGTGTCTGGAATAATATCATAACTAACTCAACTTGGAAATGCTTCCTTCTATATTGTTACTGGCAATATCATGTAATTTCAGATTAAAACACAATATACATGCTTCCTCCTAGTTGCTCCTATATCCCTTTCTGGTTTCAAGTTTGCACAATATAATTAGACATTGAATTGAAAACACTTAATCTACTACCTATGATTTTTTTTCCCATGGACCACTTACTGTGAATTATGGATCCTGAGTGGATCATTAAATCTCATCTACATATTCAGAATAGATGTAATGAGAAACATAAATCTGGATGTATTTATAACTTGAAGTGTCCTGAGCAGTCTTCACATTTATGTCATTTTAACATAGTAAGATTATGTTCAAATACATTTGCTAATTAACACATATGTATTGTTAAGCTTATAATGTACTTTATAATAAAATCTTTCTCAAGTGTCATTTTGTCATTGTTTTACTTATAATCTCACAGAATTGTGTTAGGGGCTGGAACCCTCGAAAGATTATGTAGTCCAACTCCCCACGCCAGATCACGATCACCTATACCAGATCACACAGAAACACATGCAGGCAGGTTTTAAGTATCTCCAGAGAGTGAGATACTTGTATTTTCACTAATATACATTAAAATGCATATGCTGATTTCCAGTGGTAACAGCCAGAATCTAGAGATTGGGAATTTCCCAAATTCCTTTAGAGCCCTGTAAGTTAGATCATGTCTGAAGTGTGTAAGGTAAATATATGTGAATAACTCTTAGCTCACAACATACTGGGGGAATGGGAAAAGGGAGGGAGAAGAAAGACGAGGGAAGAGGAAGGGGAAGGGGAAAGGAAGAAGAAAAGAGGAGAGTTAAAGAAATTAATTTGTGTTTCAAAGATGTAATAAAAAATGGAAGCAGAGCAATCTCATTAGGTTCTGGCAGCTAAAGTATTTAGAGTGCAAGTGAAGACAATGTTAGTATATTAATGGGATCTTACCAGGTACAGAAATTGCATTTTCCCCAGTATTTTGAAAGAGAGAAACTCGTGTGGGGTTTGAGACACAACTACACTCACTTTTCAATTGAAACTGTGAATCTTTGGGGGGGTTTCAGTGTGTTTTTTGGTTTTGTTTTCAGACAAGTGAAAAAATAAAATGTATATTGAGAAAACCTGTTTAATTATAGAATGATATGCAAAGGTAACCCTGAATATTTTGCCTTCCAGGTCAAGAAAACTGAAAGCAACACAAACTGTTAAATGGCTAGAAACATGAAGCAAAAAACCATCAAAGCTAGAATAACAAACAGCCAACATTTATCAAGAGATTATCATCTTGATCAACAACAGCAACAAGATTTATGTGTTTGGATTTTTTCCAATGCATTTCTTTGTTTCAGCTGTACCTGAATCAGTAGCCTTTGTTACAACCTGGAGGAAGCAGAACCTTTGAAGACAAGTGAACAAGTCCAGAATTCTAAAGGCATCCCAGTTTCAGATTAGGAAATTTTCTTGCCTAAACCATATACAATCCATATTTAACTGCTTAAAAAACCCCCAATAATAATCTTCAGGAAAATATTTACTGAT
The DNA here is from genome assembly GCF_014839835.1 of Dryobates pubescens. Classification (NCBI taxonomy): domain Eukaryota; kingdom Metazoa; phylum Chordata; class Aves; order Piciformes; family Picidae; genus Dryobates; species Dryobates pubescens. The sequence continues at coordinate 129,192,721 of NC_071657.1, read as the reverse complement.
TAACCAATAATTTTAAAAATTAGGTCTCACCTCTTCTCTCCTCTTTCTTTTTCCCTTGCCTCTCCCTAGTCTTTTACAGCAATATACACATAGAATCGAATCGAATCGAATACATGCCTGAGAATAACACTGTATCCAACAGAACTGAAAGAGAAATCTGATACTTTTTTCCTAATACACACATTATCTGAGCAGGTGTCAGTTTATCAATAGAATAGAATAGAATAGAATAGAATAGAATAGAATAGAATAGAATAGAATAGAATAGAATAGGACCAGGTTGGAAGAGACCTTTGAGATCATCATGTCCAACCTATCATCCAACACTATCTAATGCATACTCTTATAACTGAATCACACACTTCTTGTGACTGGAGTCAAATTTATCATCAAGTTGACACTTTCAGATTTCCATCCACACAGAAAAAAGTTTTTTCTAATGGGTATTCCAAATTTTGGTGTTTTATGTTTCCTATGTATAGTCACACACCACTTCTTTTGTTGACTGGATCAACAAATACACCTTCCATGGACTGCAATCAACCAATCAAAATCTGTCATTATTTTCAAAACACAGATGGCTATGTTCCATTGTTTCATCTGCTATAATGTCAGAATGAACTATTTAATAATATTCAACATTTCACCCAAAAGTGACAACCCCAAATCTTTAAACAGAATTCAGAATTAACCAAGTTGGAAAAGAGCTTCAAGATCATCAAATCCAACCTATCACCCAACACCATCTAATAAACTAAACCATGGCACTAAGTGCTTCATCTAGTCTGTTTTTTAAACACTTCCAGTGATGGTGACTCCACCAACTCCCTGGGTGGGAATAGGTTCATCTTTACAGTCCACAGTTTTCATTAAAAAAACACAACCACCAGAAAACCTATCAGCCATGCAGAGAGAAGAGAAAGGAATGTTTAAAACTGAACCATGATGACTTGCTTCAACAAGGGGAGAAAGCATGCCTTGCCCTATCATAACAATATTTCATAAAATATGACCAAGGAGAGGAAACCTGGGATTTATGTAGAGGAAAAGGAATAGATTATGACTGAGTTGAACAAAGATTGTGGCATTTGCAGCTTGCCTGGACTAGAGAGGAAACAACAGAGGTTACATCTCCATACACATGGTCTTCTGAAAATGGCATGGGGTGAAAGGCTGGGGGTAAGTTTAGATCAAGTCTGCTCACATGAAAAGGGAAAATTGGAGCTCGGCTGCAAAAAACAACATAAAGTGGCTTGGTGGCCAGGTGCCATCTGACTCCACTTGAAAATAGTATTTGTGTGACTTTAGAACCGGGTGTACTTTCTTAACTGGGGTGAACAAACAAAAGGATTGACCATGGGCACAACCTTATTCTCTACTGAGTAATGTCAAGCAGCTTACTTCTGAGCATCATAAATTCAAAATAAATTAGTGCTCATTAAAAAATAAAGGCTTCTCATTATTTGTATTACAGATGCTGCCTAAATATCATGCATTCCTGGAGCCACCTTTCAACTAAATTGTTGAAATTTTTCAGCCAGAAGATATTAATACAACCCAAAGAAATATATCTGCTTCTGCAGGGATTTAACATGTGTGTCTACAAGAACATTACTGAGGTTTACTAATGAAAGAATTAAATTCTTCCCACAGAAGGAACTATATTTCTTTTTAAGTTTTAATGCATCTTACTGAAAAGCAATTGGTTAAAAAGTTGACTGATCTAGGCAATATGCTCAGCTGAACACCTTGTCAAGTAAATTTATTATTTTTTTTAACATCAGAAGAAATGATCCAGAAGAAATCCTATGATACAAATTTGTTCTTGTCTTAATCCTATATGCCACTTCAGCTCCATTTCTCTGAGCACAGGGTCAAGTGCTTTGCACTTTGTGCTCAGGTTACTGTTTACATTTGAGTAAGTAAATATGAAAAGCTTCTAAATCACAGTGGCAATGGGTTATATAACCTTGCACACTCTTTGTACAGGTATAAACTATAGTGCTGCATGAAAGACAAGAGAATCACTGCCATGTGCTACTGTTTGTTGATTTAGTAAAAGACCGATTGCTGAACTGTGTTGCTTGTTATTGTCTGTGCAGTCACATAACACATATTTGGCCTTGCTTTGAGATAAATTGCCCCATCACATTCTGGAAAGTGTAGTCCTTATGTAAGTCCATTCCATAGGAAAGAGGGGGTTTGAAGGGGGTTTCAAACTGTTTTTTCTTAAATTTATTTTCTGTAACTTTCTATGACAGTAAAGAAGTGTTTATCAAAACTGACTATTCAGGTCACAGGGTCATAGAATTGGGAGGGTTGGAAGGGACCCCAAGAACCATCTAGTTCCAACCCTCTTGCCATGGGCCAGGACACTTTCCACTAGATCAAGTTGCCCAGAGCTACATCCAGCCTGGCCTTAAAAAAATCCAGGGACAGGGCTTCCACCACCTCCTAATAAAGATGCAATTGCTTGGGATCTTTGACATATGTAATCTTAATCGAATAACTCCATTAAATGCAGAGGTTCTCACTGAGCAAAATACTCTTTGTATGGCACATATATTTATCTACACCATGTCATATGTGATCACTACAAAAATCTTCCAAAATAATTAATCAATTAGTTAAAAGAGTGTTCAAAGTAATCACAAAAGACTTCAAAACACCTCAGTCTTTGCCTTTTGTAGTTCCCCTGGCATCAGTATAAACCCCTCACTAAATCCCTGGTCTGCTTACCTCTTTTAATGACTATAGATTTACGTATCTTTACAAACTCAGCTGTTGCCATTTGATACTTGCTTTAAAAAATCTTCTAAACATATCAGTACAACTCTGTTTCCCTTGAATATACCCTTCAAAATAAACATGGGAATAGTTCTTAGGCATTCTAAAACAATGGACAAATAAAATTCTATAATAAGTTCTTTGTAAAGTGCTGGGTTTATTATTTCATTTGAAGTGGTGGAGTGATTACAATGGTATACACAGACTTTTCCTTCCCCACAGTACTTCTCTGGTATCTGCTCAAATATCTATCAGTTGTGCTAGACCATTGTTTCGTTACCTTTGAATTACCCGACACACATCACAAATACAACCATTGTATGATCCAATGATGTGAAAAACCATATGGGAACTAATCCAACCTTGTTGGTACACACATTCTTTTGTCAAAGTTTTGCAACCTCAATGAACATATCAAAGGCTTAAGTTTGTCCCTTGATACCTTTCTTAAACAAACTCAGTTTTTAGCCCCTTAGAAAATGTATCTTATGATGCGTGTTATTTATTATTGTTTGACTTTGACCCTTTACTTGAAAATAAGTGGGAAAGGAAAAAAAAAATCTTCTTTGTAGATAAAAAAGCTTTCAATATTGATTACTTACAGAAATCCCTGGCTATAAAACCAAATGAAGATCAAGACAAATACAAAGTTTCAGACAGGAAAGGAATGCTTAACAAATGTTCATTATGTAATCCACGTTGCTTACTTCTATGTAATTGAGAACTGTTTTAGTAGAGGGTTTAAATTAGTTACATTTAAGTTACACAAAGATTTCTATGATATGCATCATATCATTACTAATAACTTATGGTTTGGATACAGAAGGAGCTTGGTAGAAGCACAGTGGGAATTCTTTGTCTTGTAACATCTGTCTGACAGTTATTCAAAATTCACACAAGTGTACAATAAAAGACAAAATCTCCTTAGTGGCAGCATGTCCTAAACACTAAGACTGGCTTCTTGAGTGTGGCTTGGTAGATTCCAGTAAGAACTATGCTTCATAAAAAGCTGACAAAATGAATCCCCAAGAGGCACTGCACATTCAACAATCACAGCTTATCTGGTCAGTCAAACATAACAAATTGCAGAGAAGAATGTAAAATATGCAAAATAATCTACAACAGATCTACCTTATTTCATCTTTCTTCCCATGACCATTTTAAAGAGTGTTTTCTAAACATTAGGGAAATTCTATGTTTAAACCAGACATTGCTACTGCAGAACACTGCCCTACAAGGTACCGTTTTACTGAAACTCAGAACCTTCCAAGAAATATGAGAAGTGGCTGTATTGCCCTGCAGGGACTTTGTCAGGCTTCCTTAGCATTCAGGTCATCTTTTTGTTTAAATTGAACTACTGTATAATATTTTTGTTACCCTTGATACCTCTTTTTTTGTACTTATCTCCATTCTCTGTTCTTGTGTCATCTCATTATGACTTCTTTTCCGTTATCTGCAAGTCTCAAATTAACTTGACATAGATGTTTTACATATATTTTAGGCTAAACGTGCAGTATTCCCTCATGCCCATGAGGCATTCAGAAAGTTGATAAGTTCGGCTTTCAAGGACACTCTAAATGAGGTTATTAAAATTCAACACTTTGCATATTCCAATGGAGAAAAACGCTTGTCCCTGACATCAAAGGACAGAGGTCAATTTAAGAAAGCTTCTCAATCTCCTCATCCGCGGCCACTGAACACCTTGTGCTAGTATTTGTCAAACCAAAATAAGAAAATGCTACCATAAGGAAGAAAAGTGTAGGATTTCAGGTCCTGTCCAAAAAGTAAAAATCCATAACCATCTGTTGTTTGTGTTACATGGATTTCGCAACTGTCATCTCCACTGTGCACGCCATTTCATCTTCACAGCAATAGCACCAAAACACCCACTGAGACAAAATCACAAATATTTTGAACATACCATATGATATGTTATTCTCCAAATTAATATTTGACAAAGTCAAAGTGAGAACTCGCCTATAAGCTAGCGTCGTGTTGTCACCTGAAAAATCCTTGAAGTGTTTGCCACTGTTTGGAAATACTTAACCTCAAACTCGAACAACTTCAAGAAACACAGAAGAAGTGAGAGTAAGCTATTAAATGCTGCATGTTTAAGGTACAAATGTGTTTTGAAAAATGGTAATGGCCAAAGGTGCTTCTAAAACTACTTACTTGGAAAGATAACCTCTATCGACCTTTTGGTTTAAGTGGACCTTTGTGTTTTTGAACTTCAGACCAGTAAGACCATCCAACATTTCACAGCTGGGTAAGGCTTGAGGAATTTTATCAGCTATCAAGCTAGTCTCTATAACTCAATATCACACCCAAAAAGATATCTTTGGAAAAAAATACAACCAACCGAAAAACCCAACACACACACAAACAATAAACCAAAACCAAACAACAAGCAAAAAAATCAAACAAAGAAAATCCCAGCAAACAGACAAACAAACCAACCAAAAAACAAAGGGGGATTGTCCTTGGAAAAATGACAGAAATAGAGTTAAAGACAAGCGAGTAAGGCAACGGCTTTTTCTCTTAAGGAAATCTAAAACTCAAGGTCAGCTGTGTTTCAAATCACCAGACCTGTCACATGGTTTTCATAGCTACCACTAAGGCTCCTATCAAGCCTACACTGAAAGTAATGAAAACATTTTCAATGGAAACAGATCGAGCTCTGATAAGCAGCCCTCTAATCACCTTTGGCTGTTAACGCTGCACAAAGGGAGAGATGAAGTTTTGAAAAAGAAGGAACTGAGAGAACTTGAGGTCAAATGTATTTGATGTGTTGTTTTATTTTTAATCCCTTTATTCCTATGTGTGTTGCAGCAAAAATATGTCTCTATAAGTATATGAATAAAGATACAGAATCACAGAATCACAGAATGGTAGGGGTTGGAAGGGACCTCTGGAGATCATCTAGTTCAATGCCCCTGCTAATGCAGGCACACCTAGAGAAGTTGCACAGGAATGTGTCCAAACATGCACACATATTTTTATATCCATTTGCTTTCACATGTATGCAGAAACACAAGTTGCCATGTCAGGATAACTCACCTAATTCCATTTTATCCCAGCTTCTGTCCTACAGTAACAAGTTTGTTGGTCTCAGTCACAGTTGTAGGAGTCCATCACAAAACTATCACCCTTAATTTAATGCAATTGACAGTCTCTGCTCCAGAGAGGCAGAAGGAGTTGCCATGGAGACTGAACTATTGCTCTTCTCCCGAGGATGCTTTTTTCAAGCATGTGCAGAAAAGTAGAGGCTTTGCAACACCTGAAACCTTGATTACATCACAGGATCCTGTTTTTTGTGACAGCTTTTTAGTAAACCCTTACAAACATCCAGTAGATATGGGGACAAAGGACAGTTAACAAACAAGACCAAAACCCAACAAAAACATGTGCAAAGGTGCACATTATGCCAGATTGAGAGAGGAAAAGAGTTTCATATTGATTTATCAGATTTGTCACCTCTGCTTAGTGCTTTCCTAACAGGGTGAATGCTGTGCTTGACCTATTTGCTGGAATTAACCAAGACTGCAGGAGACCATATGGATTGCCAGATGGTCTGCTATAATTTAATGCCATTTATTCTAAGTATGAAGTAAGTGATAAACATAATTAACATTCTTTTAGCTCCTTACTGGATGCCTTTTATTAGGGGTTTTTGGTGTCTTTTTTTTTCTCAGGCATTGAAAGTTAAGTTAATATCTTTTTACTGAAACACAGATGCCAGCTAATTACTGCAAGAGGCTGCAGCCTCCAAAGCAAAGAGTGTCACACAGACTCTAACTTACTCACTGACCCCACTGTGATGATTAATAGGTTGAATGCTAAGCTCTAATGAGGATGACAGATCTTAGATGTTTTCAAGTTACCTTAATTAGTAATATGATGAAGAGTGTTCATCTCAAATGTACACACCAGACTTCGTAGTAAACAATACACCTTGTACTCACAGTCTGAACGTGCACCTCACACTACAGCACATCAAATGCTAAGAAATCAGGCCACTATCAGACAGTAAAAACAATGGAGTAAAAACAATGTTTTTCCTGATCTCTATTTCATATTCTGCCAGTGATTGTCTAAATGGCTATTTTTTAGGAAGTTGTTCCAGAGAAGCTATGGCTTCAAAGAGTGTTTATATTAGGCAGGGTCCTCACTCTCAGTATTTTAAAGCCACAAGCCTGTAAAACAAGATATCCAAACAACTTTGCTTACTGTTCCTGAGCTGATGATCTTCATAGTGACTGGGGTAGGTGACAGGAGGCTGGATAGTAAACCATTTTGTAATTTTTAATGTGAATGTACAGGTGAAGTTAGTGTGCTGGTATGCAGAAGAGAAGAATTAGGGAAAAGGCAGAGAAGTATTAGATGCTTTGTATTTTTCATGAAAAGCTGTGCACATTCAAGCTAAAAATGACCACAGCTAAATGTCCTGTGTTTTACATCTGTGTGGTCAATAAAACCTCAGTGAATTTTGAGGTGCCAGAAATGACATAAATGAAATGTTATTCAAAGATTCAAACAAAAAGAACAGTACCTGCACTACATAGCAAATTTGCTGCTAGAAAATTTAGCTGCAATCAGAAAATGTAGCAAAAAAGGTGTCCAGTTCAGAAGTCAGAGCATGTACACTCCACAGCGCAAGTGCTGATCCATCCTTACAAAGCAACTACGTTAGAAAGGACCTGAATGTGACGAGATACACCTGCTCTTTTAATTCACTCGTGACAGTGTTAGTTCAACTTATATCACCTTGTGAATTTTGTGAAGCATTTAGCTGCTGTTGCTGGTTCTACAAAATCCTTTATGATTCTACACTTATATATGAGAAATTTATGATTTTGTACTTATGTATTAAAAAAAAGGGATCAAAATATCTGAACAGCAAATTTTTGTTGATTTTGGTACCTCTTGTCAAGGTGTTTTTATAAGGTCTCTGTCTCTGCCTGTATTTGAAAAGAGGATGCATTTTTCCATCCCATCAGCTGAAAATTATTTATCTGAGGTGCTTAAGCAAAGCTATGCTGTCTGCAGCTTCATTTTTATAGTCAGAGGAGAAAACCAAGTATTTAGAGAAAGCAACCCAGGTAACTTGAATTCCTCTTTGTAGACACCTACTTCTCTTCCCTGACTGCTGAAGGAGCCAGGGTCATTCAGGTGACAAAACATAGATAGGTTGAAAAGATACATAAAAAATTACCATGCTAAACACAAAACTTCATGCTTTCTTTAATACATAGTTTACTGGATCTGACAATACTATACTTCCCTATGGTGCAGACATCACTTCCGGAAAACATTACAGTGATGCTCTTCAGTGATTAGAGATATTGCCACAATGTATTCGGTCTCCATTTATATACACTTACCCATAAACATAAACATATACAAATATAAGCATTTAATTGTGCCATCATTACAAACAGTCTGAGATCTTCCAAGTGGTTACCTTGTAACACCCAAGATAAGGGCAATCTATTGCCTGAAATAACCTCTTAATCTGGCCTCTGGACTGCCTTAAAAAAGTGTTTTGCCTACAGTATCAGACAGCTCTCATCAATGTTGTAAAGAATTAAAACAAAATTCTAAAAGAATGAAGAAATAAAGTAGGATTTAACAGTTAGTCTTTGAGGTTGATAGACTTAGAACCTGTCAAAGCAAGCTTGACACTTTGTATGTAAAATATAACTTTCTATTTAAAACCCTTTATCATTTGTCTCGTTCTTTACTTGCATGCTTACAAGAAAAGAAAGATACCAGACAATTCATATTCTCAGCTTATTTTAGTCCCAAGAATAACACTGTCTGTATCTCAGCTATCAGAATGATGGCATATATGAAATGTGGCTCTTGGCCTAAACGGAAGGTAGGATTTTGGTTTAGGACAAATAGGGATAAGATACAAGACCTCCCATCTACAGAGGAAGATTGGTGCCTGACTAATGAAACAGGCAATGGATAGTGAACAGATTTTCCCATCCCACAAGCAGTTACTTCAGCATTGCTTTGTTGGAAAATGTGACTCAAAACCTGTGAATTTAGTGCATGACTTCAAAATGTAATTAGCTAGAGGAACAAACAAAAGGCTGAAGGGAAAACAAAAATGAAGATAATAGAAAATGTTTTACAAGATAAAGTAAACCATACTTTAATGATTATATGGCTACCAGTACTCTCTGATAAAATACAACAGAAAAAGAAGAATGTATTTCAGTAAATTCTTTAGGTAATAATGACAAAATCAGGTAGAAATTAACTCTAAATGCTTTAAAACCACAGGAAAACCAAAACAAATGTCTTACCTCCTGCATACATGACAGCCAACATTATCGATGATATCCAGGCTATCTCACTATATGATGTGTGGAAGATTTCTTGTATTTCTTTGAAGAATACTGTGATGGCTTTGGGGAATGCATAGGAAAATCCAATGGAGATAAAGGCCCCAAAGACCACAACCCATCCCCAGCCTCCATCTGGAGGTGGGTACTGTGGTGCTCCTGTTGCTGGTGGCATTTTTGATCTCTCTCTCTTCTTCAACTAGGCTGAAAAAGAAGAGGTGAAACAAGGTTTCAAACAATTTCCCTGTTTTCTTTATCAAACATCAGTATTCAGTTATCATCTGAAGGGATTACAAAGAATCCTCAGAGCACAGACTAAATTCCAGCTTTCATGGGACCACAGAACAGAGTACCTGTTTTTACAAGCAAAATGTTTTTCAAAAAAGGCTATTTACACTATCCTTTCAGCACGTGACAACTGTTACAAATCACTGAACTCAGCCATTGAAGTTGTATTTGCCATTAGTCACTTACTGGAAAGTGATAGTTTTGTTGTTCATTTACACAGCTATATTATCTGCAGTGTGGATGTAGCACAGGAATTAAACAGAAAAAGAAAATAAACATTACTTATAGGAAAAAATGGGGGGGAAAAATTACAGCAAATTATCACTAAATGCCATTGTGTAAGCAAGATTTACCAGTACATCAGCAAAATCATCAGCAATGACAGCAAGGAATAAATTCATTACACAGTTTTTTTATCGTATGCTATCATTATTCCATTTTTTATCATCATTAGTGTCCTGAGGTGCATCAAGAAAATTGTGTCCAGCAGGTCTAGGGAGGCTCTTTTTCCCCTCTACTCTGCCCTGGTAAGACCACACCTGGAATATTGTGTCCAGTTTTGGGCTCTCCAATTCAAGAGAGATAGGGATCTGCTACAGAGAGTCCCACAGAGAGCCATGAGGATGATAAGGGAACTTGAGCATCTCCCCTGTGAAGAGAGACTGAGATCCCTGGGGCTGTTTAGTCTTGAGAAGACTGAAAGGGGATCTGACCGATGTCTATAAATATCTGAGGGGTAGGTGTCAAGTGGAGGGGGACAAATTCTTTCCTGTGGTGCACAGTAATAAAACACGAAACAACGAGTTCAAGCTTGAACATAGGAGATTCCACCTCAACATGAGGAGAAACTTCTTTACAGTGGGGGTGACAGAGCACTGGACCAGGCTGCCCAGAGAGGCTGCGGAGTCTCCTTCTCTGGAGACTCAAAACCCACCTGGATGTGTTCCTGTGTGGACTACCCTAGGTGATCCTGCTTTGGCGGGGGCAGGGGTGGTTGGACTCAATGATCTCTGGAGGTTCCTTCCAACCTCTAACATGCTGTGAGTCTGTGATTGTTATCTCTTGCTCACCTCATGGGAACATCTAAAAAGTTACTTTAAACTGAGATTTAAAATTCCCTGCACATCCATTAGGTCAATACAAAATATTACAATTCCATATTGCACTCTTGTTTTTGTAAAAATCATTATCATATTAGTTGATGTTCATATTACTTGCAGGCGGAGCTTGATGGTACTATTTCTGCTCTGCTTCCACATGTCAGAAGACATCAGGATGTCTTTAACTAATAACCTCCCAACCTTTCCACAGCTTTTCTCTAATTAAGAATTTGCCACCAGAGTGATGTCTTACAGAGGTTCTCAGAGAGGCAACCAGCACATTCAAGCAGTTCAAGAAATCATAGGTAATCCACATAAAACTCCTAAGGCCTGAAATAAGTTTCATACTGTTATTATCATCCTGAAATCTAAAACCTTACACTTTCTACATTCTGCATAATTAATTTTTTATAAAACATGTGGTAATGAGAATTCATTTTGCAGGTCTGTGATATTTCCACTATTATTAAACACAGAGCTGAAGTCTGTGTTTTCTTTTGTATAATCCAGCATACACACACAGCATGAACTGACAATTCCTCCTTCTTCCTTGCTTCTTTCTTGGGCACTTAGGCAATTTAATACTCTTGATTGGTCTCCTGCCATACCAGTACTGAAAGCTGTGGATGATAACAGTATGTAGGTTGCTGCTACGTTTATGATTACCAGTAAGTCTCTATGTGATTTCTTCCAATGCATTCCAGATTCTCACAGCAAACTGCATTAGCAGTGGGAGCGATATGATTACCTTAACAGAAACTAAAAACCAAACTGTGTTAGTTTACATTAATCTCTCAGGATAGTGCCTAGAGTACTTTCAGGTTAAACATCATGTAGCACTGCATGCAATATATGCTGCAAAACTTGCAAATGTTCTTTTCAGATTATCTATCACTAGGTTAGCCCTGTGATAGAAACTCACTCTATTTATGATTCTCCACTGAAGCCAATTTAGACATCACCTTGATATTGGCAGACATCCAAGGGAAAGCTAAAGCAATCACTAGAATATCTCTCTTCTGTGCAAGGTTGCAAAAGCCCAGGTAGTTTGGTTTCTGCATCCCATCAAACAGATTTGCTGCTGGCAGCAATAGATATCTATTGCTCTGTATGCAGTGCATACAAATCTTTTTATATGCATGTCTAGAAAGTTCCTCTGTCATGTACATTGTTTCTGCTTATCTTAGTCTCAGCTTAACATCAGCACAAACATACTTCAGTGGTGAAAACCTGGGCCTACCACTAGGAAAAGTCAGGCAAGTAGACAAAATTGAGACATAACTTTGGCAAAGCAGTTATGTATTTTCATGGTTTTGCTAAAGCAGGACATGTTACAAGGAGGAGTGTGTCAGAAAGCCCACTATAACTTACAGGAAACATAGGGATGATCAATTTCCTTCCAAATCACAGGACCTCAAACTGGCATGTCCATGAATTGAGTGATAATAAACAACAGAATTTGCTATCTGACCGAGAAAGCTGTCCTGCTCATCTGAGTAAACTTTTGCTTATTTCCTTAAAAAGGGTTAATTACTGTTTTCTTACACTTCAAAGGCTTGAGCATATTTGTTTTTATATTTTATATTCACGTGATGACACTTCTATGTTTGAACATAGAGCTGAACGTGAGCCAGCAGTGTGCCCAGGTGGCCATGAGGGCCAATGGCATCCTGGCCTGCATCAAGAATAGTGTGGCCAGCAGCAGCAGCAGGGAATTCATTGTGCCTCTGTACTCAGCACTGGTCAGGCCACAGCTTGAGTACTGTGTCCAGCTCTGAGCCCCTCAATTTATGAAGGACATTGAGACTCTTGAACATGTCCAGGGAAAGGCAATGAGGCTGGTGAGAGTTCTCGAGCACAAGCCCTGTGAGGAGAGGCTGAGGGAGCTGGGGTTGTTTAGCCTGGAGAAGAGGAGGCTCAGGGGAGACCTTATTGCTCTCTACAACTACCTGAAGGGTGGTTGTAGCCAGGAGGGGGTTAGCCTCTTCTCCCAGGCAACCAGCACCAGAACAAGGGGACACAGTCTCAAGCTGTGCCAGGGGAGGTTTAGACTCGAAGTGAGGAGAAAGTTCTTCACAGAGAGAGTGGTTAGCCATTGGAATGTGCTGCCCGGGGAGGTGGTGGAGTCACCATCCCTGGAGGTGTTCAAGAGGGGATTGGACATGGCACTTCGTGCCATGGGTTAGTTGTCATGAGGTCTTGGGTGATAGGTTGGACTTGATCTTTGAGGTCTTTTCCAACCTTATTGATTCTATGATTCTATGATATATTTTAGTAACGTCATGCAACATCAAGGCATTACTCCCCATAAAAATGGAATGGGATTATCAATCTATTGAGGAAGCACTCCTTTTCCTAACAATAATACACAACTGCTTTGAAAGATCATTGCCACTATGTTAAGTCAGAACAATGCTGAAGGTTCCTGAATGTCACTAAGGTATAGATGCTTTGGAAAGATCCTATTGTATCTGACCCCTTTAGGTCAGCAGAACAGGCTCTGAAACTTCAGTCCTTTTGTCCCTGCAAAAGCTTCACCATAAACTACAGCGTTATTAAGGAGATGAGCAAAGGGGCACTGGCTGCTTCTATGCCTCAGCTTAGAAGCAAACTGCTACAAACTGTTACAAGGTCCACTGCAAGGCCAGCTCAGGGGGCCGCTGCAGTAAAAGGCTATCTCCTAGCCTGCACTAGATGTTACGCTGGCACAAAGAGCCTGGATCATTGTACCTCACACCTCCTGTTTAGCACACAGATTAGAGTTAATAATAACTTCCTTGATGTTCTTTTATGACAGCGATGACCAATTTTAGCTGCAGTTAATAAAAGGTAAAAAGGAAAACAAAACAAAAACACAACAACAACAGCAAACAAATCCCAACCAAACCCCCACGTTTGCTCCAGGAGAGGGAAAAAACAAAAAAGAGGAAAAAAAAGTATTCATGAAACATGAAATCCAACATCTCAAACATCCCATACCTGCTCAGAAGTGAAAGCAATTTTCTCCTCTAAAATCTGCACTTAACATCCCTGAAACGGAACATCTCCTGAAGTTATCTAGTATATTAACATACCTAGCTACAACCTACGCCTAACTTGTACCATTTGGGGAGTGTTATTATCAACTAAAACAAAACAGCATTTTAGATGACTGGATTTAGGTACTGACAAGGGAAGAGGCAGAAGAGAAGGAATGAAGCAGTGACAAGCAAAATGCCTTTTCAGAGCTTACTATGGGAATATGATAGAATAGAATAGAACTAACCAGATTGGAAAAGACCTTTGAGATCATTGAGTCCAACCTATCAGAGACTAGAATAGAAGGCATAAGAATAAGCATGTGTGATGATATTCATGTGAAGGACATGGTGCCAGACAGACAAAAAATAATAAAAAAGGGAAATGGCAGCACTTAATATAGGTCACCACCAGTGTTTTCTGTCTGTCATATGAATTCCATCATGTGCTTAAAGCTAGCAAGTACTGCTCATACCTGTTTTTATAGACATATGAGTGAGAAACGCTGCCTGCCCTCCACCCAGGAAAGCAGCAGGGGAATGGTGACTGAAGTGCATCCTGAGTGAAGCCATCAATCTCCCTCCTCTGTCAGATACATGGAGGTTGCTCAGCCTCTCCATACCCTGAGTCAGACTGTGCACAAGGATTTTCTTCTAAGCTCCTTCTAGTTCCTGTGTATAAATCCCATATATGCGAGCAGTGAACAAGAACATAGCTTACAGTAGTAAGAGCTGCATGCATCTACTAAAACTAAGAAACAGGGCAAGAGGGCACTTTTAAAATATCTGATATGCCATTTTTTGTTGTATAGCACATTTGAACTTAATTAGGAAGTTGACAATTTGAATAAATGAATGAAAGAGAGAAGAGAAAGGAAGGATGGGAGAGAGGAAGGAAAAGGATGGAAAAAATAGATGGAAAAGAGAGGAAGCAGCAAGTGAGCAACAAGGTCAGACTAAAAGCAAATGCCACAGAAAAATAATGTATCTTGATACCATGCACCACAGACTTCAGTCAGTCATGATCAACCTGTTCAGACTGCTTTTGTACCACTGCCTCATCAATATTCTGCAGTTGCCATCTGCCAGAACCAGCTATTGATACAACAGCTTGTCAAAGACACTTCTGAGAAAGTGTTATGTTGTTCCCTTGTTTATGGAGACTCTGATTTTACCAGGAGTTTTCACTTTCTTTTCCTTCCACCATCATAGCAGCTGTTTGCTTTCCTGCTTGTATTTTGTCTGCCTCATCCTCAATGTGCCTCATCACCACTTAACTCGGCAGCCATTTGTACAAGGATGGAAGAGCTGGTATGGGAAAAATCCATCCCCCCTTGTGGTAGGACAGTAGGAATATTTGGCATATGAGAACAGCCCTGCAGGGTGACTAAGAAATACCAGCCACTTAATACGCTAAACACCCTGGTCTTGTCTCAAATCAGTGGCAGAGGTGTGGTACAGGCTAATGTCCAAGTAAGATGAGTTATGGCAGATTTTTAAGTGCATGTGTGTTTTAGAAGCTCATTAAGTAGCAAATGCAGATTAATTGTACTGCTTAATACTTGAATTAGGAGCACAGGTGGGGGCACAATGTTTGTTTTATAGGTTTGAATAGGCTGCTGCTCTAATGTTAATTACATTGCTGTATTTTAAATAAATGACCTCGTGGTAACACTAGTAAGTAAGGAGCTATATATGGGAATTATATTCTTGTAGAAGATCCTTGCTTAAAATATGGAGGGGGGGGAAAAATCAATTTCCTTACTTTTATTAACAGCTCTGTTAATGATCGCCAGGCAGGATGGCGGAATAGCAGGTACCATCTCATCAAATTATATTGCCTCAGACTTCTATGAGATGTTGTTACTCCCTTGTGAGTAATACTCAGTATGTGAAAAATAAAAATAATTAAAAAAAAAAAAAGTCAGTTATGTGAGGTTTGCTCTGACTTGGCATTATTTGTGGAGAAAGGGAGGATGTGGAAAGGGGAAGTCATTCTACCCCTTTACTCAGCACTGGTTAGGCCACACCTTAAGTACTGCATGCAGTTCTGGGCCACTCAGTTTAAGACAGATGTTGAGATGCTGGAATGTGTGCAGAGAAGGGCAGCAAAGCTGGTGAGGGGTTTGCAACCATGGTTTAGTTGATTAGATGGTGCTGGGTGGTAGGTTGGACTTGATGACCTCGAAGGTCTTTTCCAACCTGGTTAATATTGTATTCTGTTTTTTGACTCTCAGTGAAGGGATCAAGAGAGCTTGCTTCTCTGCTTTTAGCTCTAATTACTCAGTTCTTGAGGCAAAGTAGCTTCTAATGAGCTCTGGTACCCAGCCTGGCTAATCATCCTGAAACAGGAAAATAGTGTTTTTTTATCTGAATGTCTGCTTTCTCAGACCAAGTAGGTGAAAGACAGACTCCAAATCTGACTCTACTGCCTTTTTTCCACATGGCTCTAACTTGCAGGACAAATACACCTTGTGTGAGACCAAAACTGCTCAAATGTGCCCAGGCTATGTAGCATTTCAGAAAGCTGTTGGGTTTTGTACAGTTTCTCCAATCGGCCTGAATTAAAGGACCATGTATGTGAATGCTTCCTAGACTTCAAAGTAGCAATAGAATAAATTATATATAGAGTATATTAAATTGTATTTATGTGCCTTATGTTAGGATTTACTGTTTTTGTAAAAGTCTAAGCCAATCTTTAAAAAGAAAAGTGGCAAAAAAGTCACCAGCCTAAATTTTAAAGCCTATTTCACTTCAGTTTTTAACACCACAATATCCAACAATATTAAAATATATTGCTACAAATATTTTAAGTATAAAGCTGTATCTGAGAAAAAAACAAACAAGCAAGAAAATAAACTTTCCCCTCCTTGTTTTCTGAAAGAGAAGACAAAGGAACTAGTTCTAAATACCACATCTATGAAATAAACATGGAGTTATTCAACCCATTCACAATTTACAGTTAAGAATCAATATTGTAGTACACTTATCCTGCTGAAGCAGTAACAAGTGTGTGCTTGAAGACAGTGTAGGAAAGTAATAGCCACTCACACATCCAATGCAGCCATATTAATATCATTCTTCCAAATGCCTGAGGTGTTGGCAGAGGCAGGCTCCATGGAGAGAAATAGAAGGGAGGGAGAAGCACGTGTTGTCAGATAAAAATAAACCAACAATCCCAATAACTTTCTTTCTTCTTAGGGTTTGGCAATGTAATGGTCTTATTCTCAGTAATGGCCTCAGCTGAGCAGATAGTAAAGGCAGAGGTCATATAAATATCATCTTCCCATTTTAGCAGTCAAAATAGGATTACTGAGACAGAAGTGTGCCCTGTAATATACTGTCCCATAAAATGGAAAAATGTGTAAATTATCTTGTGAGCAGGTAATTAAATTTCCATCCTCACTAAGGCCCTATTTTATCATGATTTAAAAGAGGCCAAGGCCAAAAGTTATTAAGTCAGTCACTAAAGTTAAGGTTTTTTTAAGAACAGGAATCCCCATCTGAAAAAATTATATTGAAACTATACTGAAATTGTTAAATCGTTGAAATCACAGAATTTAAGCACTGCTGAGGCAGTAATGAGATGACCAACATAATTTATCAGAAACTAATTTTAATGCAGTATTTGTAATTCATTAAAGTTTTGTTAGGGGAGTTGTTGTGGGGTTGCTTTTTGTTGTTGTCGTCATTTTTTAACCTCCTATGTTGTGCTGCCACATTCTCCTGAGAAACTATAATCTGTATGATGGGACTTGAGCATCTCCCCTAGGAAGAGAGACTGAGACCTGGGGCTGTCTGGAGAAGACTGAGAACAGATCTGATCAATGTCTATAAATATCTGAGGGGTGGGTGTCAAGTGGAGGGGTGCACAGTAGTAGGACAAGGAACATAGAAGGTTTCACCTCAACATGAAAAACTTCTTTACAGTGAGGGTGACAGAGCACTGGAACAGGTTGCCCAGAAAGGATGTGAAGTCTCCTTCTTTGGAGACTTTCAAAACCTGTCTGGATTCATTCCTAGGCAGACTACCCTAGGCAACCCTGCTTTGGCAGGGGGATTGGACTCGATGCTCTCTCTGGAGGTCCCTTCCAACCTCTGAGATTCTGTGATTTTGTGATTCTGTATTCATAATCACAATCATGTGTTGGACTTCCATTCATCATGCCATCTGTTATTACCTTTTTTATTGACTTTAAGGGAAACCTAAATGACTGGCTTACTCTGGATGACTAAATGCCTAGATGACTAACGCTAAGTGAAATGAATTCCAACTAAAGTGATTGCAATTCTGTTTTAATTACTTCAAAAAAGCAGTCAATAGAACATCTAGCTTAAAGAGCTTGACACTCCACCTAAATTGAAATGCACTGAAATGTTGATGGCTAAATTGAAAATGCTAGTGATCCCATCTGAAGAATTAATCAGTTTTAACAGTAAGTTGATTGAGGTTGATGAAAACTTCTACATACCTGGAAAAAAATAAACCATTAAACTAATCACTCTTCCAAAAAAACCCCAACCCAAAACTTAGTTCTGCCAATGAAGAGAGAGTTTTAATAAGGTCAGCTATACCTGTCCTTTATAACTCAAAGTGTTGGCTCCTCACATTGCAAGAACATTGTTCCAATTATTACTTTCTAACTATTTCATATCATATTCCCTCATATTTAACAATGGTAGTTGCCGGCCTTACAACCTGTTGTATAAGCTTATTATTTTAATCCTGTCTAAGCCAATTTTCAACCATTTTTGGTACTATAAGCCTTTTCAGTACATCAGCCCACTCATCTTCTTTAAAATTCACATTGAGTGAATGTTATAAAAACAAAGAATACCTAGAATAAAGTCATGTGAAACTGGAGCTGTCGGTTTGATGCATATTTTTCAAGAGTTCTGATGTTTGGAAGAGAGGGAGTTATATTTTCCCTTATTTGTAGTATTTTATAAATGGAAGAACTAAGGTTTCAAGTCAGTATTAATGGAATTGTCTGCACAGCCGCTGCACATTGCTTGAAAAATAAATAGCATAATCTTTCCAAAGCAGCAGATTTTCCATTACCAATAATAACAGATATTTATTTTAATACCATTCTCTCAATAGTAAATTACAGGGGGAAAGAAAAAAAAAAATCAATGATGGGAGAAGATAGTCTATTCTTAGCCTGTGCTATTAGTTAATGCTTTCAAAATCAAAATTCTTATTTCTTTACATAAAGGTATAATTTGAAAATGGCAATGCTCAATTCATTTATTGCTGAAGAGCTATCTTCATATTAAACCACCTATTGGTTTAATATTTGACATTATGAAGATGCAATAGATTCAAATTCAAACTCTGCTGATATTAATTTCTGCAAACTTTATCAAAGTTGCTCTGTGCTCGTGATACTAAAATACAAATCCAGGCTATTTTCTCTGCTTCAATATTATGGCCCAGGATACTTTCTGTATATATGCCCCAGCAATCACCTAAATCCTGGCCTGGAAGCATCACCTCACATATAGTGGGAACTATGTTTCTTCTATTCTCGTGCAGCACATGACTCCCATGGGTGGAAATAGTTACTAACGCTTCAGTTTCAGTGACAACTACTTAGATTATGTAATAGGAAGTAAACTGATCTGGATTCTGTTCCTAAGAGCATATGACTGGAAACACATAACAGGCCAAGGCTGGAAAATAACTCCATACTGCAAAAGATTACACAGGGTTCACATTTCATTTATTCCTGCCAGTTTGGCAACTGTAACTCGTTTAAGAGATTTATTTTTTTATATATTATTAATAAAATGGAAAAACTTAGGAACACTTCTGATGACACAGAGATCTTCAGAAATGTGAAGTGAGAAATTGTAATAGATTATTCATTATCCGTTAGCAAAGATACTAAAATAGGTACAAAAATGAGGCAAAAAGGAAATGGGCAGAACCACCAAAACTTACACTGATGAAAAGAGCTTTGAAAAGAAATTACTTGGGAACCATTATATACTGAAAAATCTGGAATAGTTTCTGCAATGGTAGGTATCCAGTCTAAAAAAATTCCCAGGATTTAGGTTGCAAGTAAGAAGGTATATTATATCTATCAGGGCATCCTGATCTAGTTGAGGATTCCTCTGCTTACTGCAGAGGGGGTTGGAAAGGAGGGAGAGAGAGAGGGAGGGAGGGAGGGGGAAAGAGTGAGAGGGAGGGAGGGGGAGAGAGTGAGAGAGAGAGGGAAGGAAGAAAGGAAGGAAGGAAGGAAGGAAGGAAGGAAGGAAGGAAGGAAGGAAGGAAGGAAGGAAGGAAGGAAGGAAGGAAGGAAGGAAGGAAGGAAGGAAGGAAGGAAGGAAGGAAGGAAGGAAGGAAGGGGAGAGAAAGAGAAAGAGAAAGAAAGAAAAAGAGAAAGAAAGAGTGGAAGAGAGCTAAAGAAAGAAGGAAAGAGAGAAAGAGAGCAAAAAAGAGAGCAAACACAAGGAAGGAAGGAAGGAAGGAAGAAAAAGAGAAAAAGAACAACAAAAGACTGAAATAAATGGTGAAAGAAAGAGCAAAAGAAAGAAAGAAGGAAAGAGAAAGAAAGAAAAGAAAGAAAGAAAGAAAGAAAGAAAGGAAAGAAAGAAAGAAAAAAGAAAGAAAGAAAGAGAGAGAAAGAAAGAAAGAAGGAAGGAAAGAAAGAATGAAAGAGAAAGAGAGAAGGAAAGAAAGGAAGAAAGAGAAACAAGAACAAAAGGAGAAAAAGAAAGAAAGAGAAAGAAAGAGAAAGAAAGAAAGAAAGAAAGAAAGAAAGAAAGAAAGAAAGAAAGAAAGAAAGAAAGAAAGAAAGAAAGAGAAAGAAAGAAAAGAAAGAGGGAAAGAATTAAAGAGAAAGAAAGAAGGAAAGAAAGGAAGAAAGAGAAATAAGAACAAAAGGAGGAAAGAAAGAAAGAAAGAGAAAGAAAAAAAGAAAGAGAAAGAGAGAAAGAGAGAAAGAAAGAAAGAAAGAAGGAAAGGAAGAAAGAAAGAAAGAAAGAAGGAAAGAAAGAAAGGGAGGAAAGGGAGAAAAGCAACCACAATGAAGTTTCAGGCTTTCTTATGCTGGTATTTATACTAGTGAAGAAGCTCTATTATTTGATAGCCTGCCACTTTGAGCAGGCAGATAAACAAATATGGGGTGGGGTGGGGGGGTGGAATTATTTACATGGGATAGTGTAGTGCTATAAAAATACTCATGCTCTCTTGATGGATAAATGTAACTGGAAGGAACAGAACAGCTATGTTAGCTCAGTATTCTGTTGAGGCAACTTAGTTTTATTTGTGCAGCATGACACCGTGCTACATAAAGCAAGTACATGTATGATGAGTCTGCAACATGATGATAAAAAATTCATTTGAAGTATGTACCAAAACTAATATAGTTTAGGCAACGGCAATGTTGTAGCAGAAACAAATACAGGGAAGGAAGAAGTTGTGACTGTATTTGATTTCCATGGGAAGGAAGAGGATGTTTAATTACAAATTTACTATGTACTTTGTCCAAGTGTCAATGAGGTGATCTGCTGATATATATACAAAACCACTTTAAAGATCAAGATGGTTTAATAAAATTGTGGTGTGTACTCCTCCACCCATTGTTGAGAATTTGGACATGGGGAGATCAAAAACCCCTCTCTTGTGTATCATGGAGAACACTTTTTCCTAACACAGTACACAACACCCAAATAGTACAACATACTCCTCCACCTCTCAGAGGGTAGTTCTAAAGCACTACAGCAAAAAACTGTCTTTGAGTAATTTGCAATAACCTCTAGAAATCACCAAGAGTTTATCATAAATCATATTTTTTATGCATATATCACTTGCAACTTTACTAAATGGCATAGAAAATCCAGAATATGTGTGTGAAGCCTGTGGTTCTGCACTGGCACAGCATCACTGAAAAACTGTTTACTGCTTGTCAATACACTCAAAGAAATTAGAGACGACCAAGCTCTGAAGGATGCAAGAGAAGTGCTATATAATTCTAAAATCCTTTCCCTTTCATGCTGACATCAGGAATCTATGAAAAATTTAGATATCCCTTTTTTTTCCCCCAAGTTTTCATATTTGAATCTCCCATTATAGGTTTTCTATGTAATCCTAGCACTCTGCATTTACCTTATATATGACCACTTCCCCAGTTTACAGTGGGGAACATAGGCCTTCTGGACCATAAATCTTTTGACCAGAACTTACCACCTATTTTAGACTGTTATAAAAGTGCTACTTTCAAACATTAAGACAAGAGGAACTCTTTTTCTTACTACCAATGGATGACCCAGAAAGGATACTGTCTGGGTATCAGACTTGACAAACTAAGTGCAACAGCCTACTAATTACACAATATGAACTTCCTATTGCAATAGTTCTGTTTTATCTGGAAAATTACTAGTTGTTCACAGAGAATATAGAGTAACATTGCTTCATTACTCAGAAGCAACCTGGTAAATTCACAAGAAAATGCACTTTCATTGATACATCCTGGATCCTAACTGTAAAACTTCTCCCCTGTACCAAAGTGCTCTACAAGGGCATACTTTGCTAAAAGCCTACTTATTTTGCCAAAGTAAACAGACTCACAAGCATTAACTTGTGTATTTCTCTACTGTAAGAAGAAAAGCTTTACACTTTGGATTGTTCTCTTGTGAACTGAGATAACATAACATTTTCACTACTGAGAATCCTCAGAATCTTCAAAATACCACTACAATAGATGCAATAGAAACAGTAGTATAGTTTACATAAATACATAGCAAATGAGACAAGAAATACAAAGATCCTCGTGGTATTTTCATGGTTCCAATTAGCAAAAGGGCACAGTAAAAGTATTCACTAAGGAGTTACATCACCTTTACCTGGAAGCTTAATAAATCAAGAGCAAGCCATATCAAATGTAGGGCAATGAGCGCATCAATCTGAGCAATGACTCTGCTGTCCCTTTCAGTACAGAGGTTTCATTACTTCAGAAGCAAACTCAGCACACATTGCATATCTATTTATTCGGTTTTGATAACAAGATCAGGAAGCAACAGTTTTGTTACTGTCAAGGCTCTTCCTTGAGAAGGCAACACAGCACTGGGATTCATAGCCTAAGAGCATTATAGTCCACTGAAGATTATTCTTTCAGCCTTCGGGGTAGTTAACTTTTCTTCGTGTGCACAACACCCAGCAGTGCAGTTTATGTTTTTCTAAAACCTTTAAAGACATCTATTACTCATTTCTACTTCACACTTAAACTATACATTGGTATGCACAGAGTATGCATAAACCTCCTGCAGATAGTCTTTTACTTTTATATACAGCCCATTTGACTCCAAAGGGTCTCAGATGGATTTGAATTACAAATCCATATTTCTAATTGGGATTTAGCTAGATTCCCCCTTAGCCAGTAACTGCAGACGAAACAACAATTACCTTCTGGGGTAACTAGATTTAAGCAAGCTCTTTTCTTTTTTTTACCTTTACAGATTTTTCTCCAGACATACTTTTCAACATTTCACTTATCTCACAAAATACGTACTGCCAGGTGTTCCCAAGGGCAGGTTGTACTTGAGGTAGTCTGATTCAAGCACTAAATCTGTGTTTTGTTCAATCTCATATTATTCCTTTTTCATTATATTTTGCATTCTGTATAAATTAAACATGGAACTTGTGTTTGATTTTGGTTGGGGTTTTTTTCCCTCCATAAATTATGTAGGATCTGCTGGAGAGACTCCAATGGAGAGCCACAAGGATGATTGGGGTCTTGAGCATCTCGCCTGTGAAGAGACTGAGAGAACTGGGGCTGTTTAGTCTCGAGAAGACTGAAGAGGGATCTCATCAATGTGTATAAATATCTGCGAGGTGGATGTCTAGTGGAGGGGGCCAATCTCTTTTCAGTGATGCACAGCAATAAGACAAGGAACAATGCATACAAACTTGAACATAGAAGGTTTCACCTCAACATGAGGAGAAACTTCCTTACAGTGAAGGTGACAGAGCTCTGGAATAGGCTGCCCAGGGGGGTTGTGAAGTCTCCTTCTGTGGAGACTTTCAAAACTCGCCTGGATGCATTCCTGTGTGGACTACTCTAGGTGATCCTGCTTTTGGCAGAGGGGTTGGACTCGATCTCTGGAGGTCTCTTCCAACCTCTAACATTCTGTGATTAATCTCTTCAGTCAACAAAATGTTTATAGAGAGACACAGGTTGGGCAAAATAAATCTGTGTGGCATTCATGTGTAAAATAAAGCAGGGTTTATGGACTAGATGATCTCCAGAGGTTTCCTTCAGCCCCTGCGATTCTATGACAGGTCCCTGAACAATAAAGACTACTGTTAAAAGATACAGCACTGACAACCCTGACATTTTTAGGATGTGAAGGACAGTAACAGAGGCTACCTGTTCAGGTCTCCTGAGCAAGTACCAGAGTGCAAATGGATGAAGGAATGTTGTTTTAATCTCCAAAACATGTGTAAAGATAGGACTCATCTTTGTAAAACAAAATAGACTTTGATGAGCAGCACATGAGATGTCATCTAGCTCTGGCTATTTATGAGTTTTTCAATTGGCTCTCACTTCTGTCTGTAATGAATCAGATACAACCCTGACTTGTAGGGTCAGTTGCATTCAATAAAGTCACGCATACATTTGCAGTACATATACATTAACAACTATCTGTGCATATTTTAAATGGCAAATTAATATGAAGTACTGTTGAATGTTCCACAAATCAATGGAAAAGCGTGATCTTTTAAAGCTCCATCCCTAAATAAGTCTGTTATAGGATTTTTATGTATCTCAGTTCACAGATTGTTTGCAATTCTTTAAATGAAAACAAGTTAGTAACATAAAGATGATGCATAAATCCTGTACATAAATGAATAAAATATTTTCTCATGTAAAATCCTTCAGTTATACTTCTGGAAAAGACAGTGAGAGATCCTGTACATTGCAATCTGCCAAATCAGTAAAACAGCAGAAAAACAATAGAATGCAATTTACAAAGTCTGATTTGGAATGATAGTAAACTTTTCACAGAATCACCAAGGTTGGAAGAGACCTCAAAGATCATCAAGTCCAACCTGTCACCACAGACCTCATGACTAAACCATGGCACCAAGTGCCACGTCCAATCCCCTCTTGAACACCTCCAGGGATGGTGACTCCACCACCTCCCTGGGCAGCCCGTTCCAATGGTGAACAACTCTCTCAGTGAAGAACATTCTCCTCACCTCGAGCCTAAACTTTCCCTGGAGCAGCTTGAGACTGTGTCCTCTTGTTCTGGTGCTGGTTGCTTGAGAGAAGAGACCAACTCCCTCCTGGCTACAACCACCCTTCAGGTAGTTGTAGAGTAATTCTTAACTGTGCTTAAGTATAAAATAAACAGACAAGCTCGGCACTCTGAATACTTGTTTGGCTACACTGAATTTGTACTATTAGAGCAGCCAAATACAGAGGTGTAATAAAGATCCTATTAAGATAATTTGACCAAAATTGTGATCAGAAGCACTGTAAGAATCACAGAATGTTAGGGGCTGGAAGGGACCCTGAAAGACCATCCAGTCCAACTCCCCTGCCAGAGCAGGATCACCTAGAACAGATCACACAGGAATGCATTCAGGCAGGTTTTGAATATCTCCAGAGAGGAACACTCCACAATCCCCCTGTGCAGCCTGTTTCAGTGCTCCAGCACCCTCACAGTGAAAAAACAATTCTTCCTCATGTTTGCATAGAACACTAACAAACAAATCAGCACTCCTGTCGTACAAAGTTTCATTTCTTCTATGATCCAGACAAAACTTATAAAACAAAGCACTGAATTACTTTAAGACATAAAACTACACATAAAAGAGATACTAAAGAAATACTTTGGTATATTCAAGGATAAAACTGAGTGGTTACTCCTTATTTAATGCATATCACATGTATTTAAGACCACTGCCTAGATCACCTAATATAAACTGTCCTTTATCAACACTTCTGCATTTCCTAATTTCTTAGAAGATCAAGAGAAAAACCTCCTGCAGCATAAATCTCTCTGCATATTTTATTGCAGATAGATAGATAACTATTTACAAGTTAACACAGTTTGAAAGAAAAGTTTTACAGAGCATCTTTCTCTAAAAAGCTAAGGGAGTGAAATAGGACAATATCCTTTGTGAATAATGATTATATAATGCAAAAGAAAATCAAAATTGTGAGAAATACTTGTAAGTGCCAGCATGACCTAGACAAGAAGGATGTATTTGTGATTCCTCCATAATTATATAATGAAAAAAAAAAAATTATACTGCATATCTGCAAGTATTTATGATGAAGATATGCTTAGCTACACCTTACTTTAAGGTGTCTTCTCTGGTAGCAGAGTAGAACACTGGTTTATTTGCTCTAATAACTTTTA
The DNA here is from genome assembly GCF_014839835.1 of Dryobates pubescens. Lineage (NCBI taxonomy): Eukaryota > Metazoa > Chordata > Aves > Piciformes > Picidae > Dryobates > Dryobates pubescens. The sequence goes on along the minus strand of NC_071657.1, from coordinate 129,166,798 downwards.
CTTTGATGTGAAATAATGTAATATTACTCTACCATTTCCTGTCAAGTAACTATAAAATCATTGTTAATTGGCAATAAGGCATCTGAAACAAAGTGCCTATTTAAGCAAAACAAAGATGGCTCTAGGGCATATTTGTACAATGAGAGTGTCATAAAACAGCTACTATGCAATCCAACATGAAGCCCTATTACTGCATCCAGTTCTGGAGCTGCTGTTACAAGAAAGATAGAGATGTGCTGGAATGTGTGCAAAGAAAGGCCACGAGGATGATCAGAGGGCTGGAACACCTCTCCTGTGGGGACAGACTGAGAGAGTTTGAGCTATTCAGTCTGGAGAGGATAAGGCTCCCAGGAGACCTTATTGTGACCTTCCTGTATCTGAAGGGGGCTACAAGAAAGCTGGTGAGGGACTTTTAAAGTGTCAGGTAGTGACAGAACTAGGGGGAATGGAGCAAAACTGCTAGTAGATTCAGACTGGATGTTAGGAAGAAGTTCTTCACCATAAGGGTGGTGAAACAGTGGAACAGGTTGCCCAGGGAGGTGGTAGAAGCCCCATCCCTGGAAGTTTTTAAGGCCAGGCTGGATGTGGCTCTGGGCAACCTGATCTAGTGTGAGTTGTTGGGGACGGGGGTGGGGGTTGGAACTGGATGATCCTTGAGGTCCCTTCCAATCCTGACAACTTTATGATTCTATGATTTTCTCAATAAACCACTATTCAAAACAGTGTTGGTATGTGCATTCCAGGATATTACACTTCAATTAAGAATGTAGCATAGCATAAGTTTAAACATAATAACTGGTTGCATATTTTTGTTTCTTCTGGATACCAATGCTGAGTAGCTGAATGTGAAAAATATGCAGCCTTTCTGAAGTATGATTATTTTTCTTACATATAGGTTGATGTGCCCAGGACAGGAAACATGAAGGAGAGAGAGTATTTTAAGGTGCACTTTAGTTCTTTCACCCTGGAGCATAATTTCACTCCAGTGTGAGCTGATTGGTATGTGTCAAATCAAATGACACATTCCTTTTTGTGCAGTTTTTTGTTTTCAGTAGATTCCACTGCATTCATTCTTTTACCTCAATAACTATTTTTTTCATTATCCATATTTATCTTACTAGTGTACCAATAATATTAAGTATTACTATAAAGTGCCTCACTACTTTTAACTCTATTCCTGACATGGAAGCTTAATCTTCCAGCCAAGGCAATGACCTATGTTTCAGGTGACCTTGACCCATTCTCTCATTCTGTGGTTTTAAGCAAACCTTTCATGTATGAGTTTAACAAAGAGCTTAAGAATCCATATACATCCATTTTTATTTCAAATAATATATTTAGGCTCAAGAGCTTTGTTTACTGCTTATTGGTTTCAGTCATCTAACATGTCTGTAGTGGAAAGACAGTCATTTCAGGAAAACCTAAACTCTACATATGCACCTCCAAAGTAGCCATTTACTCCTGGCTCAGGATAAATTTTCTCAGTCCTGTTACATTCAGCAGCCAAGGAATATGAGATTACTGCCTTTTTATCCAGATGGACTGGCAATGTCCTCCTGAACAGTCTCACAACTGAAATGAAAAAGATGTTGGCTAGAATTTTCTAGGATTGGAAAAAAAATTCTTTAAACATTAGGTAATGTTCTGATCATTGATCAAGTGCCTAAAAAGGAAGTGCCAGTGTCACCTAATGCAACCAACAGTGTGACCAGATAGCCTCTAAAAATGTAAAACAGGGCAGACCTCTAAAATTACCTCATGTCATTTACTTAATAGACCCCAAAGGGAGTAAGACATCCAACACAATCAAAGCCAGGGTCTTTCTGACTATGCGAAGAAACAGAACATCAGCACTCTGAATCAACTAGGAATAGAAATTTAAGGGCCTGCACTATCATGCAGCACCTCCTTGAGGTTTTGATTACTGAATTTTATATATGAGCTTATATTTATTATCATGTATATATCCAGCTTATATATCAAGATTACACAGGAAGCTCTGTATCAAAGTTCATTGCAGTGAATTGAGGGATGATGAAAACTGGCAAAATATGTGTCTCCAATGCAAATAGCAATCAAGGTCATATTATTCAGCCATGGAAAGCTCCCCATTTATGTACCTATATATGACAAGTTTTGTTACCTTTATGCTGCACATCAAGAGAATTCAGTGATGAGTAGGGCTGTTGCACATTGTTTCTTTCATCTTTCAGTCTTCAGTGTCAAAGAATATGCATGCTTCTCAACGGCAAGGTCTTTAACACTGCACTCTTTTTGCCCTTTCACTTTGCCTTTTGCAAAGCCAATGTCAAAACCTATTCAATCTATCTGCATTTTTAAAGTGTTTATCACCGTGGCACTGCCCCCAGAGCAACATACAGTTTTAAAACTAACAGGCAGGCTATCTGCCAATAGTTAGTGGAATATTTATTCTAAACACTATGGCACCATCTGAAACAATCAAGGGAGATTGGCTCTGCGCAAAGCTTTCCAAAATGAAAATGGTAGGAGAGAATCCCAAATGCCAGAACTTTATATATATATATATATACACTTTAATTTACTTATTTACTTTCCCAAATTCATGGAAAAGCAGCAAAATTTTAGTTATGCAAATAACCTCTCTGGGAAACAGGGTATTTCAGAAATATTCTTTCTCAGTTTCAAAAAGCTAAAATAAAAACAAACAAACAAACCAACCCCACCAGACTCTTAAATGAAACTTTCTGCTTGGTCCAGCACACTCATTTCCAATGTATACATCAATGTATTTTGTGGGGCAATCAAGAAGTCTGTTTTTTTAGCTGGAAAAGAGACCACATTAAAGTCAACACATCAGATGAGGAGAGTTTTTAGTGATATGTGACAAAAGCAAATGTCTCAGACTATGCATATATATTCTCTTTTGTCTTCAGTATAGCAATTTCAATGCCAATTACATTCTCCAATATTTTAATAGACATGTTCACACTGGAGGACATTGCAGGAGGACTCAGCTGAGATTTCAGACAAAATATTTGTCATTAGAGCAGAACAAGGTCACCTTTTAGCCTCATGACTAGTTTACCCTCATTGACCCCGCCTGTACTATATTCTGAGTTAAGTTATGCAAGAAGGTGGGAAGGATTACACAAGAGAATGTGGGCAGGCTTAGTAACTTGTGTAACCATATGCACCTGTTAGAAAAGAAGCACTCGGCTCTCTCCTCTTAGTAGGGTTTTGCTTCTCTCTGTGGTGTTCCAGTTGCCCCTTCCTTTCTGTCCTTTTCTAGTCAAGCCAGAGTCATTTCTATAGCATAGCAAATCACAGGCCTTTCAAACTGCCTGTGGCTTGCTTTTACCCTGCAGCACTTCATTCCAGTAGTTGTTCTCACCTCAGCTGACTCATGAAGAATGCCACAGCATTTCAGGAGCAGAAGCACCATGCCAAATAGCTTTCAAACATGAAATCATTTAACAGATTTAGGAAACAATGTTGATCCGAGCCAAACTGCTGGGTTTTACATCTTCTCCATCGAGAAGTCTGACTGAACAGTAAATTTAGGAGCAAATATAAAATAATTTCTATTCTCTGTAATCATTTTCTTACTCTTTAGCTTGTTCCCTGGCATCCAGAATACACCATTTGTTTCTTTGCCATGATCAGATTCATTGCTTTTTGCGAGAAAAACAGATGCATGACCTTGATCCCCTTTTCCAAAACAGTGCTGTTCAATGGAGCTAGCATGGCCACAGCAAAGATCAGCTACCATGAAGAAAACACAGCACCAACATTGTTTTTTGTCTTTGAACAATCAGATCCTAAATCAAATTAGAAAGTAAGGAGAGAGGAGATGTAAGGTTCAGAGGATAAAGTATCTACCATAAACCTTTTTTCTTCCCTCAGTTTCAGAGGCCTTACACATAGAAAGCAGGAGAAAGGAAAAAAAAAGTGTGTGTGTGGGGGGAACCTCAAATCAAACAACCTGTGTTTAGTATGGGAATAAAATGATGTAAAACTTCTCCCAGATTCCTTTAATAGCAGTTTCTAACAGTTAAATCTAAATGAAACTGGGCCTTTGGGTTTGATCTTGCCCAAACATGTCTCTGAGTCAAAAATCATATGAAATGGTAATGTTGATACCAAAGCAGTTGAAGAAAAGTAAGTTGATTGAAACAAATCAAGAAACAGAATCAAATATGATTCTAAAACCCTAGGAATCCATTAGCAATGAAATACACAGATGAACCCTTCCCTTGTCTGTTTTAATAGCTTGTATAATATTTGTATGTTTCATATTATCATCTGTGTTTTTTTATTATTATCTGCTTTTGGCCATCCCAGTTCCTATCAGTCATCGTTTCTTCATTAAATTTATCTTTAGATGTATATAAAAAAAATAGTATTCAGAAATACTGTTTTCATTTTATGAAGAGGCAAAAGAATCTTACTTCTACATTATCTGTTAATTCAGAATACATCAAGCAGCAATGCTGTCCCCTTCACTTTCTAATTACTAAATTAGTATTTTCTAAGGAAATAAATGAAACTTTACCTTCATGATGCAAATGAAAAATAGGATCAACCTATTCCATGTCCAAGATATTGAATTATATGTAGTGAAGTAATTGAAGAATGTCCTATCCAGCATGTAATATTTTATGAAACTTGAGCAACAAGAGCAACCAAAGCACAGTGACAAACATTGCAAATGACATTAAAAGGAGTAGAACAGAATAGAATGGAATAGAATAAACCAGGTTGGAAGAGACCTTCGAGATCATCGCATCCAACCTATCATCCAACACTATCTAATCAATTAAACCATGGCACCAAGCACCCCATCAAGTCTCCTCCTAAACACCCCCAGTGATTCTGACTCCACCACCTCCCTCAGCAGCCCATTCCAATGGGCAATCACACTCTCTGTGTGTAGAATTTCTTCCTAAACTCCAGCCTAAACCTTCCCTGGTGCAGCTTGAGACTGTGTCCTCTTGTTCTGGTGCTGGTTGCCTGGGAGTAAAAGCAATTGCCTGAGTAAAAGCAATTGCCTGAGTAAAAGCAAACCAAATCAAAACCAGCCTTATTTTGGTTTTACTCCACACACTGCACCTCAGAAATAACCTTACATTTTACAAAATGTGTTGCAGGACTTAAACTACAAAACCCTTTGTGACTACCTGACAGGCAATTAACGATCCATCAAAAAAAATGACAAGGAAGTAAATTCCATTGTAACAGAGCATGTGCTGAACCAACCTCAGCTGGTCAAATCCAGATAAATGAACCAAGTCATGCCATACTATGTCAGGACTTAAGTACAATTTTCCTTCTTGCAGGGTATGCCTGTGACAAACAGAGCCTGAGGTTTCCAACAACAGCCTTGCTGTTATTATGGCAACTGCACAAGGCAATAAAAGAAACCTCGTGAAAATCACTCGTGACAGAAGTTGAAAAAAAGTCACAGCAGATAATTGCTTCCCTGAAGCCAGGCCTACTGATACTCTTTCAAGTATTTCCATGACTGTTTGTTAGTCTCTATGTTGTACTAATTCTGCAATAAAATAACTTTTATTAGTATGACAGGTATGCACATGATACTAGATGCTGAAATGAGAATTGCACATGGGATTAGATGCTGAAATGAGAAATTTGTAAAGCAGGCTTTAGGCTATAAGAATGTATTGATACTTGATCATTATATCATGATAGCATCAATCTATTATCTTTAATGGACTTCATCCTCACTTACAGGGCATGGGAAAGAAATAAACTTGGTTCTACATTCATAAAGCTGTTAGGATGATTTAAAATGGAAGAGGTGGATGTGCCTTTGAAATTTCCATGAAACAAAATTGCATTTTATCCCAATACTTGTTTAAATAGATAAGGCACTTTGGTTATTAATTTATAGATGTGTGAATTGGATGGAAGAAAGAGAAATAAAGGTGCAAATAAAAAGGAAACTAACAGCAGTTTAAAAGATGAAATTCAGCATTAAAGAAAAGAGAGAGAAAATGTGCAGCTATAACAAAAGGTAACTCTGGGTCAATATTAAAGTAATGCAAAGTAATGTTTAGAACTTCTAAAGTTGTCAGATGTTTCCCTGACATCTTCTGCCAGAAATATTCTATATGAAGATATCAGGATCTTCTGGAAATTTAGCACTTCTAATGAAGGATAAACCTTTTCAGTTCTGAGTAGGTGGAATCACGTTTGTACCGTTCACATCACGCAACAAAAGGAAATGTCAAGAAGTGGCAAAAAGTGAGCAGCTAGGCTCATGCTACAGGTCCAAAAAAAACCCTCGTTGCAGTTCATTACAGAGTCAGCATGTTTCATAAATTGCAATATTCACCATGAATAAACAAGCAATCCTCTGAAAGCAAGTTTAGACATTGTCCTCGTGAGAAATGAAGAAACCAAGCAAGCAAGCCTTCGTGTGAAAGCATGCCTCTCCTTCACATGCCACTTTCAGATACTATGCTGAGATTCCTTAGCGGCTGAGTTAGCTCCTCGGTTTAAAATTGCCCCCAGAATTATCAGAAATGCTTTTTTGTCTAATGCCCCATACATGCACTCCTTAGGATAAAGACAATCAGGACAGTCTGTACTTTATGTAGATATTTCATGTTTCATATAAAAAGCCAATATATGCATCTTTGTGACACTGGCTTCTATTACTAGACATGCATTGGGCTGTGTGGCATCTGTGAAAAACAGCTTTAGTAGTATCTTAATTGGATAAGGACAAAGTGAATGTGTGTGTTTAAGTGAAGGAAGAGAAAGAAAGGGGACAGAAAGAAGTAAAACATGCAAGAAACAAGCAGGGGAGAGAAAGATCAATAAATTGATACCTGAGATAGAAGAGACTAAATTCTTCATTGAGTATTAGCATCCAAGGAAAAACAGTTTCAACTTCTTCACTACTGTGATTAGGAGGGAAAGTGAGATGAGGAATTTATATTTAGCTAAAGAACAACATTTCCCTACTAACATGAAGAATTTAATGTATACCTACTTTCTGTGAACTTAGTTAAATTACTCTTCAGATGTCTTTCTTTTAGAAATTAAATGCCCTCAAGAATAGATGTTACCCTAGCCTTTAGAAGCAATTTGGTGATTCAGCTGATAGGCCAGCCATGATAATTAATGAAGCTGCAATTCTGTCATTGATATATTTCATTGCGATATGCATAACACTTCATTTTGTGAAGAGTTTGCTTCTGCAATTTCTCTTCAGCTCTTCTGTTTCAGCTCCACAATACCCAACAAATCATCAGCCTTACAGGGCCAGCACTATTTTCCTCAGTTTAAATCTACTACTTGAATTACAGTAACTTTTATCTAGGAACTAATTGCATTTTCCAATATTAACACATCTCAAACAGTATCTGCTTTTCAGTCCGTTTAACCAACACTGCACAAGAATACTGGGCCCTTGAGCCTAAAATTATGTATATTTGCATGCTATTTTCTTCTACTGCTGTGGCACAAGTAATTTAGCTGAACTGTGCAGCCAGATGTTAGTACATATTGTTGATCTATATCATTCTTGCCAAGTCAGAAATTAATATTATGGGATCATTTTCAACAAATAAAGTACTTACTGAGGGACAGAAAACAATCTGTCTTATGTGATGGATGCAAAGCATCCCCAAGGCTTTTTTACAGAGTGTAATTAACTGTTTAATAATTTTCATACATTACAGAGTCTTCTTCATAAATCAGAGATAAATCACAAAGGAAAAAAATGTTAGTGTATGTTCCAATGGTCTATTTCATATTGATGGTTACAAACTAGTTTCCTAGCAATATCTGAAGAGAGGTGATTACTAAAGCAAAACTTCCTACTATATGGAGTTACATTACTGTTAATCTTTTTTCCTATTTCCAAGTTAAAAATTGCTCATTTGAAATTCAATAGCAAGGATGCATCAGTAATTTAAGGTATCACAGTGGTACTAAAACTCTATGCTTACTCTCTAAGCAGCCCTACCAACAATAAAGAATTAATTCAAGCCAGTTACGATACAGAAATAGACACCCAGAAGCACTTTAATGGCTGTTTCATGATACCAGTATTTTAGTACAGTGATGATCTACTTATGAATAGTGATTTCAAGTATCTGTAATACCAGATTTGGTCAAAATATTTTATAAAGATTCTTGATTTGTCATTAGGTGTGATTTCTCCTCCTTTTTCCATTTTTTTTTTTCTTTATTTCACTGTTTAGTATCTTTAAGTGCAGGGATGAAGGTGTGTGAAAATGAAAGATTGCTTCCTCCTCATACTCTGTGTAGTCTTCCGATTTGCCCAAGGTGTAATTTTGCCCTCATTGTAACAGATCTCTTCAAATGTTGGCTTCTGCTCTTTAGGTGAGGTATTGTTATAAAACTATTTTAGAAGAAGGGGGGGGTGACTTTCCCTCTCCCAGATGAAAGATTTCTACATTTCAGTAGGGCAGATCAGATAACCACATCTAAAAAGAGCTGATTCCCATTCTCGTAGCCCCATCTAATTCTAAACCAGGAAACACCAAAAGGAAGAATTTTTTGGCTGCTTTTCATAGAGCCTTCATCATGTTGAATGGTCATGTGCATCATATTCTCTTCATCCCAGATACCTCCTCAGTACTTTTGCTTTCTACTGTGTGTTTTAATGTCTCACCTCACTTCGTGCCTGCCATCTTTCCCTTAGTGCAAAGGGATGAAACCTACAGGGCTTGAAAAGACTTTCTCTCAGAAAAAAAAAATCTGATTTTGCTTTTCTACCTCCACCTCTTGACCCAGTGCACTACCAGTGCGGACTGCTTGAGTTGCACACCACCATCAGGCTGTCATCTGAAGCTATAATGCCCTCAGGCTGAAGTTATATCAACCTGCCACTTACAATGTAGATTTTTCTTCTCTTCAAGCCCTAATTCAGACGTCTTCAGCCAAGTGCTAGCCAGCAGCGTAGGCATGTGTGCGAGGCACCTCCTAACTTCTTCTGGGAGTGCTGGCTACTGCATACAGCCTGCCAGGGACTTCCCTTCCACCAGCAACCTGGGTACCCCAGCTGCACCAGCTTGTCTCCATATCTGCATTTCCAATGAAGTGCAGGCTGCAAAACAAAGACCAAGCCAGAAACGTTCACACTATGTTATCTAATGGGTATCCCTTTTTGCAATATCCAGTTCTACCATACCCTTCTTTCAGAAATACCTGAGGTTTACTGTCAACCAGGGCAAGCACTTCAGCTTTAATGAGAATGGAAAAAAACAGAGGCCCTTTACACAGCTACCTTAGACAGCCACCCAGAATAAAGTGGAATACATGAGAAGGCTCTTCCCTACATAAAGATGATGCAATAATATCAATCACATATTCTTGCTGCTCTATTTATATGTGATGCCATGAAAACTCAATGATGTATAGAAGGACAGTAGAATCAGAATCATAGAATTGTTAGGGTCGGAAGGGACCTCAAGGATCATCTAGTTCCAACCCCCCTGCCATGGGCAGGGACCCCTCACACTAGATCAGGTTGCTCAAAGCCACATCTAGCCTGGCCTTAAAAATCTCCAGGGATGAGGGTTCCACCACCTCCCTGAGCAACCTCTTCCAGTGTCTCACATGGAAAAGGAGCTACTCAAAGAAATAATCAAGTAGATTCATTTAATGATGTATGTTTTTAAGGCAAATCCACAAAAAGGGAATTGTACTTGATTCTATTTACCTAAATAAATTGTGAGCCTTGCAAAAACCAGCCAACAAACAAAACCCCATTTTCCATTCCTTAGAAATCCTACTCCTTGAAAATTTTAATGGTCATGTCACCCTTCCTTTTTCTCAGACCAAATATTAATGACATGTTTTCTTAGTATTTCATCTTTCTCCCATAGCTCTAGATTTCAGAAGAAACTTGTGGGCTACTATATTTTGCAGTGACTATTATTTCTTGAACATATTGCAAAGTGAAACATTTTGTGAAAGGAAGAGTAATTCTTTTTCCCAAATGTGGGAGTTAGTCCTTAGCATGAATGATGAGAACTCTCTTGACGTGAAACAATGGTAAATTTACTGAGATATAAAATAGTTTAACTACCAAACACTATAAAGCAGTGGTTACCAGGAAAACACTCATTTCTTCCAACAATGTTCCCAATACTAAACCTCCACAATCAATCTCATTCCTTCCTAACAAGGAATGTAAGTTTCTCTCTACAAAAAGGATCCTCAACGATATAGTTCATAAACACATGCTAAGTAATTTTTCTGGATCAGAGACAGAAAGTCTAGCACATCCAGGGACTGAATTCAAGAGAGGCAAATGACTGCAAAGTGCACTTTTTTCTTTGATTCATGTCTGTAGCTCAGCTGCATGATAGCTCGAGAGCATAACCACTGCTGTCAGGCTGATCTTATGTAAAGGAGTGGGATGTACAGGACAGCTGGCCAGCAACAGATGGGAACACGCTATTCCATAACACAGGTTGGTAGAGCTCCTCTTGCAGCACATGCTGTCCAGAAGGAATGCTAACTCTAATGCAGTGCCGCTTTTCCAACAGAGCACTGGCTTTAAGCCATAGTAAAGTCCTAGAATTCAAAGAACTTCTTAAATGTTCTATACTACTTAAATAGTCCAGTCTTTTACAGTTAAGATCAGTTGTTTGAGCTGGAAATTAATTAGCCCGTTCTTTAAACTGTTTTTTGTTTAACATAAGGTGAAAGCATGCCATAACCTTCTTTGGTTTTTCGAACAGAAGTTGATCCACCTGTTGACCACTTAAGATTTCTGGTCCTTGAAGGAGAAAATTCTTTGCTTTTCTAATCACATCATAAATGCAAAAAAGGCCATCATCAGTCCCACTCACCACAAGGATGATCGCTTTCACTCATTCTGCATTACAGTAACATTGGCTTTGACCATCAATTGACTTTTGAAATACCCAGGCTGCATTCAAATGAGACTGTTGTTATTGAAATTTACAATGAAATGTATTTATCTTTTATTCATTCTTTTAACTTTGCACAGACACCTAGAGTTTAATTTTGTTCTTTTGATATTTCAAATTAAATACTACTAGAAAATGAAAAAGTGAAACTCATTTGAAAACTTATAGAAAGGGAAATTAAGATACCAGTTCATTTTGACCTTCCGAGTGGAAAGAAATTAATGAATTAAACATTTATGCCATTTCTCATTATCAAGGTGACTGGACGTAATTGTAGGGAGCTCATTCCACTGTGCAAACTCACCCTGACCCAACTTGTCATTGTGTGTCAATATAAAGAATTATCATCTTCTCTTACCTCCTTGAAGTAGAGATAGTCTCTGTTATGGATAAAGTTATCTATACCACATCACACACAGAATATCAGAGGAGAATAGTCACTTGCAGTGCTAGATTCACACCAGGGTTTAAATTACAATACATTAATACAAACTGATGGAAAAGTTGAACCTGAATATACATACTATAACAAGCAAGTTAAAGGGATTAGAAAAAGGAGTTTGGCTGAGACACACTGCTTCTTTGCATTATTACCTGTAGAATTGTGTACAAAGTGTTCTAACTTCACAAGTTTACAAGTGAAAAATGTATACATTAACAATGATGTATAAACACAACTTTGTAACAGATCTTTTTGAAACACATTACAAACTAGAGAAATGGATATGGTCTAATATTCACTAAATGCTGTTTTTGCCTTATGTATTTCTGGTTTTGTTTGTTGGGGTCTTTTTAATGAAGGATCAGTTTAGAGAAATATATATATACAGTCTGACCCTTTTGAAATGTCTACTGACTTCAAGGGAAATCTGTCAAAGAACAGGAATGCATGGTTCACAGCCTCTTCCTCATTATCAACAAATATTTCAGTATTCAAACTAAGGGACCAATTCTTGTGAATGCTTACAAACAGCATTTTAGCATTTGTGCCTATTCTTACTAGATCCTACAGCATTAAGTTTAACTTTGAAAAGCCTCTGATTAAAAACTGCCCACAAGTTTGCATAATGTAGTTTGTAAAAAACAACAGGATACTCTGAATACTCATACAAATATAATTAAGACTAAATATTTACAGATGTGAGATAGAAGTGAGTTTACCTTACTCCCTTAGCTACTAATTCCTCCTCACCAGAATATAAATTAGATACAGTTCTACCCAGAAAAAGGAGTTTAACTTGCTGAATGAAATATTGGCAATTTTACATCTCTGCAAAGTCACAGCCTACTCTTTTCCTCTTTCATGGTCCTTCTGTTCTTTGAGACCTAGAGGTGCATCATCACCCTTATCATTTTTTAAAAATTATTGTTAAAAGAGCTACAATTATTATTCTAACCTATTATTGTTTCTCAAATTTCTTAGAATCATAGAATCAATAAGGTTGGAAAAGACCTCAAAGATCATCAAGTCCAACCTGTCACCCAAGAGCTCATGACTACTAAACCATGGCTTCAAGTGCCATGTCCAATCCTTTTTTGAACACCTAAATTTCTTCACACATCAGACATTACTGATACTGTTTACACATGTGGGCTAGATGAAATTCATGTAAATCACAAATCAAAGTTCAAGATCTAATAAAAAAGGACAAACATGTTTAAATTTTCATAATTTATACAATTGGCATACATGTGATATATAGCTTTTTTGTCAGCATAAATCACATACACTGGTATTTTTGTGATTATGGAAATGCATGAATTATGATTTACTGGTGCTAAACATAGGATATCAATTTGCTACAGTACAATAGAAGAATAGAATTTTAAATGGAATTCTGATGATGGAGGCAGTTGAGGACCTCAGGGTGCTGGTGGACAAGAAGTTCACCATAAGCCAGCAATGTGCTCTTGTGGCTGAGGTGGCCAACAGTATTCCAGGGTACATTAAGAAGAGGCCAGCAGGTTGAAGGAAGTTCTCCTCCCCCTCTGCTCTGCCCTGTTGAGGCCACATCTGGAGCACTGTCTCCAGTTCTGGACTCCTCAATTCAAGAGGGACAGAAAGATAATGAGAGTCCAATGGAGGGCCACAAAGATGATTAGGTGACTGGAGCATCTCTCTTAAAAGGAGAGGCTGAGAAACCTGGAAAAGAGAAGTCTGAGAGGGGATCTTATAAATGCATATAAATATTCAGTGAAACCCTTTGATACTGCTCCCCAGAGCATCCTCATGAAGAAACTGACTGTCCTAGGCCTGGATGGGCATACACTCGGCAGAATGAACACCGGCTGAATGGCCAGGCCCAGAGAGTGGCAGAGAATGGAGTTGAATCCAGTTGGCGGCCAGCCACTAGTGGTGTTCCCTAAGGCTCAGTGCTGGGATCACTCCTGTTCGATAACTTTATCAATTATCTGGATGAGGAGATTGAGAGCACCCTCAATAAGTTTGCAGACAACACCAAGTTAGGTGGGAGTATTGATCTGCTAGAGGGTAGGAAGGCTCTTCAGAGGGACCTAAACAGGCTTAATCCATGGGCTGAGGCCAATGGTATGGGATTCAACAAGGCCAAGTGCCATGTCCTGCACTTAAGCTGCAAGAGGCCCATGTAATGCTACAGGATTGGGGCTGAGTGGATGGAAAACTATTCAGCAGAAAGGGACCTGGATGTGCTGATCAACAGCCAGCTGACATGATGTTGATGACCAGTTCCATTTCTCACATACAAGCCGATTACATCAGTTTGTATTGTTTTGAATCACCAGATGGCACTTTTCCCTGCTCTAAAGACTTATATCTGAGCATGTAGGAGTTAGATCTGGGAGAAACACTGCCAGCTGAACTGTGATGCTTTATAAATGTTCAGTGCTTTACCAGTAAAGAAGCACTTATCTTGTTTCAATCGCTCTTTAGCTGAAAATATTCTTTCTCAAATTAGCTGCTGCAGAAAAGCAATGTCTACAAAAGTGGAAAAAAAATGATTCAAAAAACCCCACTGTTATCAACACATATATACCACCCAAGGACATTTTTTAAGGCATTCTTTGGCATTCCCCACGAGACTATATTTAAAGCTGCACTTCTAGCTCAAATAAATTAATATTGACAAAATAAATAAAACTGTGTTAAAAAGTTCATTATAATTTTGGTGTTTCTCTTCTAGTTATGTTCTTCAACTAATTTCTCTGTTTTCACATGTGCAATGCACACAAAGAAAAACAAAAAATCAGAAAGGTATGCAGTCATGGCAAGAGCTCTCAGTGAAGTATAATCATGATTCATTATCATCACACACTAATGGAATATCTCAGTGGAAACACCATAAAGCAATGTTTAAACATCTTGCAGTGATTGCTTTATAATGTGTGTAACTACATCAAACACATCTTTCTGTCTCCTGCTTTCTTCAGTTACATGGGTCAAGCACAATCTTTCTCTGTGACTTTGGGGAGAAGCAACTGGCTGATTTGTTGGAATTTTTTTCCCCTTTAATTTCTTTCCATCTTCTAGCTGTTTAGGGGAATAGGAAATTGCATTGGTAAATCAGTTTTGTGTGACAATCACAGAACCACAGAATCACAGACTATTAGGGGTTGGAAGGGACCTCCAGAGATCATTGAGAACAAGCCCCCTGCGAAAGCAGGATCACCTGGGGCAGGCCACACAGGAATGCATCCAGACATGTCTTAAAAGTCTCTAGAGAAGGAGACTACACAACCTCTCGGGCCAGCCTGTTGCAGTGCTCTGTCACTCTCACCATGAAGAAGCATCTCCTTGTTCTGAGGAGGTTTTTAGGAGGGAAAGTAAAACAAAACTAATTTTCCTCATATTGAAACTTCTCTAACGCTGCATGCAGCATCACACAGAAAATCACTTGTCCAAACATGACTCCTCTATGTAAGGATTTGGAGACTTCTCTATCATTACCCTGCAGGAATACTTTTCTGTCATCTGCTTTTACTAACAGGAGAGGGGTTTGTTTTGGTTTGTTTTTACTGTTGGAGTGTTACAGTAAATCAGTGCTACACAAGAATGGGACTATGTGAATGTATACAAAGTCTCAGTTGCTGGCAAAAAGCTTTATGGGGTTTTGTTGGTTTGGGTTTTGTTGGTTTTTTTGTTTGTTTGTTTGTTTTTAATCTCCCCAATATTTTCTTTTTTAATGAATAATTTATGTATAACATTTCAGATGGATTTATTGAGAGTCAGAAAATGAGCAAATACAAATGAAAAAAATACAAAGCTATACAAATTATGAATCAGAAATACACATGAAAACTGCAACCATTGGCCAGTTTTTTAGTTTTTTGTTTTGCACTTTGACTCTTTGAAGTCCACAGCTTTACTATATGGTAAGTCATTACAGTGCTTCTCATGTCAGAAGACTTGTGAAGATGACAGCCAAAATCCTGGCCTCTGAGCCATCGGTCTGCTCTAGTGAAGTCAAAGACAGCTTTGCACTCAGTTTTGAGCTCAGCAAGCAAAGAATTAGACCTTGAGGCTTTAAACTTTGGTAACAAGGATGATCAAAACAGCTCTACAAACCAACAGACTAACTCCGTGAAATAAACTCAGTAAACTTGGTTCATGCATAATCAGCCACTGCGAAACTGCTAGTGTGTTAACTATTGGGAAAATTGTTTAAGTTGGTTGAAGGTTTAGAGGAGTTGTTGAACATGAAAAACAGAATTGGAAATTACTTTTGCACTTGCTTCAGTCAAAGGAATCTAATAATTTCAAAGTGCCTACAGCTCAAATCAGGCATAGGACGCTGAGTTCTGAGGTTGCAAAAGACTGAAACAGAGCTGCTTCTGTCAGTGCAATATACACCCACACTGCTGCCTTTAAAGTAACCCCTCACTCTAGTATACAAATCTCTCACACTGCAGAAGAGCCAATTGCTTAAGCGATCAGCAAGGCTGAAATACACCACTTGGTTTCACGCAGGGGGATAATGTTATTGCTGCCCTCACAAATCCTTATGAAAATAAAATGTTTATCATGAAGACTGGTTGTCTAAGTAAAATTGATATTGTATTTATAAATTACACATTACTTGAGAACATGTGAGACTAATTCTTGTCAACTCTGACTCTAGTCTTCATTCCCACACATGCTGATACAGCAAGCACCTACCTTGCCTGTTGCCTCAGCTAAGTCAAATATGTCTTCAAATATTTTATCTTTTTCCACATTGGCTGAGTTTCTTGAGCCTCTTAAAAGTGGTGTGGTTTGGTTTGGTGCTTTTTTTCTGCCAAACATTTTGCTTGTACTCTTTATCAGTGTCCTATCATTCCTCTGATTCAATCCAAGTCAGAGAACCATTTCCAGCACACCCTAACTGATTCACATTTCATGTCCGGCAGTCCCGAAATCTGATCTGGGCTACACTGATACTTCCCCTTTAAAGTTTCTCTTTAAGACACATTTTTGGACAATTTTATTTTCTCAGAAATGCTGGCAAAATATATGAATAAAAAATGTCAATCAAATCTATAAAAGCCTGACAAGACTGAGGAATGTCACCATTCGAGTCATTAATCCTTGTTATAACTTTCAAGGAGCAGACAAAGTGCAAGAATACTTCTTTTAAGTGCTTCACACTTTTCCATCAATACATGCTAGATAATCATTAAAAAGCCAACAGCAAATATTGTGCAACATGTGCTGGTGCACTGACTTGTCTTGCATTTAATTAGTCAATTAGTTTTGCATGGATTAACACAGTCATATGAAACTACCTATTGTGAGTAAGTAAAGCTAAAAGGAAAGAGAAAAACAGCACATTACCTGGCACAGAGATGCTGTCCAAGACAATAATCTGAATTTAGTAGATACAAAGCCTTTGTTCAGTTTGAGCATATAAAGACTCTTTGGAAATCTGATTGGCTGATTACCACACATGATGTTTAGACAGTTTATTTTGTGTGACCAATTGCCAAACCAACAAGCATCTCAAATTTCAGAGGCATAAGAGATTATGGTGAAGCTCAACATATAGAACAACATCCCACAGAAGGGCATCCTTGGTTTATGAATATTACATCATCTGTTTAGGTTTTCTTTGTCTGACATGCAGGACTTTTCCTTATCCTCTGTGCACATTCGGAAGCGCATTTGGATGTTATACCCTTCAAAATGAGTGTTAATATCTAGGGACACCTGAACATAGTCTGTGCCTAATGCTACTGGAGTTCAGCATGTACCGAGATGCTGATTGTGAGCTTGCCCTCTAAAGTTAAGATCAGCATTAATATGATTTTGCTCAACAAATAAAACTTTAATAAAAATGCTCTAAAGACCATCAGCAAAATCTTAAAAGCAAAACTGGAACCACTCAATGCAGCTAACATGTTGCAAAAGTCTAATATTTTTCTCATTTGAACAAAATTGTCCAGCAATTAAGTGTGCAATTAGCTGACTTTTTTTTCAGTCTGCTCCATTAACACGCATCGTAAAATACCACATTAGGCTTTACAGAGTAATTAGAAACTTCTTTGTATTAATAAACAATGCTAGCCCCTACATTATTCAAAAAGCTGTATTTTGCTGGAGATAAAGCAGAATGTGCTTCACAGCTCCAAAAAAAAATTGTTGTCCATTATTTCTTAAATTTCACAATTGGGGTAGGAAAAAAATCAGTGAATCATTTGCAGTACCAATAATGAAATAAATGCATATATAAAAGGCAAGTGATACTTTGGACCAGATCATAACTTCACTCAAGAATTCCCAGCAAAATGCTCACAATGTTCACAGCTCACATAGAAATCCTCATCTTTCTAATTGCAAAAATGAGCTTAAGTGTTTTGTTAAAGAAGCAAACCAAAAGGTGCAGTGTCCTCACAATCCCTATTTTTCACCATTCTCACACATCATACTTGCCTCAATCCAGTAAATGCTGGAAGGGGTGAAACTGCCTAGCCAAATAAAATGGAGAAACATTCTGGCCAAAAAAAAAGACAAACCTTTTCTTGTCCTAGATGTTCACTGTGCCACTGATAATAAAGACTCAGAGCTCTTAAATGGGCTTTGTTTGGCAGTTTTAGGCAGACTCTGGGACAGAATTTATGAACTGCTGTTACTTTCACTGCCCACCACTTGGAATATTCACAGGGAAAGAAACAATTCTCTCAATTAATTTTTTCATTTATCTGGAAATAATGATGCTGATGGTGATCTGCCTTTCTAACACCTGTGGCAATCTTTCATGAAAAGTGAGATGAGTTCTAGAACTACTGGAAGCACTCTCAATACGAGAGTTGCTTAAAGAAAAAGACCAGCCTAATCATGAGAAAATATTATCATTTAATTGATCTCTGTACTGTCTAAAAATTTTTTAATTTGAATCTGAAATGGTTCCTTTGGGACAGATGAAATATATTGGAGATAATACGAGGCAGCAGCAGGTAAGCCTCTAGTGCTAAACTGTGGAGAGGACTTTTTGTAAGGGGTGTTTGCAAGCACTGAGGACAACGGCAGGAAGGGAACGTTTGCTGACACAAGCACATAAGAAGAAGACAGAAAAGGAAATAAACATGGGTTGCTAAACTCTGACAGAGACTTTGCAGGGACAACAATACCATATTTCCTATTACTGGAGAGAAATAGGAAGTGAGGCATTGTTCATGCTGGACACCCTCTGTTGGATTTTTACAACTTGTGTTTAGTCCCAGGTACAGCTTCTCACTTGCGTCTGCAAAACCACCCCACCTTGCCATGCCCTTCAGTGTTAGGGCCCTTCCTTCCTTCCACAGGATCCCCATCCTGGACAGGGGAAGAGAAAAATCAACTCTGCCCTCAAGATTTCTGCATCCACATAAAGCAGCCACAGAAAGAGGGATTAATAACAGGTACCAGTGCAGTGTATTTAGGTGAGCACACAGCTGTCCTCTATAGATGCTGACTCTATGGTCAACATCAGTGAGTACAGCACAGCACATCAACCTGCTTGGCATGATGTTGGACAACCACAGCTGCCTTTTGCCCATCTACTTCAGAGAGAAAACAGAAGGGCTTAAATTTGTGCCTACAGTGAGGCCAATTTTCTAAATTCAGGGAACTGAGCATGAGGTAGAATAGAAGGTCAGAACTAATGCTAAAGTGTGCTTCTGAGTGACAGAGCTAATTGGCAAAGGGCACACCAGTGGCAAGCAGTTGGCCTGCAGTTCACTGCCAGCTTGAGCCTGACAAAAATAAAAGTTGTTGTTGTCTTTGACTGTTGTCAGTAAAAAAGTATAGATACCACAAGGGCTATTACTCAATTCACCATATGAAACTAAGCTGGCAGTGCATTTTTTGAGTAACACTGGGAATGGGTTTTTAAATATAATACAAATCCAGCTACTCCAGAGCTCCTCTGAGATAAGTGCTTAGATGTAGTCGCTTTAGTGCACCTTGGTGCCCACTCATACATAAGTGAATGCTTATTAAATTTAACCATTCCTTTCTGGAAGAGAGCAAGACACCAGAAAGCTGAGGTTTTCTTCTTTAAACTGTTACAGTTAAAGTAGGTTCCCCATGACCACTTAGTTTGGATGTTGTTCTGTACTTTATCTCAATTTTTCTACTCACTAGCACCTGTTACAACATCTGTTTATTAATAGACATTGAAAAAAAAAAAAAACCAACTAAGAATCTCTTTTGCACACAGGCCAAGTGATCCAGTTAATACTACAGCATGGTTTTTCCTTCAGTCAGAATCCAAAGATGTTAGTGTTCTTGAAAGAATGCTTTAAGTTAACAGTGGCAATAGCATTTGAAGCTACACAGAGGTTTGTTCTAATAACAGAGGTTTTGTCACAAACTGTTTTCTGTGATTTTTTTTTCTCTTAATGTTATTCTTTGGGGGGGGTCTAATCCCCTGCAATACCTCAGATATTGGATGACATTTCTCCTGTTTCTTCTACTTCTAGCTTTTCTTGTTTTACAGAAGATTTAAGTTTGTAATAAAGCTCTGTGAGATATTATTTGACTTACATGATTCATGATTTAAGGAAGAGCTTCATCACAGGCATATTAACAGTGCCAGTATCTGCATGTGATCTGGATACCTAGGTTCTGCTTACAGTCAACTGGACTTCTGGGACATATTTCACTGAGCTGCTTTAGATATTTAAGCTATAATGAAATGATATTTAGTCTACACTGAAGGAAGAACCTGTTCTTCCTTCTAATCCAGTGCTTTTAAATCTTAAGTGTTTTGGGATAGGTAGGAGGAGGGTCTTCTTGTTTAAGTCTTACAAAATAAGAAACTGAAAAAAATATATGTTCTGGGTTCTAAGAATGTTCTTTCTATCTTTTCTTCTCTGAAACAGATCCACAGCTTAACAGTATAGTGCTGGAACCTGAAATTTTGCAATCTTTTCTGCTCGGTTTGGCTGAGTAATGAGTCTCTGAAAAGCAGGTACTGCAGTCCTTGCATTTTGTTGCAGTATTTGTAAAATAAGCCATTTGGGAATATTGCATTATGAACATTTTTGTGGCTGCCACGGGAGAATCACAGAATTGTTAGGGTTGGAAGGCACCTCAAGCATCATCTACTTCCCAGCCCCCTACCATGGTCTGGGGCATTTTCCACTAGATGAGGTTTCCCAGAGCAACATCCAGCCTGGCATTAAAATCATCCAGGGATGAAGCTTCCACCACCTCCCTGGGCAACATATTCCAGTGTCTCACCACCCTCATGGTGAAGAACTTCTTGCTAACATCTGATCTAAATCTCCCCTCTTCTAGCTTGGATCCATTCCCCCTAGTCCTATCACTACCAGACACACTAAAAAGTCTCTCACCAGGTTTCTTGTAGGCCCCCTTCAGATATTGCAAGGCCATAGTAAGGTCTCCTCAGAGCCTTCTTTTCTCCAGACTGAACAGCCCCAACTCTCTCAGCCTGTCCTCACAGGAGAGGTGTTCCAGCCCCCTCATCATTCTTGTGGCCTTTCTCTGAACACATCCCAGCACATCCATATCTTTCTTGCAATAGAGGCTCCAGAGCTGGATGCAGTACTCCAGGTAGGGTCTCACAAGGGCAGTGTAAACGGGGAGAATCACCTCTCTCAACCTGCTGGCTATGCTCTCTTGATGCAGCCCAGGATACAATTGGCTTTCTGGGCTGCAAGTGCACGCTGATAGCTCATGTTGAGCTTCTCACCTACCAGCAACCCCAAGTCCTTCTTCTTTAGGGCTGCTCTCAAGCCAGTCACCGCCCAGCCGATATCAGTGTCAGGGATTGCCCCAACCCAGGTGCAGGCCTACACAGTAGAAAATTTATGGAAGGCACAGATGTATGCTTTCTGTACTTAACACTGGCAACTGATATTATCCTTTTTGAAGATAAATCTTCACGTTTTACACAACAAAAGCAAATCTCTGCCTTGTTAGAAAAAAAAAAAAAAAAAGAATTTCATATGTGCAATTTTAATTCACCATTTACTCAACTAAGCCACTGCATAAACTATTCAATTCAAACAATGTTCTTCTCCTTACAGAACACCATAGAGGGCAGCTTACCTTATGTAAAGACTGGACAGTTGCCCGGAGCTGCAGAAGTGGAGAGGCAGCATTTTTACAGCCAATTTGTGCCTGTGCTCATTAAATTGCTAGTAAGACATCCATTTTTATAATGTATAAGTACTTTGTCTCACATTTTTCTGGAATTTTGTGAGACTGCATTTCATAATAGCTGAATATGTGACGTTCTAAAATTCTATAAAAATGCCTGGAGTTAAATACAATTTCTTGCAAGTGCTGGAGGAGAGGCAGCACTATATATTTCACTCAAGGCAAGAAAATAGCTAGGGCCTGTCTCTGATAATGCAGTTACTGATTATGGATCAGAAACTGCTCACAGCCTACCAGAAAAACAGTAACTGTTTGCCAGACATACTGTCACGTCTTTTCAAATAAACTCAAGAATTCAGTGCTGTGTGTTTATATGTTTGCAGGGAAAACAAAACAAAACAAAAGCATACCAAAAAAAAACCCTATTCTCTGTGATTTATTTGATAAGCATTATTATTCAACTCTGAATTTTTGTTGGCTTAGGTAACTACAGATACACAAGCGCTTGAGTAATAAGATATGCTATAGGGTGTGACAGTCCACAAGTTTGAGTGTTAGGTATGAAGAAAATGCAGTTCTGAGAGGTTTGTTGCACGTTACATTGCCTAACATGCAGCTTTTTTGTACTAGTTCTTGCCTGATTCTCCTGTAAACACTCTTGCAGTGATTAATATCAAGGGATGGTAGAGAGTCAATGGAGAAGACCATAAGGAACTGTGAATGCAGAGCAGCAGGACAAGACCTTCTGTACCTGAGCAATGTGCAACACAGAGATTTTCTCAGCTGTCTCCAGAATGGCACTGAGTCTCTCTTCTTTTTCTACAACCTTCAGAGTCCAACGCATTGGTGGGCTAAAAACTATTTTGTGCACAAGTTGTAAGCACACAGGCTAAAGAGAAATATCTGTAGTTTCTTCACCACCTGTACTTCAGTGCTCATTGCAATGGTACTATGGTGAAAACACATGCTCCCCCACCAGTCCCTTAGTCTGCCAACCACTGCTTCAGCCAGCTCCACAGTATGCCTTCCTTCCACTTTTCCTCCCTAATTCTCCAAAAGCAAAGTCTGGTTGTCTCACACTCCTTGCTCTAACAGCTCTAGTAACTCAAAAACATACCAGCATACAATGTCCAAGGCAAGAAGAACATATTCCATAACTGGCTTAAAGGTTATTTACCACAGGACTGATATTTCATGTTTCCGCTGGTGCCTTTGTTTGCCTTCAGCTGACCTCCCTATCTTGTATTTATCTATATGAATATATAGATCTTCATACACAAAATATAAGAATGAAACACTTTCACAATAATTTCCGAGGTTGCTCTAGCAAGACAGAGATAAACCATGATTATGTTAGTATCACCTAATGCCTTAAATGAAGAAGAATAAGCTTGTCCATCAACATTCTTACTTTTCTAAAACACTGCAGTAGCTTAGGAAGACAAAAAATGTTCCAGTTACTAATACCTGTTGGTATTTTTTCTTTTACTTGAATCAATTTAGATCACTACATTGAATGCTTTCCTTTGTTTTCACAAATTCTAAGTAAGTGTATTTTTTAGAGTATAAAAATACTTTCTTTTCTAGCCAGATCAGATAATGTATGTGAGAATAAGTGGAACTGAGTGTGTACATGAGACTTACTCTGTGTTAAAAAATAAAGGGTGTTCTTCAGAACATAGAGGATACTGCTATGAGGACATTGCAAACTCCAAGTGAAAAGGAAAATTATCTTGAATGGAATGCAACTACTGCCTGTACTAGCATCTTCATTTTTAAGAGTATGTATCTTGTGAAAGCCTTTAAGCCTTTACCTTAGTAAATCTTAGTAGTTGCACAACTACTGCGTTAAGTAAGAAATACTTGGTTTCAGCCTGTAGGAACATGCAAGATTGTCTTGAAAGCTTATGATTTACATAGAGATATATAAATTACTAAATACATGTTACACTTGTGAGAGGGACATTCAGCTTTTCAGCCAGATTTGGACCACAACTAAGGGAGGCATTTAAAACAATTAAGCAATAAACGTGGGTGTGCGCTATAGTGGGAATATGACAGCTATACGTGAGTATACTTTACTTTAACATGTAAGCTGTGGCAGTTTAGGCTGGGTGCCTGCTGTTACTGCCTCCTAAGTTACACCTCCAGTGTCCCAAGTGTCTAACCAAGTAAGGTGGACACAGGAAACAGCATATTTCATACCTATAAATCCTGTGCCCTATAAATTCATCTGCAAAGTCATTCTCCACTTTCTTCCCCCTCTGATCCTGTGGGACATGCTCCCTATCGGGTAATGGTGGGGGAGTATCTGAAGGCCTCTTGGGCCTGTCCAGTCCTAATGCCAGGAGAAGATGAGGGGTGCAGTCTCAGACCTGGCCAGCCTGGGGGGGTGGGGGCAAGAAAGAGCCCTGGGGTTTGTTGTGTAGACCCTCAGGTGGGAAGAAGGGAAGTGCTGGGAGGACTTTGGGTGTAGTGTAAGGGACTCTGTACACTTTAGGATTCTTTGCCACTATGCTTTGTAGTTTCTGTAAAAAACACTAATTGCTTTTCCATTTAAACTTTCCATCACTTTTGCAATCCATTTGTGTGAGTGTCATTCTTTTGCCCCTTTCAGGGGCAACAGAGGATCTGCCCGGCCTCAAACCAGGACATAAGCACAGCGATAAGAAATGTTCAGTAAATGATGAAACAATTATTTTTAAAGGCATGAGGGAGATGTAACCCATACTGATTTCAAGGGTGGAGCTTGATGTCTTTCTACTCTGCCTGGAGAGGCAGCTGTGCTGGCAGAAGCTTTCACTCCCAAGAGATCAACTCTTGACTGTAGCTTCCACCAGGCAAAAGCAGGTTTAGGTTCGTCTTTATGGGCAAAAACCCACACAAATCCTGTCATGTGAGGCTCCTCAGAAGACAGATATATTTAATGCAACTCCCAGCTGGACGCAATACTGTAACAGCAGCACCTTTCCTTACAGATCACCTCTCTTTTTTGTGTTCTCTGGACTAAGCAACCTCTCTCATGACACCCTGAATATGTACATCTGACAAAAACACAACACTTTTAGCTATTACAGGTAAAAGATTCATATCAAGGTACATGTTCATTGTAGCTCTACAGCAGCCATTTCACTTGTGTGTGGGGTATGGGGGTTTTAAAGATGGTAACAACTAGAAGCAGAATAGAATAGAATAGAATAGAATAGAATAGAATAGAATAGAATAGAATAGAATAGAATAGGAATTAACCAGGTTGTAAACGACCTTTGAGATCATCAAGTACAACCCATCACCCAACACCATCTAATCAACGAAACCATGGCACCAAGCACCCCATCCAGTCTCTTCCTAAACACCTCCAGTGATGATGACTCTGCCACCTCCCTGGGCAGCCCATTCCAATGGCTAATCACTCTTTCTGTGACGAATTTCTTCCTAACATCCAGCCTAAACATCCCCTGGTGCAGCTTGAGACTGTGTCCTCTTGTTCTGGTGCTGCTTGCCAGGGAGAAGAGACCAACCCCCACCTAGCTACAACTTCCCTTCAGGTAGTTGTAGACAGCAATAAGGTCTCCCCTGAGCCTCTTCTTCTCCAGGCTAAGCTTCCCCATCTCCCTCAGCCTCTCCTCATAGGGCTTGTGCTTCAAACCCCTCCCCAGCTTTGTTGCCCTTCTCTGGACACATTTCAGCAACTCAACATCTCTCCTGAACTGATGGGCCCAGAACACAAATTGCCTTTCAAAAGGCAGCCTATAGTCTACAACAGAGCTGCCCAATCTGCTCTAATATTTATGCTGCTGCAATTTAGGATTGAAATTTAATGCCAGCGCTTAAAAAAAATTAATAAATCAAACCCCATCTTATATAAGCTTTCCTCTCACTATGACACATGATAGTCCCTCGTGGTTCCCATATGCAGCAGAAAGTAGGCATCCCATTTCTATTGCCAGCAGGGCCCAGATAAACAGTTATAACAAATGAAAAAGTAAATAGGGATTCCTTCTGGCAAGGTCAGAGAAACAGATGAATATGACCTGGGAGCAGGAGTTCATCTAAATACCAAAGGGTCCCTGCTCAGTGGGGTTTGCTTAAATAATTCAGGTCCAGTCTTTAAAGAACACAAATACAAACTATTCCCTTCTCAATGGGGTAATACAAACAAACACACAAAGTTAATGAACCCAGCAGGGACTGACCAAAGAGCTCAAACTGCCCTTTGGAGCAGTGAGAATAGCTATGAAGCAAACAAACTTAGCCACTTGGAAATGGCAAATAGAACCAGCTTTTCTCACCTTTGGTTGGATGAATAAAATCTCGCATGATTACAGGAGTCTATCACTCTCTAGGGGGCTAAATTTACCATAAAATGCTGAGAAAAGAGTCATTCACTCATTTCTGACAGTTCACATACTAGTTCAAAGCAATGGCAGCAAAATGTCTTCTCCAACCATTTAATTCCTTCATTCTCTTACTCAGTCCAGAATCTACATCTCCTCACAATCCTATACAGCCAACACGCCTGTTACCCTCCTTCAGAAATATGCTTTCTCTCACACTGTTTTCCTTGTATGAAATGCTGGTTTTTCTTTTATCCATGACTACACATTACTCCTTCCATGCATCTAGTCATAGAACTGTTCCAAAGGAGTCAAAAGGATAGTATGGGAAATACAGTCACATGTTATCTATGGTACTCAAGGCAGATTAACCGAGGCTGTAAATAACATGCTGCAATACTAAAACTTCATGAAACATTAAACCAATCTACTAGCACTTATTTTCCCAGTGCTTTCTTCTTTACCCTACTTTATCTCCTAGTATGCAGCACATTGCATATTTCCTCTCAGGTTTTTGTATCACCTTCTGTGTTTGTATATATACAATTAATTCTCTTAGAAAAACCTTCTCACTTAGGTTAAATTCAGCTGCAATAAGAAGCAAGTAGATGTTTACTTCAGACTACATCAGAATGCAAGATTATCTGCTTCTAAAACAACTGTAACTGCTGTTGACAGTACCTATAAAGTAGGCTGTTCAGTATACAACTATAACTTCTGATTTCATCCTGTACAAGTGCTAAGTTAGAGGATTGATTTGAAGGTAGAATTTAAGCTTTGGTTATTAAAAGATAACATCCTACTTACCCAGGACCCAGTAACACTGAAATTAAATATCCTAATTTAGATGGCTAATTTAGGTTTCATAAGACTATTGTGCTGCATACAAAATCTGTTGTATTTATACACCTGGGATAAAACTAGTAAATGGGGGGGTGGTTAAAAAAAAAAGGGGGAGGAAGAAAAATATTGTTACTACCTCATTAAGGTTACAAACATATTCTGGATCTTCACTAAAACATACCATTCAGTATTCTGTAAGAATCCTATTCTATTAAGCTAACAAGTATAATAATTGAAAAGTAAGCTCAGTGCAGAGAAAGGCAACAAAGCTGGTGAGGGGTTTAGAGCACAAGCCCTATGAGGAGAGGCTGAGGGAGCTGGGGGTGCTTAGCCCGGAGAAGAAGAGGCTCAGGGGAGACTTTATTGCTGTCTACAACTACCTAAAGGGAAGTTGTAGCCAGGTAGGGGTTGGTCTCTTCTCCCTGGCAACCACCAAAAGAACAAGAGGGCACAGTCTCAAGCTGTGCCAGGGGAGATTTAGGCTGGATGTTAGGACGAAGTTCTTCACAGAAAGAGTGATTTGCCATAGGAATGGGCTGCCCAGGGAGGTGGTGGAGTCATCATCACTGGAGGTGTTTAGGAAGAGACTGGATGGGGTACTTGGTGCCATGGTTTAGTTGATTAGATGGTGTTGGATGATAGGTTGGACTCGATGATCTCAAAGGTCTTTTCCAACCTGGTTAATTCTATTCTATCCTATCCTATCCTATCCTATCCTATCCTATCCTATCCTATCCTATCCTATCCTATCCTATCCTATCCTATCCTATCCAGGCCTGGCACCTACAGTAACCTTACAGATTTTTCAGAAATAGGTACAAGAAAACATAATTTACAAAAATCCTGGCCTCATAGCTAAAATACATCTTAATTGTAAATACATTTTTTCCAGAGGATGCGAGTCTTTGGGATGGATAGCCTTTAGAGGCTGGACACAGAATAATGCTAGATATTTTGAGGGGGGGGATTCAATCCTACCCCATAACAATTTTCATTTAGGTAATCATTTTAGGTATGCAATATTTCAGCAATGCTAAAGTATATCCAGAATTGAAAACTGATTAACTAATTAAGTCAGCACATCTTATTTCATTGACACCTTTCTATACTGTTACATTCAGAAGAAGAATCTATTTTAATCATGGAAAGGACAGGCTTTTGTATGCTCTTATGTTATGAACACAGTACAACTGTGTTTTCCAGGTGGCATAAACCAGTCAGCTTAACAATGGAAGCCACTATTGGTTCTTAATCACAAAAATAATTCTCAGTTGGAAACTGTCAGCTTGATCAACTTTCCCTTATGCATGTGGGTATGAGAAGATACAGCTATGTCCATATGATATATTCATATGTCATAAGTCTGAGCTCCTTTTTCATGACACACGAGAGGGAATCGTCCGTGCAGGTGCAGATCAACTTAACAAACATACACAGGGGGATGCATTAGCAGACTGAAGGCTGGCATGTGGCTTCCTGGTGCTACCCAAGTTGTAGGTCAGGAACAGTCTTCTTTTTGCCTGTTCATTGCTAAAGCATCTGAACAAATCCATACGCAGGAGTCCACGTTGGCTCTCACTGAGGTCACAGGCCATCATTACTTAATTAAATATAAAGTATATTTTTAGTCTTTAAAATAAATTTTACAGTGTTAATTGTAATGTTTTAAATGTGTTTTACACTCTTTGCAAAGTACTTCGGGAAGTCAGGATATTCTCAGACACCAGCTAAACAATGACTATAAAACTCAGCACTACCCTTTTATGCCCAAGATTGCAATATTAATGTTTCAAAACTGTATTGCTCAGTTGTTTTGTTTGTTGTTGGGTGGTTTTTTTCTCATATCACACTGTATATTTATATTTTTATTAGCTGTTTGCTTGATGGATATATTGGTATACACAACAGCACTGCCAAGACTGCACACCCATTTGGTGATCAGACAACACAAGTATACATCAACAACAAAAACCTTGTTATAGTCTACAATTAGTACAAAGAAATGATAAAAGTCAACATTCCCTCTACTCCTTTCTCAAAAACAATAAAACCTGAAGACAACTAAAAAACACTGACTGAAAACATGTCACATTATTCCACTTCTGCTAGATTGAAGATTTTTGCCACTGTGAAATTCCTTAAAATAATATTTCCTCAGATTGTCTCTATCCCTCCTCCTGTTTCACCTTCTCCATTTGTCATTTTCCTAAGACTACATTTTATTGTTTACCCTAATAACTCAAGAAAAGCAGAATTAAGCAAAACCAGAAAGCTAAGAATGTAAACATTTGTAACTCTAAAGATAAAAATAGCATTAAAAAACAAAACAAACCATAAACACTGGTTACTATGGAGGAGCATCATCCATGGCCATATAAAAGCTGTCCTAAAAGTGAGAATATCTTAGACAGTTTCCAGTCTGAGCATGGAAAACCCAGAATGTCAGTAGGATAAGCAGAGCAGAAGAATAACTTGATCTTTTACCTTCCTTTTTTTGTTTTTACTCTAATAAATAGGGAGGAGGAAAATGGTCTTACGGAAAGAAGAAGGGAAAGAGATGGACACGTAAAAGTCGTTGTTTAGAAACAGATAATTGATTTTTGATAATTATTAAATAATTGATTTTGATAATCATTATGACAAATAACTTCCATTTAAATCAATCAGGTAAGTCAAAGAAAGTGATCCAAAAGGCTAATTAAGTGGGTCCTGAGAAGCCGTTTCTCTGTGTAGACCACAAGTAAACCCTTTTAACTCAGTGGAGCTGCACGAAAGGGTTAAGTTTAGATCGGGAGTCACAGAAACAGAAGAAATAACAATGAAGCAACACTGACATATTATTTGACTGAGCAAAAATACCATAGTGCTTTGTTTTAAGTGCCCTTCCTGGATATCTCAGCTTCATATGACTTTGGCCCTTATATTCATTAGCTTTGCTTATAAACCTCTTTCACTATTATAATATAGCTATGACTGAGACATGCCATGCACGCCTCTTATAATGCTCTAATGTTGTTATGTATGAATAAGCTAAATTGAAATAAAGCATCCCCATATCCAGCATAACTACATAGAAACATCTCTTTTCTGATAACTACCTCAGAAAAAATATGAGAACAAAAACTACCTTATGCCTCTAGCCAACAATTATATCTACAGAAGAACAAGGAAACGGGATCTTGTTTTTTCTTATTCTTTACGAATACAACGCATGCTTTATGCTTTGTAAATACAGGCTATTATGGCATATTTTTTCACCTATTTTCCTTAAATATACAACCTAGAGGTCTCAAAATACACAAGTTGGGTTTTTTTCATTCCTTACTAAAAATCTGGCATTGTGGCTTCTAATCATGGGCTATTGAGTCCCTTGATTCTATCTTTGGCAATGTCGTTGAGAAGGGAAGGAGGCACACTAATGGAAGAGAGGAAGTTAGGACCTCCATGTGACACAATGAGCAGAGATCTTATAAATTCCTCAGGGCAGAAAGGAAGCTTTTAGTTTATGTACAAACTATTATAAAGATGTATGTCTTAAAATGAGTTTGCTAATGGGATGATGGGCCCATTGCTTTCTTCTGTTTCCAGCACCAATTTCCCTCCACAGTCCATTCTGTTCACTCCACCTGCTCCCAGATGCAACCTGCTTGCTCAACCTGCTTAAGTGTCTGTTCTAGCAACAATTTTTTCTGACTCCAAAACCAGTCTTCAGTTTTAGTTTGCAGTCTATAACATTCCGGTTTCCATTTCTAACATCAGCAGGAGACACTGATGAGAACACAGGGTCCAGTACCAGTATCCAAACCCATCCCTGGCATAGCATACAAAAGCAGTTAACTTTTAGAAAATATTTCTTCAGTGGAAAGTATACTCAGCAAGGGTGCAATTGTAAAGGAATTCAACACATGAAGTTCAAGTATTAAGAAATCAGACACCTACATTCCCATGGAGAGTTTATTTGCATCAATAAATTGTTGTTTGGGGGTTGTTTTTCTTTCTTTTTTGAACCTGCCCTGAGAATCATATTAAGAACACAAACTACAGGAGCTCATTTTTGTAATTGCAGCTCCTGTGGCATTTTAATTCAACAGCATGGCAAACTGTTGAGAAACCCTACATTTTAAGGTTTCCAATTTCCATGTCTCAATAAGGTCAGCAGAGAAAAGCTGCCATGTCTCTCAGAAGCCAAGTTGTTCTAGCTGGTAGTTTGAACACAGTCCTGTGTCATTTCAAAAATTCTAACTTTAATTGCCAAATACTTAATTTCTGATGGTAAAAACTCACTCTAATGCAACTGATTTCAAAAGCCTATGCTACAAATGAGCACATTTCTCTATATGCAATACTAATCAAATTTATGACAGTAGGAAGTGGTTTTGTTCCCAAAAAATTGCTAATTTTTGACAGCACAAAAATGGCAAGTTCTTTTTGGCTTGTTTCTTCACATGGACGTGGCACTTGGTGCCATGGTCTAGTCATGAGGTCTGTGGAGACAGGTTGGACACGATGATCCTCGAGGTCTCTTCCAACCTTAGTTATACTGTGATACTGTGATGTTTTTAGTACTTTACATACATTTATTCTCAAGCATTTCTTGAATTCAGAAAAAACAAAAGCCACTGAGTAGTACAAGTCTGAAATTGACACTATGAGTTTGAAACTAACACAAGAGACAAACTGAGATTCCACCTTTTTTTGCCTCCTTTTTGCCTGACTGTAAGAGTGTCTAAGCTATGAGTGGCAAGCACAAATGTAAGATTAATCTATTTCAATGCAAAAAAAAAAAATAAAATTCAAAATCCATCTCTTGGGATGATGTAATGCTGTCACTAATTTTACTAATTTCTATTGCACACAACACATGCAAAAGGCAACATGCATCATTGCACTGCCATTTCCATTGCTGTAGTAACAACAGAGAGCTATTCTTTGATGCCAGACATATTTTGAACACCACTACAACTCCATGTGCTGTCCCAGAGTGCCAAACTCAGGAGTGCTGTCAACAGTTTGCTATCACTGACGCCATATGATGGAAAGGCATTACACAACGGTCAGGCCTGAAGCTGCTACCAGATGTGGAAAGACGAGCTATTCTAAAGGATGAGAACTCTTAAAAATATATAAAGATAAGAGAGGATATGAAATACAGAAGGTTCTGAGCTGTCTTCTGTGCAGTGTGCTTTTTGAATGTTCCCACAGCAGCTTTATCATCACCTACAGTTGAGTCCTTCACTGGAAAACCTTAAAGAGAGATAAAAGAGAAGTAACTACCAAGCTTGCTGTCACAACAACTGTAAAGTGTTCTTTGGAGGGTATAAACGTTCAGGAAGAAAGCAAGCACTGTTTAAACAATCCTGCACATTTGCACAGCTCCAGTCTGCAGAACTTTATTCTTTGACCAATAAACCTACATGCTGTCATTATTTTCTTCATAGTAACCATAAGGAAAACATGTCAAACAACTATTAGCAAATATTCCAACTTCTACAATGTTTGGGATTTCTGCAGTTTGTCAACAGCTGACTTACAAATAAGTTTCCTACAGGCTAAAGTTGTTAGCCAGTTCTTTACAGTTTACATAGTAAGTATGAGCACTGCTTTCTTCTTGAGTGGAACTGAAATACATGTTCAATAATCATGACACATAAAAGAAAATGCATGAACAGCTAAATTTTAAAAAAAAAACACTAAAAAATCCTGTTTAAGTTTGTTTTCTAGTGTTTCCTGATTTTGTGACTTACCACTAATTCCATTTCTTAAGATCTTAAGTCTAATAATACAAAGGAAAAGAGTGTATCATGCTATGATTCCATTCTTTTTGATTAATATTTCCCCCTTCCAATTTTAGGAACATTTTATTGCCCCAGCTACTTTAATATCCTTTTGGAAATTCTTGTCCAATTTTTATCAGTAAGTGTGCATAAGGCACACCTATGATTTACATATTACTGCCAGTGCCATGAGACAGGAAAGCAAGTGCCCCCCCCCAAATAAAAATTAAAACTATTTGCATATAACTGGGGGCTTGACCTGGAAGATTATATATAAAGGAGCTACTTAAAGACACTGCATACACTTAAACTAAAAACATAATCAACAACAGAATTAGCTGATAGTGATGAATCTCCCCACTGTCACCTCACCAACACAAATACTATGAATTAAAAATGTTGAGATGCAAGGGAAAAAAAAAACAAACTGAGGCTCTAATTTGTCAACCATCATGCCCTAGTTAGCTGGACATCTGCTTTTCAATAGAAGCTTAACCTTATTTTGACTGCTTGATTATGAGACTCCTTACTGCAGGTGTTGCCTCCTCCCTGGGGGTGTTCAAGGCTGGGTTGGATGAGGCCTTGAGCAGACAAACCTAGTTGAGAGGTATCCCTGCCCATGGTGGGGAGGTTGGAGTAGATGATCTGTAATGTCCCTTCCAATCTAAGCCATTCTATGATTCTACGAAGACTAAGAGCCACGAGAAATACTGGAAATATGTGATAGATCATAAAGCCAAATAGAACTCCCCAGATGGTCCAGCATCTTTGACTCCCCGAGCCATGGAATATTACCTCCCTATTCCTATATCCCAATTACTTTTGTCTGAATACTGCAAACTTTCCCTCAAATCTTCCAAGATTCACCCTAAGATTATGAAGGTTCGCAAAACAGCTCACAAACATATTCAAGTCAATGAATGTAGGTTTAAACTGAGATGCCTATGTGGAACACAGCCCATTTCTTGCTTTTCACTTGACACATAAAACTGTCAAAGAGCTCGTATTTTCCTATCTAACCTACGCCTTCATGCTGTGCAAACATTAGGCCATATCCATTACATGAACAGACACAGAAACTGGTAACATTCTTTATCAATGATTAACAGCTAAGACTCAACCCTTTTTTTAATAAAAACCAAAAGAGAATTGCACTTTCATAATTAGATCAACCTTGAAGTATTAAATTTATTTAACAGAACAAATTATTAGCTCAAGAACATTCTTGGGCCACAAGGATGATTAGAGGGCTGGAACACCTCTCCTGTGAGGACAGACTGAGGGAGTTGGGGCTGTTCAGTCTGGGGACAAGAAAGCTCTGAGGAGACCTAATCATGGCCTTCGGTATCTGAAGGGAGCCTACAAGAAAGCTGGGGAGGGACGTTTTAGGGTGTCAGGTGATGATAGGACTAGGGGGAATGGAAAAAAACATAGAAATGGGTATATTCAGATTGGGTGTTAGGAAGAAGTTCTTCACCATGAGGGTGGTGGGACACTGGAACAGGTTGCCCAGGGAGCTGGTAGAAGCCCCATCCCTGGAGTTTTTTAAGGCCAGGTTGGATGTGGCTCTGGGGAACCTGATCTACTGTGAGGGACCCCTGCCCATGGCAGGGGGGTTGGAACTAGATGATCCTTCAGGTCCCTTCCAACCCTAACAATTCTATGATTCTATGATTCTTCTTTTCTTGATCTTGCACAAGTAAATGGACAGCTTTCACTCTGGTAAATGATGTAAGGGATACAATTAAGAATTATATTCAGGCACCATCTAGCAAAGATTTTGTCTAGAAAATGCAACTCTTCTAAAGCATCCTGTGATGTTGCAATAGGGTGGGGGGGTGGGGGAGTGTTAAATAATCAGGTGAGCTGTAGTCTCCTTTCTTGAACTGGAAGGAGTCCAATGATAACCAGAAACAAAACCACCTGCTCATCATAAAAAGTGGACAAGATAATTTACTTAAGAAACAAAGACTTTTTTTTCTGTTATAAAGACAAACAGAAACAATAGGTGCCAGGGGAAGAAATGTATACATATATAAAAAGAAATAGACAAGAAGTATGACATAGTGAAAGAAATCCAAGTAAGAAGAATATCAAAAGAAGAATATTTTTAGAAAAACATCAGCTTGTGAGTCAAGAAGTACTCTTTTCTTTCCTGCCTAGAATGAGGATTTTGCAGTAGCAAAAGCTGAGTGAGCTTAAATCCGATGTATACTTCAAAGAAGTGACAGATAAAATTAGGTTAAGGAGCTGGAAGGAGACTTTTTTAATATATTATTAATGATGCATTCATTTACACTGAAAATTGCTGAAATAGAATTCCACCTGTCTTCACTGCAGCTGCAGAGCCACAATATTTAACTATATTTCTTGATATTTCCCTCTGTAATATTTCAAAGTCTCCCCCTTTACATGCAAAATATATGTATAGATCAGTTGTATCACCACATAACACAAAAAGTTCTCCTATCCCTAAAACATGTGAACTTAGTGTTCTGTCATCCATGAAAACCACAGGTGATAATCAGGCTATTCCACATCTTTATTGTATAAACAAAATAAGGCTGACTTCCTTAACCAAAATTACTTTCTGGTGCCATAAATGGAAATCCATAACCTCTAGCCACTCCTTGCCTTTTCAAAATGATTCACTGCTTTGCTCTGAAGCCACTTACACAGCAAACACTATGTTGCCAACTAAGCTAGCCCTTACAGATACAGGGAGTTACAGTTCTATAATAAATTATACAAATAATAGGAACATCTGGACTACAACTTCTTTCCTGAATTCACTTCACCATGTGGAAGGAGTAGATATTTAACACTCATCCTCAAGTCTGATACTCAGTTAGCAGACAATAATGGAAGAAGAGAGGACACAGCTTTCTTTAAAAACAAGAAGGGAATCACACATTATTGCCAGATTTAATACTTATACATAAAAGCATTTACTATTTTTTTAAACTATTTGGCAGTTTTCTATTTTCTTTATGTATCAGTCCACATGCTTCTTTCTTGAAGACTAACTCTTGCATCATGACTCATGTAAACCAGGCTGAGGCAGTATTTTGTTGGCTTGACTTGTGTGCTGTTAAATTTATGGTCTCATTCCTGCAATGGAAGCTGCAAGCACCTATTGCATTACTATCTGATAATTAACTCGAGAGCCACAGATGAGTCACTATGGAAACACCAGTGCTTATTATAGAGACCAATGAAACAAGAATGGACTCCTCCATGAGGCATCAGCTTCATTCAAACTTTCTTCTTTCTCCCAAAACAGGTTTCAATAATAATTTTAGTAAGAATCCTTCAGTGAAAGCACAGGGTAGCATCTAAAAAAAGCCAGCTATCTCTAAACGTTGGTTTGTTTTCCTATCCAGCTGACTGGAAAAGCAGCAAAGAACTCATGTCACTTCTGCATCTCTGCAGGTAATGCACCCTCCCAGGAGGATCATGGGACACTGGTCTCTGAAAGGTGAACAAGGCAACTTTGTCTCTTATAAGAGTGCTTCGGTGTCTTGTACGGGTCATTTCAACAACCACAAACCCAGGACACAGAAGTATCCATAGGCACAGAGAAATCTTTTCCTTCAGGATGGTTGCCCTTCACCAAGGAGGCACTTGGATCATTACCTTTAAGGACTTTGAGTCCCCTATGTGCTAGCAAAGGTCAAGTACTGGGAACGATAAGAATGACTATTTTCACGGCTCTGAAACCAGTTACACCGGGAGCTCAGTGCACAATCACTGACTAAAGCCAGCCACGTTTGGAGATAAAAAAGCCAGTGTTGTCGGGCGCAGAGCAGCCCATAGTAGGGTAAGTAGTGCTGCAGATGACATTGTGCAGCAGCAGGTCCATCTAGACCCTCCTTCTCCAAGGTCACCTCAACCACCGAGCTGTGACATCAGGGTTCTGCAGGCCCGTTTCTGATGACGGCAAGCGCAGCAGCAGGTTTTTGCTTCGCTGCTGTCGCCGCGGCTGGCCGCTCACATTTCCTAGCGGAGCGGCCCCCTACACAGAGGCGGCCCAGACAGCAGCTGTGCGCCGGGCAGGCGCTGCCGCCGCTCCTGGGGATGCGGCGGAAGGCAGCCTCGGCGCCCCGGCTCGCCGCTCCGCGGGGATGCGCGCCGCGGCACGTGGGCGGGATCGCGCCGCGCCCATCCGAAGCTGCGGCCTTGGCCCGGCCCCACCGCCCGCCCTCCTGCCCCGCTGTCAGAGCCAGGCGCCCGCATGGCAGCTGGGCGCCACTCGCCGCAGGGCCGGCGGGGTATAAGACATCTCCCCGCGCTGGCTGCATTGGTACTGGGGAGCAGCGCCTGCAGGGGGACAACGGCTGCGCCCCACGCGGCGTCCGTCCATCTATCCCGGCGTGGGCGGCGGCTGGTGTGTATGTGTGACTGACGGTGCGGCGCGCACGGCACCGGGGCAGCCGCCCTCGCGCAGCCCACCGGGGGCCACGCCGGCGCGCCCCGGCTGCGGCCGCCCCTTCTTTCCCCGGAGCCCTCCCAGGCGGGGGCGACCTCAGCGGCCTCGCTGCTGCTCCTCCTCCCTCCTGGCGGATAGGTTACGTTACCTGGTCTATAGCTCGGGCTGGATCTAATCCCGCGGCTGCCGCCTGCTCCTCTCCCTGCCGCGGGAGTGAGTGGGGTAACTAATTTATTTATTTCCCATGAGGTGTCCTCGGCAGCGGAGCAGCGGCGGGAGAGCCTGGGCCGGTGGCAGGGAGGGAGGGCCGGGTGCTGCTGCGGGGCCGATGGGGCGCCGCTGTCCCGGGGGTGCTGCCGGGGAGCGGCCGAGGCGGTTCAGCACCGGCGCGGGGGGGCGGGGGCTGGGGAGGAGACGCCTCTCGGGCTGCCCAACCCGGCTCCGCGGGGCCGGCGGGGGCGCGGCGCCTGGCCCGCGGAGACGGAGCTGGCGCGGGAGGTAGAACGGGCAGTGCCGGCCTACAGCAAGCGGGCGGGGAGGCAGGCAGCACCGCGGCCCCGCTCCCGCCGAGACGAGGCGTGAGACCTTCCCTTTTGCGGCCTCCCCGCCTACCTGCCCGCCCGGGACCGCTGCCTCCGCCGAGCGCGGAGATCCCTTTGCTCAGAGGGGCCGCCGGGCAGTGTGCGCTGCCCGGGGAGCAGAAGGGCACGGAGAGCCCCGCTGGCAGCGTGTCGCACTCCTCACCTCGCTTATGGCTGCATAAGACGTGTCCATCCTCAGCTCCACCCCTTCTCCTCCTCTTCAGGAGTAAGGATGCCAAATATTTCACATTATAAAGGCTGTTTGCACTCGCCTTTCCACGGAAAGGTTACAGAAAGGCACCTCAGTTTGTTCATATTAATGGGGGGGGGGAGGAGAAACAAAAAATCTTTTTGTACTGAACGCGGGAATTTCATCTGCTGAAGTCGGCATTGAAATTTGGCCAGTCAGCAGTCAATTACTGATTAAAAATCTTGGTCATCTCTTCCTTTCCCCTTTTTTCACTCATAAAAAAAATTACACAAGTTACAAGAGCTGCTTTGTGTATGTCATGAACACATTTATGAAAGTGGCCACTAATTTATCCAGAAATCCTGTCCTTAAGGCTAAAATCTTGTAGGGAAAGAGACAGAATATAATCAAGTAATTGCATAATTAAAGCCTTTACCCTAATGCCTATTCTCATGAGTGAAGTTTGCACAATATGTGGAACACTTAAAGTAGCGTGAGGAGAATGGAGTAATTAGAGTTGTTGACATTGTGTTGCAAAACACGTGCAAAAGTAAATGTGGTTATCATGTGGCTTGGGTTTTTTGATCTTTCTTGCATGTGCTTTGTTTAGCGAGAGCTTTATGTATAGGATCTTTACAGACATGTTAGGAACTGACACTGCCTGTCTATGGACAACAGGAGAGAAAACTTGTTATGTTAGTTGGTGATACTCCATTTTTTGTTAGCTGCTAGGGAAGGACTTGACAGGGTTGTCTGCTTATTTTTCCATTTGAATCCTTTAGCTAGAAGTAGCCACAATGAATGCAATTTTTTGAAAAATAAAAGGAACTGGGCACCCCTCAAAAAAAACAAAACCTGCAGCATGAATGCAATACCTGCTGCACATCAAAGAATCCATCCATCTTGAAGCACAAATGAATACAAATTGGGTTTCTTTGTCTCCAGTGCTTCTGAATCTGTTTGTTCTTATGTGAGAAGTGCTAGGAATTATTTTGTTTTAAGCTAAAATCCTGAAGGTAGAAAGCATAGACCCAAAAACCTTAGTAATGTAGCATTGTATCAGTCCTTGTTTCTTTAGGATATTATTGGTTTCATTTATGTATCATGTTTCTACTGCAAGTTCTTTAGATTCAAGAGAGAATACTTTGTCACATGTTTGTAAAGCAGCCAGGTCACTACAGTCTCTGGGCAGATTCTGGCACTGTAGTCAAAAGGAGCATTGAGTAGTATATTGGTAGAGACAGCAAATGCTTTTGTTTCTGAAACAGACTGAACAGTTTGGAGTTGCTTTGGTGACATCACATAAGCTAAGAAATACTTGATGTATGTACTTGAGTCCAGGGACATTTTTAGGAGTGAATGTTGATGATGACTGCCTGGGCAGCTCATGGAAGTCTCTGTTGCATTAATTCAGGCAGCAGTGTCTGTCATCTCATGTGCAAGTATGTGAAAGGAGCCTGTACCCAGCATTTCCACAGTCACAGTGTCTGGTCACACAGGATCACAAAGGATG
Source organism: Dryobates pubescens (assembly GCF_014839835.1). Taxonomy (NCBI): domain Eukaryota; kingdom Metazoa; phylum Chordata; class Aves; order Piciformes; family Picidae; genus Dryobates; species Dryobates pubescens. The sequence continues at coordinate 129,127,654 of NC_071657.1, read as the reverse complement.
TCAGGGGCTGGAAGAAGAGATGATCGAGTCTAACCCCCCTGCCAGTGCAGGACCATACAATCTAGCTCAGGTCACAGAGGAATGCATCCAGACAGGCCTTGAAACTCCAGAGAAGGAGACTCCACAACCTCTCTGGGGAGCCTGTTCCAGTGGTCTGTGACCCTTACAGTAAAGTTCCCCCTTGTGTTGAGGTGGAACCTCCTGGTCCTGGAGGCAGATTGCACAGTAGCCTTTGGAAGACCAACAAGCACTCAAAAGGGGCCCACTAAGCCAAGTGGAGTGAAGAGCAAACACTAAGTAGCAACTCTTGGGCATCTTAGCGAAGGAGATTCAGGTTGAGATGACCATGTTCAAACTCGCTGTCACGTCCAGGCAGACCCATGATTACAGGATTAAAAATGTGTAAAATAGGATGGCAACTGATGTAAGATCTTTCATAGAGAAGCTGCTAGTGCTGACATCAAAGCTGTGTACTTGGGATTACAGCTATCTTAAACTCTCTATACTCAAACACATTGTATAACATGAAGAAAATCATAGGTCATACAGGACCTCAGACAGTTCCTGTAAAATGCAGAGCATCCAACAGGTATTTTCATTAAACTTATATTGGTAAATCACCTGGGCCACATTCTGTAAGCTTGATATCAACACTAAACATTATCAGCCTGTGTCTCACTCCACCTGCATTCATATCTGCAGATAGCTTTCGCTGGCATAAAACTTTGATCTTAGCTCTGTTAGTGAAAGAGACATGTATACTTTAACTTTTGTGGTAAAATTAATATAAATATGATTAGGCTGTAGAATTCTAATGATAAAATATATCCAAAACATGTCTTTCTGTTGAGGTCAGTGTTCTCTATAACCATCAACCTTGTCTGTTCCAGGGCAAATAAAATTCTTTTCTTTTACAGCACAGAACAAGTACTTTGTAACTACAGCAAAAGACTCAACTGCAAAAGATCTCTATCAGGCACCACAGAGAATCTGAGGCAGCTGGCAGTTATCAGCTGAAGCAGGTAGTAGAAGTGTAGAATATAAAGAGATAATAGAAAAGCAGTCTGGAAACCTGGGAAAGATGATAAACCTATCTTCTAGAAGGGAGGTAACAACTCAGGTCACTGAGGAACTCAACTCACAAATCAGTGCTGCTTCTAATACCACTGAAAGTGCAGTAGCAGTTCATGCCTGTCAGCTCTGAAGTAGTAGTCAAGATGTTGTTAGAAATGCAGTTTGGCATATTCAGTTATAGAAATCACTATTGCAGTAGAGTGAGAAAAGGATCATGCTGCTGAAAGACAGGTGACCAAAATCTCAGGAACACCATGACCCTCTATTAAATTGCAGTTGCCAGAATAGAAAACTAGTTCTATCCCCTTTTTGTCCTTCATTTTTTATGGACACTGCTGTGTCTGTACTGCCAGCAGAACCATTATGTATTATTCCTGCCATACTGATCATGGTCCTCTGTGGGGCATGTGATTTCTCTGTTGTGTAATTCTTACTTGTCTTAAAATAATTGAACCTTTCTATTTTCCCTTCCATAAGCACAGAGAGGGAAAGGCCTCTTCAAGGCACTGTTATAATTCTCATATATGTTGAATGTGTGATTAATCTTCAGTACTTTGTCATTCATAGTGTTGGAAACAGTGGACTATATGATCAAAATCATCCAAGAAGCGATTTTACATCTCATCGTTATGTCTCACTAAAATCATGGTTTACTTTGCATCTGTCTTCTGGGACAGTCACATATTCCCAAAGTGGGGACCTAAGAAATAGAAGTGTTTGGATTATTAGTGTTTTGTATGCTTCAAAACTAAAATCCTCGGTATATCATGTGTTTACTTCCTTTACTGACCAGGTCAAAAATCTGGTTTTTCAAGGTGAAGGTATGATGAAAGATTTCAGATGTAGCAATATGTTTAGGTTTGGGGGGCTGCATACCTAACAGGTCCTTCCCCCAGCACTGACACCAGGACTTTTGAAGAAACCTCATGATACTTCTGTGTGGTGTTACAGGAAAGTACAAGGAAGCAGAAGTCAGCTCTCCTGTTGGGGAAGGCCTCAGACTACTAATTTATATTTATATATATAAAGCACCTATCACCATATTGATAAACATTCTTTGAAACCACTCTGATGCAGAAGAACAGGGCTCAGCCTGTCCCTACCTCAGCACTTCTACTTCCAGCTGATTTAAAACCAAACCAAACCAGTCATTATCCAATCAGTCATTGTCCAATCATTCATTGTCCAATTGCCAGTGATGTCTTTGGATGCACCAATATGGTATCTTGTATTGAAATACGCAATTGTTATGAAACGGCTTGAACTCTACATCAGTTTATTGTGGTCCAGGCTGAGAATTTATATTGCCTTAGGCATCTGTATGGAAGTGCTCAAGTGTAAGCTCTGTACGTAAACTTCATTTCTAGACAACACAACAGAATCAATGGAATCTGTGGAGCCTGTTCAGTGCCTTGTCAGCTGACAAACTGTTTTGCATATGTTTCAGCGTCAGCTGGGTTGTTCTCTAGGCTCCATCTGAACACAGAGAAAAAAGCATGGCATCTTGTAAAATGTGCTGCCACTTTCTTTGTCTTGCCATTGTTTAAAGGATGCAGCTCCTAGAAACTGGAAAAATATTCTACAGCAATCAGTAATTTTCTGACAAAAACAGTAAGAAGAACTTTTCTTGAGTTTCTCTCAAAGATAAACTAGGATTCCGTGAAACTGTCAAGTCTCTTGTCATTTGCTGTGATATGTATGCCACAGACCTTTATATGCTAATATGGTAATGCATATTTGGCCAAGTAAAAGCAATCTTGTGTTATTTTCATGTGCCATTATCCTGAAAATGTGTCTCAGTGTAATGATATCAGGTGTTTTATCTCTTGGTCTTGTTCAATACATTTAAGATATTAATGGGATTATTTGAGTTGCTAGCCTGTTATAATGGAAGACTGCATTTGTTGATGCAGAAGGTTACTCTGAATTTGGTGTGAATAAAATACTTTCCAATAAATACTCTTTTTTGTTTCCTTTGTAGTGAATGTATATATTGATTTTGTATATTATTCATCCCTTAGCATAAAGGTTTTTACTTCTCATAGTGCCAACATGTTCTGTTTTAAAGCATTGGGTTAATCAGCAGATAATATACTAGAAAGCATGTTTGAATCCAACTGTCAAATAAAAATGGAAAGCAATAGCAAGGGACACAATCCAAGTTACAGTTGAGCTAAGGTTACAGAGTTGTGGCTACTGACCCAGGACAGCTACAGAGGCTAAACCTAGACAGCTGCAGAGCCATGGCAGTCAGCCAGCAGATGAAGATGAGACCAAAAGGAGGAGGACTTAAATCTCCCATATTAGCTGCTCTAATATAGAAGGAGCAATCTATATAAGAACCTTATGTGGCAAGAATTAAAACAGCTACTTGAAATCAAAGTCCTTGAAACCTCTTGTGCAGCTTTTGAAATAAAAATTCTCATAACCAAAGTATTCTAAAAACACTAACTTCTGAGACATTTAGTTCTAAAAGTTGTATACTAGGTAGATGATAACCAATCTTTGCCCTCAAATACGTCATATACTGAGTCAGTAAAGAAAGGTCATGACTTCACAGGCACATATCAGTTTATGTAAAGATAATCTTACTTATGCTTTGGCTGGGAATTAGGATCTGTGAGCCCACGTTTATTGTTTTTACAGCTAGGCCACTCTTCATGATTTGTCTCATGCACTTTAACTGTTCTTTGAACAATCAAAAAGTATTTACAGAGCACTTTTCTTTCTGAAAGTACGTTCCTGATATAATCTAAAAGCTGTGTATATCTCCACTGACAGAAAATTCATAGAATACATAGAATACATAGAATACATAGAATAAACCAGGTTGGAAGAGACCTTCAAGATCATCGCGTCCAACCCATCACCAATCCAACACCGCCCAAGCAACTAACCCACAGCACCAAGCACCCTGTCAAGTCTTCTCCTAAAAACCTCCAGTGATGGCGACTCCACCACCTCCCCAGGCAGCCCATTCCAATGTGCAATCACTCTCTCTGTATAGAACTTTTTTCTAACATCCAGCCTGAACCTCCCCTGGCGCAGCCTGAGAATTCTACTTTTCATATCCTGTTTATAAATGATATTAATGCTTTACGAAGTAGTTGCAGACCCTGACATAAAGGCCTGGCAATTGCAAACTAGGCAATCAAACAGGTCAAAAAGAAGGAGAAGAAATGTGGTACAGAAAGATCCCTGTAGAGTACCCATAGCTGTCTGAGACCTTCCCTATTCTCTGCGTAGGACATACTCAAGTAGTTTGTGGTGTTAGCCATGGATACAGATGATGTCAGAGCCACTCCTTTAAATCTTCTCATTTTTCCATTATGAAAATATACTATGGAGCTGTGGTATCAGATATGAAAGATGCCCATACATATTATTTTAATGTCAGTAGAATTATTTTTCCTTACAAGTTACATGTGCTATGTAATATGTTTGTTTGGTGTGGGTTTTTTTCCATTAAATACAAAAATCTTTCCTGATAAGGGCATCCTTTCTCAAAGTACTTCTTAAAATAGAACAGCTTGATGCTGTGGATAGCACTTTGACTTTGAAGAAAACCAGGGAGATGCAAACAAATGCTAGGAAGGCTGGACAGCGTGTACATATACGTCAGAAATTGTTTGACTCGTGGCTAGATTAATAGGCTGAATGAACAGAGAGCTGGACCTTTGAAAGTGAGTCACTGAATTAAAGACAGAATATCACCTTGCAGCTACCATTAGCCTGAACACTAACTAGATAGATCTACACATATTTCTATCCCATACAAATCACTGGAACAATAGGTAGAGGTTTTATGTAAAATCAGCATGGCCACAAAATGGAATGTAGGAACATTTTACAATTAACTGTAATTAGAATGGCCAAAGCCTTTGAATGCAGCTTTGTCAAGATTTTTATCTCAAGAGCCTACCTATTCACAAATCTGAGGCAGCTGAACATGGCAGAGTTAGGTCTCCTATTATGGTTATTTTTTCTCAGTAATATTTCATAAACCATTTAACAACTTCTATGTAAAATATATATTTTGATATAGCTTATAGAAACTACATCTGATGTATGCTGAAGGCAAAAGAATGGAATCATGGAAGCCACAGTTTCTATCCTTTCTTTTTCAAACAGGGATCAGTTGTGGTGACAGATACATTGAAATACAGAAATCCCTTCCAAAGAGCTTGTGAAATTGTATTCAGGAAGGTCATAGAAAAGGTCTGCAAGGTCCCAAACACTGAACACTGAAGAGTCAGTTGCAGAGTGGAGTCTCTGCCAGGCACATTTTGAATTTCAGTTCCTTTATGTGAGATTCATGTAAGCAAATGGAACTTTTGCAACGTAGCAGCTACATGGAAGAAAAGAATCTAGGCTACCCTTATTCTCCACAGGCAGAAATAGGCATCTGAAGGGCTCAATCAAAAAGATCTGAAACACTTCAGAGAAATTGTGTTCTATGACTGTCCCTTTGTCTCTACGAAGACAACCCAGGATGTTAATACAAACACCTGCAGCTTAAAGATCTAAAGTTACCTGATATGACTTCCATCCCAGCTTTTCCCTTGTTTGCACATTACCATCATTTTTCACAGAAAAATATTAATCAGTGGACTCAAACCAGATTTACCATATTGCCTTTAGCTGATTTTTGACTGTTCAATAGTTCATTATATTGACTCTGTTCATGTCCTGTAGTGCTATGACTTATAACAGGCTTCCAATTTTGGCTGATAGTTCTGCACTAGATGGATTCATTATTACTTAAGCTGAAAAAAATAAAACCAAAAAGTTATTAAGTTGTGGATGAGAACTTAGGAATTTCCATACTAATGGGCTTTCTTGTGTAGTCCCCAACACTGAGAGATTACAAGGATGGAGAAAACGTGGATTGTGTCCTATTTCTTACTTTACATGTAGCAAGAGAAATTTCATCCTGATTCTGCCAGATCATCACCTCGTGCCTCTAAGCATAAAGACTTCACAGAATCACAGAATGTTAAGGGCTGGAAAGATCATCCAGTCCAACCCCCTGCCAGAGCATGATCACCTATACCAGATCATACAGGAACACATCCAGGCAGGTTTTGAATATCTCCAGAGAAGGAGACTCCACAGCACCCCTGAGCAGCCTGTTCCAGCGTTCTGTCACTCTCAACTTCCACTCATTGCCCCTTGTCCTATCATTGAGCATCACCGAGCTGAGCCTGACTCCATCCTCTTGGCACTGACCCTTTACATATTTATAAACATGAATGAGGTCACCCCTCAGTCTCCTCTTCTCCAAGCTAAAGAGCCCCAGCTCCCTCAGTCTCTCCTCATAGGGAAGATGTTCCACTCCATCATTTTTTGTGGCTCTGCCCTGGACTCTTTCAAGCAGTTCCTTGTCCTTGAACTGTGGGGCCCAGAACTAGACACAATATTCCAGATGCAGCCTCACCAGGGCAGAGTAGAGGGGGAGGAGAACCTCTTTCGACCTACTAACCACAGCCCTTCTAATCCACCCCAGAATGCCATTGGCCTTCTTGGCCACAAGAGCACATTGCTGGTTTATGGTCAACCTTCCATCCTCTAGGACCCCCAGGTCCGTTTCCCCTTCACTGCTCTCCAAAAGGTCAGTCCCCAACCTATACTGATACATGGGGTTGTTCTTTCCCCATTTTGGGCAGTTCACTCTACTTTAACTGTAGGAAAGTTCTTCACAGAGCGAGTTGTTAGCTGTTGGAATGGGCTGCCCAGGGAGGTGGAGTCACCGTCCCTGGAGGTATCACAGTATCACAGTATCACAGTAACTAAGGTTGGAAGAGACCCCAAGGATCATCAAGTCCAACCTGTTCCAACAGACCTCACAACTAGATCATAGCACCAAGCGCCACGTCCAATCTCCCCTTGAACACCTCCAGGGACGGCGACTCCACCACCTCCCTGGGCAGCCCATTCCAATGACGAATGACTCGCTCAGTGAAGAACTTTTTCCTCACCTCGAGTCTAAACCTCCCCTGACACAACTTGAGACTGTGTCCCCTTGTTCTGGTGCTGGTTGCCTGGGAGAAGAGACCAACCCCCACCTGGCTACAACCACCCTTCAGGTAGTTGTAGAGGGCAATGAGGTCGCCTCTGATCCTTCTCTTCTCCAGGCTAAACAATCCCAGCTCCCTCAGCCTCTCCTCATAGGGCTTGTGCTCAAGGCCTCTCACCAGCCTTGTTGCCCTTCTCTGGACACGTTCAAGTGTCTCGATGTCCTTCCTAAACTGAGGGGCCCAGAACTGGACACAGTACTCAAGGTGTGGCCTAACCAATGCAGAGTACAGGGGCACAATGACTTCCCTGCTCCTGCTGGCCACACTATTCCTAATACAGGCCAGGATGCCATTGGCCTTCTTGGCCACCTGGGCACACTGCTGGCTCATGTTTAGGCGGGTGTCAATCAGCACCCCCAGGTCCCTCTCCGTTTGGCAGCTCTCCAGCCACTCTGACCCCAGCCTGTAGCTCTGCATGGGGTTGCCGTGGCCAAAGTGCAGCACCCGGCACTTAGACTTATTAAATGCCATCCCATTGGACTCTGCCCATCTGTCCAGTCGGTCAAGGTCCCTCTGCAGAGCCTTTCTACCCTCTAACTGACTAACATCTGTTCCCAACTTGGTGTCATCTGCAAACTTGCTGATGACTGACTCAACCCCCTCATCCAGATCATCAATGAAGATGTTAAAGAGGATGGGGCCCAGCACTGATCCCTGGGGGACGCCACTGGTGACTGGCCGCCAGCCGGATGTGGCACCATTCACCACCACTCTCTGGGCTCGGCCCTCCAGCCAGTTCCTAACCCAGCACAGAGTGTTGTGGTCCAAACCACGAGCTGACAGCTTAGCCAGCAGTTTACTGTGGGGGACGGTGTCAAAGGCCTTGCTGAAGTCCAGATAGACTACATCCACAGGCCTCCCCACATCCACCAGACGGGTCACCTGATCATAGAAGGAGATCAGGTTGGAGAGGCAGGACCTGCCCTTCCTAAATCCATGTTGGCTGGACCCGAGCCCTTGGCCATCCTTCAGGTGCGCAGTTATTGCCGCCAGGATAACCTGCTCCATCACTTTCCCTGGCACTGAGGTCAGGCTGACTGGTCTGTAGTTTCCAGGTTCCTCCATCCGTCCCTTCTTGTGGATGGGGACCACATTGGCCAGTTTCCAGTCACCTGGGACCTCCCCAGTGAGCCAGGACTGGAGGAAAATGATGGAGAGCGGCTTGGCCAGCTCATCTGCCAGCTCTCTCAGCACCCTAGGATGGATCCCATCCGGTCCCATGGACTTATGGGTGTCCAAGTGGCTCAGCAGGTCCCGGACTAATTCCTCATGGATTTCTGGGGCATTACACTGCTCCCCGACCCTATTACCCAGCTCAGGAGGCCACTCATCCTGGACTCCTACCTTGCTGTTAAACATTGAGGCAAAGAAGGCGTTCAGGACCTCAGCCTTTTCCTCGTCTTTGGTCACCATGTTCCCCTCCAGGTCCAGTAAGGAGTGGAGGTTCTTCTTGCCCTTCTTTTTAGCATTGATATATTTGTAAAATTGCTTTTTATTATCTTTCACAGAGGTGGCCAGCTTCAGTTCCAACTGGGCCTTTGCCTCTCTAATTTTATTCCTACATAATCTAACCACTTCCTTAAACATACCTCGAGAAGCCTTCCCCTCCTTCCAAAGGTGATACAGCCTCTTTTTTTCCCTTAAATCCTTCAGGAGCTGCTTGTCCATCCAGGCCGGTCGCCTTCCCCGCCGGCTCATCTTTCGGCACATGGGGACCGCCAGTTCCTGTGCCTTCAAGAGCTCCTGTTTGAAGTAGGTCCAACCCTCCTGGACCCCTCGGTTCATGAGGGTTGGTACCCAGGGAACTTTACAAATAAGTTTCTTAAAGAGGCTGAAGTTTGCCCTCCGGAAGTCCAAGGTGAAGGTTCTGTTGGTACTCCTCCCTATCTCCCTGCATATTGAAAACTGCACTATCTCGTGGTCACTGCACCCTAGGCAGCCTCCCACGGTCACATCTCCCACTAGCCCTTCCCTATTGGAGAGCAGCAAGTCAAGCAGAGCCTGTCCCCTGGTAGGCTCACTTAACAGCTGCGTCAGGAAGCAATCCTCTATCCGCTCCAGGAATCTTCTGGACTCCCTTCTCTCTGCTGAATTAAGTTCCCAGCAGATATCCGGCAGGTTGAAGTCCCCCACGAGGACAAGATCTGATGATCTTGAAACAGCTTCCAGTTGTTTATAGAATAATTCATCAGCCTCCTCATTCTGGTTGGGTGGTCTATAACAGACTCCAACCAGGATGTCAGATTTGTTGGGCTGCCCTCTGATTTTAACCCACAGGCTCTCAATTCCCTCATCTTCCACCTCGAGTTCTGAGGCAGAAAGTGTCTCCCTAATATACAAAGCCACCCCTCCTCCTCTCCTCCCTCGCCTATCCTTCCTAAAGAGCCTGTAGCCCCCCAGTGTAGCACTCCAATTGTGCCTGTTGTCCCACCATGTTTCTGAGATGGCAACTATATCATAGTTGCCCTGGTGGATTAGGACCTCCAGCTCATCTTGCTTATTGCCCAGGCTGCGTGCATTGGTGTACATGCACTGCAGCTGGGCTCCTGAGCTCTCAATTGACCCTACCTTGTGCTCTACTCTTACCTCTGCAGAGGTGTTCAAGAGGGGATTGGATGTGGCACTTGGTGCCATGGTATAGTAGTCATGAGGTCTTGGGTGACAGGTTGGACTTGATGGTCTTTGAGGTCTCTTCCAACCTTATTGATTCTATGATTCTATGTACTTCATACAGGCTACTGCTTGAAAAGTGTTCTTTGACTTGTAGTGTAAATATAATATCCAACACAAGCAAAAAAAAAAAGCATGATTTTTTTGCCAAAATGCACATTTGTATTTTGTGTAATGTATAAAGAATATACTTACAGATGGCTTGAACCCCCAAAAAGCTCTAAAGGAGCAGGTGTGCTCTATGCATTGACAAGTCCAAAGCTACAGCTGATGAACTTAGGCCAGCAATGCAGCTACCGCAGACCTGCCCAGAGCTGGCAGCTGATCTATTATGTTATTAGAGAAGATATTTTCTCCTGCGTGCAACATCTCTTTGCCAAATTTATTCAGACTTGGCACACATAGAAATATTTAACACTCAGCTATTTTCTGCTTTGTTAGGAAATAATTGGCATTTTGTGCGTTTTTTTCTCCCACATATGAAAACTATATTACAGTATCACAGTATCACAGTATAACTAAGGCTGGAAGAGACCCCAAGGATCATTGAGTCCAACCTGTCTCCACAGACCTCATGACTAGACCATGGCACCAAGTGCCACGTCCAATCTCCTCTTGAACACCTCCCTGGGCAGCCCATTCCAATGACGAATGACTTGCTCAGTGAAGAACTTTCTCCTCACTTCAAGTCTAAACCTCCCCTGGCACAGCTTGAGACTGTGTCCCCTTGTTCTGGTGCTGGTTGCCTAGGAGAAGAGACCAACCCCTTCCTGGCTACAACCACCCTTCAGGTAGTTGTAGAAGGCAATGAGGTCACCCCTGAGCCTTCTCTTCTCCAGGCTAAACAATCCCATCCTCCCCCCCACAAGCCTCTCCTCATAGGGCTTGTGCTCAAGGCCTCTCCCCAGCCTTGTTGCCCTTCTCTGGACACATTCAAGTGTCTCGATGTCCTTCTTAAACTGAGGGGCCCAGAACTGGACACATTCTCTGTTTCTTACATCTGTTTCTTTCATCAACTAAACAACTAACTATAGTTACAAAAACATAGTAAAAGAAGTCATATTCAATTAAAAAACCCATAGTTACCAGTCTTCTTGTAATGATACTGGTTATTTAGAATTATTGATAAAATTAAGCATGCTTTTCAGAAGGGGCCAAATTGGATGTATATGTAATGAGTTCAATTCCCATTTATTTCTCAGAGATAATTTTTAAGGGAAAGATGGAAAGAATACAGACATTTGTTTTGAGGTAGTACTATGAGACTGATTTGTTGTTTATAAACCAATGCTCATGTTTTGTTATGCATATCTGCCTAAATAATTAATTTTACATTCGAGAAAATTATGTTTGTTTAGCTCTTTGTCATACATTCCTGCCAATATCTTGAAATTGCTGAGGACAAAGTGGCTTTAAAAAGTTTTGAGGTTTGTGTTGATTGGGGTTTTGTTGTTGTTTTTGTTTGTTTTTCAAAAAGCAACAACCCATCCCCCATAAAAGCTCCACCAGGGATTTCAAGGGGGAAAAGTTCTCTCTATATATTGTGGTAATATTTTGGGTAATTTAGTGGTGCTTGTCCAAATGTCTCATTTTGGTGGTGTTCTGGTAATGCTTTCATTGTGAATGAAGTCAGAAGTGCCCAGATTAGCAAGTGACTGCTTTTCTAAATCTTAATAATGAAAGATCAATAAGCAATTCTAAAATTACTTGTGACAGATCTCAGCAATAATAGAGGAATATGGTTTTAAATTCACTTGTGTACTTCAGCAAATTTATGTCAATGAAACTGATTACATTTTAAGGCTGTGCAAAGAATTGATTTTTCAATAGAAATAATTTCTATTCCAAGAAGCCTGTGGTTTGTGGGGTTTGTTTGTTTGCTTGCTTTTACTTTAAATCTCAGATTGCTAAAAAAAAATATTAGCTGTTGTATGGCCTTGTACCAACAATTTTCCTGTAACACAGGTAAGAAAAAAAAGTAAAGACAATGGACTAGATCCAAAGGTCCTGGAGAAAGCCATGTATTTCTGTTGGGATGTAGAAAATGTCCACTTACATTGTGCATCCTAGGCTCAGTTTTCAGTTCACCTGAGAGCAGTGAAATCTAACAGTCACAGAATCACAGAATATATCTGGTTGCAAGAGACATCCAAGATTATCCAGCCTAACCTTTGACCCATCACTGAAGGGTCAACACTAAACCATGTCTCTACCACATGCTGCTTAAACACCTCCAGGGACAGTGACTGCGCAACCGTCTTGGGCAGAAAATTGCAGTATTTGATAATGCTTTCAGTGAAGAAATATTTCCTAACATCCAGCCTAAACCTCCCCTGGCTCAGCTTGTAACCATTTCCTCTAGTCCTGTCACTTGTCATCAAAGAGAAGAGGCTGCCCTCTCCTTGCTCCAACCTCTCTTCAGATAGTTGTAGAGAGTAATAAGGTCTCCCATCAGCCTTCTCTTTTCTAAATTGAACAACTCCAGCTCCCTCAAACATTCCTCATAGGACATGTGCTCCAGGTCCTTCATGAGCCTTATTGCCCTTCTCTGGACACATTCAAGCACTTCAATGTCCTTCTTCTAATTCTAACTGCCAAGCTGTGAATGGTTTTGCAAAGAGAAAACAATTCTAGCAGGAGTAACAGAAGTCTTGTCTCTTCTCTACATTACCCTCAGAATATCTATAGCCTTGGGAAAACATATTAATTTAATCTGTGACTCCTACCCACAATCAGAAAGGTAACAAATCTGAGTTCAGATAAACACTCTAACAGGTGGGATGTGTATAATCAAAATAATATATTTTTTAGTATTTTATAATTAATACTTCCTTTCTTCAAACACCACCATAACTTATTTACAAAATGTATTCACAGGTCCAACTATTCACTTGTGGGTTTACACCGCACATATAAAAACAGTTTAAAGATTTAAGCACAGATCCAGTATTTACAATACAGCAATTCAAATTGGACATACAGGTGCTGTGATCTGTGGTTTTCCCACAAATGGGATTCCATGGCAGATTGGCCAGGTACTCATGACTTGCTCCTCTGTCTGGTGTCTTCCCAAATGCTGTGGCTGTGATTCGAGCAGTCCTTGGCTCTGTGCCCAGTTCACAGTCTGGAGCTTGCCCATGGCTCAGAGGGGGCCTCTCTCTTGTGTGCTCCGTTGCTGGGCTGCAGCCTCTTCTGGGATTCAATTCCCTTGGACCTTTTCCCCTTTCTGCCTTGGTCCAGGTTCAAGGCCTGGGTGAAGCTGTTGGCCTGCTAGAGCAGGTTCTTCAACTGCTACTTGGGCAGCATTTGGCTCTTGTTGCTGTCCAGGTGAGAACGAGGCAAGCTGCCTGACTTCTTGGCTGGTTTAAATACTGTCCCAAGACAATTAATGCCCTTTGGTAACACAGAACCCTGATAGCTGGACCTATGGGATGGGGCATATCCAAACATGGCCAGGGGCACACACAGTTCATAGCAGTGTCACAAAGTTAATTACACGTGGTACATGTTTATCTGGAGCCCAGGAATTGTCCAGGTTTGCACATTCACAGGGGCTTATAAGCTTAATCACACATGCTATACATTTGCTTTGGCCATCTGCCCCCAGGAACTGACCAGGTTGGCACAATCACAGGGGCTTAGCCCATTTTCTGGGCTAGGGTGTTTGGGGGTTTGACCTTTCAGGACAATGTGGAGCATATGTCCTTCTTAAGAAGGACATCGAGACACTTGAACGTGTCCAGAGAAGGGCAACAAGGCTGGGGAGAGGCCTTGAGCACAAGCCCTATGAGGAGAGGCTGAGGGAGCTGGGATTGTTTAGCCTGGAGAAGAGAAGGATCAGGGGTGACCTCATTGCCCTCTACAACTACCTGAAAGGTGGTTGTAGACAGGAAGGGGTTGGTCTCTTCTCCCAGGCACCCAGCACCAGAACAAGGGGACACAGTCTCAAGCTGTGCCAGGGGAGGTTTAGACTCGAGGTGAGGAAAAAGTTCTTCACTGAGCGAGTCATTCGTCATTGGAATGGGCTGCCCAGGGAGGTGGTAGAGTCGCCATCCCTGGAGGTGTTCAAGGGGAGATTGGACGTGGCACTTGGTGCCATGGTCTAGTTGTGAGGTCTGTTGGGACAGGTTGGACTTGGTGATCCTTGGGGTCTCTTCCAACCTTCATTATACTGTGATACTGTGATACTGTGATACTGTGATATGAAGGCTGGAAAATTTATGGATAGGATATCTGTATGTTGGAGATACTCCATTTTGTGTAAGACATCATCACTGAGTTAGAGAGACCAATAACCTGACAGTATTTAGTTCAGGAAACTTTTTGAGAGCCACTGGATTTAAAAGCACTAATACAAACTGGGGTAGTAAAAGGTAAATATGATCTCCTGTTTCTACTTTGTTCTCTGAAGTTAGGATGCTAATCTGGGAACTAGGAGAAAATTAGGAATTTAAGCAGGGCCTGCCAAGTTCTGCATGAATGTCAGGAGCGCTAGATTAAGCAGCCATAATGATAGTTCTACACTTGCATGTAATGAAATTTTCAAAATTCTGCTAATGAGCACATTTGGCTTGCACTCACATAATTTTGAAATGAGTGAAAATGCATTTGTGGGGGAATTTATGTTTTGTCAAATCAGCATCAGCATCATAATCATCTCTACTCATCTCTGCTCGTCTGACAACAGCCTTAGCCACAGACTTTCAATGGATTAGGATGGAGCAGAATTAAAGGATACCACTGGGAACAATTGGCACAGTAAGGGTGTTTGATACAGGGTAGGTTTGATTTTGCATCATGTTACTAAATTACTGCAGGTACAGGAAAGGGGAGAAGAACTATTTCTGAGGCTTTGGGTCTGGGTTTTGTTTGTTTAGGTTTTTTGGGTGTTTTGTTAGTTTGGGTTTTTTTTGCTTATTTTTTTAATGCACCAAATATTGGTGTTACAAAATTAAATTGTTTGACTTAAAGGACAGAAATGCATAAATGCTGATTTGTAAACAAAAAATGTTAAGATCACAGAATTACAGAATGTTAGGGGTTGGAAGAGCCCTTAAAAGATCACTGAGTCCAACCCACTTGACAGAGCAGGATCACCTAGGGCGGGTCACAGAGGAAGACATACAGGTGGGTTTTGAATGTCTCCAAAGAAGGAGACTCCCCAGTCTCTCTGGGCAGACTGTTCCAGTACTCTGTCACCCTTATGCTCATGTGCAGCCTCCTGTGCTCCAGCTTGCACCCGCTGCCCCTTGTCCTTTCATTAGATCACTGAGAAGAGCTCTCTCCTTCCAACACTCTGCCTTTACATATATATAAATGTTAATGAAGTCACCTCTCAGTCTCTTCCAAGTTAAAGAAACCCATCTCCTTCAGCCTTCCTCATAAGGGATATATTCCAGTCCCTTTATTCTCTTTGTAGCTCTGTGCTGGACTCTTTCAAGCAGTCCCCTGTCATTCTCGACCTACTGGCCACACCCGATCTGAGACACCCCAGGATGATATTGGTCTTCTTGGTCACAGGGACACATTGCCAACTCATGGTGATTCTTCTGTCCACCAGGACTGTGACTTACCTTTATAACAATATGTCTTCTTTCTTTCTCTTTTTTTTTTTTTTTTCTTTTTTTTTTTTTCAAGGTGCAAGTTGTTCAACGTAATTTATGTCTTTTCCTTACAAAGTTGATAATCTTTTGTTGCATTTTGTACAGGCCAGTTAGATTCCCTCTCAGCAATGATTTCTTTTTTTTCCTTTGGCTTCCTGTACACTCCAAATATGTATTTCTGATCTCCTTCAGCACTGAGTTCCCTATTCCCTGCAGCTATTCCAATTCAGATAGTAGCCTTTACATTATTTGGATGGAGAAATATCTTCTGCTAAGATTTTTAGAAGTGATTTTTCATGATGTTCATAGATATAATTTTGGGTTCTCTGCTTTCCATACCTGAAACAGATCAGAATGTCTAAATATCAGAGGGCATATACTCTTCTGTTGCCTGCATTCAGTTAGCACCTCTCATTCACTCTAAAGCTTTGTGTGTACGTATATATGATTGAAGAACTACTTTGCCTTAAGCAACATTGCCTTCTGTACATCTGAACTTTGTTACAATTTAGAAACTAAAGACTCTTTCCCAGAGGACTCAGTCTAGTAACTTACATCAGACAGTCGTGTGAACTGGCAACAGAGGGTTCAACCTATGCCAAGCCACAAACCACAGCTGGGAAAAGAGAGATGTGATTGCCATGGTGTGTGCATTTCACATGTTGTTTAGAGGTTGGAACATTCTGATGGAAGCCCAGCATGAGTTTTAATCATTGCTCTTTAGATAATTTATGCACATTAAATTAAGTTTGGGATATAATATTGATACCAACAACTACTACTACTACTATTACATAAATTATTCACTCAGGAAGGAGTAGATCTAAAACTAACCTTTCTAGATGGATGCTTTTGTTTCACTGTCAACCTCTCTAGCCTTGTTGTGAGGACATTTGCTTGCAATATGAAAGCTGTAGATTTATGTTAAAGGGAAATAGGTATTTCTCTGCAATATATCCATAAAACTGGCTATATTATAAGGGTAGGTAGAATCAAGTGTGTTTTGAAAATGAGCCCTGCTTGATCAGTTGTGTTTGGCCTAAGCAAAAGACTTAGTATTTTAATCCAAAATGTTCAAAGAAGCCTTTTTAGCTTAAAAATAAAACCACAAAAATCGTGATCAAATATACCTAACAACCTATTTTAGGCTCTCTAGACTCCTCCATCCCTCCATACTAAGAATGTGTGACCCATGAATAGCTAAACTTTGCCAAGTTCAGTGACTTTCTGCATGACCAGTACTATTGTTCTGCACCCCCACCATCTGGTGGCACCTGTACTTGTAAAGAGCCAGGGAGCACTCTTCAGCTCAAAGGTAAAACTGACAGAGGCTGACCACATCCGTACAACATTCTTGACCTTGAGACTGTGCCTGTATGATACTCTTGGACCCACAGATAGAATAATGACTTTTTATTTTCTTTATTTTTCAGTTAATATATTTCAAATATAATGAAAGATTGTTGGAACCCAGAACATTGTTTTCAAAGCATGCTACTGGGGGCCTGTGTTACAGGTTGTCATTTATGAGCATGTTTAAGGTGTATTGCTGGAATAGTGCTAGAGGTGGGAGGGGTGTGTAGTAGCAGCTGGTTGGAGAAAGCCATGTATATGGCTCTTGGTTCCTGTAGTCCCAAGCATTTTCTGTAAGAGTGTTACATGGTACAGATGAAAACAACACCAGAGAATATGTTAATTATTAAGTAGTCTGAGTGGTCTGGTTCGGAGTTTGAGCTCGCTCTCTAGTCCTATTTTATTTAGCTCTGTAGACATAGCCAATTGAGATAAGGTTTTACTGCTAGGCTCATTTTCCTCTAACCCCAAAAAAATGTTCAAATATGAGTAGACAAGGAGACAGAGGCAGATAAAATCAGGCTGGTTTCGATAATAAGGATTGAGCAAAAGTAGCAGAAAATCCTCGCTTTTCCCATTCACAGCTGAAATAAAGCACGATTTTTATCCTCTGCTGCATATACATGTCCAGTACATTTTATTAGAATTAGGATGATTCAGGAACTTCAAAGCAGAAGTAGAAAGTCAAATAGGAAAACAGATCCTAGATGTGCAAAGAAGAACTATGAACATGTTATAGACCTAGAACTGCACAAATGAGTGAAGAGGATTCTTAAATAGGACTTTCATAAATATAGGGAAGATTGTAAAGGCATCTTCATTGAAATCCCACAAGAAATCTTTCAGGTTGTAGCCCAGGTACTGGGTACTGATGATCCTCAGGAATCCAAGTCTCTGCTCGGTGTAGGAGAAACAGTGATGTACTGCTTCTTCCAATGTCAGTAACACTAAACAAAACAAACCAGATTAAGTACAGTGCATGTACACAGTATTAAGAGGCATTTACTTTGTCTTGCTTTAAAAGATCTCTGACCTGCATAGGTAAGATGATGATGAGCAGCCTTAGCTACCCAGTCAAGTAATTTATTAAGGCCATGGCTTTGTCAAGATTCTGCTTGGTACTGTTTCATGACTTGCTGCCATAGAGACCCTAAATCTTGAGGAAATGCAATTTAATTTTCTCACCTATGTGCAGTTCTTCTCCTCCGTCAACAGAGACAAATATTGGCCCTACATGACCATAAAAGCACCTTTTTAGTTCTTAGATCAAAGTAAATCCATCTTGGAATTAAACAACTTGCTGCCAAAGCTCTTTTTTTGCTGGACTGATGTGATATCTTCAGATAGCAAGAGAGACTGTTTTGTACTGGAATAGAACACTCACAAGTGAGGTTACAGGAGAGTGAGATTGAAAAAACCCTTCTTGCTTCTTTTGAGATGGAAGGCAAGACAGAGAATGTGCTCAGATAAAGTGTACAAATATCACTGTGGGTGAAGTGAGAAGGCCAAAACACACTGACTAGGGCTGTGTGGGGTTGCTGTGAGACTTGGTGATGAAACATCTTTTGAATTAATTCACTTCATTAAGGAAAAAATGCTTCACAAAACAGATGTCTTGACTCCAGGTGCTTGGGCTGTGAATCCCTTGACAGGACAAGTGTGAATCATATTTGGGAGAAAAGAGAAAAAAATCCCACATTAATAACAAGGATTAAGACAGCTCAACAACACATAAATGTTTATCTAAAGTAGAAGGCTATACTCAACCTCCTGCTTCATGTGATTCACAGTGGAAAGAAAAACATTTGTCTCATTCTGCCTTTAAGGGCAGAAATGTAATTTTGAGAAACTCTGATGAGGAGAAATTATAGTTATGTGTAATTGTGTAAATAGGCCTAGTAATGTTGCAGATGAATTTGTGCCAGAATTTTATTTGAGTAGTTGTCATGTTTCTAAATATCTGGGAATGAGTATTTGACTGCACATATTTTCCCTGATGACATAAATGTTGCATACCTTATTTACCAGTATCTATGGTAAACTTATTTTTCCCCTTATGTGGCAGTATACCCACAATATTCTTTTGCTAGCTAATAAATTGACTGAAGTATCACATCACAGGTTTTTATGTTATGGCCATACTCAAGGAAACCATTTCAATGAATGTCCCTCAGTAAGCAAAGGAGTGGCCCTCTTGACTTCAGAAACGTGAAGTGAAGCTTTTATTTGCTTCCTCTGGCTACAGTCTACAAACAGCTTTGACCTTTCATCTCGTGGGTAATATATCTACCACTGTTTTATGGAACATCCTTATTTTGTGCATTTTAATCTTTAAGAAAACCCACATGTAAGGATCAGTAACAACTGAAACCATATTTATTTAATAAATTCTGAAAACTACAGAAATAGTAATTTATACCCAAGAAAGGACTGATTTTTCTGATTAACAAGTTAGCAGTTCCAGCTATCATGAGAAGAGGAGACTCAGGGGTGACCTTATTACTCTCTACAACTACCTGAAGGGAGGTTGTAGACAGACGGATGTTGGTCTCTTCTCCCAGGCAGCCAGTATCAGAACAAGAGGACACAGTCTTAGGCTGCGCCAGGGGAGGTTTAGGTTGGATGTTAGGAAAAAGTTCTATACAGAAAGAGTGATTGCCCATTGGAATGGGCTGCCTGGGGAGGTGGTGGAGTCGTCATCATTGGAGGTTTTCAGGAGGAGACTTGATGGGGTGCTTGGTGCCATGGGTTAGTTGTTTAGGTGGTGTTGGATTGGTTGATGGGTTGGATGCGATGATCTTGAAGGTCTCTTCCAACCTGGTTTATTCTATGTATTCTATGTATTCTATGTAATGCATTATTAGTACGTTGTAAAATTTGAGAATGAAAAGCTTCATATTAAACATCAGCATATTTTATGACACAACTTTTTATCAACACATTTTCTAATATGGTAATGGAGCCTGGTAATTGTAAAAATAGCATCATGCCATAGAGGTACTAAAGTCAATAAAAAGCCAAGAAGTGGTGCTTGGAGAGAAAAATCTATGAAATAATTACTTACATAGTAATGAATTTGAGCAAACAATTCTATAAGCATTATTTTTGTTTCTTTCTGGTTTTGCATTATTTCCACACAATAAAACTCAGAAGAACATCATACAAAGAAAAGGACAAATAGGTGAATAGATTTGCAAGCATTCTGCCAAAATGCTTCTGAAGCTAATTCTGATCAGCCAGAGTGATCTAGGTGACATTGTTATAAGCTGCAGATGCCCTTGGAGGCTAGAAGGTGCAGAGAAGTGCATATGGAAGGAAAGGCAGTCTTACAATCACGTGCATCAGTTGAACTTTTGCCATTTGGAAAGATATCTTTTTGGTTAGGTTTCTGTTAATCTGAGTTTGATGCTCAGGAATGGTCTGAAACCATTCACAGTAATGCAATCAATATATAAATGTAGTATTAGCAAGCTGTATTTTACGAATTTCTGGGACTGTAAAGCGTAAAAGCCTTCTCTGAAATATGTCCTGAGAAGTGCCACAAGGGTAATCAGAGGGCTGGAGTACCTCATCTATGAGGACAGGCTGAGAGAGTCGGGTTGTTCAGTTTGGAGAAGAGAAGGTTCTGGGGAGACCTTATTGTGGCCTTGCAATATCTGTAGGGAGCCTACAAGAAACCTGGTGAAGAACTTTTTAGGGTGTCAGGTAGTGATAGGACTAAGGGGAATGGATCCAAGCTAGAGGAGGAAAGATTTGGATTAGACATTTGGAAGAAGTTCTTCACCATAAGGGTGGCGAGACACTGGAATAGGTTGCCCAGGGAGGTGGTAGAAGCCCCATCCCTGGCGGTTTTAAGGCCAGGCTGGATGTGGCTCTGGGCAATCTCATCTAGTGGAAAGTGTCCCTGCCCATGGCAGAGGGGTTGGAACTAGATGATCCTTGAGGTCCCTTCCAATTATGACAATTTTGTGATTTTGTGAAGCCTCAAAACTTGTAAAAAGCATGGAGTAGGATGTGTGGCATGACAGAGAGTAAGAAAAAAAGGCAAGACAAGTGAAATATTACATAAAGACCTTGAAGTGTACAAGTTTTGGTTGGTTTACTTTCAGATCCATAGTTTTCAGAGTATATACTTGGCATGTTTCTTTATCAGAAGGAGAAATTATGTTCTATATATGCCATGATGCTTTTTAGCATTGGATGTATTTTGTCTAAATTAAGTGTTTTAAAATTAAATACCTGAGTCTTAGCCATTCACCTTAGCTATGCTATTTAATCAAGAGGGGGAAATAGACACTACAGAAGGATTTCATATCACCTTAACATAGCAATCCAAAATTGCTCCAGTTAATTGTCCTTGAGATGTCTCTTTCCAATCATTAATTTTAAAGGTGGCTTGGAGTGACTACCTCAGCAACAGTAATGTGCTACTTGTGTTTCTGCCATATATATGTCCATGCTTGTTTGCTATGGGCATAACATGCTGATAACATATAAATAACATCTACCGAAAATATACATATAACATCTGAAGGAGCTGGTTTGTCTTTTTTTGTTTTGATGCGTGCATAGAGATGATATCTTTTTGGTCTCCAACACTATCCAGAAGAGACTTCTATGAAGATGAAAGATTGATCAAGTTTTCAGTTTGGTTCAATGGTGCTTAGCTTGTCATCAACTATTGTCAATTATTGAAAATCTCTAAGGAAGGAGAAAACAACTAGACAGTAGTTTATACAAGAACAATAAAAACAAAACAATAAGAACAAAACCAACCAAATTAAAAAACCCCCACACCAAACCCCCTAAACAAATCAGTAATGTAAACCTATTTTTAGGACACATTTACAATACCAAAGAAGAGAGGGTAGTTTCCATATCATATGTACAGCTTGTCTCTGTACAATATCTGCCTATCTCAAAGAAGCTTCTACTGTTTCAAGAGATGTTAGTAATTACAAAGGAAAACATGTTTTCACTGGAGTATGATGATATGAATAGAATCTGAAGACATGAACTAGCAGTAATAGCTAACAAGTCATAGATTAATGAAACAGTTTTTCAGTTTCCTTTTGAAAAATTCAGAATCATAGAATGTTTTGGGTTGGAAAGGACCTCCATAGGTCATCTGGTCCAACTTCCTTGCAGTGAGCAGGGATATCCTCCACTAGATTAAGTTGCTCAGAGCCTTGTCAAGCTTGACCTTGAATATCTCCAGGGATGTGGCCTTAACTACTTCCCTAGGGAACCTGTCCCAGTGTTCCACCACCCTCATGGTAACAAATTTTTTTCTAACATCCAATCTAAATCATGTCTCTAATTTCAAACCATTGCCCCTTTTCCTATCACTCCAGGCCTTTGTAAACCATTCCTCTCTAGCCTTCTTATAGATCTCCTTCAGGTACCAGACATCTTCCTCCTACATCAATGGCCTTTAAGTTTGACAGCATTTCTTCTCACCAAGTTGTAGACAATGGTAAAGTGTTCCCTAGAGGTATGAATCATAGTGTTACAGTCTGAGTGCAGACTTGGTTGTAAAGATTGCAACTAAAGTTCAAAACCTGTTGTAGTTATAAAAGTTTGTTATAACCCCAAAAAAATCTCATTTTATGTATGAATAAGGTTTTGCTACATAGTTTTATCAGTTATGGTTGAAGTATTTCCATTCTTATTGTTGCTTGAGAAATCCATTTCTGGCATAGTGTTTGTTCATGGCACTACTAACTCACTGTAAGTACATCAGATTTGTCCTTCAGGGACTGCATAGCCTTCCTGTCAGATTTTGGAGTGATTTAATGAAATTATTGTTGACTTTAGTGTGCTTAATGGTCTGGAACCTTTTTGTAGTAACCATTTGCATATTCTTAATGGAAAAACTGAGGTATTTCTCCCTCAGCTGTTTGCCAGTCATAAATGTCACCTTACAGCATTTGGACAGAAAAGCTTTTTTCCCCCATATTCCCTTATCATAGGTTTTTGCCTCCTGCATTTCTTAGCTTAGCACTACCATGTAATTTCACTAATGTGAAATGAGGGGCGTAAGTATGCCTTTTATTGTATATTTATGCACAAGGCAATAGTGTTGTGAACCTGATCCTGTTACATTCAGCAGGAACATTCCAACTTAAAAATACAAGAGTTTGATCAGATCCAGTGAAAGAACAGTTCTGTCTTAAAGGAGGAAAATAAAAGTGTTAGGAGTGAATGAAGATTTAGACATGGAAGAATATTCAGAATAGAATACAGAATACAGAATTAACCTGGTTGGGTAGAATTAATGAACATTATCCTTTTTATTCTTAAGTAGTGAACATGTCAGGAAGAACTGGGGGAAATGTAGAGTGATTTTTTAATATAAAAAAGGGAAGTTATGTTTGTGCTAGAATGAGAAATATGAAACATGTGGCAATTTAATTCTTGGCGTGTCCCTTTTGTTATGGCAACTATTACATTTGGTTTTTATTAAGTAAGAAAAATTATCTTTCATCTTAACAAAATGCCTTACTCTTTTACTTGCTAATCAGGGAAAAAATGCCTTCCACAGCAAATTTAGTTGTAAATTATTTTAGTAGAAACCTGCCTTATATAACATGACTCTTTTCTGGACTTCTCTGCCTTCAGATCATTACAGAACACTATTTGTATTTTTGTAATTTTTTCTGATATTATTTGTATAGTGTCTCTGTAGGGGACAATGGATGAGAGAGAATGAAAAGAAAAAGAAAAAAAAGAAGAACAAAAAAGGCAATTTTCTGTTCCAAGGAGTAAGTAAACTCTCATGAATTCAGGACTAAACTTCTGGACAATAAGTAGAGCAGGAAGGATCTATCCAAGGCAACTGTTTATTGCAATGTCCAAAAATAATCCAAAACAACACAAACTCCAGATTTTTCTTCATGGAAAGAAAACATTTTTCCTTTCCAAAGTGAGATCTACCCACCTTCCATTAACTACTATTTTTTGAACTTCCCTGCCTCTTCTCTCAAATTAACACCCAAAACATAAGATAGCTGTGCAATCAGAAAAGAATCAGAATCACAGAGTCACAGAATCACTTTAAGATCAAGTCCAACCATTACCCAACTCTCCCAGGACCGCTACTACACCAAATCATTGAGCACCATATCTAGATGGCATCTGCCTCCATGTCTCCCATTGAATTTCTTTTTCCACATATATAAATATTAACTGAAGAAGATGATTTCAACCTTACTGTTATTCCTTCACAGAAGTGAATTCTAGTTTCATAACAATGTCTCAGTTTCATTCTCTAAACCACGAATATTTAGTCATTTATACAAAGAGAAGCAACTGCACAGAGAGATTGATGTTTAAGAAAACCACCTGGCATGTAAAAGCAGGTAAGTTCAGGAAATCCTCCAGATTTTAGATATGTGTTGGGCTCATTCCTAAATCTATCTGATCCCTTTCAGACTGATTATGTATGATTTCCCAAATTTGATGTTTGACTGAATATGGTCAAAGTCTTGCTGAAAGCAGGGAAAAGTAAGTTATATAGCAATGTATGACATGTTATTTGGTACTGAAAAACGTGAGAAATGGTTGAGGAGGAGGTATTTTAGTTCTATTTAGAAATGCAAATTCACTGAAAGTTGGCACATAAGTTATAAAGAAAGTTTTGTAAGACTGGATGAAATTTGTCAAATCTAGATCAAACATTGGATCTGTACCGAAGATGAAACAAAGGGTAGCATAGCTTTTGTTGTGTTTCCCCATCTTGTATATTCAAAGTGCTTAAACCTTATCTGTAATCTCTACAGCTTTATTTTCTAAACATTCTTTTATATGACAGAAGTTTTCTCTGAACTCTTGACATTCACACTTATTTTTCAAACATTTCCTTTCACATCTATGTTACCTGTGGATTGTCTCCATTCTTCAACTTCGTATCATGGAAACTTGCCTAATATTCCTATTAAACTATTTTTCACTCAAGTCCTGTCTTAAATAGACAATTAGCCTTACAAATTGAATTCTAATAATTTTTTTCCCTCCTTGACAGTTTGCTTCATCACTACAAGGTAATGAAATACAAGTGATTCAAAGCATGGCCATAGACAGAACTTGGTTCATAAGATGTTGTCTTCCCTTTCCAAGGGAAAAGATGCTCCACTTCAGAAGAGAGTTTACAGCTCTAGTTTTGAAACCAGACATTTATGCTGGTACAGTCCAGAGCTCTGCCTGTCATCTTACGTTGCTGACTTTAAAAACCTTTGCTTCTGTTACGTATTTTCTGAACTGAATATGTGGGCAGGCTCAATCAAAAGTCTCAACAGCTGTCTTACAGATACTCAGTTCCCTAGCTTTTGACAAGCTACTACATTAATTCAACAATTTCCTTCTGTTTTTATGAAAAACTATTATTAGCTGAATTGAAAAAGAGAAAGAAGCCTATGACAAATACAGTCAGTCATGCTCCTAAATATAACTGGCTCTTAGCATGCTGGTATTGCTGTTATGGTTATTATGACATTTCTAGGAATAAATAGTTCATATTAGAAAGAGATCTATTTCCATTCCATGTAATGCTTTTGCAGTTTTCACTAGAAATATTCAACCAGAATGTGTTGCAAGAATTACTTTTTTTTTTTTTTTATGTTACAATGTTGGGTTTTTTTTCCTGTTCACACATTTGTATATATATACATAGAGAGGCATACATATATTCATATATTTTACTACAGTTTGGAATATGCCAATTTGAATTATGAAATAATATGACTACTGCAAACAGAACAAGAAGGGTTTGTTGATTCAAAAAAGACTCAGTATACAAACTATGAAGTTTGTAATAAAATTTAATGACAGTGAAAACATTAACATTTCAAGTGTGATGTTAGTGTAACAAAATCCCCTTTGCAATGTGTCTTTATACACTTCTTCAGTCTTCTAGAATCTCACTTTTCTGTGAAAATGTTGTCAAAAAAATGAATCTTACATGTTTTTGGATAACCCTGGAATCACTATATTTAGACCTCACAAACAGATCAAAGGAGATCTATAGAAGTTAATGAAAATGGAAATCCTTATGTTCTTGCCACATATGAGACTCTGGGGAGCATATGTTTGAATGAATAAAAAAATAGAGCTGCAGCGATTAGACTGTTTAATGTTCTTTTAGAACAGTTACATGAACTGAATTTCCATAAAATGAGACCTACAACCGGTTGAAGCTTGTAGGTTTAATTATAGAATTGTAAGAATCACAGAATTACCAGGATCACAGAATTGTCAGGGTTGGAATGGACCTCAAGGACCATCTAGTTTCACTCCCCCTTGCCATGGGCAGGGACACTTTCCACTAGATGAGGTTGCCCAGAACCACATCCAGCCTGGTCTTAAAAACCTCCAGGGATGGGGCTCCTACCACCTCCCTGGACAGCCTGTTGTGGTGTCTCACCACCCTTACGGTGAAGAACTTCTCCCTAATGTTTAATCTAAATCTCCCCTCCTCTACCTTGGATCCATTCCCCCTAGTCCTATCACTTCCTGATACCTGAAAAAGTCCCCAGTCTCAGAGGATAAACTGTTTTATAGAATATTTAGTCTGCCATCACAAAAGTATAGTCTTCCTTTTTCCAGTTCTAAATGCTGAATGCCATACTTTCATGGAGATTCTGTGCAATTGCAGAATCTCAAAGCAGCTGGGCTTTGTGCCTGTATGCTGTTAACAGAGAAATTCACACACTAAGTACCAAGGCTAAGGAGGTTTTGTTTTCTTTCTTTCTTTCTTTCTTTCTTTCTTTCTTTCTTTCTTTCTTTCTTTCTTTCTTTCTTCCTTCCTTCCTTCCTTCCTTCCTTCCTTCCTTCCTTCCTTCCTTCCTTCCTTTCTTCCTTCCTTTCTCTTTCTTTCTCTTTCTTTCTTTCTCTCTTTCTTCCTTTCTTTCTCTCTTTCTCTGTTTATCCCTTTCTTTCTCTCTCTCTCTCTCTCTTTCCCTCTTTCACTCTTTCTCTCCTTCTCTTTCTCTCTTTCTCTCGTTCTCTCTCTTTCCCTCTTTCTCTCTTTCTCTCCTTCTCTTTCTCTCTTTCCCTCTTTCTCTCCTTCTCTTTCTTTCTCTCTTTCTCTCTCTCTTTCAGAGAAATTTTGCATTTGACAGGATAAACAATACATATTTGCGCAGTTGATTAAATATTTTACAGAGAAAATATGAATCCATTTCCCCTTGAGGTATTGTGGGATAGTTGGGAGACATATTTGCTGAAATTAATGTCATGTTTGTAATTTTTTAGTTTGCTCTAGTTCTACTTTCAGAAGTCAATAAATGTCTGCATGCAACTATGCCTAAAATATATAATTCGGAAACATTCAGTCTGAGTCTTTGTGTACATTATCTCCTTCCCACTTGTGACCTAGTTAATGTAAAAAGAAATCTGGAATTGTGGCCAAACTAGGAACCATGGCATGTATCCCAGCTCCCTAAATCAAAGAAACAAGTCTGCTGAACATAGTAGTTCCTTAAAATAAGCTGGACTGTACTAAGTTAGTTCAAGTAGGAAAAATCAAAACAAAACAAAACATATTTGGCTAAATACATTCCCATGCTGAGATTTCAGAGATGCTGTTTTGGCAATATGAAACATTTCTGAAGTTTGGGTGCTTACAAAATAAGAGTACATGCCACATTGCAGCTGAATTGGGAATCACTCTCTTTTTGTGGTGATTTCTAGATATTTCATATATCTTTTTGAAGTGCTTTCTGTAGGAAATAAAAGCTAATTATTGACATTTTTCATATTCTTTGAATGGACAGGGAACTTCATAATATGTTGGAATAGCTATTATTGTAATATTCAAGCTGCTAACTTAGTATATGATAATTGTTCAGTATTATCTTTTCTGTTTCAAGACAAATCTTTTGATCTCCATGTCTAATTAGAAATAGTTCATGCAAAACTAAGACAGTTTGGAGAGGAGGCTGTCCATCCTACTGACAAAAAAGAAATATCCAACTAAACAAGAATCACTCAAAATTTCTTGAATGCAAGATACCTCTAATAACAGATTCAAAATTCAATTCTGGAGCCGTTGGTGTTGTGGGCTTCTACAGCATACCACCCCCCCACCCCCCCCCGACCCCGATGAACATGACTGACAAACTGGTAGCAAACAAACAAGGAGAAGGCTCAGGCACTCAACAACTCTTTTGCCCCAGTCTTCACTGGCAAACTCTCTTCCTACACCTCCCAAGTCAATGGACTGCAAGATAGAGACTGGGGGATCAAAGTCCCTCCCACTGACAAAGATCAGGTTCTTGACCACCCCAGGAACCTGCGTATACATAATAGTCTATGGGATCTAACAAAATGTCTCCCAGAGTCCTGAGAAAAATGGCTGATGTAGTTGCCACAGAATCACAGAATCATCAAGGTTGGAAGAGACCTCTAATATCATCAAGTCAAACCTGTCACCACAGACCTCATGACTAAACCATGGCACCAAATGCCACATCCAATCCCCACCAGGGATGGTGACTCCACCACCTCCCTGGGCAGCCCATTCGAATGGCTAATGACTCTGTCAGTGAAGAACTTTCTCCTCACCTCAAGTCTAAACTTCCCCTGGTGCAGCTTGAGACTGTGTCCCCTTGTTCTGGTGCTGGTTGCCTGGGAGAAGGGACCAACCCCCTCCTGGCTACAACCACCCTTCAGGAGGTCTCCCCTGAGCTTCCTCTTCTCCAGGCTAAACAATCCCAGCTCCCTCAGCTTCTCGTAGGGCTTGTGCTCAAGGCCTCTCCCCAGCCTCATTGCCCTTCTCTGGACACGTTCAAGAGTCTCAATGTCCTTCTTAAATTGAGGGGCCCAGAACTGGACACAGTATTCAAGGTGTGGCCTAACCAGTGCTGAGTACAGGGCACAATGACTTCCCTGCTCCTGCTGGCCACACTATTCTTGATGCAAGCCAGGATGCCATTGGCCTTCTTGGCCACCTGGGCACACTGCTGGCTCATGTTCAGCCAAGCCATTCTCCCTGATATTTGAAAAGTCATAACAGTCAGGTGAAGTGTCTACTGACACCAAACAGGAAAATACTGCACTCATTTTAAAAACGGGTATGACAGGGTTGAAGTAGATGACCTTTAATCGTCCCTTTCTGTTCTTTGATCCCGTGTTTCTATGATTCTGAGATGACTGACTACTACAACAGGTACAAGTGGAGTATGCAGAGTATTTCTCATTACTGTTCACTGGTGAAATTGAAGTTTCAAAGAGAAACAATTGCAGCAAACAATATGAGGAACATCATTCTATATTTTGTCATTATTCAGTGGACTTTTTGAATTGAACTTAAACAGACTATTTTGTTTTGGGTTTCTCTCGCCAGTTTAAAATTTATCTTACATTTAAAAATATGTGCTGCAGACATTGAAGGAATGTACCTGGTGAATGAAAAGTATTGACAAACACAAGTTATGTAGAAATCTCAAAAAAAATCTGGACTTCCAGGATTTCTGGAATTTGTAAGATTTTGTTCAAATTTTTCTCCACCTCTCTTTCTGCAAGTAGGTCTATGACACAATAACTTGAACATAACACAGTGACTCTAGTTGTCAAACTATTTTACCCATCTTCTTTTCCACCATATTTTTCTCCCTGACTTAAGGAACTGGTCCCTGGCTAAATGCTCCTGCTTATATGAGGAATCTGTAAATATACAAAGAATCAACATTTGCCATTCTAATTCCACATGAACTTTGCTTTAACAAACATCTTGGACCAGAGTTCATTCTCAGTACCCATGTGAATTATTAGCAAGGTCAGTCTCAGGTGAGATAGACAGTCCTCCAAATCAAATATATTCTGAACAGTAGAGTTGGGGCTTTTCCTACCTGATCTTAATGTGAAAGACAGGCTAGGAGTGCCTGGGAAACTGGATAGGTGTTATACATTTTAAGTTTATTTTGTTGCACATTTTTCCTGAGGCCATTAAATAGTGTATGATCTATGCCACAGGAATATAGGTGGTTTCTGTTACACACCCCTTCTGGTACTACTATCCAAATATAACATTCAGATACTACTATCCCATTATACCATTACTGTGCACCTGGATCTTGTGGCTATCTAGATGCAATAGGAATACTGCAAAATTTATCAACAGTAATATTGAGCAACGTTTATAGATCTGAAATCAACTCACAGTTCTGCTGATACATTTTCACAGCTCTCTGCCCCATGTTGCTTTTTGTGTGTTTTGTTGGGTTTTTTTATGAAGTTAAAGTAACAATCTACAACCATTGCAAAATTGTGGCAAGTTTTCCTCATGGAAAGAATGATGGCAGTAACCTAATCATAGAATCAGTCAGGGTTGGAAAGGACCACAAGGATCATCTAGTTCCAACGCCTCTGCCAAGCTTGGGCAGGGACACCTCGCACTAGATCAGGCTGGCCATAGCCTCATCCAGCCTGGGCTTAAACACCTCCAGGGATGGGGCCTCTGCCACCTCCCTGGACAACCCATTCCAGGGCTTCGCCACTCTCATGGTGAAGAACTTCCTCCTCACATCCAGACTGAATCTCCCCACCTCCAGCTTCATTCCATTCCCCCTAGTCCTATCACTACCTGATATCCTAAGAAGTCCCTCCCCAGCCTTCTTGTAGGCCCCCTTCAGATACTGGAAGGCCACAATATGGTCACCTCGAAGCCTTCTTTTCTCCAGACTGAACAGCCCCAACTCCTTCAGTCTGTCCTCATAGGAGAGGTGCTCCATCCCTCTGATCATCCTCGTGGCCCTTCTCTGGACATGCTCCAGCTCGTCCATCTCTCTCTTGTAATAGGGGCTCCAGAACTGGATGCAGTACTCCAGGTGGGGTCTCACCAGAGCGGAGTAGAGGGGGAGAATCACCTCCCTTGACCTGCTGGCCACACTTCTCTTGATGCTGCAAAGGATCTGATTGACCTTCTGGGCTGCAAGCGCACATTGAGAGCTCATGTTGAGCTTCTCGTCCACCAGCACCCCCAAGTCTCTCTCCTCAGGGCTGCTTTCCAGCCAGT
The DNA here is from genome assembly GCF_014839835.1 of Dryobates pubescens. Lineage (NCBI taxonomy): Eukaryota > Metazoa > Chordata > Aves > Piciformes > Picidae > Dryobates > Dryobates pubescens. Next base: position 129,096,863 of record NC_071657.1, on the reverse strand, counting down.
CACATTTCTGTTGCAGATGGGTTTACATGTAGGTACAATTTCACAGGTATTGCAGTTATTATGTAACAGCTGCCACATTTGTGTTTTATAAAAGGCATTGCTCTTTCAATGCAGTACAGGCACTTTCAGTACAGTACAGAAGCTGTTTCATGAATGCTGAGTTAATGTTGCCTGTGGGTTTGTGCCCTACATATGGAATAGGGTCAATAAAATGTAACCTTTTAAAACCAGAAAGTTATAGAAAGTGAAGTCATCTTCCATTTTAGAGAAATGCCCATAAAAGTCTTCAGATACAAGTTCAAACCAAATCTTTGCCTACAAGGTCATATTTCAGAGGAAACAGGGCCCCTGGTATATTTGGGACAACACCTAACATCTTTTTATTACATTTTTAAAGCTAAAAGTTGTGGCTAACTGTGATTGAAGCTATCCCCACATGTGTCACAGCTAGGAAGAAACCCTAAGTATGCTGTTTTACAATCCCTTTATACACTTTCATAACTTAAGTTTATTTTTCTGCAGGATTCTCACTCTCATGACACTGAAAAATCCATGGCAAGAAAAGGCTTGTATTTCTTTGCACTGGTATTGGATTAAGACACACATGCACATCTCTCTCTCCTTGAATACACCCAGTACTGGCTCAGACCTAGATCTCCTCATACTGCCAAGCTGCTACAACTAATCCCTTCAACATTTAACATCAATGCACACAGTCCAACAGAGCATCCTGCTAAAATGCATGTGGATTTTTGCTAGCTAGCAATGAACAGTAGAGACAATGTTTCACTGACATGTATTTTAATTTTGGTTGTTTTCTTCTGCCTTTTTTTTTTCTTTGGTATTTACAAGTACAAATTGCATGTACAAGTCCTTGCCTCCTGGTTTTCAGATGTCTGAAAGACACTGGATTAAACATTCTGGAAAGGAATATGGCTATACTGGTATTTTAAAACATGGTAAAGGCATTTTTGTCAGGTATTTTTTTATGTACCACATGTTTCAGATACAAACAAACACAATTTTGCTGCATGCCAAACCAAGTCGCCAAGAAACATTTTACACAGTGTGTGGAGAAATGGAGAGGGGGATTGTGTGTCTGCTTCGAGCTTCTATATGTACTTGGGAATATGCAAAATTATGTGGAACAGAGCTAAGTGAGAATTTGTGGGACTCTGCAAGAAAAATAAGGTAAATTCAGAAGATGCTTTCATGAATTAAAATTCTGGGGTTGTGATCTGAAGTAGATGACACAGAAGGTTTCTCCATATTGTTGCTGGCAGAGGAATTATAGTCGTCCTGGGACTAAACAATGAGAAGCAGCAACATTGTGAGTATCAGAGAGAATGAGATCAACAGCAGAATCTACAAGAATTTCAGCAGTTTAGCTGAAAAAATAAAAACCAGTTTTACAGATTTCTTTTGAACTTGAGGATATCTGTGGCATTGCTTTGTACGGCAAAAGTAAATGGTTTTGTTTCATTTGTACTAAGAGAGATGTTTGGGACTCAAGAGAGAAACATATTGCCAAACTACCAGTCACCCAGCAAAACATGAAAAGAGACTGTGATAACTGATCAAGAATTTTGCAGGGCCTGTGAAAGCAAAAAATAGAATAAATGTTAGAGAAAATGCATCAATCAACTCTGGAGCAGCTGTGCTGATTCAATGACATTGTGCAAGGGATGATTACTGATGAGGTGATAAAAGGCGGTCGGGAGCCATGAATAAAGTTATCTAAAGAAGGTCATAAACATATGATTCACTAAAAAATGAGAATACTTAGAAACATTTCCATTTTCAAACTGTTGTGCAAGGCTTCCTTTAGGGAAGGACTTTGTGAGTATGGAATCAAAGTCCCCTTCTCTTAACAATAAGAAAATAAGACTACATAGTTTAAACAAAAAGTCTTAAAAAAAAATCCATCAATGACTTTGCTAAAGTTGCCAAATATTACAACATTATGAACATTAAATGACAGAGTGCCACATGGTCTGGGTCATAGCATACAAGACAGGCAGATAGGCATTTTCAAGCTGCAGGATAATTACAAGTAAATCTCTAGTTTCTACCTGGAGGAGCTGTGACTGGAATTGCACAGTGGTAATTAATAGAATAACTCCATCTATAAGACTTTTTTTTTTCTGTAAGAGGAAGCATAAAGGAGAGAAAGAAAAGGAGCAAACAAAAATGAGAGATGTCTTTTGGACATTGATTTGACTGTGAGCAAAACCTTTGGAGTTCTAGATTTTACCCAGCAATCTTCTAAATAGCATTTTATCTCAATATAGTTTTGGGACTGCAAGGTGGGTAACAGTGTGACCCTGAAAAAGGAGTAAAGATGACTTAGTGTAAGAATGTTTAGATATTGCCTTCATTACTGCAACACAGAAGCTGCCTGTGAATACATCTACAGCTTCCAGAGAGACCCTATAACAGGTATGAACTAGAAAACTGGAAGTTTCACTTAAACATAAGGAAAAACTTCTTTCCTTTGAGAGTTCTGGGGACTCTCAGGAATGTTGCAGAGACTCCTTCTCTGAAGGGAGGTTGTAGCCAGGTGGAGGTTAGTCTCTTCTCCCAGGTAACCAGCACCAGAATGAGAGGACACAGTCTCAAGCTGCACCAGGGGAAGTTTAGGATGGATGTTAGGAAGAAGTTCTTCATAGAAAGAGTGATTGGCCATTGGAATGGGCTGCCCAGGGAGGTGGTGGAGTCACCATCACTGGAGGTGTTTAGGAAGAGACTGGATGGGGTGCTTGGTGCCATGGTTTAGTTGATTAGATAGTGTTGGGTAATAGATTGGACTTGATCTCAAAGGTCTTTTCCAACCTGGTCTGGTCTATTCTATTCTATGTGATGTTGGACTAGATGATCATGCGTGTACATGGAGGTGGGATCAAGATGGGCAGAGACAGATAGGCACAGAGGATCAAACCTGTCAATACCACAGAACTGGGTTTATGTGTATTTTCTTAAAATTCAAATAAAGTGTAAGAATATGGGCCAAAAAACCTAGTGATCTTTGAAGAATTTTGTCTTATCCTGAGGAGGTGTCAGAGAAGCAGAAGTCACTATATAAAGAATATGAAACATGTTTTCAGAGCCTTCATCAAGAGGAGATGGAAAGAGGTGGACTCTGTCCCTGTCTTCTAAAAAAGATCAAACTGTAGAGTGCAAAAGAATCAAAAGAAGTGCTGAGCAATGAAACAGAGTAAATATGTAGTAGTGTGTATTGTCACTTTGGAAAGGATTGTTGAAGGACAAGTAATGTGTAACTTTGTGTTACAAGGCAACACCTCTGGAATAGTCTTGTAAAACTGGCTTGATGTCTGTACACAAGCAGGGTCAGTTGGGATATGAGGCCAGGTGCAGACATTTCCTCCCTTTCAGATATTTGAAAAATATTTGTAACTTGCTTGAGAAATAACAAAGATTTTGCATAGAAATGAGTCCAGAGACAGACATTTCATTACCTGGAGGGCAGGTGTAAGTGCGGTGCTGGTTCCTGGATCATGAAGGCTCTGGGAAGCTGTTGTGCCCACAGCAGCTCCTGTCCTGCTGAGATAGCTGGCTTTTCTGCCAAGGAGGTCAAGCTGGGTCCTACAGAAAATGTGAGCCTGGAGTGAGCAATAGAGAACACCTGGCCATCAGCAGCAATGTTTAGTTCTCAGACATTAACAGCCACCTAACACATTACTTTGCCCTGGAGGTTGCTCAGTTTCTGTCTCTTTAATCTAGTTCTAGTTAACCTAATCTGACTGCACTCATATTGTCTCTCAGTTTCATTATCAAATACACTCTTCTCAGCTCAGCAGCCTGATTCCCTGAAGCCCTGCTAATTAAGAATCCTTTCCTCCCTTGTTCTCTTCTTTCTCACCTGCGATATCTTCAGTCCTGTTTTTCTTTACAAGAGATTCTCTACCACAATCTGCTCCATCGTCTATTAATTTGTTCCCATTTTTCCTCTCTGAGTCTTAGATTAGAATCTTCCCTCCTCAATGCTTAGGCTTCCTCCTCCATGTTTCTTGCAGTCTGGAGAAACAGGCTGTACCACAGCCAAGAAGAGACAGACTCCCTTTTCTTATTTTTTTTTTTCCCATTTCTATCATCTATGCAGTCCCACTCTTACTTTACTGACTGAAAACTGTTAAGTGGAAAATCTGACTTTTCATATAACTTTGATTTACATTTGCATTACATGAGCCTGTTTGCTAGCCCTTTGGTTAGTGCAGAAGCTGTGAAAGAATATACAGTTTAGAAGCACTCTGAAGACTGAGCAGAGTCCAGCCTTGGCTAGCCTCACCTGGGGCCACCCATCCACACTTTTCCATTGCTCTGGAATCCTTATTTAAGCTTGGACTGGGGCTAGCCATCGTGGTTGAAACTATGACTTGTACCTTTGTTAAGACCTGCTTCTGGACCTGCCTCAAGACTGAATTCCCTGTACAGACCCCAGCTCTGTTTCATCACTTGTTCTGTCCGGGGCTGTATGAAAACTCTGTTAGCAACCCAGCCCAACACAGTCAGTCCTGGTAGGGCAGCAGCCACTGAGGCTAATGTCAATCCTGGCTTCTCAGACCTGAGGGAGCAGCTCTCCCTTGCTGTGTCCTGACACCACTTTTGGCTCTCATATATTCACTGTAGCCAGTTCAAAGGCTAAAAAAGAAAAAATATCTATATCAAATGTCAGTGTTTAAATAGAGCAATGTTACCAAAAGAGTATAAAATTATCTTCAGTAATCCTTTCTCCCAAAAGAGCTTCACAGTGTGCAGTTCTGTGGCAGCTTTAACATCACGAGGAAGTTATTTATGGAAGGCACTGCGGTGGAGAAAAGAAAAATCCATCCCTTGGAAGATTTGGAACTGCTTATACAGTTCTTCCATATGCTAGATATCACTTGTAGGTGTTCACCTTCATAATACACTTTTGTCTGATGTTGTACTACTTCCTGCAGTGCACTGACTCTTCCAGCCCTTTACTTGGGTCCTGACCTTGATTATATGCCCTTTTTTATGAATAATAATTACAGGCTAAAAAAATCCCAAGCAAGCAAACAAACAAACATCTCCTCAACCTTATTGTTGTATTTAATTCCCTACCCAATTCATGATCCTTTCTCTCATAGAAAATCTTTGAGATTATTGCGTGACTTTTAGGTTTGCCTGAAAAAGTAATGAAGCATTTGTATCTTTGACTTCTATTTACTTTTAGTCCTCCATCACAGTTTGGATCATGAAGCTGGAGTTGAGGGAGCAGGCAGACTCACCTTTAAACTGTAATTTGCCTTCAGCTGTAGCATTTCTTGATGTATGAATGCAGTCACTGAGTGTCACTGCTGAAGTGCTCCCATTCATGCTGTTTCTGTAGCAGGGCACTTACAGCATACTGATTCAGGAACCTCTCTTTCTTTACGAATGTGTGCAGGATAGTTTTGTACAAAGGTTGTTACACTGGGTAACTGGTCTGACAAGTTGCATGTGTTGATATCTGAAGATACTTCTTGTCTTTCTGGTTGCAAAGCTGTCTTTCTTCATGCTTTGTACTTTTTCTGTACTTTTTGTGTTTTTGTGATCTTATTGCTGGAACATGTCCAGAGGAGGGCAACAGGGCTGGTGAGGGGTTTGGAGCACAGACCCTATGAGGAGAGGCTGAGGGAGCTGAGGTTGCTTAACCTGGAGAAGAGGAGGCTCAGGGGAGACCTTATTGCTCTCTACAGCTACCTGAAGGGAGGTTGAAGACAAGTGGGGGCTGGTCTCTTCTCCCAGGCAACCAGCACCAGAACAAGAGGACACAGTCTCAAGCTGTGCCAGGGGAGGTTTACACTGGATGTTATGAAGAAATTCTTCACAGAGAGAGTGATTGGCCATTGGAATGGGCTGCCCAGGGAGGTGGTGGAGTCATCATCACTGGAGGTGTTTAGAAGGAGACTGGATGGGGCGCTTGGTGCCATGGTTTAGTTGATTAAATGATGTTGGATGATAGGTTGGACATGATGACCTCGAAGGTCTCTTCCAACCTGGTTTGTTCTATTCCATTCTATCACACCTGGGAATCCCAGTGACCCCCAAAGTCTTCTGCCCAGAGTGAGTTTGAGTCCCATTCCACATTCACGCACATAAATTTGGCTGGAAATGAGTACCTGAATTTTGGGACAGGAAAGTTGAATGTGTCTCAGCACAGTGATCACTACATCCATCTTTGCAGTCTGTTGGGTATGAAACTCAAATGCGTTTTCATCACACTGAGCTGTTGTGACATCATTAGTATGGCAGGTAGTGTGTTGTACAGCACAGTAGTCACCATCCCTCCCTCTTAATTTTATGTGAATATGTCACCTCAGTGCAGTAGTTCACACAGCCTCAATAAGGGAGTGATAATAGCACCTCGGTGAATGAGCTCAGAGGATGCTAGTAATGGTAGCTTTTAAAGAGACTGGGAGCTTCGAACTTCATTGGATTACTGGGGAAAGGCAGCTACTAACATTTTGGCATTGTCATCTGACCTGCCCAAAAATGTAAATCCTGAACTATTTCTTTTCACACATTTGCTCTATGAATCAACTGTTTTTCACAGTGCCTTCTCAGTGACTGCTGTACTGAGTGACTGGGAAGTTTTAGTCATGTACATTACAGACACATGACTCCAAGTTTTTTATATTTACAGAGGAGAAAAGATTTTAAATTTGTTGCCTCCATCCAGTTTCCTAGATGCATTTTCAATATATATTCTTACAGCATTACCTCCTCCTGCTATTTCTATTTACACTGCCAATTCTGATAATTTGTGTTTCTCTGTAAAATTCCTGCAAGCCTTTCCCAGTTCTTTGCCAAAGCTGCCATGTAAATAGAGTGTTTATGAAGCTGAATGGTTACTGAGGCAATAGCAATTTATATTTGATTTTGTCTGAATATCAGACAGTCATACAGAAGAGTCACACTAGCGAGGTGGGTGGGTGAATCCACCTTGTGTATTTGTAACGGTTTGCAAACACAACTTTCATTTATTGAGCTCGGTTTTGGTATGGAATGCAAAGTGAAGCTGATGTTCTCATGACACACAAAAACAACAGCGCAAACTGTCTCTGCTATGGAGACAGACTGAGAGAGTTGGGGCTACTAAGTCTGGAGAGGAGAGGGCTTCAAGGATACCTTATTGTGGCCTTCCAGTATCTGAAGGGGGCCTACAAGAAAGCTGGGGAGGGACTTTTTAGGATGTCAGGTAGTGATATGACTAGGGGGAATGGTCAAAAATAGAAATGGGTAGATTCAGATTGGATGTTAGCAAGTTCTTTACCATAAGGGTGGTGAGACACCGGAACAGGCTGCCCAGGGAGGTGGTAGAAGCCCCATCCCTGGAAGTTTTTAAGGCCAGGCTGGATGTGGCTCTGGGCAACCTCATCTAGTGTGAGGTGTTGGGAGAGGCTTGGATCTGGATGATCCTTGAGGTCCCTTCCAACCTTGACAATTCTATGATTCTATGAACTGATTCATGCCCTGTTTCCACTAAATTATGTGAATTGTAAAGCTTCAAAAGCCTTAGCAATCTGATGCAAATGGTACAATCATTGTTGTAAGCTGTTTTCTATGTGTATATGTTCTATGCATGCCTTCAAACAATATACAGCCATCTTCTGCTAGGGAAGTGAAGTAGTAAGCATTCATTTAATGATTAAGTGCAACCTTGTTTTCAGATGGAAAGTAAAGAAATAATTTTGTCAGGAACAGGCACGGCTGGAGGCATAAAGAAGAAAAGATGAACTGATAGTTTACTGTATAATGTATTCATGGGTTTTCAGAAAGGAATCAAAAGAACATATCTAACAAACACCACATGCAAAACAGGATTAAATTGACCTAGAAACTGATGTTCAAAATGCATATTGTGCAGCTAAGGAAGCTGGGTTTGTTTAGCCTGGAGAAAAGGAGGCTCAGTAGAGACCTTACTACTCTCTAGAATTACCTACCTGAAAGGACGTTGCAGCAAGATGGGTGTTGGTCTCTTCTCCCAACAAGTGGTGCAAGAGAAAACAGCCTCAAGTCACGACAAGGGAAGTTTAGATTGGATATTATAAAACATTTCTTCATCAAATGGGTCATCATTAGAACAGACTGCACAGAAAACTGAGTCATCATCCCTGGAGGTATTTAAAAGATGTGAATATGTTGTGCTTATGAACTTGCTTTATTGGTGGACTTGGCAGTATTAGTTTAATGGTTGGACTTCATAATCATAAAGGTCTTTTCCAACCAAAATAATTACATGATTCTGTTCAATCAGAGGGTCAGAAATTTATATTAATGATATCTGTAAAATCTGTTAAGAGTAAAACAATTGTTACATACATGTTGAGGTGGAGAGAAGGATGTAAAATACTATAAAAAAATCACAAGATTATATGCTTGATCATTTGTTAAAGATGGGGTGGGGAGGAAGAAGGCAAGTAGGGGTGGAAAGAGGGGAAGAGCTTCATTACTGTATATGAGAGTTGCTTCCTGTTGAGATGGCCTCACTCCATCCCCTTACCTTTCTTACCTTGTCTGTTTGCTAATGCCACGAGAAGGGGGAAAGGCAATCTCAGATCTGGCCAGCTGAGATTAGCCTAACAGTGGACAGGGAGGAAGAAAGAGCCCTGGGGGTTTTGGGTGTACCCTCAGGTAAGGAGAAAGGGAGTGCTGGGAGGCTTCTGGGTATGCTTTGGGATCTCTTTTGTCACTGTGCTTGTAGCTCTCTGTAAAACACTCACTACTTTTCCATTTAAACTTTCCATCATTTCTGCAATCCCTTTGTGTGAGTTTCATTTTTTCTGCCCTGGTGGGAGGCAAGGGAGGATGTGCCATCAAACTGGCAAAGATGGTGTCATGGGTTTAGCCAATTCAACCTGCTGAGTGAGTATTCAATACCACTCTGACAAGATTCCAGTTTTAAAATGAAAATGCTGGATGGAGCAAAGCATTATGGAGCTTGTAGTTTGGACTGTAACATGAGAGGCTTTCTATTTCTGATTGCTTCTTCCAGTTTCTGGTTTTGCGGGTGTAGGTCTTTTCTGCTGGCCTGGCTGTGGGAGTGAGGTTGGGTGGGAGGTCATTTTACTACTGGTATCTGCTGCTGCTTCTGCTTTTGCTGTGCTTTTCTGTGAAATAGGCTACGGTACTTTGTATCAATGCACATCTCATGAAATTCCTTATCTCAACACAGAGAATTTTTTCTGGTGTAACTTTCCCTCCCAAGCAGGGGGGCTGGGTTGCGTGTGAGAATGGGCAGTTTTAAACCAGGACAGATGGATATGTAGATGCAAACTAGAAAAAATAAGTAGTCAGGCTTCAAGAGAAAGCATGCTTAGAGGCTTTGCTTGTACCGGTAAATAAAACAGAATTACCTTGTGGAATCAAGGACTGGTGTGTGAATGCATGCATAATTTAATAGCTAGCACAATGACTGTCAAGATTTGGAATCAAATAGAAATACTTCAGAAAGCTGGTAGTTTTGCTTCTTTCTCCTTTTGAAAGGTGAGTATTTAAGCAGGCAAATATGAACTAGGGCATTACCTGGTCCCAGGGTTAGAAAATGGCCCCAGCCTCTTTTATTTCCCCTTGTAGGCTTAGTCACAGATCTCAGTAAGGGGGACAGAGCTTAGACAATCCTGTGACAGTATCATTGTACTGGGAAATGAGTAGCAAAAAGATGTAGTCAGTCAAGATAAAGTGTTGATTAAAGATCTGATCCCAAACTTACTCTGCATTTTCAGCACTCCTATGAAATTCCCAGGGGACATTAGAGGTGCCTTTCTATACAGTCCCTAAGGGGAACAAGCAGCTGCTTTCCATTATAGAGCATCTCTTCTAAAGTCTAATGGGATTTGCTGACAGGAGGAAAATAATTTGCACCTGTCTATGTCATCTTCAGAGCATCTGGTCAATTTAAACCAATTTACATCAATATTCAAAAAGTATGAATATTGATGTCATAGTACACTTTGAAATTGGTCCATTCATTATTTATGATGGATTTTTCTATGTGTCAGTTTCCTTATGGACTGGCTAGAAGTAAGATTTCTGGTTTCTGCTGACCAGCAATAGCACAGGAATTCTGAATTCTGCTACAAATGTACATGAAGAAAAGCTTGTACATGGATCAGATATAAACTCTTGTTCTAAATGACTTTTGTGCATACAAGTTTTTATTAGGACACAAAATGTCCTGGAAGCATATTATGAAGTTAAGTTTCACAAACATTTCAGGAGCTTGCCTTCAATTTATCACAACTTTGCAAGATTTGAAGCATTCTGTGTGAAACCTTCTATTTGAGAGTCTTGTCTAAGCCTGAGTTTCTCTGGAAACCATCAATAAACAGTGTATGACCATTTCAGTTTATCTTTGGATACCATGCATAATCTTTTTTCCGCTTGCCTGGTCCCATTGAGAAAACAAGACTGAAGGAAACTATGTTGTCCTTTCAGGTTAAAACAAATAAAAAACATTGCATTGGTATTACTGTGAAGCTCTAGTAACTCAGTATGGAGCAGGTGAGTTGACATTTGGCATTAGAGCAGGCCTCGGCTTTTAGAGTGTGCCGTTAACCAGTAAGTATCTGTAAACCCTACCAGCATAACTTGAATCTGTGAGATAGGTCAACATGCTGGATGAAAAAAAATCAGTAATAGTTTATATGAGGTGTGCTGTTAGTGATTTTTGCTTTATTTTTAAATTAGGAAGCACATTCTTCACTAAGGTAAGGAAGTCAAATGCTGGGAAGTTAGGGAATTATCAAATCTAGGATGGCTTTGCAGGCTTAACTGAATGTGTATGTATTAGGGTGCAATTTTGGTTTGTGTGCTTACAGGTTTTTGTTTTGCTAGAGTATTTCTTTCACTCTTTGCTCCTAGTCAGCTATGTGAATCATCAGGATGATTCAGAACTAGTATACAGGAGGCTGTTCTTGCCTTACTTGTTAATGATCTTAGGAAACATGTAGTGACAGACAGGGTGTAGGAAAAATACGTGTTAGTGGCCTTAGAGCTATACTATGATTTTAAGCAAGTTGATGAAAACATGTTTTTTAATTGAGGTCATTGGGAGTATCTAGACATTTAGTCAAGAACAAGTCTGAATTTGCACTGAAGTCCACAGAGATCTACGAGATTTTCTACTTCCACCCTTACTTCCTGGAATTTTCACAGACAGAACTGCTAAGAATGAACTTGAGATCAAGTCTTGACTCACTCATTAGCTGACTGTCCAGTTGTTTCTTGACTTTGAACCAAGAGTAGAAAACAAAGAACTTCAGGGTCAAGCACTGCACCCTCAGAGGAGCCTTGTCTTAAGTGAGGTCATTACATGGAAGTCTGTATCATAATGTGCTTCCAGTAGAAGACTGATTCTAGCATTTCCTGACTTCTCAGTGCTTAATTTTACAACACTTGCATTCTGTTAGGATTATAAAACTAAAGAACTACTATGGAGCTTTATAATGAAAATGTAAAACATTCTTAAGCAAATAATTTTATGATCATTTATATTTTATACAAGATATTGTTTTTCCCATTTTTTTTGCAAAAGGAGAAGAGTAATCATTTTCTTTCACTGGCTTTTACTGGTTTTCCCATTTAGCTTTGAATATCATGTGGGATTTCCTTTTTTTCCATTTGTTTAGTTCCATTCACAGTTGTTTGTTTTGACCCTTTGTCCTCTAAACCTTTCAGCTACATGACAGTTGCAGTAGTCACTTTCTGATTGAAATGGCACAACCAAATATTAAGACTAGTAAAGAGAAGATGAAAGTAGTGAAGTGGCAAAGAGACAGGAAGCTGAGGATGTAGACCAGTGTGTGCCACAGACCAGATCCTTCTCAGTGTGGCTGGCAGCCACCACAACAGAACCAAGGGAGGTGTGTTGGGCTCAGTGAAATATTGCAGTCTTTCTTGGGTGATCTGGTATAGGTGATCCTGTTCTGGCAGGTGGGTTGAACTAGATGATCTTTTGAGGTCCCTTCCAACCCCTAATATTCTGTGATTCTGTGATCCTTAGTCAGGACTCCCATTCCCTTAATGATTGTTGACTCTTAAAGTGCACTGCCTTTTTTACCCGCTGACCTTGTCTCTCTTTGTGTGAAGAACTGATTTGTTTGTTGTTATTTCAAATTTTATCTGATCACAAATTGCTTTGAATTTTCCCCATCACTAACTAGAAAGCCCAGTGTTAGAGAATAAGGTGAAATTTCATTTTCAGCAGTTACTTGGAGACGCTCAATAGTTCTCCTTAGTAGTTCTTTGCATTAGCATAATTGTCCCATCATAAAGAGGCTCAGCAGATGAGAATAGATACTCTCATGCATGCCTGCCAAGCCTGTTCATATAGCAACAGGTGACATTTCAATGAGATTTTTAGCAAGTTACTCCACTAGAGAGCATGTTGTGGATTTCCTCATTAAAACAAGCTCTGAAATCCTTCATTAGTAGAAGACTTCTGCTTGTGGTACAAATATTCAAGAACTGGCAATGACTTCAAACGTCCTATACTAGCATCATGTTCAGTTGCAGTTGGTTAGTTTACTTACTGGTGGAAAACAGAACAAAACTGAATTAAACTGAACTGAACTAAACTAAACTACACTTAACAAAACAAAACAAACAAAACCCCAAACCAAATCAAAACAAAAAGAAATCCCAAACAACCAAATAAACAAAATGTAAATAAAATAAAGCAAAAAACCACACAGAGCCCCCTCAACTAATTTGAATCCAGGATTTGCCTTTTCATTTATTCCTATAATTTCTACATGCTATCCCATCAATGTAATCAATATAAAGAAGTGTATGTTGAGAATCCATTTCCTCTTGATGGAGTTTTGCACAAAAAGCTTGCTTGCAGGTTGAAAAAAACCAACACAACCTTTCTGCTTTATATACACACATTCCACTGTATATAACAAGTTGATTCCTATTCTACTGTCTCACTTTGAGTTTTCTTGTGGTATTTTTTGCAGGTATGACAAGAGAAGCATTACAGATCCTGAGATTTGATCCATGGATTAGTCTCATTTCCTTCTACTTTATACTGACATGAACATGGAGTAGACCAGAAATGATGTGCTCAAGAGGGGATGATTTTTAGAAGATAATCTATTTTGGACCAGGATCCTGTGCTCGAGTTAAGCTCTGGGCTTAGAATGTCTTTACAAAGAAAGAAGCAATTATAGACATTTAAACAACATAAAATAAAAAGTTAATAATGGATTGTCATCTTCAGGAAACCGCTTTTACAATCTTCCTCAGACATACTGTGATTCAATGACAGAATCCATGTGAACAAAGAATTACTGTTAAAACCATCCCCAAGGCCCATCAGGGTGAATTATGTAACCTAAGATGAATATACCTTGAGGTGCAATCAGCTGCATGAATATACTCAGTGTCTGACCACTGTTCCAAGCAAACCTCAGTATACGTTCAGAATACTTGCTCTTTGTTTCTTAAATGGTTGTAGATGTCTGGGAGTGCCTGCATGGAACTGGCCAAGCTTCCACATTAATATTTTAAGAATCTCCTACACTTTATGAGATCTTCTCTTGATGTTCACCGAGAGAACTGAAGACAGTTTCAGAAGCTTTTGTATGTTTCATAGTGCTGTTAAGAGGGAATACCCTGAGCTGCACAACACTGCTGATAGTTATCCCTGAGATTTACTTATGGAAAACTGGCACGTTACAGTATTTTGGTAGAAGCTGCATGGAGTACCATTTGTGCCATAAGAAAAATTAGCAAAACTAGTAAATTATTTAAGAAATATAGATGGATAGGGAGAATTGCCAAAGCAGCATACATTAATTGCATTTAATTTTGTTTAAAATGGTTGAAATAGTTTTAGTGATATCATAAGGGTCATAAAGCAAATATAGGCTTTGAACAAAACATCAATTCTGTTGTCTTGCACATTATTATATTATATGCTTTGACACTTAATAAAGAAAAGCAGCTCATTCCATTCTTTTTATTGTTATACTTGCATTTATTTGTGTTCACAGGTGTATAAGCCACACATGGTAGCTGATCCTCCTCCTCTGTCTCATGGAAATGATTTTGTGTAGTCTGTAGACTATGATTCTTGGATTTTCATGGAGGTCTAAAGACTTTGGATATTCTCATGAACACTCTTCTGTGAAATGCCATCTCTCACTTATTTCATAGCCTGAGAGAGACAATGCAGCATTAGCTTTTTCTTTTATTTTTAATGACCTACTAAGATTTCACTCAAATATCTCTTTCCAAATATTGAAAAGCTAAAGTAATTGGTTGCATAATAGCTGATCCATACAATTATTGTAAATAATTGCAAAATGATAAATTGTAAATAATCAATACCAGATCATTTATCTGAAGGCTGCTCAAAATGTTTCATTTAGTTTGTAGAGTTTTTAGCATGTGTTTTGAATGATTCAACAATGTATTTAGTGGTAAATTGTTAATAAAGAAGATAATTTCAATGTACAAAATTTTGAATCTAAATTTTCTCTTTTGTGACTGTGCTGTGGTTATGCAGATATTCATAAACATAGATGTGTAAAATTCCATACTCTTGTTTCCCTGAATATTTATGAATTTGTTCATTCATACTACCTTCATTTTTTATTCTTCTTCTATCTTAAAAGTACTATGTTTCATATTAGGTTATGGAAATCCTGTAATAGGAGTAACCTGGGCAAACACTCATGGCTAGAACATCAGTCTTTCTCTTTTCATACCCACTCACATTCCAAGTGACATTATAATGATGACATTTTCAATTATATGTTTAATAGAGAATACAACCTTGCTTAGTCTTCTTTAGTTTGGATTTAGTTTCTTGCTTTGGTTCCTGAACTGAAAACAATGACTCTGAATTAGTGTTTTGTGTTTTCACTTGAAATACTTTCTGACATGAAACATTCATTTTCACGACCAACTGTGGTATCATAAGTCTCCAGAATCAGTTCAGGTAAAGCTGGAATGTCTTATATCTTGCCTAGGCCTGCTGCTGTAACATTAAATCATTGTGTTCTGCTCTGCAATCAGAAGGCACTTTAATTTTCCTGCTAGCAGGGAACAATGAAGGCAGGAATGTATGGAAAGCTCCTAGCTGCTTGTAATTAAGGTGCATTGGGTATAGCTGAGTAGATTAAAATCTCTCACAACTAGAGCTCTTACTGTAAAAAAAGTATAGCTACTGTTTTGACATGTGATTTGATGTGATGAGTTTCTCTTCTTTGATCCAAACGTTAACATTTTTCACGAAGCACAGAAGTACCAAGCAAGGTAGCACTAAACAGCACCACAGAAATTACTGTTTAACTCCATACACCATCTTCTTTTTGTCATACTTCTGTTTCAGTGCAATTCACTTCTTGTAGTCAGTGACAGTACAGTGAACCCTCCCTCATTTTTATTTGATATAGATGAAACTCATGTGGCCTAGATTTTTTTTAAGGCAGGTTATTATATAAAGGTGATACAGAAGCTGAAAGTTGAACAGTTTGGTTTTTTGTTGTATCACAGTGTTACAGTTCACCATCTTGGCATATATTTTCATTCAAAAATTGGAGGAACTGCATGTGCAGCTATGAAACACAACATGCAGAGAATGACTGCATTATACTCACTATAAACCACAACACTGGTATTTTATATCTTCCAAATCATATTTGCTCAAAGAACTTTTAAAGTTAACAAAAATTTAACATGTAAAGTTTGCTTCTTTATGAATTTCTTCAGGCAAGTTTCTTTGGAAGTTTCATCTGAAATGTCTCATTAACTCTACTGGTAGTATAGTTTATGAGCATGTTTACCACAGAGAATGACGAGATTGCTTAAAAAGTTTCTCTTAATAAAAGCTCAGGTTATCACTAGTGTTGAAAAAATGTATTTCCTACAAAATCTTTCCTCACAGAATTGTGAAACTGAAAGCAGTTTGGAAAAAAATTTACAAATTAGGATGCAGTATGCAAAGGTTACAGTATAAGCCAGTGCCTGGGATAGAATAGAATAGAATAGAATAGAATAGAATAGAATAGCAATTAACCAGGTTGGAAAATACCTTTGAGATCATTAAATCCAACCTATCACCCAACACCATCTAATCAACTAAACCATGGAACCAAGTGCTTCATCCAGTCTCTTCTTAAACTAATTTCCCCAGATATTTACAGTTCAAGCATGATAGTAAGAAACTTCCTAGAATGTCATTGATCCCAGGATCTCAAGGGGATCTCCTACCTTAAAAGTTGGTTTCAAAAGTAACATTCATTTGTTCACATTCCTGGGGAATTGTTTAAATCATCAAAAGTTCTTCAGATATTTAAAAATACTTAATATTTTTAATGACATAATTCAATATGTATATTGACTTTTAAGTTGTGAGCATAATATACCACTTACTTGTGCAAAATGTGAATTCTCCTAAGAGAAAATAGAAGATGGAGATAAATGCTTTCAGTGCCACCTATTGGCGGATACATTATTTAATGTAATGACAAACATCAGCTTCATAACTGTAGGGCTACCTATACTAATATTTCTAATTTGTTCTGAAGGTAAATCTAACATTAGTGTACACAATCAAATTTGAAGACATTATCCCATCTACCAAGGATTGAAACTCTAAACAAGTTGGTGGGTTGATCGATTGTTGTTTTTTTTCATTAGAGAAAACACCACATGAATGCATCCTGTGAGATGTTTCAGACATCTCATGGTAGGAACAATGTTCTAAAGCATGTAGTGAGTAAGAAAGGTGGTGGAGATGTAGGAGAGGTCAGGAATTGATTGGAAATTGTCTTTTTAGCCTGACAACAGAGGTTTTGTTAGTCTGAACATATTGTTTGATCAGTTTGTCCAGTTAGCTTCTCCTGTGTAAAATTTCAAGATATTATTCACTACATCTCACATTCCACCTCTGGAATATACCAAACATTGTGGCACCTCTGAACACTTAACCATGTCCTTAATTGTCTACATTTGTAATTTCATTGGGAACCTGAGGAATATGATTCAGTTCATTGGAGCTACACACATACTTAGAGCTAATGTGACAATTGTTTTCTAGAAGAAAGCAAAGTTTGCCACCTTAAATAAATGAGGCTTGTGTATTTTATCATCTTTAAAACGTTCATGCTGCTTACATTTCTTAAGGGCTTTGCCTTTAGGACTTCAGGTAAACGCTCTAGAGGCTGCATTTATACAGGGAAAACTTATTTCTTGCATATACAGTTACAGAATCATGATGTTTCATGGCAGAGGTGATAACTGAAGAGTTACAATTAGTTCTAACAATTACAGTATCACGGTATCACAGTAACTAAGGTTGGAAGAGACCCCAAGGATCATCAAGTCCAACCTGTTCTACCCTTAAGTATTATTTGCACCTCTTTCCTCTGTGTTCTGAATTGTTTGTATGTTCTCTGGATATGTTATGCTACAGTAAAGTTGTAAAACTATGTCAAATTATTTAAAAGAGATAACTCCTTTGAATATTAGGCTTTATTACAATTCCCTATGTCAGAAATTGATACAGGACTTGGGTCATATGTTGATTTCTTTTTTAAGTAAAGTGGCAGAATATTATTTATTTATTTATTTGAAGAATATGGGCTAGGTAAGATACCTTTTCAACCAGTGAAGCACACAGGGAAAGCACTTGCAGTAACAGAAAGCTAATTTATATAAGCCAGATATTTTATATCAAGTGCTTGGTGAAGGGCAGATCTGCACCAATTCCAAGACAGTCCAAAGACTACAAATCTGGAATGGACCAATTTTCTGGCCAGTAGTACCCCAAGAAAGGGAATTAATCTCAAGCCTCTTTAGCTACCTGAGAGTTCAGAATCTATGTAAACTGACTTCTATAGTCCTTCTACAGTCAAAAGCAATCTCTCCAGCTTGCCAGCTTAGAGAGAAATCCTGGTTATAGGACAATTAATTAGAATAATGAAGTCATGTACCAGGGACTACTCGGGGAATGCACGTGACCTTAAATTTAACACAAAATCTTTTTAGGGGACTGAAATGTTGAGATGAGTCCTTCTCCAGTCTTTGTGAGAATTTCCATTTGTCTTAGTTTCTTTAATAAAAAAATAAAACTTTTAGAGCTCTGTTACAAAATAATCTTGAGATTGATGTTGGTTGGATGGGGGCAAGCAGTGCAGGACCTCTCTGGCTGAGGCCTCAGACATCAGGGTACTGTCCTTGGCTGGACACCCAGCCTGGTCTACAGGCAGCCTCCACCGTTCCTGCCCTCATAGTGCAGTGACACTGTCAAGATTTTAGCATTGATTTAATCCTTTCTTTCTGGCCTTTTATACTCTTGGCATTCATTTTTACTTCTCCTTTCTCCTTATGCCCTCGCTGAATCAGGCTGCCTTTTTCTGGCACTGAAATGCAGCCAAGCTGCCTGAAGACTGTGAACTTTTGGCCACAGACTCAGAAGCCATGAGAGAGGCTAAAGCAACAAAATGACTCAAGGACTGTCCCATGGGATTTAAAATAAATCATTTTTTTACTGAATGATAACACAATTCTTGACCAAAGGAGAAAAGAAATACCAGAATGGTAGCAGTACAAATTTTAGGCTAAAGTGGTGCAAAATCCCCAGAGCTCCAGTGCTAAACTCTATCATTTTGGAGATGGAAGAATTCCACACTACAGTAGTGTGGACAACAGGAGCAGGGAAGTCATTCTTCCCCTGTATTTAGCACTGAACAAGAGGACACAGTCTCAAGCTGTGCCAGGGGAAGTTTAGGTTCGAGTTGAGGAGAATATTCTTCACAGAAAGAGTAATTAGCCATTGGAATGGGCTGCCCAGGGAGGTGGTGGAGTCCCCAGTCCTGGAGGTGTTCCAAAAAGGATTGGATGTGGCACTTGGTGCCATGGTTTAGTTGTCAGGTGGTATTAGGTTATAGGTTGGACTTGATGATCTCTGAGGCCTTTTTCAACCTGGCTGATTCTGTGATTCTGTGTTGCAATCTCAACTTCAAGCTCCGTAATATTTTGCCACAGTTAGTGCTTTCATTTTTGAAGCTGGCATGACTGCATCATGGCATGAATAACGGCAGCAGGTTCAACTTAGTCCATGACAATGATGTGTTTTGAGAGGCACAGTTCCTTTAATCCTTGTCTAAAATGACTTCTCAGTCAGAGAGACTAGGAGCTTTGCTTATTGCTGAAGCAGCACATTGCTTTGGACACGTATGTCATGGTGCCATTTGCTATGCCTTGAAGTGAGAATGATTTGTTTATTGAAGTAGTAGTCTGGTTTTCTTCAGAAAAAAAAAAATTAGAAATGGCTGTTCACTGGGGAAATGAGGGGAAAAAAAAGAACCCTTAGAGTTACTTGGACTGGCAGCTGGTGTAGTTAACTAACTTACAGAACGTTTTTTAAGCTGTGGCAGTTTTCTTATGGGACTTCAGTCTCTTTCATGCCTGGTTCTGGACAGCAAAATAGAAATGCTTATTTTATTAATTAGTTATAGCACAACTTACCCATGAAAATTCTCAAGAGTAATTCTTTGTTGATGAAAATATACTCTTCCTGGGTCTTTTTAAAATATATGGCTGTATCAGTTTGGCAGCTAAAAAGGGCATGAAAAGTCAGCAAAAGTAGAAGCAAGCCCTAAGAGGGAGATAAATATTTATTAAGCACAAACATTATTCCTAACTGAACACATACGTCAAATTTTTATGTTGTTCTGTGTTTGTTTTGCAACACTCCAGCACTGCTTTGTCATTAATTCAAAGAAAGCCAATGCAAATAGCTTCAAGGCAAATAGCAATATTATTGCATCAGACAAAATGCTTATTACTAAACTGTAACTGCCTTAAATATCTCACCTAAACTTCTCAATGCTTCACTCCCCTTTGTGCTCTTTCAGAGAGCAGTTTAGCTAAAACTGAAGTGAATTGATGATAGTAACCATCTGGTGTCTTTGCTTCCCTCGGTTATGTCAGGTGAGATGGGGTGCTTTTCTCTCACCTTCGCCCCAGTCATCTCAAACCCATGTGAATGAAGTGAGTATGGGGAAAGTTAATGTGTCTTCTTCCTTGTTAATCACACATTGTACAGAAAAAAAACCCATTATGGTATTAGTTATTATTTCCATCCTGTCAAAACTCTATTACTGTCTCTTAAGCCAATAACTTTTCAGTATTCTTCATTGAAGCATAATTTCTAATATAGTTAGGATTGCAAATAAGTGCTGTAAAAGTGACAGAAGTACTCATGAGTGCTACAGAGTCATATTTTTTTAATTGACTAATTGACAATAAAAATGAATAGAGTAGAATAGAATAGAAAAGAATAGAACAGAACAGAATTAACCAGGTTGGAAAAGGTGTTTGAGATCATCAAGTCCAACCTATCATCCTGCCATCAGCCACGCACCAGGTATCCTTCTGCAGCCCACAGGAGTTCACACAGTCGCCCCGGTAACACAAGACCTGAGCCCCAACTTTCCAAACCCAAACCGACGCCCAGAACTAAGTTTAAACTCTCCATCTTTTGCAATCCGAGCTGCAGTTGGCCCCACGTTGGCGCGCCAAAATGTAATGGGTTGGGGCAGATCCCCTCCCCACCACAGGCAGAAATAACGACTCAGGCAAACGGATTGCAAAAGTGATGAAAGTTTAAATAGAAAGCAGTGAATGTTACAGAAAACTCAAAGCGCAGTGACAAAGAAAGATCCCCTCCCCACCTGAGGGTGCATGCAAAACCCCCAGGGCTCCTTCTTCCCCCTCCCTCTGCTGGGCTAGTCTCAGCTGGCCAGGCCTGAGACTGCCCATCCCCCTGTGGCCTTGGGCCCAATCAGGCCCATGGCCGGGAGATCTCTCCCCCAGTTACCAAGTCTCGGAGAGGGAAGGAAAGAGGAAGTGCCAGACCCCACCGCAAAATTTATAGTGGTGCAAGGGATTATGGTAGAAATACCTAATTTCCTGAGTCCACCCACTGGGATGGACTTTTGGACACAGGAAACACCCCTGTAGCAGAGGGCACCCAGCCCAAACTACGACACATCCAACACTATCTAATCAACTAAACCATGGCACCAAGCACCTCATCCAGTCTCTTCTTAAACATGCCAATTCTTTTTCACAGAACGACAGCAAAAAGACAAAACCTTATTTACTGTTTGGGTTTTGGGTTTGGGGTTTGTTTTGGTTTTGTTGTTTTTTTTTTTTTTTTAATTGACAACTCAATTTATTCCTAAATAAAGCACAAATAGACCCATGAGAACATATTTTGGAGTCAGACTTTCATTCAGGAATCAGTGATGAAGATTTCACTCCTGATGATTACTGAACTATAGCTTGACTTTTTCCAGATTTTGCATTGCCATGAAAAATAGAGGATATAACTTATGTTTGCACACATAGCTTATATTTACACATGTGCTTTGTAATTGTTTGATAAACCAATCAGTCAAAATTTTACAAATACAAAATATTTTCGCCATCATTGGAGGTGTTTAGGAGGAGACTTGATGGGGTGCTTGGTTGCATGGTTTAGTTGATTCGGTGGTGTTGGATGATGGGTTGGACGCGATGATCTTGAAGGTCTCTTCCAACCTGGTCTGGTCTATTCTATTCTATCCTATTCTATTCTTAATTTTATTTTGTTTGAAGTTGAAGTGATATTTGATCATCATCATAACTAGCTAATGGATATGACAACTACCTGAAGGGAAGTTGTAGACAGGAGGATGTTGGTCTCTTTTCCCAGGCAGCCAGTACCAGAACAAGAGGACACAGTCTCAGGCTGTGCCAGGGGAGGTTTAGGTTGGATGTTAGGAAGAAGTTCTATACAGAGAGAGTGATTGGCCATTGGAATGGGCTGCCCAGGGAGGTGGTGGAGTCACCATCATTGGGGGTGTTCAGGAGGAGACTTGATGGGGTGCTTGGTGCCATGTGTTAGTTGTTTAGGTGGGTTGGATTGGTTGATGGGTTGGACAGAATGATCTTGAAGGTCTCTTCCAACCTGGTTTTTATTATTATTATTATTATGAGCTGCAGTGGTAATTAAAATAGACATTGAACATTTATATAGCATCTTTCGTCTCAAGGTCATTTTCCAAATCATACAATCCATGTATGAAGTGAGCATGAGTAAAGTGTTAAGGTTAAACAACCAAGCTTTCAGCAATCAGTCATGGGGAAGAGTTTTCTTCTCAACATATGTTTTAAAAAATTTTAGTACTCCTTTAGCATTAGAAGACTAAATATGAGGTTATGTGAACACTAAATATTTCTATACTGAGACTAAAATTTTATTGTTTGAAAAGATATAGAAGCTTAACTTCTCCACTCATACTCCAAAGGATGCTTTAAAGAATGTCTTCATGTATTTATAATCTGCTTTCCAGCGGTAAGTGTTAAACTGTTTTTGGCCTTATGCACAGACATGAATCACAGAATCACAGAATGTTAGCAGCTGGAAAAGACCTCCAGAGATCATCGAGTCCAACCCCCCTGCCAAAAGCAGGATCATCCAGAGTAGTCCACACAGGAATTCATCCAGGTGGGGTTTAAAAATCTCCAGAGAAGGAGACTCCACAACCTCCCTGGGCAGCCTCTTCCATTGCTCTGTTGCCCTAACTGTAAAGTTTCTCCTCATGTTGAGGTGAAACATTCTATGTTCAAATTTGTATCCCTTGTTCCTTGTCTTATTACTGTGCACACCAAAAAGAGATTGGCACTCTCCATTTGACACCCACCCCTCAGATATTTATAGACATTGATCAGCTCCCCTCTCAGACTTCTCAAGACTAAACAGCCCCAGGTCTCTCAGTCTCTCTTCGTAAGGGAGATGGTCAAGTCCCTTAATCATCCCTGTGGTTCTCCATTGGACTCTCTCTAGCAGATCCCTGTCTCTCTTGAATTGGAGAGCCCAAAACTGGACACAATACTTCAGGTGTGGAGTAAAAGGGGAGAAGAACCTCCCTAGATCTGCTGGACACACTTTTCTTGATGCACCCCAGGACAGCATTTGCCCTCTTGGCCACAAGGGCACATTGCTGTTTCATGGAGAACTTGCTGTCCACTAAGGCAGCTCTCCAGCAGTTGTATGAAACACAATTATATCAGTTTGTGAAAATAGAGCTTTCCATTAGAAAAAGCTGGTTTACTTAACACGTCATTTTTTACACTAGGAATATATTGTTTGTTGTTTGGTTGGGTTTGTGTGTGTTGAGGTTTGTTTGCCTTTTTCCTTTGTTTGTGTTTGTTTTATTCTTCTCATTAAATTACAATATCAAATCATCCCATTTATGAATTATATTTAAATAAACAAATATACATTTTATATTCCAAACACTTTATGTAAGAAGCTTGCTTCATTTCATGCATTTCTAAAGAAGAAAGAAAAGGATTGCAATAAAACAATCCATTTTTATTGCCCAGAAAATCATCTTCTGTTGTTCTGTAAATGCTCTGAAAAACTGTCTCCCAGTAGTGTTTGAAACAGATCAAATATTTGTTCCCTTACAGGTGAGATCATTAATCCATTGCAGTGGGAATGTTGTCATGAGCTTTACTTGGGCCAGGCTTTTCAAAGCAGGTTGGTTGGGGTTTTTTGGTCTCAAATGCAAAGATCGGGTACAAAGTAACTATGCTATGGAAGAACAATCTTACACAGGTTGAATCCTGGGAGGGAGCTGAGTAGGTTTACATTCCAGAAATCTGGAGGATGAACAGGGAATAGTTCTCAAGACTGAGATTTCCAAGTATCAGGGATTTGAATGTGTTATTTCAAAGTGATCATGAAACTTTACCTCTATTATTTATTCTGCAATACACAATCATGATCATGGAGAAATATTTTCCATGTAGTCTTGTTTTGATGTTAGAAGTATCTCCTGCATTATTAAGGTTAATGAAGATGTATAAATTGTATAGCCATCTTTTGTTTAAAACCATAGAACAACCATTTCTGTTAGAGACTGCACTACACAGCCTGTAGTACATAGGAGCCTCTCTCAAATAGCCTAAGTAATAGTAGTCCTTTGCTTTGAGTTTGCTAAGCCAACACAACCCAGATACATGTGCTTGCAGAGCAGAATGCCAACTGTATCCTGAGCTGCATCAAAAGAAGTGTGGTCAGCAGATTAAGGGAGGTGATTCTCCCTCCTTCCCCCTCTATTCCACTCATATTCAAATAGCATGACATCTGTTGAAATCTCAGTGTCAAGGCCCTGAGTGCACCAATGTATCTGAAGTATTGTGTCAAGTCTCATCTGTTTATGCTCTGCTCACTGAGTTTTGTGCTGCATTAACCTCAGGGCCTTTTTTAGTCCTTCCTGAGCTATAGAGTAGGTAAGTTGCCTTCAACCCTGCCATTTAGGTAGAGATCTGCAAATGTGTCTCTGTTCTACTGCATGGTAGTTCTAACCTTTGAGCTACTGGAACTGAGTCTCTCATCTTTATCTGAAGAAATATGGATGTTCTTCCTGAAGAGGGTTCACAGTTCAGAAGTCTGCATGGAAGTTCCAAGTCTGAGATACTCAAGTGTCTTCTGAAGTGGTTCCCTTTCAGCCTACAAAGTTTTGTGACTGCTTAGCAGTTGGTATTTCACTTCCCTGTGTGTCCCTGTGAGTCTCTTCTGAACCACCAAGTACTCAGTGTATACTTCCAGTAAGTGGGAGATGGAAATTTATTTCCTTTCTGGCTAAAAGCATTTAATCTCCATTGCTAAGTGCCCTAAAAAGCTGCCAGCAGAAGAAGTGGGTGGATACATACACAGAACAAATCTAGTATCTTTTTCTTGTGCAGCACTAAACAAAATGGGGGGGGAAAGGAATGTGTTGGATGCAAATTACTATACTCATTTGAAGTGGTAAATTAGCTTGAATATTAAATACTGCACTACACAGTTTACCATTGAGAAAGAAAGGCAGTGAAACAGATGTATAATTTTCAAGCTTAAGCTCTTCTCTTTATTCTGCTGATACATTTTTTTTTACAATAGTATCTCACAGTAAGCCATGAAAATGTTAAGTATTGTGCAGTGTTCTTGAGGATTTTTTTCCCCCAAAACCCTAACAGTATTTATTGCCAATTTATTGCCTAAAAAAGATTAAATAATTGGAGCCATGACTCAGGGTTATCTACTCTTCATTCTGAACACTGGTCATTTGGCACTAATTACACAGCTGTGGGACTGGTCATGACTTCTGTTCCAAGTGAGAATATGTAGCTATCACTGAATGAAACTGTTTTAACTCTGCATGTACTCATATTGGATCTTTTTCAGAGAAGTACAGGCAATGACTTAGCTGTTCATAAGGAAGTTCAAATACAGATGGATTTGGCTACTTCTAACCCAAATTAAAAAGAAAAAAATCCCAAAGGACACTCTAATGGTAAAGAATTAATGAAGAGGATGGAAAATTTCTCAGAGAAATGAACAATAGAAACAAGTGCCTTTCTATGGAGGTTGGCTTATAAACTGGTTCTTTGAAGAAAACAAGTTCTTTCATCACCAATAATGCCTATAGAATAGTCTTCATTGTTTTTACTAGCAAGAGAAAACCCAAATTTGCCCTAGTGTGAAATTAATTCCGGTTTTGCAGGTAGAGTAACTGTTCCATCCCAGCTCATCCTGGCTCCCCTACCCATACCTCCCCAGTTTGTTCTGAGAATGTTGCATAAGTTTTCAAGGGTACTTTTTGTTCTTACAGCCACAGGGCTAGGGGTTAACCATTTCCCATGATCAAGATGCAAAACTTTTAAGAATTATTAGACCTGAAAGTGAAGGTTAAGAGACTATTTTAAGGTCAAATATTAATACCATGAAAACAATTTTTGTAATGCTGATTTCTTCAGCCTTGAAAAATGATATGGGTTAAGCTAGTAGAATAATTGTTTAATATTTGCAGTATTTTAGTCCTGGATGACAACGAGGGAAAATTAAGCAACACTTGGTTTTCAATATAAGAATATCAGAAAATTACTTTTAAAATAAGCTCTAGTTCTGAGTGCTCTGGAATAGACACCATTGTCTTCTGCAAAATTAGCATTTGTCCTGAAATTCATTTTTAAATGTACCTACAAAAGCAATGATTTGACAGCTGTGTGCAAGCAGAACTTAGTAAAACTAGGTTCTATATGGAAGTTGCATCATGCAAGTCTTGACAGCTTCAGGCAAGCTTTCTATTCAATTCAGTTCTATGCCTAGCAGTGTTTTGTCAGAATTACCTGTTGCAATATAATTGTGGCTATTTACTTCACATAGCTATGAAGTGTTCATATTATCAAAGATTTCTTCAGTGAGTATGGTCAAACCATGTCTAGAAAAAGTCCTTTCCCAAGCAGTAGAAAAGGAGTCCTAGGGCTTCAAAGCTGTCTGTGTTTGGAGGAGTTATTATTAGCATAGCCTTTCCTCCAAAGTGGAACACAATTCACACAAATGAGTTAGGTATGTTCAGCTGAATGTATCTTACTAATAAAGAATAATCATAATCTTTTTTGGTATTCATCAACATTTGAGATAAATAGAAATAAATAGAAAAGAATAAATAGAATTAGCCAGGTTGGAAAAGACCTTTGAGATCATCGAGTCCAGCCTATCATCCAACACTATCTAATCAACTAAACCATGGCACCAAGTGCCTCATCAAGTCTCCTCCTAAACACCTCCAGTGATGGTGACTCCACCACCTCCCTGGGCAGCACATTCCAATGGCAAATCACTCTTTCTATGAAGAACTTCTTCCTAACATCCAGCCTAAACCTCCCCGGGTGCAGCTTGAGACTGTGTCCTCTTATTCTGGTGCTGGCTGCCCAGAAGAAGATACCAACCCCCACCTGGCTACAACCTCCCCTCAGGTAGTTGTAGAGAGCAATAAGGTCTCCTCTAAGCCTCCTCTTCTCCAGGCTAAGCAACCCCAGCTCCCTCAGCCTCTCATAGGGTTTCTGCTCCAAACCCCAACAACCAGTAGAAAGGATCACATAAGTTTCTACATTTTCTTCTTTCTCTTAAATGAAATAGAATGATTAAAGTTTATTATGTGAGGTGAAATGAACTTACAGTTGCATGGATTATATTATATGGATTACAGTGTAGAGATCATTATAAAGTACAACCACATATGAATGCACCAGGATCCATTAACAAAGTGCTCTGAAAAGATGCTTACTTAGCCACAACATAGCTCTTACACTGCATAGAAATCTGTTTATGGTTTATGTTTATGGTTTATGTGAGACATGGTGGGTAGTGTATCGCTTTACTTCAAGAGACAGGCAAGAACTAGATTGTTCCTTGATGTCACAGAGAGCACATATTGGAGCGGGACCCTGCCAGTCTTCTTCTGTTGTCTTCTGTTCCCAGGCAGTGGCTATGTTGCTAAAGCCTCAGTCTGAACATGGCTGGAAGGTTTCCCAGATGGGGGATAGAGAATGTCATAGTCAGAATTATGATCTGCCTTGCAGACACAAAAATAATTGCGCACAAGTGTACACATGTGGGATCTTTGCTAGGCCCAGATATTGTCTCACTCATTTATATAAATGCCAAGTCTATGGCCAGGCAGCACTGGTATCTGCTGGGTATTCCCCCATCCCATTTAAAGGGCCATCTGCTATTTCATACATCTGCCAAGTGTATGGATTAAGCCTGCTGTTTTCTGTTTTATGTCATGTTATTAATAATGGTAATGAATGCTTGCTGAATGAGAGTTGCGCAGGCTGTCATTGTAAAATTCATGGTCACACATTCCTGTCTTATTTATCATGTGAGTGCCAGAACTCTGGATATACTTTTTGCCTCTCTAGCATTTATTTCTTCAAATCATTCCTTCTAATGTCCCAACATATCACAGTGCTTTAAAAAATTTTACTCCTTGTTTCACACAGCTGACTGCATGAGGCTGAGCATGCCTCTCTCTGTGTGTTTTTCACTGTATGAATGCAGCAAGCACAAAAGTAGAATATTCTTCAAACACAGAAAGAAATCATCTGTCAGGGCTCCTCTGTCTCACTTGTCACTTGAAGAAGCCCATGTTTTCACAGACACAACAGTAAAGACAACAGATGAATAGTCCTTCCCCAGGGGAGGTTTAGTCTGGATATTAGGAAGAAATTCTTCATCGAAAGAGTGATTGGCCATTGGAATGGGCTGCCCAGGAAGGTGGTGGAATCGACATCACTGGAGGTGTTTAGGAAGAGACTGGATGGGGTATTTGGTGCCATGGTTTAGTTGATTAGATAGTGTTGGATGATGGGTTGGACACAATGATCTAGAAGGTCTCTTCCAACCTGGTCTATTCTATTCTATTCTATTCTATTCTATTCTATTCTATTCTATTCTATTCTATTCTATTCTCTCTTGGCATTAAGGCCAGTAACCCATTATCATAGAATCACAGTATTTTATCATTCTTTTGGTTGGAAAAGGCCTTTAAGATCATGGAATCCAACCATTATCGAATTCTACCAAGTCTGTTGTTAAACCATGTCCCCTAGAACCGTAGCTATGTGTCTTTAGAACACCTCCAGGGATAATGATTCAACCACCTCTCTGGAGAGCCTGTTCCAATGTTTGATAAAATGTGTGCAGTATGCTTTTTAGTTTAAAACATGATAAAATAAATTAATTTCATACTTTTGTGGGTGTGTGTTCATGCTTTCACTATATCTTCCTGTTCAATGCTTGAGCTCTGAAGACCTTTACATCCATGACATAAATGAGGAATGTATAAAAATAGCCTTTCAAAAAGCTATGTAATTTTTCAGGATATGTAACAGTTTCATTGTGGCTGTGCATGTTTATGATGGTTGCATGATATATGCTTCACATATTTATTGTAACCATTTTTTCCACCAAAATCTTGTAGCAGACCTCTGCAGTGGGATAGTTCTGTGTAATCAGAAGTAATCATGTCTTTCCCATCAGAACTGTCTGCCCCAGTGTTCCCAAGGGTGTATAAAAAGCCACTTAATCAC
Organism: Dryobates pubescens; assembly: GCF_014839835.1. Lineage (NCBI taxonomy): Eukaryota > Metazoa > Chordata > Aves > Piciformes > Picidae > Dryobates > Dryobates pubescens. The sequence continues at coordinate 129,067,904 of NC_071657.1, read as the reverse complement.
TAGCTGTAATATGTTTGTTGGCAATTTCATTTTTTGCTTCACCTTGAGAGCCAGAGTGAGGTCAGCCCTCGTGAGTACAATTTTAGACTCTGCTTTAATAACTTGAATCCTATCTTGAATAATTTCCTTACATACATATAAGGTCATTGTGAACTGTAAATATGTCTGTTGTTGGACCAATACTCTTTATTTTGGCCTTGTTTTCTGACAGTTCTACTAACTTGAAATAAACTTTCAGCTAGGTCCAAAAGAAGATTTAGTATCTAAAGCAGACTTAGGTAAGACTCTGTCCCTCAATTCAGTGACTCAGTTTTTCAGTGTAAAACTGCACTTAGACAATTGAAGAATAATATAAGGCCAGAATTGTTTAGTTTCCAAAGGAAAAATAATTATATACTTATAAAATAGTTAATTCTGAAACTTTAAAAATAATTACAAATTCAGAGTTAGAACCTGGGTTTAGGTTTTCAGCCTTCCAAATGCACTTCTCTATATGTGATATATATGGATACATAAGTCACAAGCTGGTGACTTCTGAAGCAACTGGTGACATGTTCTACTTGCCACTTGTTCTCCATCTGAAAATGTTATTGTTTTGTTAGTTCAGTTGCTGCCCTGCATGAGTTTTGTAATTTGAAATGAGCTTCAGCTCAAATTGTAGATACATGTCCATATTTCTCAAGCATTTGAAATTCCTTAGACTTGGATGCCAATCCAAGTCTATCATAAATAGTTTATCTCTTATTACTCTCTACAACTACCTGAAGGGAGGTTGTAGACAGATGGATGTTGGTCTCTTCTCCCAGGCGGCCAGTACCAGAACAAGAGGACACAGTCTCAGGCTGCACCAGGGGAGGTTCAGGCTAGATGTTAGGAAAAAGTTCTATACAGAAAGAGTGATTGCACATTGGAATGGGCTGCCTGGGGAGGTGGTGGAGTCACCGTCACTGGGGGTTTTCAGGAGGAGACTTGATGGGGTGCTTGGTGCCGTGGGTTAGTTGTTTGGGTGGTGTTGGATTGGTTGATGGGTTGGACGCGATGATCTTGAAGGTCTCTTCCAACCTGGTTTATTCTATGTATATTCTATGTATTCTATGTATTTAGAAATTGATACTTGTTTTCCAGAAGCAGATTCTTCACACCTCAGTGTTCATTCTCAGCCATTCCATTTGTCTGAATTCCGTTACTTGTTTATTACTAAAACTTCTGCACTAGGTACACTGAAGAGATCACAACATCATTTCTGCATTTGCATGTGAACATAGGTATTGTTTCTATGGATGCTCTACAGAAAATACTTAATTTGCAAGGTATGTTAGGAATGTTTTCTGGCTCATTTCTCACCACCACAGAGATCCTAAACAGTAGTTGATCCATTTTAAGATTTTCCTACAGTTAAAAAAAAGAAGAAAACCCCAATTAATTATGCAAAGGGACAACATAACTATATCCAAGGATATTGGTAATATTGTGAACACTTCTGTATGACCTCAAGCTACAACTGGGTAGGTTTATACTGGACATCAGGGGAAAAAAATATCACAGAAAGAGTGGTCAGGTATTGGAATGTGCTGCCTAGGGAGATGGTTGAGTCACCAAGTCTGGATGTGTTTAAAGGTGGTTTGGATGTGGTGCTTGGGGATATGGTTTAGGTGTGAAGCTTGTAGAGTAGGGTTCTCAGTTGGACTTGGTGATCCTGAAGGTCTTTTCCAACCTGAGTCTGTGAGTACTGTGTAAGTCTGAATTAACTGTCAAAGACAAGGAGAGGATGATGATGAAGACAACTGTAACCAATTCTCAATAAACTGGAAAAAAAAAAAGGCACAGGCACACAAAAACAACCAACCAAAAAAACCAAAAAAACAACCTTGTAAGCCAAACCTTTAGTGTATTCTGAAAAGGTATTCTTTCTTTCTTTCTTTCTTTCTTTCTTTCTTTCTTTCTTTCTTTCTTTCTTTCTTTCTTTCTTTCTTTCTTTCTTTCTTTCTTTCTTTCTTTCTTTCTTTCTTTCTTTCTTTCTTTCTTTCTTTCTTTCTTTCTTTCTTTCTTTCTTTCTTTCTTTCTTCTTTCCTCCTTTCTTCCTTTCCTCCTTTCTTTCCTCCTTTCTTCCTTTCTTCCTTCCTTTCTTCCTTTCTTCCTTCCTTTCTTCCTTTCTTTCTTTCTCCCTTCCTTCCTTCCTTTCTTTCTACAACAGAGAGAGCAAAGGCAAAAAGCCTCTCATCTTTCAAACAGCTAGAGTTAGATGAGTTGACTTCTACTACTGATAACAGAATGTAATTTCCATGGTACAAATCCCTTTGACAGAATATTAAGTGTACCTGTAGCTGTATGGCTTCCTTGACATTATTTCCACCTTGCTGGCTAGACAAGTTATTGCCTCCATTTGGCTGCTGTTTTATTTGGAGGACGAATGCTTCCTAGCTCACATCCTGGGTACCCAGCTCTGCTATTGCAGATCAACATCCTGACATCATGGAACACTTCAGCAGGAGAGACAGATCTTTTTCTTCTCTGTTTTCTCTTCTTTTTAAATGATTTTCTATAATTTTAAAACATGTATTTGTTTATATCTACTGGGTTTCTGTCAGGGGAAGTGGTTGCTTACAATTATATTTACACTTGTCCTTGCAGCACCTAGGATCCCTGCAACAGAAAAGCTCTGCCATAAAAAGAATGAAGCTAATTTATTAGCCAGGGATTCAAGCTAATACTTCTTCTACTTTTTAAAATAAGTTTTAAGATTCACAAAGTGAAAAAATATTTATTTTATTTGGTCCTGATAAAATATTGTTTTAATACTTCATAATAAAATGAAAAGCAAAAAGTGAAATATGCCTGTTGTAGCTTGAGAAGGGTCTCTTTGCAGCAACTCATAAAATGTAAAGAAGCATTTAACAAAGTGTATCTAATTCACTGTAAATTCTCTTACCAGTACTGACCTGCTAACCTCAGTATACAAAGATACACATTGCTGGTCTTTTCTTTAGGGAGTTTGGATTAGATCAAGTGCTGTGCTCAGCACTGGTTAGGCCACACCTTGAATCCTGTGTCCAGTTCTGGGCCACTCAGTTTAGGAAAGATGTTGACTTGCTGGAACGTGTCCAGAGAAGGGCAACAGGGCTGGTGAGGTGTTTGGAACACAAGCCCTATGGGAGGCTGAGGGAGCTGGGGTTGCTTAGCCTGGAAAAGAGGAGGCTCAGGGGAGACCTTATTACCATCTACAACTACCTGAAGGGAGGTTGAAGCCAGGTGGAGGTTGCCCATTGGAATGGGCTGCCTGGGGAGGTGGTGGAGTCACCATCATTGGAGGTGTTCAGGAGAAGACTTGATGGGGTGCTTGGTGCCATGGTTTAGTTGTTTAGGTGGGTTGGATTGATTGATGGGTTGGACGCAATGATCTTGAAGGTCTCTTCCAACCTGGTTTATTCTATTCTATTCTATTCTAGACCTGTGGATCAGGGGCAAGTTTCCTTCTCTGATTGAGCCTACCCAGCCATGGCCTGACCTCTTTCAAATTATTTGACCGCTTTCAAATGATTTGATTCATTTTCTGCAGCATCCTTCTTCAATCTTTTCACATATTTTTCTTTTTCTTGAATGTGGGCAGTCTCTGTTTCTGTATTTTTCTATATGGCTTCCCTCCCGCCCACCCCCCACCCCTTACCCCCCACCTGTAAATTTCAGCTTCTTACACTTGCTTTGCTCCTCTGCCCAGCTTTTGATTTCTGGCTTGTGTTCACAGTAACTGCCATGTATTTCATCACCTGACTTTGGCTCTTGGCTTCCACCTTGAAATCTGGCACAAGTTTTGACCTGTGGTTTGCCGTCTGCTGCTGCTGGCCCTGCCCACAAGACAAATATATCCATGTTTTTAGTCCCATCGAGCAGATGTCTACAAGCTACAGCCCAGAAAGAAGAGCATGGTTCATTTAACTAATCAGAAATAGCTTTCACTCACTCTCATATTAAGGTAGAATATTCTCACAAATTATTTCAGTGTCTCTACCAATGTGTCTGCTTGTCTTTCTCTTTTAGCTTCCTCTTCTCAGCACCAGTTTGACAAATGTTTCATAGGTCCCTTCTGTGCCAGTGAGTCATTCGCTGCAGAATTACTCAGCTTCTGTTTGCTTTCAACTGGGCTTCAGTCCAGATACATGGAAATATGTTCCTTTGATGCAATAATGATTTGTTTTTCTGGACATCTTATTTGAAATATTGGCCATTTGTTTTCTTCTGATTTCCAGATAAATCTACCACATAGCTAAGGTAAGCAACTGGAATTTATGAAGCCTAACAGTAAGATAATAAAGGTCAGCATATTACAAGAGAGGCAGATGCTACCTCTGCAATGTTCATACTTTTCTGGTTTGCTGGCTGATTATGACCAGACTCTGCCCTAATCCAACTGCATGTTGCCAGCCCAGAAATTACCAAGTGTATTTTCATCTCCTTCTCAGCTGCAGAATAGTCCAAATACAGTCCGTGTATATTTAGTTATGTGAACGGACCATGGACCTATTCCACTCATTGAAAATTATATTTCACAGAAGTCTCTATAAGTTTTAGGGCAAGCCATGTTTGCCATCCAGTCCATACCATGTATACCATACCAAACAATGTTTTAATTATTAGCACAATAAGGTAGATTTTGGGAAGAAGTTCTGCACCATGAGGGTGATAAGGCACTGGAACAGGTTGCCCAAGGAGGTGGTAGAAGCCCCATCCCTGGAAGTTTTTAAGGCCAGGCTGGATGTGGCTCTGAGCAACCTGATGTAGGGTGAGGTGTCTCTGCCCATGGCTGGGGGGTTGGAACTAGATGATCCTTCAGGTCCCTTCCAACCCTGACAATTCTATGATTCCAACATATAACACTTGCTCTTGGGAAAGTGATGACAGAAGTAGGTGATTGTGAGTCCATTAACACTTTATTTCTAAAAGCAATACATCTTTAAAATGAACCTCCAAATTTTCTATGTATTTCTTTAACGTGTTGGTTTAGGTTCCAAGGTGATTTTAGTTAGAAAAACCTAGATTTGTTCAAGAGAAAAGTACACTGGGATATGTCCTTATGGCTCAATTTGCTGCCTTTCCTTTCTGTTTTGCATATTACAGATGAGTTATATAAACAGCTCAAGGAAATAAATGAGAAGCCCACAAGTGTGATTTGTGCTGACAAGTTCCTTCCTGAAAAAGGAGGAAGAAAGGACTCTGCTAAATTATCCGCTTCGTTCCACTTTTCAATTCTTTTGGCTTCTTGCTGTACCATTCTTTGGCTTTCCTTCAACAACTCCCAACTCCCAGGTGACTTTTACAATTGCACATAGCTCTGATGTTTGCATAGTTCTTTATTTACACATAGCAAACATAAAAACAGAACAGCTGAATCAAGAGTTAATCCCTTTCTCCACCTGTTTCTAAATGATCTGTACATCCTATCAAAAATCCTAGTGGCAAGCTGACTGGAGCATCAGGAATGACACTGGATTTATAAAATCATAAACATGTTCTCAGATGCAAATGATTCATGGCAGCAAGTCATAGGGAGCAGTTTGAGTATCCCTTCCCAGAACTCTTTTTTCGTTTCCACATACTTTCTCTAGATCTTTGCTCCAGGTATGAACTTCAGCCTTCCCTCTCATTCTCACTCTGTTCTTTGTTGTCTTTGAGAAGGAGCTCTAAACATATGGGCTGGAAGAGAGTTTTAATGCCTGCCTGAAAGCCACCCTAATTGAAGCAGTCAGAAGACCAGGATAGGGTAACATACTGTGAGGCATGGCTGTCTTATGGCTTAAGCATTGCCACTATCTTTCCTTGATCAGATACATTCCACAAAGCTTTTGCTTTTGCTTGTTGTCAGTTTTCTGTACCGTACAGGCACTGTGATCATTTCCTGTGGAGCAGAACCCATGTGAATACAGATGTGAAAAGATAGCCATGATATGTGTGCTTCCATTGGTTTAATAACAATTTGGATGGTCAGGTTGTCATGCCTTGACTATTCTTGAGGTGAAGAATATGGAAATAGAAATATTTTTGAATATAGAATAGAATAGAAAAGAATAGAATAGACCAGGTTAGAAGAGACAATTTGTCTCTGAAGTTAGTATTTTTCCTATGTAGGTTTTATTCAGTCTTTCAGTACATGAATGATAAAATCTAGAGAGAACTTCCTGTGGCAGATGTATGCCTAATGCAATATTTGACTCATTGTTTCTGAATCCATGCAAGAAAGGTTTGTCAATTCAATGAATTTCCAATAATTTTAAATCATATATATTCCATGATACATTTTTAATATACAATATTAGCATGTCCACTATTGCAGCTTTTAAGATATGTTGGTGTTTTTTAATATGGCTTCATGCCCCACATGATTCCTTTCTATAAGATGACAATGATGGTGTACTGTATAGCAGTTATTTTAGATAACCTGTAACATTAATTTAAACAGCAGATGGGACAGATGGGCAGAGTCCAGCGGCATGAGATTTAACACATCTAAGTGCCAGGTTCTGCACATTGGCCACAACAACCCCATGCAGTGCTACAGGCTGGGGACAGAGTGGCTGGAGAGCGGCCAGGCAGAAAGGGACCTGGGGATACTGGTCGATAATAGGCTGAACATGAGCCAGCAGTGTGCCCAGGTGGCCAAGAAGGCCAGTGGCATCCTGGACTGTATCAGGAACAGTGTGGCCAGCAGGAGCAGGGTGGTCATGCTGCCCCTGTATTCAGCACTGGTTAGGCCTTGAGTCCTGTGTCCAGTTCTGGACCCTGCAGTTTAAGAAGGACATTGAGACTCTTGAATGTGTCCAGAGAAGGGCAACAAAGCTGATGAGGGGTTTGGAGCACAAGCTCTATGAGGAGAGGCTGAGGGAGCTGGGGTTGCTTAGCCTAAAGAAGAGGCTCATGGGAGACCTTCTTGCTGTCTACAACTACCTGAAGAGAGGTTGTAGCCAGGAGGGGGTTGGTCTCTTCTTCCAGGCAACCAGCACCAGAAAAAAAGGACACAGTCTCAAGCTGCACCAGGGGAGATTTAGGCTGGCTGTTAGGAAGAAGTTCTTCACAGAAAGAGTAATTGATCATTGGAATGGGCTGCCCAGGGAGGTGGTGGACTTACCATCACTGGAGGTGTTTAGGAAGAGACTTGATGGGGTGCTTGTTGCCATGGTTTATTTGATTAGATAGTGTTGGATGATGGGTTGGACTTGATGATCTTGAAGTTCTCTTCCAACCTGGTTAGTTCTGTTCTATTCTATTCTATTCTCTCTATTCTATTCTAATCTAAAATAGCAGATAAAATGGTATCTCAAGTAGGTCCTCTACTGTGGTCTGCCATGGCCTCCCTTGGGGTTGCTTTGTGCTTTGTTGCATTTTGTTTTGGAATTAGATAAAAAGGGCGAAAATACCCAGCTGGATTATTTTGTTATAAGCCTCTGGGAAATATTGATGTCCAACATAGATGTTTCAAGAGCCATGCCAAGGAAGCAGCTAGCTGGTGTGAGTGATGATAGAAAGATTTGAAAAGAAGAACAGATCCTGAAAAGAAAAAAAAATCAAAAGCCCAAAACAAAACCAAACCACAAAAACCGTGCCCAAAACCCACAGTCAAAACAAAACAAACAAACAATAAAATCCCAAACAAAACCCAACCCAAACCAAATCAACCAACCAAGCAACAGCAAAAGAATCAAGGAAAGGAATGGGATCATGGGAATGAATGCGTCTGTCTGTCAGGTTTACTTCTTCATGTGAGGTTAACAAAAGGAATTAAATGGTCTAAGAAGAAAAGCTCAAAAGCTGAAATGAAATGTAGAACTGAAGGCCAAAATTACCAGTTTATAGGTAGTTTTATTTTTTCAAAATATCTGCAGCTGTTCTAACATTAGCATTTGTTACTACAAAGCACCGTTATAGTTGCGTTCTACCTTCTGGTTCCCCTCAATACAGACCATTTTCTTGCAGCCTAGCTGTGTGAATATTCATTAACAAAGCTCAACCTTTGCTATTTTCCTTCTTGCCCTAGACAGTCTCAAAAGAAAACCCAAGTCTATAATTATTTTAGCCTTTAGGATGAAAAGTAATCTGACTATCTTTTAATTAACCATTTTAATTGATGATTGCTATTAACAACCTTCATCTTCAGCAACAAATTATGGCACACAAACAAGCAATGAACCTATTGTAGATAGATGGAAGATCACAATACCTTTTTAGAAATGAACACCTCTTAAATACAAGCATTGATTGCAAATTGTGATATTGACCCAACTGAGGTCATTCAGCTGGTTAATATTCTCTTAAAATTGACAAGCCTTTGTAGTAGAAAGTGAGTTGACAGAAGTGATAACAATAATAAAAATAGCAATAACATGGAAGAGACAGCCTGTATGGAAAACAAAAACCTATAGATGAAAGCTCTTCTTTTCTACCAAAAGTACCGTTCTTTAATATCTAGTTATGAAGAAATGTGTGTCTTTCAGAATCATGATGCTCTAACAAAACGTTTTTCACCTGTAAAGAAATCAGTGTTATCTCTCATTACCCTACAGCCAAATCAGTGCACAGCATCACTCTACATTGAGAAAGTACTGTTGCCTTTTAGAATGGAATAGAATAGAATAGAATAGAATAGAATAGAATAGAATAGAATAGAATAGAATAGAATAGAAAGACCAGGTTGGAGGAGACCTTCAAGATCATTGCATCCAACCCACCTAAACAACTAAACCATGGCACCAAGCACCCCATCAAGTCTCCTCCTGAACACCTCCAATGACGGTGATTCTACCACCTCCCCAGGCAGCCCATTCCAATGGGCAATCACTCTCTCTGTATAGAACTTCCTCCTGACATCCAGACTAAACCTTCCCTGGTGCACCTTGAGTACTGTGCACAGTTCTGGGCCCCTCAGTTTAAGAAGGACATCAAGACACTTGAACGTGTCCAGAGAAAGGCAGCAAGGCTGGTGAGAGGCCTTGAGCACAAGCCCTATGAGGAGAGGCTGAAGGAGCTGGGATTGTTTAGCCTGGAGAAGAGAAGGATCAGGGGTGACCTCATTGCCCTCTACAACTACCTGAAAGGCGGTTGTGGCCAGGAAGGGGTTGGTCTCTTCTCCCAGGCAACCAGCACCAGAACAAGGGGACACAGTCTCAAGCTGTGCCAGGGGAGGTTTAGACTCGAGGTGAGGAGGAAGTTCTTCACTGAGAGAGTCATTCATCATTGGAATGGGCTGCGCAGGGAGGTGGTGGAGTCACCGTCCCTGGAGATGTTCAAGAGGGGACTGGACGTGGCACTTGGTGCCATGGTCTAGTCATGAGGTCTGTGGAGACAGGTTGGACTCGATGATCCTCGAGGTCTCTTCCAACCTTAGTTATACTGTGATACTGTGATACTGAGACTGTGTCCTCTTAG